>NC_136061.1:1488055072-1488711072 GCF_964261635.1 Lissotriton helveticus | reverse complement strand
AATAAAATAACACCACAGACTATACAATCAGTAATTGGTAAATTGCCCACAGAACGGGAACAAATTCCATTCTGGATAGCTCAAAAAATTACTCAAATCGAGGCAGTATTTCCAGATAGTACATCTCATGAGAAATACAGGATTCTAACAATCTGTTTACAAATGGGGATCGCACCACACTTGGAGGACTACGACACTTGGGGTACAGTCTTTGCTGCAATCTACACAGAAACACATGGTGTTCCGTCCATGGCGGTAATACCAGACGTCCTGAAACAGATTCAAAATGAATACGGGGCAGAGCCTGCTTTAAATCTGGGTATGAAATTACTGAAAGATTTCAAAACAGGTCTCAGCTATAATATTAGCTAATATTAAAGGTGAGGCAGCATCTGTGGCCAAAAACTAAAAGAACTTGATGTAACTGAGCAACCATATGAACTAGCCAGAATAATAGAAAAATCCTATGAAGAACTAGGTAGAGATAGTTTGGGTGGGAAACCAGTTAAGCCCCAACTAACAGAGTCCTGAAAAGGTCTTCATTAAAAACACTCTCACTACTCCTAAAAAAGAAGTGGGAGAATTCTAAAGAAACTTCTAAAGAGAAGCGTTCTCAATCCCGAGGTAGGTCTCCTCAAAAGGAGCCCTCTGAAAAGAGGTTTAACCTCAGGAACAGGGATAATTTGAGAAAAACTGATAGATATCAAGAAACTGATACAAGTTCCTATCGTACCTTTCAGACTTCCTCACAGAAATCGGAAAGAAGAGGAAGGTCAGAACAGAAAGAAAAACGACGATCAATACGTTCCAAAAAATAAGAAAACCCAATTCACCAAAAAGAAGGTAGCAGGTCTAAAAATCAGACCTGCCGAGGATCTTGAGGACACAACTCAAGAACGGGGAGTGGGCCCAGACAATGCTGGACAGCGCAGCAGAAATTACCATAGCTCGCAAGATCCTGAAGGATCATCTGGAGACAGTGGACTTGAATGAGTACATTCAAATTGAAACTGCCGACACCAGGGTTAGCGTACCCCATAAGTTATATGAAATAACACTCCAGATAGAGGGGGACATAACTAGGAAAATAAGAGCACTCTTTTGGGAGAAGCTCTCAAAGGGTTATGACATTCTTCTAGCTGAAAAAGACTGGCCACCAGAATTTGTCAGGGAGTGCCCACATGGCAAAAACATCATTATGTCAGCCTTCCCCAATCATATTCCAATTCACTTAAAGTACACCTATGCCAGAAAATGGGCTGTGGCCCAGGCTCCAGCATTATATAAAAATCATGTGGGATGGAATGAGGATTCTCCTCACCATAAAATCCAGTTAAAAAATCAACAAACTGCTCAGAGGAAGTATCCAGTTAAGCAAGAAGCTAAAAAACAGGTCAAGGAGATCTTAGATCAACTTGAATACCAAGGGGGATTAAAACATGTACCTCGTCCATGAACAATCCTTTGTTTCCTGTCTCCAAACCAGACAATACATATCATCTAGTTTTGGACTGCAGACACTTAAACTCTTTTTGCAAAACTTTTGCAGTACAAAACGCACACAGTGCAGCACTAATGAATAATATTGTGCGTAAAAAATATAAAACCACATTAGATATTTCTAACGGTTTCTTCTGTCAAAACATTGCACCTGAAAGCAGGTACTTGACCGCTTTCTCAATTATGGGGACACAACGTCACTTCTGTCGTCTCCCCCAGGGATTCAAGAATAGTCCAGGGTTATTTTCAGCCAGAGTAACAGAGTTACTACAAATGTATGATGATAAGGCATTATCTTATGTCGATGACATCTATCTAACGGACGATGACTTGGATAGGCACTTGAACAGAGTGAACACCATAATACTTGGATTCGCCTCTGAAGGGTACAAATTCAACTTTAAAAAATCAAGAATTGCCCACCTCAATGTCCTATTTCTAGGATACGAGTTGTCAAGTGAGGGCAAAAGCCTGGCAGCCAACGTTTTAGAAAAGTATGCGCTGCTCCAACCTCTGCAAATGCTGAAACACTTACCGTCAATTCTAGGTTTCCTGAATTTCGGAAGAACTTACTTTCTAAATTACCTAGAAAGAGTAAAACCTCTCTACAAATTAATCAAACCTGATTTTAAACAAACTAATTGGACTTGAAAACACACAAAAATTTTGCGTTCAGTGCAAACAGACATGTTAGCAACAAAAAATTTACAAACACGCGTAAATATGCGCAACCTTGTAATCCAAATCATCCCAGGAAGATGCGGATTCACGTACTTAACCTTTAATGAAGGAGAAAAGTACCAATGGCTTATAAATTACACTTGTACACAAAAGCTGAAATGAAATTCACTTCAACAGAAAAAATTCTGACAGCGGTTCAAACTGCAGTAGCAAAAGAGAGAGCTCTCGCACAGGGTAGACGCATGATGGTCGTTACTCCTGTACCTGCCTAAGAGGCAGTGACAAAAGCTAGCATTACAAATGCAAAGGATTTACATCCGAGATGGATACAATGGGTTAATTATCTTGCTGCAACAGACGTTAAATACGTTTTTGACCCCTACTTGAAAACACAAGAATTTCTCCAATACAAACAAGAATGCCCTCTACCCACTGAGATTCTGCCTCTGGAACAGTACGAATGTATAATCTATTCAGACGGCTCAGCACAACCCGCAATTGGGGATAAACAAGCTTATAGTGCTGCGTGCGCGATTGTTAAAGGTCGCTGGCGCGATGGTAAATTTAGACCTATGGTCACAAAAACGCAATCTCTAGGAGATTGTACAGCCAGCGAGCTGAACTACAAGATGGTGCTTGAAAATACCGATCACGAATTCCCCACACTCATAGTGTGCGATTCGTATTACTGCGTTCAATCTCACAATGAATACTTGCAGAACTGGATTCAAAACGGTTTCAAAGATGCAAAAGGTGGCACAATCAAGCATAAGTTGCTTTGGGAACAAGTAGTTCTATTACAGAAAGAACTACAAAAGACTCACGTGATCCATACACTGAGTCATCAGCGTGATGGCGTTCACGTTGCAGGGAATTCATTGGCTGATGAGGCCGCAAAGGCAGCTGTGCAAACGGCTTCCGTAGCTGCAATCACTCGTTCAAAAACAAAAATAGACAGCGAAATAATGCAGGCTGTCACCGCTTCCATAAAAGACAGCGGTAAAACATTACCAAAAGGCTTTTCACTCAAATACTCGTATATAACTGATGCAAATAATGTTCCTTTTGCTCGAATGCCTGGAGTGGGGGATAGAGTTATTTCAAACGTGGAACATAGATTAGGACTAATCTTAGCAGCGCATGAAGAGCTTGCCTCTGCACACGCAGGTGTTGCCGCCACAGCGTCGTTATTAAAACAGAGATACTGGTGGCCGCGCATGAGGAAACAGGCCAGAAAATATGTTTTGGAATGTGAAATCTGCCAAAAGATTAAAGTCTCTACAGTGAAACGTCCTGCGCAGACTCCCCTGCTAATTTCAGATAAACCATTAGCTTGTGTTTATCTGGACCACTGTGGTCCCTTGCAAAGTGATGGCAACTATAAATATATCCTGGTCGCAGTGGATTCCTGCTCAAGATTCATTTGGATGTGGCCTCAGCGCTCGGCTGACGCTCAAACTGTTATAAAAGATTTGCGAGTCTTTATCGGCACATACGCAATCGGCACGCTACATTCTGACCAGGGTCCTGTGTTTAGCTCTCGAGCTTACAAAGAGGCCATGGCCAATCTGGGTGTTGCATTGCAGTACTCAAGTCAATTCCATCCTGATGAAATTAGGTAGTGGAAAAAAAAAAACGGGACATAAAGCAATCTATAACAGCTAGGGTATTAGGCTCGGGTGACGGGTGGGTAAAATATCTAATAAGTGTCCAAAGTAGTTTAAACAATGTGCCAAGAAATTCTCTGGGTGGAATCACTCCATATGAAATCCTTTTTGGTACTAGAATGCTTATCGAGGACCTCCAATATCACACTTCAGTAGTAGAACAAAAACCCTTTGATATCAAAGACCGTTTGGCTATTTTGCAGGACTTAAATGAAACAATAAGAAGTCTAAGCAACACATTACAGAAGCCAACGACCACTGAAGGAGAACCACCCGTCCCAGCAAGGCCTGTCTGGATTCCAAAGATTGGGGATCTAGTCAGAGAAAAGATTGCGGACAAGAAGGAATTTGGGCCTTCTTATAGAAAACCAGAACCTGTGCTAGCAATCCACGGATCAAGAACAGTGCTACTGCCGCCTCTTGCTGTAAGAAAGGAGAACAGGTTTGTATCCATGGACCTGGTCAAACCACATCATGTGTCCGATAATAAGTAGTAGGCCCAGTGGACTCCAAAGATGTAGTAGAAGACCAAATCTTGCTACTATCCAAGAGGTTCAAACTGAGAGACTCATCACCTTTGAAGAATCTGCAGTAAGAAATGAAGGACTATGCAACAAAGCCATGGAACTTGTGCCTCTTGATACCCAAATAACAGTTCGGCAAGAAACTCCTGTCTACAATGATATAGCCTCTGACTATACTAACATGACAAGCGATCCACTAGCTCCAGCGATTTCAAATAATCCTGATGCAATACCAACAACTGACAGAACTGCTTCTGGCTATTTCATCAACTTTGATACGTTTTCTGAGGATCCCAGTTTTAAAGACCAAGTAACTGAACTTTTCCATCAATTAGAAAAGACTTATCTAGTCTCACCATGGGTTGAACTTTGGATTGGGCTAGGTTTGTTTTTTTCTCCTGCTTTGGCTAATCCTTCTATTAAGTTTGGGAATGCTGATAGATGGAAAATATAGTAAAATGAACATAGCATGTAAGAACATCAACTTACTCCTCAAGCCACACAAATCATCTCATCGTGAACGAAGAGACTTAACATCAGTGAACATCACAGCCGTTCCTATACCTGGTGGTATAGCATGGGACAGAACTGTTTACAAAATTTTTGGCCCGGCAGAGCTGTTGAAGATTTAACATCAATTTAAGGTTTCTTTGAGTGACTTTGTTTCACCACGCACATTTTCTGATGATTGGGACTTTGAAACTATTAATAATATGATGTCAGATTTATAAATGTCTGCAAAATTTACAAACCATGAGTACTTAGAAGGTTCATCGAATTATGAACAAATGTACTGTTATCACCATTATTTGCACAAATCTGCAAATCCTAGAAATGTTTATACTTATAATCAATGGGAAGATTGTCCAACCCCACCAAAAGGTAGCTCAAAAACATTTTTATGAAAAATGTATATACTTCTCAGGTTTCAATACTACAAATCCAGAAACATTTTCCTTTAGAAATGTTCATACGACAGGAATGAAAAGTATGTTGACCAATACAAAGAAAATTTATTCAGCAGCCTTTTATGCCCAGCTGTCCTTGTTAGGTTTCGACTTCTGGAGTGACAACATACAAAACAAAAACTGTCTGGGGCTCAAAAGACTGGCAAGTACAGAGAATAGAGGCTTTATTTCGAGCCTGTATCATTCCTGAACAAATAATGTTTTTGAATGACACTGTTCAACAGACATCCTGTCTTGGCCTAGCCAAGATAAAAGATCTGAACAAACTGTCCATACCCACACCTACACCTGATAATAGAAAAATTTCAGAGGGAGGGGTCGACGTAAAATCAATTTTACTTAAAATCAGAACTGATCCTGATTGGGAAAAATGGTTAATCTGGCCCAGAGACACGAATAACTGTCAAGATAGATTCCTAAATAAGACACAAGGGTTTACAGTAACTCGGCCAGATCCAAGATATATACAGAGACAACATCCAGGGGTAGTCACAACATACAGTGTAGGAAAACTGTGCCTCGAATGGCTACAAAAATCTACATTTACGGAGGTAAAACAACACTTAACTTTACTTAAAGATGGCGTTGATTTGAGAGACTTCCTACTAGGGCCTCGTAAACCACGTCATAAACGTTTCATATACGCCGGTATTTATGCTGCTTAAAATGAAGCATGGAATATCATGCAAATGGAAACTGCAGAAAGAATACGAGAAATTGATCGTATTAATTTAGAGAAAGCTCTCTCTGTAGTTGACAATGGGTTGACGACTCTGTCATCCAGAATTTATTATTTGGACAGCATAGTATCCTCTGCAATAGACATAATGGAACAGGACTTGCTCATGTTACAACATGGCCAGTCTCAATTGCGTTCTATAATGCTGCTAGGCTGGACGTTACAAAATCTTCGTTTAGGCTATGTGCCTTGGCATCCAATCAACCCCACGTCATTGTTTACCGGGTTTAACCTTACAGATAAACAAATCTCTTTGGCACAAAGAGGAGCAGACTATACAGTGCTAGAAAAACTGGAAAGATAAGCATGAACTGTTTCGGAAAAACCTTCAACAGAATGGATAATACATGGTACCATTACATTGCCTGTGACGATTTTCCAGTTTCAATATTGCTTAAAACATATACCAGTAGGCCTGTATGAAAGGTTGGGTAAGGAATACATAAAGACAACCTGGGAATTACCATACACACACACAAATGTAGGAGTGGGGGAAATTAGGTATTTCTTAGTTGTAAAAACTGTAAAAACGCACTAAGCGGTCACTCCTATGTCAGGGTATTAATTTAGATGGAGCCTGCGACGGTTCTTCGACCAACTTATCCTGCCACCTGCAAGGTTCTCCGGCAGCAGTGATAGATCCAATTTTTAGGCAACTTTCCAATGGGAGCTACATAATGTTGAATGATCACAGCTGTTGTGGAATGATGCCAGGTATAGCCTATCTCGTAACTGTGTCAGCCAGGGTCACTTGTTGTATGCAAGTATTGTTTCCAAAAGCTAAGACCGACGGGGAGTCGCCATTATGGCCTTCACTGAACATCTCTTCTATTCGAATTGATACTTTAAGCAGAATGAAAGCCATTCTTTCACAAGAAACTGTGCCACTGACCTCGTCCAAAGAGACGTATGAACTGCAAGTTGCAAGGTCCTCTGCGAAGATACATGCCCTATTATTAACAAACTGCCCCATACATTTCGTAGAAATGTTAGGTCGTATCTTAAACATGTCTGATATCAGTGGTATTGTACATGTATTTAAGACTATTTTTTCGGGACTGTTAGCACCATTTGAAGCAGTCCTAGGCATTTTTCCAAACTTCATGCACTCTGTGTTCAGCGGCCTGCCTCTAATTTTAGGACTCGTAGCAGGAATACTATTCTTATTTTTCCTGCTCCGATATGGCATGTCCGGTCATCAGCAGCGACGCCCAGATAGAGAACACTCTACTGGCAATGCAGTGTCGTGAGCGCATGATACAGGTCTTGGGCTTGGCTCATTTGAGAGCTCGGAATACCACGTGGTTCCTGTCATTCAGACCAATCTGGCAAGATTGAATCTTACCTGTTCTGCGATGCCTGCTATGTGGAGAAGAATGCGTGCTAGACATCTGTCTAACACTCCCATCAGCACAGCCAACGGATGTTGATACTTTGCTTGGTTCGGTAACGGCTCATGCATTGTGTTGCCCCCAACGGCTACCAATCCTGATGACGGCATTCATTGAGGTCTCACAGACGACCTCGGCTGACGGTGAGATAAGTGGATCAATGGGCACACAGGTACCATCCCCATCTACTGCGAACATTGCTAACGCGTCTGACGCTGACGGCGATGCTTCTCATTTCTGTGCAATCGATTTACTTAATGAAGTAGTCCAAATTTCACCAACTCTGGTAGACAATTTCTTTGCCAGCTTAGAAGATTTGATGTTTTCTCCTAACAGCGAGAATGACTTTTGAAGTAAGCACACAGTGTTCTACTGGACTCTGTATTCGACCTTCATTTTTCAAAACAAAGCTTCCAACTTCAGAACTCTATTTTTTTGCGATTACACTTTTTCCAAAATTAATTCTTTTTTTTGGGCACAAAGTAATCTGCTTAATGTAGAACTAATCTTAGAGAACAAGAATTCTTTGACACACTTCCAAATGACAATATTTGATCTTGTCCACAACCTAAACAGTTTATATATTCTGTCATGGAATGGTCTCGACTTTTTCTTCTGTAATTAAGAGCCATTTCATAAATATTATCTCATGATTCATTCTGATAGCATTTTCAAATGTCATACTATATGCTTTGAATGAAAACACTGCTTTTAAAATCCATACAGCACTAATGCTAATTTACGTGTACAACAATTTCAAATGCATTTTATGTATTTTGGGAGGGATTTTCACACATCATGCTTTAGATATGTTTACAAAATGCTTAGTATTTAGTAATGTAGAAAATAATAAAGTGGAGTGGGTGTTGTATAGCGTTTTAGGACCGTAGTGTAATTTTCCAGATTCATCTTCAAAAGAAGAGAGATTCCCAGATAACCAGAAAGGACTGGGTGATATCAGTAGAAACAAAGAAATTCCTTTCTGTGTGATTCAATCTAGTTTTGACATATAAGCCTGCATTTGAAAAGATTTTAACTTTCTAACCACTATAGTAACACCGTTAGTTATGGATACACAGATAATTTGGATTGATTGTTTTTACTCAAGACTTTTTATTCTTAAAAAAAATGTCAGTTAAAAATTCTGTAGATACACATTTAATAAAACATAGTACATTTGAATACTAAGATATAGGTTTGTTTTAACAAATTTTGTTTGAACACCATCTGATTATCATACAAATCTCTGAGTAACCACTCAGTATAGTGCAATAAACAATAAATATACAAATTACAATCAAATTTATAAAATTAGGTCCATGTGTCGACGCGTTTCGGTGCTTTATTCCTGATTGAGGAAAAGACCAGAACAAAGTAACGAAGTCTCAAGTCAGACAGAACAAGAAAATTCAAGAAGAAAACCCCGAAAATCCAAAAGGGCAAGAGTTCCATGAGGAAAGTATAAAGCTCCAGAATGGTCCTGCATTATCTTGGAAGAATTTGAAAGTTCCGGTTTAAGCGAAAACACGACAGTAGTGACATTGAAAAGGAAGACGAGAACAAACTGAGACAACCTTAAAAGGAACTGCAAAGAGATTAAGGTGAAAAATGTGACAGATGAATTGAATAAAAGACTCAAGAGAAACCAAAAGGACTGAAAAATAAAAAGGGTGAAGAAGAAAGTCATTAAGTGTAAGATCACACAAGAAATATTTCATTTCCTGTTAGGATTTTTTTGTTTAGAAATAGAGTTCATTTGTAGATTTTTTTGTATTTTTGTAGTATATCAAAGTGGCAGAAACAGAAGCGACTGGACAACCAAATCATAGTTTAATACACAGATGTATTAAAACCTGCTTATGTAGTGTTTCCTTATTAACAATTATATGTGCCCTATTAATTGTAGTCATACCAACCTTTAAAGTGAATAATATTAGTAATAATACTAATGCTGTGTCAATTAAAGGAATGAAAGATGTTTCTAAACAAACCGTGAATACTGACAAGGAACAATTGGATGGAAGTATTACCCATCATGACAAATCAATTAGTGATTTTTCATTAAATGTTTTTTCTGAGCTGCTGTATGAGTATAACGACACTATGAAAGTGTTGTCTGCATGAAATTACCTTTGTCTGTTTCTGAAGGTATAACATACCACTAACTGTCACTAACATAAGGAGTGTCCTGTAGTTTCCTTAGCAGCATATTCTACTCGACAGAAGCTAGAAAATCAATATACGGATATAGACTTAGTATTTTCAGAAGTACCAATTATAAGGGAATTAAATAAAGTAATAAGTGGTAAGAATGCACGCTATATGGGAGAATTGTTCCATATCACTAAATCATTAGATGTAGAATATGCCTATAAGAACAATTTAACGTGTAGCTTGCATATTGAAGAGAAGCTATTCCTGAACATAGTAGAAAATAGAAGAGTACGTTTCCAGAAGAAAGCAGATGAACAGACATCACAGACACCACCTTGGGCATTTAGAGAGAGAAATTATGAGAAGGGTGAGACTTATGCTGCGATGTCCCTGGACTGGTCACAGAAAGGGAAACTATGTTTATTTAGATCAAAGGCTAATTATAACATTAATTCATTGGCACTAGTGAATGTGAGCATACTTTCCAAATTACTGGAGGATGGGGATTAAAGGGTGGAACGGATCCTGTTTTCCCTGGAATATATTATGTGTGTGGTAAAAAAGCCTATTATAGGTTACCTGCACATTGATACGGAGCTGTTACTACTGTACTTATATCCTGGATAAAAGTAAAGGGATAGAAGGATATATTAGAAATATTACACAATTACATAAAGATTCAACCCAACTGGAGGTTGACGGCATTTGGGAGAGACTTGGTAAGAGTTTCTCTGCAGTAAGTAAGTGGTTTTCAATCTTGGGAAGTAGTTTATTAGGAAAAATAATAATTTCAATACTTTCTATAGCAGTAGTAGTTCTAGTGATATTAACAGCATATAAGTGTTGTAAATGCATAAATGAAAGAAAAGAAGTAGCAGACAAAAAGAATAAAAGGGGGGGGCGTGGCTTGGCTGGAGATGGCGTAGGACGTGTCCCGGGTGAGCTCCGGCGGGCCACCGCTGTTTTCAGCAATCATAAGCGGAGCCGGGGGGACTTGACACTTACCCTGGCGGGGACAGAGGCGCTGGAGTCCGGGGCTTCTGGCGGAGAGGCTGCAGTGGGTTCAGCGGCGCCCTGAAGAACGGAGAACCGTGGACTTTGGCGGACTGGGCGAGCGAGCCGCCATCTTGCGAGGCCTTGCCGGAACTGCCTCCCTGGCGATCGTCCGGGGCACCGAGAATTTGACGGGCGGCAACACGGAGGCAGGGTAGCCCCACAGCACCGACCCCCTCCTGGCGTTGGCTGGTGGAGGAGGGGATCGCCCAGCGAGGAGTTGCTGAGACGTCCTCTGGTGAGCCTGGACGCGGTGCGGGATGCTCTGGTGGCCTGCTGGTGGCAGAGGGGTGGCCCGCCATTTTGTGTGCACCTGGCGTGGGCCTTGCTGCTCTCGCCTTGGCACCGGCTGGGGGCATCTGCCGAGGACGGGCTGGCGGCATCATTGTAGTAGCAGCGGCGGAGACCCCTGACACTGTGCTGGCTGCGGCGACCCCGATCGGCCTGGTGGGGCCTGCGGTGTGGAGCTTGCCAGTCTACAGCAGCGGCATGTGGCCCGGTGGCATTGCAGGCGGAGCTGAGGTCAGGTACGGCGCAGCTGGGTAGGGGGCCGCACTCACGCACTCACGAGGAGTGATAACCTGCGAGCGCCCCCTGCTTCTCTGAGACTGGGGGCCACAGCTGTGAGTTGCGGCGGAGCGCTGGCGGCCCCCTCAGCATAGGAATGTGGTGACATTTGGCACTGGGGAAGGAGGCTCTCTGTAGAGGCATCTGGGGATCCCCTTCATGGCGCGCTGCGGCCCTGGTCTCTTGGACAGAGCATTGACCGCCAGGGATCGGTGAAGGTGGTCGGGTGCCCTGTGGACTGCGCCGGCGGGGTCGCTGGCGAGAGCGCCTCCCTAGCAGTTGAGAGACACAGAAGCGTTTCGTATAGTGCTGGGGCTGGGAATACTGTGCTTGGTGACCCTTCTGGTGGTGGGGGCGAGGAGCCTGTGACCATCGGGTCCCAAGGGGTGACTGAGGCAGGCTGGAGAGTGCATGGATAGTGGCTGCGGTGAGGAGGCGGAAGGCGAGGCTGGTGCGGCCTAGTGGATCAGCGGCCTGGTGGAGCCCAGCCGGAGTGAGGCCTGGTGGGGTCATTGTTGTCATCGTCTTGCGGGGCTCGTGGGGGCCCATTTTAGGTACAGCGCAGCTGGGGACTGGGATCAGCAAGAGCGCGGCACGACCTCAGAAGCATTGCCCAGGCATTTTGAGCCTACCTCTCCGGGGGGCTTTGAGGCATTGGTCATTGTGTGCTACTACGGCCGGAGGCTTTGCATTTCTCTTGAGCCCTCTGCGCCTGGTGGCGCTACTGGTGCGGGGGCACAGGGACTGAGACCAGAGAGCGAGTGGGCACGGAGGTGCTGGGAGGCTTACCCGGGGTCTGTGGAGACCTGTGTTCCCTTACATGCTGCTTGGCCTGCCAATACTGTACTGCGGGGCTGTCGGGGCCCGCACTGGAGGCAACAGGGTTGGGGCTGCGAGAGAGCGCTACGGAGAAGAAAGCACCCCTGCCCTCTTTGAGGAGTCTGCACCGGAGCAGGAGCGCATAGCCTACATGGCCTGGTGGCCAGCAGGACATCGACACCCTGGCGATGACGCATTCTAATGGGGGCAAGGCGGACCCTGCGGCGGCCTCCAGAGACAACAACGTGGTCCTCATGTAGGACAGGGCGGGAGCGTCGCTTCCTAATGTGGCGGCGGCGCAGTCTGAGGGAGGATCAGCACCTGTGACCCAGGCGTTCATGACATCCTCTTTGGCTGATCTCAAATCAGAAATTGGCGCCTTGTATACGGAGGTGCACTCAGTGTGCGGGAGCTTCGGAGAGAGGTGACGGATTTGGGAGATCGAGTGGACGGGCTGGAGAAAATTGTGGATGCTCGCACAGAAGACCAAGAACAGTTGTGGCAACGCCTTGCAGCGCTGGAGGAGCAGAATATTGAGCTTCAGGTAAAGCAGATAGACTTGGAAAATCGGAGTCGCCGAAACCACCTCCGGGCCCGGGGGGTACCACTTGGTGCAGAGGGCAGTGACATCATGACTTACATGGTGAAGCTACTACATGAAGTATGGGGGGATGAGGATGCCTCGCCGGTGGCTTTGGATCGAGTCCATAGGGTCTCCGGGCCTCCGGGGAGGGCGGGTCTCCTCCTGGACATTCTCACTAGAGTTCAATTTTTTACTGAAAAGGAGGCTATCTTCAAGGAGGCCCGAGCGAAACCGGATTTATGCTACGAGGAGCACAGAATTCAGATTTACCAGGACCTGACACCTAACACCCTGAAGCGACGGCGAGCCTTCAAGCCCGTGACAGAGAAGCTGCGCGACCTGGGCATCTCGTACCAGTGGGGACACCCGTTTGCCCTCATCTTTCAATGGGAGTCCAAGAAGCGGGTGGTGCGAACATATACTGAGGCGGCCCAACTACCGCGCATTCCGGCGACTCTGCCGCGTGGCCCCTCCCGCTCCCGACGCCAGGAGCGAGTGCCAGCCAAAGCAGCTTGGTCTACAGTGCCCCGCTCCCGTCGCTCACCACGAGTGGATGAGCAGTCTGCCTCCCAAACCAAGCAGGACATCAGCGCCCACATTAGGTCCTTCGAGGGGGATAAGGAGGATCCATGCTCGCACCCCTCGACCCCATGACTGACTGAGTGCTAGCCTGTGCGGGCCTGAGATGTATATCCCCTTTGGCATGTGGTGGTCTTTACTGGATTGCTGATCCTTGTTCCGACCGGATCCGCTTCCTGGCTCCTCTCCTATAGGGTGGGGACGCCGGAGCTCCCCCCACTGATGAACTTGTGGTTGACTACTCGCACGCCCCCGCTGATTCCTGAGGGAGTGACATCCCAGGGCTGGTCCGAACCCTTGGGTGTAGGATGCCCGATGGCGGGAACAGATTGACTTGGCCCGGTTGGCCATTGTTTGATTATTGTCTTCCTCTCTTGTACCTCTCTTCTTTCTACTCTTTCTTGCTTACATTCGTTCTCTCTCTCCCTCTCTCTGTGTGCGTTAGGTTGGGGGCTTTGCGGCAGCGGCACGTGGGGTGGAGTGTGATGACTGGCATTTCTGGCGGATGTGTGATGCTGTGGGGCTGGGATGGTGAGATGCGGATGACACCTGTTTGGGCTTTCCTATGACAGCTACCTTGCCTAGCCCCTTAAAAGTCTTAACACTTAATGTCAAAGGCCTAAACTCCCCCAATAAGCGGCGACAAGTATGGCGATACCTCCTGCAGCAAAACCCTGATATTATATTTTTGCAGGAAACCCACCTTTTGCGCGCAGACACGGGGCGCATGGCGCATCCTAGATACCCTCTCCAGTTTTGGGCTACAGCGGGTACTAAGACAGCGGGAGTAGCGATATTGTGCAGGACTAGCATCAGGCGGGGGGAGACCAAGCCCTTCAGGGGCAGCGATGGACGCTTTCTTAGAGTGAGTGTGGGGATTGGGCGGCGCCTCTTTACTCTATGTAATGTGTACGCACCCAACCAGATGCAGGATCGGTATCTCCGAGGGCTCCTACAGGATCATATTCTGCAGGGAAGTCCCTCGCTGATTTTAGGGGGGATTTCAACTTGGTCTGGGATTCGGAAGCGGACCGCAGTGATGGTTCCTATAACGGAACTGGTGCCATGTCCGCCGCGCTGCGCACTCAAATGACGGAGCTGGGGCTGTTCGATGCGTGGCACTACCACTCCCCAGTATTAAGGGACTATTCGTTCTACTTCCACGCCCACCGCTCGTACTCTCGTATAGACTATTTATTTGTCTCCCATGATCTCTTGCGTGACGTGTTGGACGCCTCTATGTCTGCTATTTCAATATCGGATCATGCGCATGTCGAGCTGCTCCTGCAGGACCCGGCCGCTTGCCCCGATCGGGAGACGAAGTGGCGCCTGCCACCGGGTATCCTCCGGGATGCGGCCGATGTGGAAAGTATTAGGGCGGTGATTGATTCCTACTTTGATAGTAACGACTTGCCGGTGATGCCCTTTCCCGTTGTTTGGGATGCCTTCAAGGCAACGATCCAGGGGCACATTACCACCCTCTCGATAGCGCGGTCGCGTGCGGCTCGGGCGTTGGAGGATGGCTTGGTAAAGGATATAAAGCTAGAGGAGAGGCGCGATCAGGGTGGCTTCTCGCTGGCATCTAGGCGGCGGCTTGCCAACCTCAAAGGACAGCTTCGGCTGTAACGCACCAATAGGGCGGAGAAATCCTTGCTAGCCTTGAAGCAGAAGTATTTTGAGGGAGGGGACAAGGTGGGCAGGCTGCTTGCTCGGCGGTTGAGAGCACGTGCGGTCAGGGACCACATAGCCAATGCCCATCTTCCAGACGGGACGAGAGTCACCTCGGAAAGGGATAAGAGCAAGTTGTTTCGGGCTTATTATACTGCATTGTACAGGGAGGAGCCGACATCCCCGGAGGTGGTGGTAGATGTCCTGAACAACTACACGGGGTCCAGGCTCCACCCGCATTAGGCGGAGTTCTTGGAAGGCCTCATCACCCAGGAAGAGTTAGAGGCAGCCATAAAGGACCTTCCCCTTGGAAAGACTCCGGGGCAAGATGGTTTGCCCCTGGCTTTTTATCGCATGTTTCAGTCGCAGCTTCGACCTCATCTCTTGCGGCTGTACAACTCCTTTACTGATACGGAGGGGCCGTCCTGCGACATGGGTATGGCGGAGATAGCATTGATCTTGAAGCCGGGGAAGGACCCTGCACAGTGTGCATCCTACCGCCCCATTGCCCTCCTGAATACTGATTTTTAAAT
The DNA here is from genome assembly GCF_964261635.1 of Lissotriton helveticus. Lineage (NCBI taxonomy): Eukaryota > Metazoa > Chordata > Amphibia > Caudata > Salamandridae > Lissotriton > Lissotriton helveticus. The sequence continues at coordinate 1,488,695,646 of NC_136061.1, read as the reverse complement.
TTATACCAAACTTTTAGCGAAGCGCTTAGACCCCCATATGCCGGGTCTCGTCGACCCGGATCAGATTGGCTTAATCCGATCTCGGCAGAGCGCTGATAACGTGCGCAAAATCGCGCACCCAGTGGGAAAAAGTGCGCCATTGGAAAATCCCGGCTTGCCTTCTGTCGCTGGATGCGGAGAAGGCGTTTGATCGGGTGGATTGGACTTTCTTGCAGGCGGTCCTATCTAGAATTGGATTGGGCCGGAACATGAACACTCGAATCATGGCGTCATATATCGCTCCACAGGCTAGGATTCGGATTAATGGGCGGCTCTCGGCGCCGTTCACCATTCACAGGGGTACCAGGCATGGGTGCCCCCTCTCCCCCTTGCTGTTTGCCCTTGTGGTGGAACCATTGGCGGAAATGATCCGTCAGGCGCCTGACATACATGGTATCCCCATGGGTGGCTCTGAGAATAAGGTGGCGTTGTTTACGGACAACCTCCTACTTACCTTAAAGCGCCCCAGGGAGTCCCTTCCGGCGCTCCACGCAGCATTGAATCTCTTTGAGCGGGCCTCTGGCCTTAAGATCAACCATAGTAAGTCCTGGGCCCTCAACCTTACCATTCCGAACGAAGAGATTCCCCTCTTGGAAACGCTCGTGCCCTATCAATTGGCCTCCCAGGGGAACCGCTACCTGGGCCTCCAGTTGACTCCGTCTATGAAAACATGTGAATTGGCGGGAGTGCCGGCGATCAGTATTGGAGGACTTGCGGAGGTGGTGTCCCCTAGTGCTCTCATGGCTGGGCAGACTCAATGCCATCAAGATGTCGGTCCTCCCCAAAAGTCTGTTTTTATTTCAGTGCCTCCCAACCCCTATCCCGCTCAGCTGGATTCGAGCCCTCCAGCGCGACCTCACAAACTTCATCTAGGGCGGGAAACGTCCTCGGTTTTCGCAAAAGATTCTGATGACACCAAGGGATAGGGGGGGCCTGGCGTGTCCCAACTTGGTTGACTACTATTGGGCCTCACACCTTCGCTTTGTGGTGCAATGGGGGTAACCGAGAGTGAGAAGGGATGGCTGCATATGGACCGAGTGGTGACGGGGCGAACCATTTGGGATCTTCCTTGGCGTCGTAGGACAGTGCAGTGCCCACTAGGACGGTGCTGGACATATGGGATAAAACAGCTGTTCACAGGGGTCTCACGACAATTCCCTATCCCCACACCCCGATAGAGGGGAATCCGTCCTTTCCGCCGGCGTATCAGTCGCGTGCCTTCGCTAAGTTGACTCAAGGAGACTGCAGGGTAATCACTGATCTCTTCGAGGGGGGCTAGCTTAAAACCTTTGCACAGTGTAGGGAAGAATTCCGTGTGCCATTGGAGGCAAGATTGCAATATGCTCAGCTGAGGCATTGGGTATCCGAAGAGGTAGTGTATCAGGCGGCCACGCGTGCTCTTACCCCTTTTGAGCGGCTGGCCTGGCATCCCGTCGAATCTAAGGGGCTGTTTCCCGGATCTACCAGATCTTGCAGCACCCAACAGTGTCACCCTCGCATCCTTACCAGAGCAGATGGCAGGCAGCGTCAGATACGGACATTACCCCTGCGCAGTGGAGTAGAGTGTGGCGGGACATCCCCAAAGTGTATTGTAGCATCCCGCAAAGAGAGAATGCCTACAAGCTCATGACTCAGTGGTACTATACGCACCAGCGTCTTCATAAGATGTTCCCAGCGACCTCCCCCTCGTGCTGGAGGCGCCGATCTGCATCCGGGGACTTTATCCACATCCGGTGGTCATGCCCGTCGCTGACCTTATTCTGGAAGGAGGTCCTTAGCCATATCAGGAGGATTCTGGGATTCCCCTTGCCTGAAGTCACAAGCACAATCCTGCTGGGTGTTAAACCTGCTGGCCTGAACGCTCTTACCAGGAGTGATTGGATCTTGGCGCTCCAAATGTTGGGGGCTGCCAGGCAGCTCTTAGCTCTGTATTGGAAGAAAGCTGAAACTCCTCCAATCGCAGCCTGGTTTGTGCGTTTATGGCATGTTCTCGCGATGGAGCTCTTTACGGCACGGTTGCAGGCCAGCGACTCTAGCTTTAAGGCTGTCTGGGAGCCCTTGATTAAATATCTTTGTGCGGTTGAGCATGCGCGTCATTTGCCTACCAAACTTAGGACGCTGCGCCTTTTTGAGGATGCTGTTATCCCGCCTGAGCCGAGCAGGCTGCTCTCATTATTGACTCCCTACAATGTAGATCCACTGTGGCCGACGTTGGGTCAGATGTATGGCCCCGCGACCTCCCCCTTCCCCGCGCCTGTTGTTCTTGCTCTCGCCTCTCTGTTCTTTTCTCTCTCCGTCGACCTCCTTTCTTTCTCTATTCTTTTCTTTTCTGTCTCTTCTGCTCTGTGGGCCTTGGACCCTGTTGGGTTGAGTGTTTTGTTTAGACTAGTTGCCTGTTCGCTTTGAAGATGGGCCTACATGGCTTGCCTTCCCACAAGTCCAGTTGATCCTACACTGTGCAGTTTTGAACGTGGCCGGCCCCTTGTGGGTTGTAGGCGCAACGCTGTCTATAACCTATCCTTCTGCACTGACTCAGAGCGAAGTTCACGCATTGTCTTCCTACGCGGCCGGCCCTGGTTAGGGTTGTAGGCTTATCGCTGTGTATCTAATGGGCTTGTGAGGTGTGAGTTATTTAGAGGAAAATAAAAAAGATTTGGAAATAAAAAGAATAAAAGGGAATAAAAAGAAAGGGAGAAGAGATAGAATTAGACGAGATAAATGAAGAATAATATGAGAGAATGAAAAGACTAGATGAGGGTGCCATAAAAGAAGAGAAAGAAAGATCTAGATAAATTGAAAGGTGGCACTCGGTATGGTATTTATTATGGCTCCTAAAAGCCATCAGAAGCCCATCTCCTGGGCGAAGCGGGTCTGCATGTGAGAAGGTGCTCGAGAGGGGAGAAGACTACTGGTGGTGTACTGAACTGCCCCCACGCTACTGCAGCGCCATCGATGATTCGCGCCCACGGAGACGGGCAACGCTTCGGGTGGCTGGGCACTGCGCTCCGGACTGACAATAACCCGCGGCAGAGGGGGCAGGGTGGACCCGGCGTCGGCGTCCAAGGACACAACGGTGGTTGCCATGTGGGGCAAAGCAGGAGCGTCAGCGCCAATGGAGGAGGTGCCGCCACCTGTTGCTGCCTCCCCTCCGGTGACCCAGGCCTTCATGTCATCTTTCATGGCAGACCTGAAGTCGGAGATAGGATCCCTGAGATCGGAGGTGCACTCGTGCGTCAAAGAGCTGCGCAAGGAAGTGACCGAGCTGGGAGACAGGGTTGACGGACTTGAGAAAACTGTTGATACGCGCACGGAAGATATGGAGCAGCTGTGGCAGAGGGTGGCGGCCCTGGAGGAACAAAACATCACGCTCCAGGTCAAGCAGGAGGACCTTGAAAATAGGGGGCGCCGCAACAACCTCCGTATACGGGGTGTGCCACTCGGGGAAGAAGGGACTGACACCATGGCCTATGTGGCCCTACTCCTACACGAGGTGTGGGGCAACGAAGAAGCCCCCCCGCCACTCTTGGACCGTGCCCATCGGATCTTCGGTGCGGGAGGCAAGACGGGCCTCCTCCCGGACATTATAACCCGAGTGCACTACTTCACGGAGAAAGAGGCCATACTGAAAGCGGCGAGGGACAAGCAGGACCTACGCTACGGAGGGCACAAGATCCAAATCTTCCAAGACTTGGCCCCCGACACGCTGCATAGAAGGAAGGTCTTCCGGCCGGTGACGGAGAAGCTGCGGGCTCTTGACATACCCTACCAGTGGGGACACCCCTTTGCCCTCATCTTTCGCTGGGAAGACAAGGGCAGAGTCATCCGCTCCTACCGCGAGGCGGCACGATTGCTTGGACTCTCTGAATCCCCGGAGCGCAGCCCCTCCCGCCCCAAGCGCCAAGAGAGACTCCCGGCCCGACCGGACTGGACCACGGTGACTCGACGTCGCCGAACACCCTCAATGGATGCCTGCTCCACGTCCCAGGCCAAGCGGGATATCATAGAACACATTCGCTCCCTTGAAGATGACCGCGAGGGGCACCTCACGAAGCCCCGCACTCCGTGAAATGCAGACGACCGGCTCCCGACCTTAGGTAGTCAACGGCCAGCGAGGAGAACACCTCCCTAATCCCTGATATTGTAATGGACAACTCTCGCGGCTTGCGCCCCCTGAAGGGCGATAGGACGACCCCTACACTTCTGCGACCCCTATGAGACTACATTCCCAGACATCGTAGGCGGAGTGCACCCCTGGAGTTGAACCCGCCACCCCAATGAGTGGGGACAGCTGGGCACTGGAGGCGGCCCTGATGAGTCACCAGCGAGAAAAGGGGCTGAGGAGGAGCGACATGGGGTGCAGCTGCTCTCCTAAAGGGGACCATGAGGGTCGGTCCCTGCGGTCCTACAGTCCAGGAGTGGTCTCCTCACCGTTGGGACCTGGCGCTTCTGAGCCGATTGATGAGACACGTCTACCTTTGCGCTGAACTTGTGTTAACGACCCCCGAATCCGCCCTGGGCAGCGGGGCAGACGGGCCTCGGGGCAATCGAGACCCACCTTTCTAGCAGAACACCCCCCTCTTTGTCCCTTAGGAAGTGACATTCCTGAGACCATCCAAACCCTCGGGTAGAGGATGCCCGGAACCTGGGACATCTCATCTGAGCCCTTCCTGTACTAGGCCTCTTCTCCCTTTGTGTAGAGTGGTGGTTCGGAGACTATCGGAGATGCCTGCGCGACTGCGGTGGGTGGGGGAGGCTGACCCCCTTCGCTCCACAGGGTGGGAGATGTTGGGTGATGAGGCGGTTCTAACCCCCTTAGTGTCATGGCGGTGAATGTTCCTAAACCCCTAAAGGTCCTGACGCTTAATGTCAAAGGCCTTAACTCCCCCAATAAGCGGAATCAGGTATGGCGCTACCTTCTCCATCATTCCCCTGACAGGAGACACATCTTTTGCGGGGACACTAGACGCATCCCAGATACCCCACACAATTCTGGGCATCCGCTTACACTAAAACGGCGGGGGTGGCAATTCTGTGCAGAGCTGGCTTTAGGCGGGGATCCACAAAACCCTACAAGAGTGGAGATGGACGCTTCCTTTGGGCCACGGCACAGGTGGGAGGGATGCAGTTCACTCTAGGTAATGTATATGCACCCAACCAGTTGCAAGATAAATATCTCCAGTCGCTCCTACGGGAACAGTTTCAGACCGGCGAACCGCGCACAATACTAGGCGGGGATTTCAATCTAGTATGGGACCCAGACATAGACCGCGGGGACAATGCGTTTAGCGGCACGGGCGCGATGTCAGCCACGCTAAGGGAGCAGATTACGGACCTAGGACTCGTCGATGCGTGGCGCTACCATAACCCGGGGATTCGCGACTACACTTTTTACTCGCACTCCCACTGCACTTACTCGCGCATCGACCACTTCTTTACCTCTCTAGACCTGATACGGGACACGCTGAAGGTTGCCATATCGGATATCTCGCTATCGGACCACGCGCATGTAGAACTGACACTGCAGGATCCACTGGCGCACACTCCCCGGGAACGAAGATGGACCCTCCCACCGAGCGTCCTTCGGGACCCGGAGGATGTTAACAGCATCCGGGAAGCCATAGACTCGTACTTCGCTATCAACGATATGTCGGAAACGCCATTCCCGGTAGTGTGGGACACCTTTAAGGCCACCATACGGGGTCACATTACATCCCTGGCGATAGCGAGAAGACGGGCGGCCTATAAACTGGAGGCTGACCTAACAGGTGAGATCAAACAGGCGGAGGCGCAGGACAGGGACCGGCCTTCCCTGGCGTCCAGGAGGAAGTTAGCGAACCTTAGGGGACAACTTCGCCTCCTACGCACCAACAAGGCAGAACACTCCCTACTAGCACTAAAACAAAAATACTATGAGGGGGGGGACAAGGTGGGACGCCTGCTGGCAGGAAGGCTGAGGGCGAGAGCATCCAGAGCCCATATTGCTAATGTACAATGCCAGGATGGTACTAGTGCCGTCACTGAAAGAGCCAAACAGGATGCCTTTGTAGCCTACTATACCTCCCTGTACGCGGGGGAATCCACATCAGTGGAGGCGCGAGCGGCCGTCCTCGCTGAATACGAGGGGACTCCGTTACCGCCGGTATGCGCGATGGAGCTGGAAGAGCCCATGCTGGAAGATGAAGTCTCTGCGGCTCTTAAAGATCTCCCCACGGGGAAAACTCCGGGGCCAGATGGCTTGCCACTGACCTTCTACCGAATCTTCCAGACTCAACTTCGCCCTCATTTGCTGAGGCTGTTCCACTCTTTCTCAGACACATCTGGTCCGTCCCCTGATATGGGAATGGCGGAGATTGTGTTGATACCGAAGCCGGGGAAGGACCCTGCGCTATGTCCCTCCTACCGCCCCATCGCCCTCCTGAACACCGACCTGAATATCTATACCAAGATACTGGCTAAGCGACTCTACCCTTACATGCCGGGACTGGTGAACCCGGACCAGGTGGGGTTCATCCGGGACCGGCAGGGGGCCGATAATGTGCGCCGACTGGCACACTTGGTGGGCAAGGTGCGGCATTGGGACATCCCGGCTTGTCTTCTCTCGCTTGACGCGGAGAAGGCCTTTGACCGGGTGGACTGGGCCTTCCTGAAAGAGGTCCTCCAGAAACTGGGTCTAGGCCCCAAAATGATAGCGAGTATCATGGCCCCATACCTAGGGCCGCAGGCCAGAATCAGGATAAATGGCCAATTAACGCCACCGCTGACGATACACAGAGGCACGAGGCAGGGGTGCCCACTTTCGCCGCTCTTGTTCGCCCTTGCAGTGGAACCCCTTGCGGCACTGATAAGGCGCGACCCTAGAATACATGGAATAGCCCATGGGGGGAGGGACAACAAGGTGGCGCTATTCGCGGACGACCTGATCCTCACCCTTACGCACCCTCGTGAATCCCTACCAGCGGTCCACGAGGTGCTTTGTCTATTTGAACAAGCGTCGGGCCTTAAAATAAATCATACTAAATCTTGGGCACTCAACCTCACTGTGCCTGCAGAGGACATCCCATCCCTGAAGAAGGCTGTGCCCTATCAATGGGCGGAGAACCACATCAGGTACTTGGGCCTTACCCTTACCCCCCACTTGGACTCCTGGTCCTCGGTAAACTGGACGTAGTGTCGCAAAACGGTGTTAGAGGACCTTCGGAAGTGGAAGCCTCTGATGATCTCATGGCTGGGACGCCTTAACGCGGTTAAGATGTCGATCCTTCCTAGAATCCTATACATATTCCAATGTCTGCCCACCCCTATCCCGCTCCACTGAATTCGGAGCCTTCAGCGCGAGATCACGTCCTTTATCTGGGGCGGGAAACGCCCCCGATTTTCGCAGAAGGTTCTTATGGAACCAAGGGATAGAGGCGGCCTGGCATGTCCCAACTTGGTGCACTATTACTGGGCCGCGCACCTCCGCTTCGTGGTGGAGTGGGGCTCACGTGAAAGCGACAAGCATTGGTTCCATATGGATCGAGCGGTCACAGGACGTACCATATGGGATCTGCCCTGGCTCCCGCGGGCGGCACGCTCCAGAAGTGCATACCTTGCAGTCCCCACAAAAACGGTTCTTGACATCTGGGATAGTGTAGCCATGTCTCGAGGTCTCACCACGTTCCCATCCCCGCACACCCCGATAGCGGGGAACCCGCAGTTCCCCCTGGCCCATCAGACTCGGGCGTTCGACAAATGGACACAAGGGGACTGCAGAGTAGTTGGAGACCTTTTCCTTGGGGGCTCGCCCAAGACTTGGAAGGACTGCAGGGAGGAATTTAGGGTGCCGAAGACGGCTGGCTTGCAGCACGCTCAGCTGCGCCACTGGACTGCGAGTGACGACATGTATCAAGCGGCCACCCGGGCGTATACGCCCTTCGAGAAGTTGGCACGCTCCCTTGGCGGGCTGAGGAGGCTAATCTCGCAAATATACTACATACTGCAGCACCCTACATCGACGCCTGCACACCCCTATCAGAGACAATGGCAATTGGCGTCGGAAACAGACATTGACCTCTCCCAATGGAACAGACTGTGGCGGGATATACCCAAGGTGTACCGCAGTGTCCCACAGAGGGAAAACGCCTATAAGCTGCTCACGCAATGGTACTACACCCCTCTACGTCTTAGCAAGATGTTTCCCACCGCCTCGCCGACGTGCTGGAGATGTGGCTCTGCGACTGGTGACTTTGTGCATATATGGTGGACGTGTCCGACCCTGGCTGTTTTCTGGAAGGAGGTGCTTAGCCATATCAAAGGGGTGCTGGGGTTCCCCCTGCCTGAGGAAGTGAGCACGATCCTCCTCGGCATCTACCCTACCGCACTCAAGGCACTTACCCGCAGCGACTGGATCCTTACACTGCAAATGCTGGGTACAGCTAAACAACTCATCGCCTTATACTGGAAGCGAACAGAGGCGTCGCCCATAGCTTCCTGGTTTGTGCGCCTTTGGCAGGTCCTGGCGATGGAGCTACTCACGGCAAGGTTGCAGGCGCGGGACACACGCTTCAAGGCGGTTTGGGAGCCCTTAGTGCGGCACCTCTGCTCTATAGAATATGCGCGACATATGCCCACTAGACTCCGCGCTCTGCACCTCTTCGAGGATGCAATTGTCCCTGCGGACCCGGCCAGGCTGTGTCCTTGATCACCATGCACATTACAGATGCTATTGCTACCACACACGCCCCCCTGCGCTTTGCTCACCAGCAGGCCGCGCGTACCCACCACCCTCCCTCCCTTTCTCTGCCTACCCTCAGGCTCTTTAGTTTCTCCTACCTCCTTTTCTCCTACTTGCCGCTCTGGCCCTCGTCTCTCTATGAGACAGTTGCGCCCTGTTGGGCAGTTTATGACAGTTGGGCTAGTTGCACGCCCCATGCCTTCCTCGCAAAAGCGGACATACTCTCGCATGTGACAAGTCTCTGCGCAATGCACCCCTAAGCCACGCGGCCGGCCCTCCCCGGAGGGTTGTAGGCAAGGCGCTGTGTTAAAGCTCCTTCCCCGTCCAAGGTGGCACTGCATCACGAGAGTTATCCCATATGCGGCCGGCCTCGGCACGAGGTTGTAGGCTTAACGCTGTGTTCAAAATAAAACAGATTTGAACTAAAAGCCATCAGAAGGGGGATTGATGGAGCAGGATTTCGCGAAAGAAACCTGCTCAATTGAATACCCCTATAACACGTACTAACAGACAGTAGTGGTAAAATGATTAACACGCACAAATACACTACACATGGGAGGCTTGCTTTGGAAAATGCATGAACTAACCAAAGAATACGGGCGTAAATAACTGGAAATGTAATCATCTTGTGTATAGTATGAATTAAGAAGGCCTTGCATGGCAAGGCTGCATGTATATGTAGTAAAAGGCATGACTTGTGTTGCTTTATCTTGATAAATAATGCTGCTCTCTTGCTTATGCTATGCTAGGAAAACTGATAACATGAAGTACAGCTAAGGTGGCTGGTAACCAGTGAAAAATACATTATCAATAACTAATAAATGCCTGTTTTCCGTTTCTTCAGTAATGGATGAATCCTCCATCTTCTTAAGTTGACCACATAATGGGCGGGTGGGGTTGTGTGTGTGAGGAAACCATGTGAGCACATGACTGAGCTGTTGAAGAAGCTGAGAAAGGGTGACCTGGTGAAGGACAGAACATTTGTCAAGCGGCCAAAGCCAGTGTCTTCATGGGAACGGAACTCAAGTTGTTGAAAATATTAATTGTATAATCAAATGTTGCATATGTACCCGTGAGAGAGAAGCTAAAATTGATGACTGTATAAAAAATGTTTAGAACAATAATGTAGTCGAGTATAGAATGCTTTCACCATGGGGTGAAATCCCACCCCCAGAACTTAACCAATCCCTTAGCTAGAAAGTACGGATATAGCAACTACTGTGAGACGGGCGTGTAGTTTTTGGGTATAAGAATAGGTGCGTTGGGGGTGTGGTTAGAGCTGCTGCAGGTCGCATATGCTGAAGGTGTCAGAGTGAGGGGTGCACCGCTGATAGTCGGGTTGCAGAGAGGCCCAGCTCGTCCTGTCCTGTCCCTGTCCTGATTTCCCTGAGTCTTTGAAACCTGACTCTTGGTCCAGTGGTCCACACTGTTACCTAGGCCTGGGTGGTGGTTTCCTTTACAGATCCATTAGGTTTTTATTTGATTTAATCTAGCATTGCAGAATAATTTTGCAGTCATATTTCTTGTCTCTGAACCTTCTGTCTCTTCATCTATCCCTCCAAATGGACAGTTTAAATCAATATATTTACCTGTAATCTGATGCCTCTTCATCTGTCCACTCTTTTGCAACGTATAATTGAAATGACTGTTTCTTTATTATGTTGATAAATTTTGCTCTCTCTCACGAGGTTTCCAGCATTTGAATTTATGTAATAATCGATATGAGCATTTTAATTACTAGATAAAATTATGAAATCTCACAGAGAGTCCCTAATTATTTTAGTCAGTTTTATTGATTTGATGTTTCCTTTAGAAATTACCATTGCCATCAACTCTTCAACTAGTTGGTCCTACGATCAAGCAGATGAAAAGGCGATTATGAATATTCAGATTACACAAATATGATTTTTTTGTAAGGTTTAACCTGAATAGCGAGAGTAACAAACACGATCCTAGCGCATATGGGATCTAGGTGAATGTGTGTGGGCCAATGTATGTGTTTTATTGAATATTTATCCTTGATCAAATTATTGGGTGTGCGCTGGATCAATACCAAGGAAGAAAAGTATGGCCTGGGCCTTATGTGTTCTGTAATTACTGCAGCAAGGATGATATAAACAATTAACTAAAGGAAACATATCTAGACATGGTTTGGGTTCTACAAATTCGATAGCTTGCAACACTGGAACTAGACAGTCAAATTACACAAGATAATTGAACTATCAGAAAAGCTAGGACAGCATTGCATGGAGCTATCTAAATCCTTCAGGAGTTCCCAAAGAACCAGATGGAATGGTAGTATAATAACTTTTTTAACACCAACACTGCAGCAACAACCATAGCAGAAGCATCAAGCTCCTTCATTCATAACTCGGGCAAAGGCACATCTGACATTATACCATACTAAAGCACATCTGTCCAATAAGACCTTACCCTCAAATCCAGAGAAAGTAAAGACAAGCCCCCACTTGAAAATATATTAGGGGATGAAAAAGAGGAGGTCAAGGGAGAAATGGAGTGATAGGGAGTTGGAGAATACCCACTCCACATCAGGCGGTATTAGAAAAGAGGGAAGTTAACAGGCAATAATAATAATTGGAGGCAAAATAAAGGCCAACTATTGATCATGGACTAACAATAATTATATCACGTGCAGAAGACATTCATTTTGATTTGGATAAATCATCTGAACTTCTCACTCTACTAAGACACTCATCCTGAAATGCTTCTAATTCCATGCTAAAGTCAACCGAAATGCGCGCATGAAGAATGCAGAATAGCATGCAGGAAGATTGCCACTATTCGTTCCCATTTCTCAGCGGCCAAACTTGGACTGAGCTGCGTGTTATTTGGGCTTCCAGGCACAGGAATAGCAGTACTAGGTTGGCGTTCTCCAGCAGGGAAAAAACTACCTCTTCCGGCACTCCTTAAAATGCATTTCAGCCATATAAATCGTTACACAACACTGTAGTTTTTAGTCATATTTATTTCATCTTCTTTCAAATGAATCCATTCACTTAAATTCTTATTTATAATGTTCAATTCACATTATTCATTGGTATAGGATATTCACAATGTTAACTCTGTTTCCCAATGCATTTCAGGCATTCGCCCTTCTTCAGCGGGTTATTCCTAAAATAAAGAAATGGTAATTTATAATCAAATTCAAGGACCGGGTGCCACATACATGGAGAGTAACAGGACTAACTAACTGATGTTAACACAGGTGTCCCGCCGTGAATTCAAGGTGTCTATGCCGCATGATAAATAATCAAATATGTTGAGTGAAGGGTGTAAACGGAGACTAAAATCAGAAATGGTGTTAAAGCATTTTTTGTTGTGAGCGTAACGATTGTGCCCATATCGTAACATCAAGGTATAGAATATTAAGCAGAGTACCACACTTGGGTGTACATCTACCTACTATAAGCTGCTGATACATTTTTTAAAGTTGTGTGAATCTTGGTGAAACTCGATTGTGGATACTCTAGTCCGCTCGGGTGACGGTGACGTTGTTATGAGCACAATGCTCATGCCCAATTGTAATGGTGCTGGTGAAAAACAGAATAGTGAAACCTTACTGCATACCTTAAAAGTGTACACGCTATTTAAAACGACTGCAGTGTGGCGCTCGTGTCGTTGCGTTCTCGCGTCATAATACTTAGAATGTGCAATCATAAAAGCGTTGTTACCGCGTACCTGTTAGGCGTGTGTTCAGGATCGTCAATGCTTCGTGGGAAATGTGAGTTCCATAGTGGCAAGACGCCAGAATGTATTCTAAACGCGACTCCGCCCCACGTGTGCTGAACAGTAAAAGCAGACTGACAACCGTGTTGGTCGTGTATAAGTAAATAAAGTTACATTGTGAATAATGAAAATAAAAATAATAATGAACTATGCGCTTTCAAATTAACACCGGAGGTGTATATATTATATGCTGATCTCGTATTCGATCCCGGTCTTAATTCGAGCTATCGTTATGGAAAATGATTAGTGAGCATTGTGAGCTTAGCATGAACAGTGAAAACAGACTAGCGATCCTGTTGGTCATATTTTGAATAATTGAACAGAAACAAAGGAAATCAATGTAAAAAAATATAATATGTTCGCTCATTAACAATGCTGCGTAATCAAGAGAGAGAGGTAGGACCAGATAGCTAGTCCATGTCCCCGGTTAATATATGGTTTTAATCAAAAAGAGACTAGCTCAAATTATTTTAAGGGGGGGGGGGAAGACTCTAGTATGTTTTGTCACGGAGTGTGAACACCTGGCAAGTGTGTTCATAAAGCCCTCACCCACCAACCTAGTTGGTGGCATGCTTCATCATCGGGCCCACCCAGTGGCACCTAGCGTGCCCCGGGTGTGCTTCAACGCCTGACTACAGCGGAGCTGGTATGTTACTGAGTGTGCGGTGAAGATAGTTAAGGAAGTGATGTTAAAACGGCTGAACGGTGGTCCCAGTACCCGAGGGTAAAATTAGACTTTAATACCTGGGCCTCCGTCAGCGGTTAAAAATAAGGCAGGGGGATGTAAGGGGCGAGTTACGACCTCTCACATCCAGTGGGTCAACATGTTTCAGCCAGTGCCTTATGACTAGACTGGCTTTCTTCAGGACCTAAATAAAAAGGTGAGTGCAAGTAAACTAGTGGGGGTGTAGGAAAGACTATGTGTCTACACGCCCTAAAGTGTATCTATGTGTGAGAGGGGGATTCCCTTCTCAAGACCACGCTAGTTTTTGCTCAGTCTGACCTCAAGGTTGGGAGGTGGCAAAGGCTTGACCAGCATTTCTGGGTAGAGCCTGCTCTGGACCTGTAGTGCCTCCTTCGCATACCGCTCATTAACAATGCCTGGTGAGCATCACTTTAAGTTATTAATGGAAGCAAATTCCAAAGTCATTTAGACTATGGATATAAAGCACTTCATTGGTACGTCTATGTCCTCATGCATATAAATATCTGAACTTATACTGGAAGGTCTATCATATGAAATCAAACTGTCTTCATCTTATCAAAAGTATATCTACTGTGGTAGGTACGCATATTTCGATCACAGGAGGCCTGTTGTGGTAACAGGAGGTCAATTCCAAACTGAATATCATAGTCTTATCTGATGTTCATTACAGGTAGCAGCTTAAATCCCAGCATTCATTTAATCTCTTAGGGCAAATGGAATTCAGTCTGTTTATCCACACTATTTCTCATTGCAATAGAAATGTTTGATTATTTTCAAAATGATAAAATTGGGATTTAAACTCAAAAACGTTTTTCTGACCAAAAAGCTTAGCTAGTTTTGCACCTCACAATTGTAAATGTCTCTACCATAATCTGTTATTGTATATGAAATTGTATTGTTGTTTTTTTATTTTATTTTTATTAATTAACCTTTGTACTTTTATGACTGTAATAGTCGCAATAAAGTTATGATGATGATTATTTCTGCCTTCTTTTTTTATTTTTATTTTTTATTTTTATTAATTCAGTAATCAAGGCAGTCATACATACATCAAAAGTCATTACAATCTGCAGCCACATCCAAATCCCAGAATAACAAGACATGGTCGTAGTTACATGTATCATATTAACAGTCCCCCATCCATAACCCCGTCCTCCCACTCCCCAGGACACAACCGCTCCCCTACAATGAGACATCGTCCTTTCAATTTCTGGCGGGTCACAGATATTACATCTAAAAGTATTCCATGCCCCCCATATTTTCCCCCACTTTTGAGGACAACCGCGATGCACAAAGACTGCTTTTTACGCCACTAGCGCTCCGTCCATATCTTTACACCAGTTGTGAAGCGTAGGCAGTGTGTCCGATCCCCACAACATGGCAATATTACGTTTCGCCATCAACATCCCAAGCATGGCCCAATCTTGTTCCCGATGAGTAACGTCATTGGGTTCCCACACGTTTAACAAGCAGTGCCTCGGCTCCGGTAGGACCGAGATTTTTAGGGCCTGGGAGATAGTTCTCATTATTTTTACCCAATATGCCGCAACACAGGAACAGTCCCAAATGGTATGGTAAAGAGTGCCTTCCTCCCCACAGCCTCGCAGGCAGTACCTGTGCGTTGCTGATCCTATAGCATGAAGTGTTGTCCTAGTATAATATGTACGGTGTAACACTTTGAGCTGGACCAGTCGAAGCCTGGAAGGTATTGCCGTCTCACATGGCGAGGACAGAGCCTCCTGCCACTCCGAGTCGTCAGAGTCGCCCACCTCCCGGGACCAGGCCTGTCTCAGTCTAGATGTTGGGTCTGGTAGGTTATTGATTAGCTTATCATGTGTTCTGTCAGAAGTCTGTCCTCCAATGGGATGGCCTCCTGTAGGGAAGTGCCCAACGGGATGGCTGCGTGGAGTGCATGTCGGATTTGGAGAAACCGAAATTTCTCCGTCTGGCCCATGTCGTACTGTGTTTGCAGGTGTTCAAAATCAACCACCGTCCCCTTTTTCCAGAGGTCCCCTACCGTAGAAAGCCCAAGGTTATCCCAGTTTTGGATTCCTTTACTTCTGCGGAGGTAGCCCAGCTGCTGGGAGTCCCACAGGGGCGTCATTTGTGTGATTGTCCCCTTACATCGCAATCGGGCTTGCGTCTGATACCAAATGTGTATTGTGTGTGCTGTAGGGTCAATCAGCCCCGGAGGCCTACGACGTCTGCATAGAGTTGCCATCAGTCCCTTCTCCTCCAAGCTTTGTCTGTCTGCCTGGTAAGCCGGTTCGTCCTGCGGGGTGTGCAACCAATAGTTAATTATTTTAAGCTGTGCCGCCCAGTAGTACAACTGAACATTCGGGAGTGCTATCCCTCCATCGTACCAGCTGCGCACCAGCTTGTCCTGCGCGATCCGAGCCGGCCTGTTTCCCCACAACAAACCAGAAACCTCTGCCGATATGGCCTTGAAGTAAGCTTGTGGGGCTAAGAACGTGTATTTTCGAGGACATAAAGAAAGCGCGGAAGCGCCATCATTTTATAAAGCGCCGCCCTCCCCAGAAGGGTGAGGGGGAGATCACGCCACACCACCACATCACGTTTGAACCGGTCTAATTGGGGCTTCAAATTCTTGGTGTAGAACTCAGTGGAGTCGGACGTCACATATATGCCCAGGTATTTAAAGGCTTCATTGGTAACTCGCAGTGGGCAGTCCGGGGGTAACAGTGGCGATGGTCCAGCCAGCACGTAGAGAACAGACTTGGACCAATTGATCCTATATCCAGATACTCTACCAAACTTCTCGCATACATCCAGCAGCTCCAGGATGGACTTTCTAGGGGAAGTTAAATATAATAATACGTTGTCTGCATACAAAGATATGAGGTCCTCCCAGGCGTCAGTCCAGCGGAGCCCTCTGATAGAGGGCGTCCATCGGAGCCAAGCAGCGAGTGGCTCTAACATCAGCGCGAACAACAGGGGGGATAGTGGTCAACTCTGAGGCGTACCCCGTGCAAGCGGGAAGTCCCTCGATATGTGCCCATTGGCCACAACATGCGCCACAACATGAGCAAACGAATCCATGCACAGAACTTGGGGCCAAATCCCAAATGCTGCAGCGATGCATACAAATACGGCCATTCCACTGTGTCAAACACCATACTAGCGTCAAGGGAAAGGATCACTGCCGGTTCCTGAATATAGGAGCGCCTGGTTAACACTGCGTGCAATCTGCGCAGGTTGAGTGCCGTACTGCGGTGAGTCATGAAGCCAGATTGGTCTGGACTTATCAGGGACGAAAGATGAGGTGTTAGCCACATTGCCAATAACTTTGCCAATATCTTTGGCTCCGCGTTAATTAAGGAGATTGGGCGGTAGGAGGTACAGTCCTCCGGTGGTTTGCCCGGTTTATGAATGACCACAATCCCAGCCAGACGTTGGTCACGCGGCAGCTCTCCAGCCTGAAGACTGTCTTTGAACATGTCAAGAAGGTAGGGTGCGGTTACTTGCGCGGTGCGTTTGTATAGCTCAACAGGGAAGCCATTTGGGCCCACCGCCTTGCCAGACGCCAAGGAGCCGACGGCCATCTGCACCTCCTCGACCGTAAGGTCGGCTTCCATGAGCTGCGCCGCCTCCGGCGTAAGTCGTGGCATAGTGATATCTTTAATGTAGCCGTACTCTTCCTCAATCGTGAACGCGGTGGGGGAGGCATACACCTCCTCCAAATAGTCAGCTAGCGTATCTACTATGTCGCTGGGTGCAGTCACCAGGGAGCCTGCAGGCGTATATGCAGTTGCCCAATTACCCTATCCGCCTTCTCCTTTTTATCCAGCCAAGCTAGCATTTTCCCCGCCTTATCTCCTAACTCATACACCCTGTGACGCGTAGCCTGAAGTTTGCCCATGACCAATTCTCTCTGGTACGCCACGTACTCACTTTGCTTAAGTCGCACACGTTGCGACGTATGAGGCGTCGGTCTAGCTGCATGTCGAGCAGTCGCTTCATCCAAGTCTGCTTCGATACTATCGAGTTCAGCCTGTTTTCCTCGCTTATATCCTGTGATCAGCGCTATAGCCTGCCCTCGTGTGACCACCTTATAGGCTTCCCATAGAATTCTGGGCGAGTCGACCGACTCCGTATTTTCTTGGAAGAAGTTCGTAGTAGTTTCCATAATACCCTTTGACACCTCCGGTATATTTAAATAACTCGGATAAATGGGGAATACACGGCGCCGAAGCTTCAGATGGCACGTGTAGGTTAACAGTATCAGTGAGTGATCAGATATACCCCCAGAGCGGATATCTACCTTATCTATCCCTTCCAGACCGTCCGCCGTCACCAGGAAATAGTCTATGATTGTGAGACAATTGTGAACACTGGAATGGAAGGTGTATTGCCTAGCAGTGGGGTTCCTATATCTCCAGGCGTCAGCGAGTCCCAAAGCGTCAAGTAGGCCGGCCATACGTTCACCATGCGGAGATGTCAGTTTTATGGGGTGTCTGTCAACTGTACCGTCCACTATATCATTAAAGTCGCCCCCTAACATCATCACTGCCTCCGTCAAGGCAAGCAGGAACGCAGTAAGCGCTGAGTGTGCCAGTGTATGCAAGGTTGGCGGGATGTATACGGAGACAAAATTGAACAGCAACCCCTCCCATTGGCAGGTAACTGCTGCAAAACGGCCTTGGTCATCTACTATTGTCTGGCGCTCTACGAGTGGGAAATTCTTTTTTATGAGCACACCCACCCCTCTAGATCCGGAGGAGAACTCAGCATGCGCCAACATTTTGTACCCCCACCTATCCATGGCCTTACAAGTGGATCCTGTCAAATGTGTCTCCTGCAAGAGGGCCCCCGCCGGCACGCACCGTTTTAAATATTGCAGCACCAGACCTCTTTTCACCTTATCCCCCAACCCCTGCACATTCCAGGTCATTACAGTCTAAGGGGTCCCGGGGACCAATTGAGTCAAGGGATGACTAGTGTCTTGTTGGGTTTGTGCAGACATACGTTACAGAAATAAAACTCAGCATTGCAAAATGGGACCCAATACACAACTCCAATGCGGGTACTAAATGATGAATGACCATGCGTGCCCTGAATAACTATGTTAACCAAAAAAACAATGAAACATAAAAAAATACGAACAATCCACCTTACCCTCCCCACCCCCCACCCTGCCTCCCTGCCTAACAGACTTAGAACTGCCCGCCACCCCAACTCAGCAGAGCGCATAAACCGAGTCCCCATGTACAGTACTTGCGTCAGGGGGGGGAAGAAGTCCAGAAGAATCCACATCATTCCCCTCTTCAAAGGCACTAGTCACTTTGTAGTACAATGTTGTTTAGCGCGAACGCGAACTCTGGCGCACAGTACATTTACAGCGGTTAATGCAGCCTCAAACCGCTTTAAAGATCTTCATTCTCCTGCTTCCTCTTGCTGTTGGCGGAGACCCTCCGCCGGCTGCTCTTGATCACCATGATTGTCCTCTGTTCCGTGGGATTTCCGACGTCTACCAGGTCGACCCCCCTCTCCACTCGCCGCCATCCCTCCAGCCAGTCATGAGCCTCCTGAGGTGTCTCAAAAAATTGGGTTTTTCCATCCGCCACCACACGAAGCCTCGCCGGGAAGAGCATGGAGTAGGGCAGTTCTCTGGCTCTCAGTTCTTTCTTGACTTCCATGAAGCTTCTTCGTCGCGCAGACACTGCCGCCGTGTAATCCGGAAAAAAGGACACATTGGAATTGTGGATCCCTAACGGCTGCGCCACCCTCGCCGTCTGCAGTATTACATCCCGGTCTCGGAAATTAAAGATTTGGGCCAGGATTGGTCTAGGGGGAGCCCCCGGCCGGGGCCTGCCCCCCGGCACTCTGTGCACCCTCTCAACTGAAAAGAAGGCGGAGAGACCACTGGGCTGGAGCCTGGTTTTTATGAGATCTTCCACGTATAGGTCCATTGCCGGGTCCCCTTCACTCTCCGGGACACCCGTGATTCTTACGTTATTGCGACGCGCTCGCCCTTCCTGGTCGTCCAGCTTTGCCGCCATTCGTTTGTTGTCCATTTCCAGTTGCGACACCTTTTTCAGAAACACAGAGGTGTCTTTTGTCAGGGATTGGGTTACTTGTTCGACCTCCGTGACTGGCGTTCATTTTCTGAAAATCACCCCTGAGAAGGCTGACGTCCGTAGAAATAGTTCCAACCGTTGTTTGAATCCCCGTAAGGGCTGCCATGATGTCCTCCAGCGTTACTTTGGAAGTCCCGCCGTCACCCGACGTCTTCTCTGCGGAGTCCTTATGTTGAGAGAGTGGGGGGAAGTCCTTGTTATAGGCGTATTTTTCCAGGCTACTATGCGAGTTTGTCCGAAGGCCTCTTACCCCTATTTTTCACGTCCGGGGATGGAACACCCCAACCGACAATGGAGCGCCCGGTTGGACACTCCTCGGACCGCAAAGAATTTGTACAAGGTGGGGGGGGTTGCCGGGGGCTGGTGCGGGCGGAGCACACAACTCACCGCCGCTCGTCCACTGTCCCAGTGAATGGCGCTCAACAATGTAGGGCCAGTCCGGGGGGTCCCCGCGTCAAAAGCCAATCCCCACGCCTACATGCAGTGGGCCTCCTGTCCTGCCCCGGGACCCAGCCCTGCCGCTCCCAAGTGGCGCAATGTGGGACCCCGAAGTGTGGCAGGTCCACCAGCGTTGCCGGCCCTCACAGGGCGGCCCCCAGGCCCGGAACACCAACAATTTCCGTTGCTCCTCACCTCCTATGCCCCAGCACCATCACGTCCTGTAGGTGCAGGACCACAAAGTCACCTGTTGTGCAGTTTTGCAATTGCTACGAGGCTCCCGCAGTGTTCAGGGCCCCGGCTGTGGTGTGCTGTGAAAGTCCAGGGTGGGGAGATGGGAGGGGGGAAACACCCCACCGGGGACGCAACCGTTTCAGGTCGCCCCCGCATCCGCCCCCAGTACAGCCGCAGTATTTAGGCGCTCCACGCCGTGCTCCGCCTCCCAGAGGTCAGCCCGCTCAAATTTAGCCCCCAGCTGCGTGTTGAACAGCAGGCCTCCCGGCTGTCCCCCTTGGTCACGATGCTCCGGGGGGAAGAACCGCCCCGACCCCACCGGGGGTGCAGCTGCCCCAAGTCGCTCTTGCTCCCACCTCCGCTGCAGCCACAGCGGTCAGGCGATCGACGCCGCGTCCGCCTCCCGGAGGTGGGCTCTCCAAAATTTTGTCCCCGGCTGGATGTAGGGCAGTAGGCCGCCGGCGTCACAGCTCGCCCGGCCCGTCACTGGATCTCGGAAAGGCACCGAAGCGGAATCGGAGGGTAGAAACAGAGCTCAGCCACCGACAGGCACCTTCTGGGCACCGTGTGCCTACGGATTCTTGAACGGATTAATGGAGGAACACGCTACTTCCCTGGAGCTCCTCTAGGCTGCGGCCATTTCGTTCGGCAGCAAGCCATGCCCCCTCTGCCTTTTTTTTTTTATTATGTGTTCAAGTATCATGAATCTCAACTGGCTGATGTTATGATGTTTACTGTTAAAATGTGCTGCTACTGTAGATTTTTGATTATTAGTTTGTATGTTACTTTTATGTTCCGTGAGTCTTTTTTAAATTTGTGCTCGGTTTTACCTACATACAATAATCCGCATGGGCATTTCAGTAAGTCAATCACATTGCTTGTATCACATGTAGCATTCACTTTCAGCTGAATAAGTGTGCCCTGAGTTGGAGGCGTAATGGTGGCTCCTGTAATGATGTTCGTACAGTTGCCGCATTTGTGGCATGGTACAGTGCCTCAGTAAATAGCGTTTTCATGATGTTGTTCTTTGTTTAGCAATTGTTTCAAGTTGTTACCACGTTGGTAAGCAAAAATAGGTGGTGTTTGAAAAATTCCTCTGAAATCACTTTCTGTTTTTAACACTGGCCAGTATTTCTTAATTACACCTTTGACTCTTTCACTTTTGAAATGTTGACACAAATACTGATTTGTGTTCTTGGTCCAGACTTTGTTCCTTTGGTTTCAAGAGTTGGTCACTGCTTTTTTGCTTGGCTTTGTTTTCTGCTAGTTGTAGAATGGAACTGGAGTACCCTCGTTGCTTAAAATTTCCTAGCATTTTTTGACAACTTTCACTGTATGTTTCGTCATTAGAAGCAATCCTTTTTAATCTGAGAAGTTGTGAATACGGTAAATGTTTCTTAAGACTGAGTTGGTGACAACTGGTGAAATGAAGGAGATTATTTTGGTCTGTGGGTTAAGTAAAGACAGTAGTGATGAGTTTTTGTCCTGTATTAGAATGTGGACATCCAAGAGCGAGATATTGGTTCTGCTCATAGTGTGTGTAAATTCGATCCTTCCATCAATAGAGTTGATCTGTGCGATTGCCTTTAGTAGGGTTGATTCTTCTCCCTTCCAAATAAGGAAGATGTTGTCTATGTATCTGTGGAAGGTGATGAGATTCTCTTGCCAAATATCATTAGACAGAATGTGGTCTAGCTCAAATCTATGCCAAAACAGATTTGCATACGCCGGTGCAGCGCAAGTGCCTATAGCAGTACCCGAGAGATGGGTATAGTAACTGTCATTCCATGAGAAGTAGCTATGGTATAATGTGAAGTGGAGTAGCTCGAGTAAGAATACCTTGAGTCCTTCATCTTTGTCTGTGTTGACAAGAAAAGATTCTGTGGCTTGTATTCCCATGTCATGGGGAATAGAGGTGTATAGTGCCTTCACATCGATTGTACAGAGTATTGGTTGTATATGGTCCTCAATGGTAATCTTTTGTATCTTAGTCAGGAAATCTGTTGTGTCTTTTAAATATGTCGACATGCTTTGGACACATGGTTGTAAATGTCGGTCAATGTATTTACCGATCGGTTCGTTGATATTTTTTGTCTTGTTCCGTTATAGTTCCTTTGGTGTGGGCATCCTCGATGATTGTAGACAATACTCAACTAAATTCTTTGGTTGGATTGGAAATTAGTTTAAAGTAAATAGTGGCATCTGACACATGTGATTCAACATTTTGATTATAAAAATCAGTATCGAGAATGACAAGGGCTCCTCTTTAGTCCGTTTTGCAGCATTGTTAGAACCGGGGGTCTCTAGTTGGCAGATATAAGTACCTTTGACCAAGTAGGGACCCTTGCTTCTAGTCAGGGTGAAGGAATAACCCTCTGAGATAACCCCTGCTCATCCTCTAGGTAGCATGGCGCGAGCAGTCTAGGCTAAACAGAGGCAATGTGGATAACATTTGCACTTAACACAACAATAATCCCCAATCCACCACAAACTGAGACCACACAGGTAAGTATATTTTTATAAAAATATATATCTTTATCTAGTTTCAGCAAGTAAATCAAGCATTTGCACGATAATCACTTTGTTAAGAATATGTTGCGCTTAATCTAAATGGTTGCCCTTAATCTTTATGATGGTACTTGTAAGTAGGACGTTCTTAAAAACAAAACAGTCTCAAGTCACTTCTAAATCGATGTCACAAAGTAATCCGATCTCTTTATCTTCATGTAGCTCCCAAAACGAGCAAACTATGCAGTGCCAGTAGGTAAAGTATCCTACCACCAGCCAACAAAGCCAGGAGCCCTAGCGCTGCCAATGCGCCTCACCGGAATGCTGGGACTCTTTTCTCCTCCACCGGCACTGCCTCAGGGCCTCAAGCGCACCTCGCCTGTCAGCGCTCACTCGCGCTCAGGCCCGGCCGGTCTCCGCAAGCTCTCCGCCCGCTCTCAGTCCTTCGGGAGCGGCGGGGGGCAGAGACGGCAGGCCGGGGGCTGGGGCACTTCCAACAATCCCTCGGCGAGGTCGGGTCTGTCTATCCCGGTCCCGCCGGGTATCGCACGGCAATTCCGAGGTCTCCGCAGCAGCTTCTCCGATGGGCCAATCAGGTCGCGGCTACGGCAATGACGCGGCGCCGAACGGGCCAATCCCGTCGCGGCATTAGTGAGGGGGCTTGGCTCGTCCCTCGTTCTTCACCGCTTCAGCTCCCCAACGTTCGGCAATCTTCGGGGGGGTATTCCTGGCCCCCGGGCAGCGGCGGTGACACAGCTCACAGTTGTTTTCAGTGCGCCTCGCACTGGGAAGGCCCACAAGTCTCCGGCCTGCCCCACACACGTGTCGATGAACACGTCGATCTTGGCCACGCAGCAGGCTGGGTCAGCGCGGCGCTCTCAAGCAGATTAGAGAGCAGCCCGTGCGCTAAGCAGGCCAACCACAGGGTTTCACGATCTCCTCGCCACACAGCAGCTTCAGAGGGCACAGCAGGGTCTTGTAGTCCTTGGGCAACCTTTATGTCCCTGGGTTGCAGACAGGGGGCCAGCTCTTCTCAGGCCCTTGGAGATTCAAGTTGCAGACACAGCACACAGCAAAGTCTTGGCAGTTGCAAGCAGGCAGGGTCACAGCACACAGCAAAGTCCCTTTCTCCTCCTCAGCTTCCAGTTAGACAGCAGAACAGGTCAGCCCTTAGAGCACACAGCAAGGCAATCTTCCTTTAGTTCCCCAGCAGTCCTTCTTCCAGCAGAGGTTCCTCCTTGATTGTAGAATTTCAGAATCTAATCTTCCGTAGTCAGGGGTCCTTTCCTTATACCCCTCAAAGTCTTTGAAGTCCTTTGAAGTCTTTGTGCAAGCGGCCCTGACTCCAGTCTAAACCAGTTCTGGGGGTTGCTGAAGCACTGAGGTGTTTCTGGTTTTCTTCTTCCTGTCAGCTCCAGGGTCAGAGGTGTCAGTTGGCCGGCAGGAGGGAGCTAGCATGGGGGGGCAGGCAGGCACAGCCCAGCACTATCAGGCGTTTCTTCCTCCCACCTCCCTGGCAGCAGATGTGCCCTTTCATCCCCGGGCTGGCTCCGACCCTCTCCTCCGGGGGCTCTGCAGCCCCCCTGTCACATCCAGACCAGACAGGCATTCCACAAACCCAAGCACACAGAAAGGTTTAGACAAGAGAACAGCCACTTTCTAAAAGTGCTATTCTCCAACACAGGATTTAAAAACACCCTTCACTAAAAGATGTGTCATTAAATTCTGAGTTCAGGGATATCTTTCACTTATGTCCCATCTTGTTCCTATGGGGAGATAGGCTGGCATCACATGGGGCCAGCCTCCTCCATGTTACTCTATGGAGCAAGAGAGCCTTACAGCAGTGAGCACATAAAATGGCTGCTGCCCACTACCAGAGCATGTGACCTGCACTAGTACATGCTCTACCTTATCTATACACTGCACCCTGCCCAGGGGGGTACCTTGAGCCTCCCATAGGGGTGACTGATGTGCACAGACAGGGAAGGGTTAGGCCCAGCCAGTGGAGACACTGGCCAGGGGGACAGGGCAGTCCACTGACTGCACACAGGCCCTGCGCTGGCAGGCCTGAGTCCTTTTTAGGGCTACTCATGTGGGTGGCGCAATCTGCGCTGCAGGCCCACTAGTAACATCTGTCATCACCAGCCCTGGCACACACAGTGCACTTTACTAGGGACTCCATGGTGATACAAATATGCCAATCAGGTATATTCAATTAATATGGCAATTTACAGAGGGAGCACTTACACTCTGACACTGATCAGCAGTGGCAGAGTGTCCAAAGCATCTAAACCAGCAAAAACGAAATCCAGCACATCATCAAAAACACATGAGTCAGAGGCAAAAAGATGGGGGAAGAACCACGCCAAAGGTGTCAGGTCTAACACGTGTCCCCTCCAGCTGAAAGTGGGGAGAACTACCCAACCTCTTGGGAATCCTCATCACTAAGGCGGAAGAATCTGGACAGACCGTCAGCATTGGCGTGTTCTGGACCAGGGCGGTGCTCCACCGTAAAGTCCATCCCCTGTAGGGAAATGGACCACCTCAACAATTTTGGATTCTCACCCCTCATCTGCATTAACCATCTGAGGGGCCTGTGGTCGGTCTGAACACGGAAGTGAGTCCCAAACAGGTAGGGCCTCAGCTTCTTCAGAGCCCAGACCACAGCGAAAGCTTCTCTTTCAATGGCACTCCATTTCTGTTCCCTGGGGATTAGCCTCCGGCTAATGAAAGCCACTGGTTGATCTCCTCCCTCCTCGTTGATCTGTGAGAGTACTGCTCCCACGCCTTGCTCTGAAGCGTCAGTTTGCACAATGAACTCACTGGAAAAGTCAGGTGCCTTACGCACCGGTGCTGTGCACATGGCAGCTTTGAGGGTGTCAAAAGCAGTTTGACAGGCCTCAGTCCAATTCACTTTTCTGGGCTGATTCCTAGATGTCAGCTCTGTCAAAGGGGCCACAATGGTGCCATAACCTTTGACAAACCGTGTGTAATACCCGGTGAGACCTAGAAAGGCTCTCACCTCAGTCTGGGTCTTGGGGGGCTCCCAAGCCAGAATGGTATCAATCTTCGCCCGTAGGGGCGCCACCTGGCCGCTCCCCACCTGGTGTCCCAAGTACACCACCGATCCCTGCCCTATCTGGCATTTACTGGCCTTGATAGTGAGGCCTGCCTTCTGCAGAGCCTTCAACACTTCAGTGAGGTGTTGCAGGTGTTCCTCCCAAGTGGAGCTGAACACAGCAATGTCATCCAGGTAGGCTGCGCTGAATTGCTCCAGCCCCGCCAGTACCTGGTTGACCAATCTCTGAAATGTGGCGGGGGCATTTTTCAACCCGAAGGGCATGACACGGAACTGGAAGTGCCCCTCTGGTGTTGAAAATGCTGACCTCTCCTTGGCCCCCTCGGTTAAGGCAATCTGCCAGTACCCTGAAGTCAAATCAAAAGTGCTCAGGTACTGGGCAGCTCCCAACCGATCCACCAGCTCATCAGCTCTGGGGATGGGGTGCGCGTCAGTCTTGGTGACCGCATTGAGCCCACGGTAGTCCACGCAGAACCGAAGTTCTGGGGTGCCACCGGGGGTAGCAGCTTTCTTAGGCACTAAGACCACTGGGCTAGCCCAGGGGCTGCTGGAGGGCTCAATAACCCCTAGCGCCAACATCTTGGAAACTTCTTCCTTGATGCTGGCTCTGACCTTGTCAGCCACCCTGTAAAACTTCTGTTTCACAGGCAGACTGTCTCCAGTGTCCACATCGTGGACGCACCACTTGGTGACACCTGGGGTCAGGGAGAACAGGGGGGCGAACTGACCCAAGACTTGGCGACAGTCCTCCTGCTGCTCTGGAGTCAGGGTGGGGGAGAGGACCACACCATCCACTGACCCATCTTGCTCCTTGACTGCCAGGAGGTCAGGGAGAGGATCACTATCCTCCTCCCCTCCAGCATCTGTAGCCATAAGCATAGTCACTTCAGTCCTCTCAAAGTGGGGTTTGAGGCGGTTCACATGTAGCACTCTCAGGGGCTGCCTGGGAGTCTTCAGGTTAACCAAATAGGTAACCTCGCTCTTGCGCTCCACCACCTCATATGGCCCAGACCACTTGTCACGGAGCGCACAAGGCTCCACTGGCGCCATCACCCACACTTTCTGACCAGGGTGGAACTCAACCAGAGAAGTGTTCTGGTCATACCACCTCTTCATTTCCTCCTGGCTAGCCTCCAGGTTCTCTTGAGCGAGCTTCCTGAAGCACTTGGTCTGGTTGCGAATGGCCAGCACATAGCTGAACACATCCTGAGGGGTTTTCCCACGGGATTTCTCCCACCCCTCCTTCACCAGAGTAAGAGGCCCTCTGACAGAGTGGCCATACAGCAACTCAAAGCGGCTGAACCCTAAGGATTTCTGAGGCACCTCCCTGTAGGCAAACAACAGGCATGGTAACAAGACGTCCCATTTCCGCCTCATGGGCTCTTCCAGGCCCATAATCATGCCCTTCAATGTGCGGTTGAATCTCTCAACCAGCCCATTTCCTTGAGGGTGGTAAGGAGTGGTGAATTTGTATGTCACCCCACACTCACTCCACAGGGACTTCATATACCTTGAAATGAAGTTTGTCCCTCTGTCTGAGACCACCTCCCTGGGAAATCCCACACGGGAAAAGATCCCCATCAGGGCACGGCCCACCACTGGGGCGGTGACTGTCCTGAGCGGGATGGCTTCCGGGTACCGAGTGGCATGGTCCACCAAGACCAGGATAAACCTGTTGCCTAGGGCTGTCTTGGGATCCAGGGGCCCCACGATGTCAATGCCCACCCGCTCAAAAGGGGTGCTCACCACGGGAAAGGGTTGGAGGGGGGCCACACGCTTCCCTCCGCTCTTGCCACTGGCCTGACAAGTCTGGCAAGATTTACAAAAGGCAGAGACGTGCGTCTTCATCTGGGGCCAGTAGAAATGGGTGACAAGCCTGTGATAGGTCTTGTCTTGCCCCAGATGTCCTGCGAGAGGCACGTCATGAGCCAGACCCAGTAGGAAGTTCCTGAAGCGCTCCGGTACTACCAGCACACGGGCTGCACCGGGCTCAGAGAACTTAGGCTCACTATAAAGTAAGTCATCCTCCCAGTAGATCAAATGCTCCTTGGACCCTAGGCCTGCTGCCTGGTCTGCAGTCTGCTGCCGCACACCAATGAGAGAAGGGCACTCCTTCTGAGCCTGGCAGAATTCCTCCCTGGAGGGACCACCCTCTTGCTGCCACTGGGACAGCTCAGGCAATTCCCCTAGTTCGGCCACCTGCTCCCCTGTAGGTTCCAGGGCATCCCCCTCTGGGTCTGCCTCCTCCTGGACCGTGGGAACAGTGGGGGCTGTTTTCCCGCGCCCTCTACCCCTTCTTCTCTTGGCAGGTCCCTGGGCCATTGTTCCAGGCTCCAGCTCTGCTAGACCGCCCTCTCTGGCTGTCATTGCACGGGTGGACACACAGATCCACGCAGGCAAACCCAACATCTCCAAGTGAGTCCTGTGCTCCACCTCTTTCCATGGGGAGCTCTCCAGGCCATTACCCAATAGACAATCTACAGGCAAGGCATCACTTACAACAATTTCCAAAATACCGGAGACTCCTCCCCATTCAAATGGAACATTTGCCAACTTGCAGTAGCGCACTGAACTGTCAGATGCCACCACAGGCCGGAGTACCTTGGGAACAATTTGCTCTTCAGACACCCACCGACACCTGACAGATGTCACGCTGGCCCCTGTGTCTCTCAGAGCCTCTATTTCCTGTCCATTGATGGTCACCTTCTGCCCGTATTTCTTAGTGTTTTGGGGCAGCAAAGTTTCCTGGGCCATCTCTTGGTCTCCTAGAGAGACAAGGGTCATCAATGCTAACCCCTTCTCCCCACTAGAAATCAAATCCCCTCCCAAAGCTACACTGGCTAACGCCGGAGCTGGAGCACCAGTGGGTGCTGATTTCTTCTTTGGACATTTGGGGGCAATGTGCCCCACCTCCCTACATGAATAGCAAGTAAGTGGGGCCCTTCTGTCCTGCGTGCCCTTAGGGGGCCAGGACTTCTTAGGCTTCGGGGGTTGAGACACCTTCTCCTGGGAACCATTTTGGGGCCCTTCAGAAAACTCCTTTTGATTACCCATGTCCCCCCCACTCTTCTGCTGGGGACCTGGTCCACCCTTGGCTGGGGTACCTACCACCCCCTTGTGGACTCTGGTGCTAGTCCAGCGGTCCGCCTCTTTAGCAAGCTCACTGGGGTCAGTTAACTTGCTATCCAAAAGATGCTGGCGCAGCTCTGGAACACATAAACTACTTAAGTGCTCCCAACTAATCAAGTGACACAACCCCACATAATCAGTAACTTTGCTGCCCTTCATCCAACCTTCCAGTGCACGCGTGTACATACTCACACACTCCACCCAAGTACTTGAATCAAGCTTCTTGAAGTTCCTAAACTTCTGGCGGTACTGTTCTGCAGTGAGCCCATACCTGAGGCACAAAGCCTCCTTCATAGCGGGGTAGGCTAAAGCACCTGCGGCTTCTAAGGATGCCAACACGTCCCTCCCAGAGGCCTCAAAATGCTTCCACAATCCTGCCCCCCAATTCTTCTCAGGCACTTCATTCATCGTTAAGGCAAGTTCATACACTCTGAACCACGCATAAATATCCTCACCCCTCTGATAATTCTGTACCAGGTCCTTTGGTATGTATACCTTACCCGCCTGTACTGGTTGTGCGCTGCCACCATTAGAACTGGACTCCACCTTTTTTAATTGAATGTCCAGCTCCTTCATGCTCAACTCATGAGCCAATTGGAGTTTCCTCTCCTCCAAAGCGAGAGCGTTTCTTCTCTCCTCCGCCTCTGCTTTTGCTTTGAGCTTAAAAAGCGCAATCTCATGGGCCCTAGCTCTCTGATTCTCCTCCAACTCCTCTGGAGAAATACCCCTACCGGAGTGGTTGCTGCCGGTCCTAGACCCTGGCTTCCTCACTGGCAATTCACGGGACACAAAAGCATTCTCCTGTGTGCCTCCCTCTCCAATAGTAGCTTCTGGTTCACCATGTTTGGCCTCCCACCAGGCCCTCAGAGCTTTCTGTAGCTCTTCCTTGTTTGCGCTGCCCCTTACTGGGCATTCAAGCTGTTTGCAGAATTTCCTCAGTTGCTCCTTGTTATAGGTGAACAACTCCTGGATTTCAAATTCCACACTTCCACTTCTCCATTCACGCTTGGCGCGTTCTGAGACATGATGCGTCCTAACCTTTCCAACTAAAAAGGTTTCACCAAAAAGAAAAAATCTTGCGCAACCTGTGCTGCTAAACTAGACTAGTGATGTACAAGAAATCACTGCCGGTCAAGTGCAATTATTAGTTCAAAATCCGCACCGCTGTCCAACAATGTTAGAACCGGGGGTCTCTAGTTGGCAGAGGTAAGTACCTTTGACCAAGTAGGGACCCTTGCTTCTAGTCAGGGTGAAGGAATAACCCTCTGAGATAACCCCTGCTCACCCTCTAGGTAGCATGGCGCGAGCAGTCTAGGCTAAACAGAGGCAATGTGGATAACATTTGCACTTAACACAACAATAATCCCCAATCCACCACAAACTGAGACCACACAGGTAAGTATATTTTTATAAAAATATATATCTTTATCTAGTTTCAGCAAGTAAATCAAGCATTTGCACGATAATCACTTTGTTAAGAATATGTTGCGCTTAATCTAAATGGTTGCCCTTAATCTTTATGATGGTACTTGTAAGTAGGACGTTCTTAAAAACAAAACAGTCTCAAGTCACTTCTAAATCGATGTCACAAAGTAATCCGATCTCTTTATCTTCATGTAGCTCCCAAAACGAGCAAACTATGCAGTGCCAGTAGGTAAAGTATCCTACCACCAGCCAACAAAGCCAGGAGCCCTAGCGCTGCCAATGCGCCTCACCGGAATGCTGGGACTCTTTTCTCCTCCACCGGCACTGCCTCAGGGCCTCAAGCGCACCTCGCCTGTCAGCGCTCACTCGCGCTCAGGCCCGGCCGGTCTCCGCAAGCTCTCCGCCCGCTCTCAGTCCTTCGGGAGCGGCGGGGGGCAGAGACGGCAGGCCGGGGGCTGGGGCACTTCCAACAATCCCTCGGCGAGGTCGCGTCTGTCTTTCCCGGTCCCGCCGGGTATCGCACGGCAATTCCGAGGTCTCCGCAGCAGCTCCCCCGATGGGCCAATCAGGTCGCGGCTCTGAGGGCGAGCCTCCACACACGCCCGGGAGTCAGCCAACGGCAGAGCAGCTCCCGGGGCAGACGAGAGGTGACACGCTTCAGGCCGCCAATCACCACTCAGCTACGGGGATGACGCGGCGCCGCACGGGCCAATCCCGTCTTGGCGTTAGTGAGGGGGCTTGGCTCCCTCGTCCAATGGGAGCGTGGTGGCTTCGTTCTTCGCCGCTTCAGCTCCCCAACGATCGGCAATCTTCGGGGGGGCATTCCTGGCCCCCGGGCAGCGGCGGTGACACAGCTCACAGTTGTTTTCAGTGCGCCTCGCACTGGGAAGGCCCACAAGACTCCGGCCTGCCCCACACACGTGTCGATGAACACGTCGATCTTGGCCACGCAGCAGGCTGGGTCAGCGCGGCGCTCTCAAGCAGATTAGAGAGCACCCCGTGCGCTAAGCAGGCCAACCACGGGGTTTCACGATCTCCTCGCCACACAGCAGCTTTAGAGGGCACAGCAGGGTCTTGTAGTCCTTGGGCAACCTTTATGTCCCTGGGTTGCAGACTGGGGGCCAGCTCTTCTCAGGCCCTTGGAGATTCAAGTTGCAGACACAGCACACAGCAAAGTCTTGGCAGTTGCAAGCAGGCAGGGTCACAGCACACAGCAAAGTCCCTTTCTCCTCCTCAGCTTCCAGTTAGACAGCAGAACAGGTCAGCCCTTAGAGCACACAGCAAGGCAATCTTCCTTTAGTTCCCCAGCAGTCCTTCTTCCAGCAGAGGTTCCTCCTTGATTGTAGAATTTCAGAATCTAATCTTCCGTAGTCAGGGGTCCTTTCCTTATACCCCTCAAAGTCTTTGAAGTCCTTTGAAGTCTTTGTGCAAGCGGCCCTGACTCCAGTCTAAACCAGTTCTGGGGGTTGCTGAAGCACTGAGGTGTTTCTGGTTTTCTTCTTCCTGTCAGCTCCAGGGTCAGAGGTGTCAGTTGGCCGGCAGGAGGGAGCTAGCATGGGGGGGCAGGCAGGCACAGCCCAGCACTATCAGGCGTTTCTTCCTCCCACCTCCCTGGCAGCAGATGTGCCCTTTCATCCCCGGGCTGGCTCCGACCCTCTCCTCCGGGGGCTCTGCAGCCCCCCTGTCACATCCAGACCAGACAGGCATTCCACAAACCCAGGCACACAGAAAGGTTTAGACAAGAGAACAGCCACTTTCTAAAAGTGCTATTCTCCAACACAGGATTTAAAAACACCCTTCACTAAAAGATGTGTCATTAAATTCTGAGTTCAGGGATATCTTTCACTTATGTCCCATCTTGTTCCTATGGGGAGATAGGCTGGCATCACATGGGGCCAGCCTCCTCCATGTTACTCTATGGAGCAAGAGAGCCTTACAGCAGTGAGCACATAAAATGGCTGCTGTTCACTACCAGAGCACGTGACCTGCACTAGTACATGCTCTACCTTATCTTTACACTGCACCCTGCCCAGGGGGGTACCTTGAGCCTCTCATAGGGGTGACTGATGGGCACAGACAGGGAAGGGTTAGGCCCAGCCAGTGGAGACACTGGCCAGGGGGACAGGGCAGTCCACTGACTGCACACAGGCCCTGCGCTGGCAGGCCTGAGTCCTTTTTAGGGCTACTCATGTGGGTGGCGCAATCTGCGCTGCAGGCCCACTAGCAGCATCTGTCATCACCAGCCCTGGCACACACAGTGCACTTTACTAGGGACTCCATGGTGATACAAATATGACAATCAGGTATATTCAATTAATATGGCAATGTACAGAGGGAGCACTTACACTCTGACACTGATCAGCAGTGGCAGAGTGTCCAAAGCATCTAAACCAGCAAAAACGAAATCCAGCACATCATCAAAAACACATGAGTCAGAGGCAAAAAGATGGGGGAAGAACCACGCCAAAGGTGTCAGGTCTAACAAGCATGTTATGGATTTATTAGAGGCAATTTGGGAAATGATTTTCCGCTCTCTAAAATAAAGGTTTGGCCTTTTGTGTTCTTTATCTTTGCATATTTTTTGTAATTCATGTTGGACCACAGTTTCAAAGGAATTAAGTACTTTATAGCTAATTGGAGCCATAAATGAACTTTTTGTTCTCAATCCTTGTAGGGTTCCTTTTTCACCATTGGGTATGGTTTCCATTACATTGTTGAAAAAATGTCTCAGTCGTAGTACTCTCACAAATTTGTAAAAAAAAAAATAGAATTTCTAGTTCGTTAGACCAGTAAGTAGGTACAAACGACATTCCTTTTTGTAGAGTCTTCATTTGAATTGTAGTTAATTTATGTTTGGAAACATTATTCACTAGACTCTCTGGCTTCCTGTTGATTTCGCAATCAGTTGGTTCCATTCTCTTGCGTTCTCCCCACAGGGTTCGACGGGGGTGTTCCGGCCTCTTGCTAAAAAAGATGACGTTGTTGAGAAGGTATCGGCGTTTGTTGCAATAGACGTTGACGGTGTATTATCTTTCTCCAATTCCACATTTCTGTTCCCAGAGGGCCCTCGGTTTTATGAATCATCTGATGATGATGTTTTTCCATCTGTAGATCTATGAGAGAAAGGACGGAGACATAAACTTCTGCCCAACTGTAAAGTTCTCCCAGTTTGTAGTCCACTGTGTCCCTTTTAAATTTGCTAATTTTTCTGTCATTAATTTCTTTAGTATTCTTTTCCAATTGTGCATTAGTATCTTCCAAAATCTTGTCCCATTCTTCTTTGGACACCTTTTGGGTGAGCTCCTGTTTGTGTTGGCTAATCTCTTTATTAAGATCTTCAAGTAATTTAAAGCACTTGTTTAATATGGCGTACCAACGCTCAGTAAATTTTGTGTTATTTTTGCACAATGTGGATTTCAGTGGTATGCGTAATCCTCTTGGGATTCGTTGGACTTTGTGATATCTGATTAAAGTACTTGCATGAAGTCATTGATTTATTTCACGTTTAGCTGTAAATAAAAGTTGTTTTATGTTAGCTTGTAGAGATCCTGGATTTGAACTGGCACATTCTGTTTTTTGAATAAGATAATACATTTGTTGAGTTTCTTTCTGAGTAAAGGCGAAAACCTCAGCTCTGTTTCCTGTTCAGTTCGCTGTTTCCTCATATATCATTTTTGAAGGTAATTGGGTGCAGCGCGTCAGTGGATCCGAATTGCTTAACTTCTAGAATGCGTGAAAGTTGACGGTTGCACTCCTGAGGTGTGTAGATGGTGAACTTCGCGTTCCAATGTTCCATAATTTCTGGGTACCTTAGAGTATCACCTCCTGATCACGAGGCGTAGTTATCTAAAGTACTAAGTTGGCGTTCTCCAGCAGGGAAAAAACAAACTCTTCCGGCACTCCTTAAAATGCGTTTCAGTTATATAAATTGTTACACAACCAATGATCGATGCTAGGTTGCAGGCTGGTTCATCAGTTTTGCAAGACAAGTGATCTAGCAACTGCAATAGCAATTAATATAAAATATTGCTGATATTTTGTAAAACATTTCACTTCTCTTGAGAAACCGAATAGCACCAGCATGGCTGATGGACTAATTGCCACGGATAAAATCAGAGAAATTTCCGCAAAAAACCCCACCTAGAATTGCTGTATATCATTACATTCGGAAAATATATGTAACCAACCCCCTTCACCCACTTTATTACAGCGAAAGCATTGATTCGGGCAAGTTTGAAACATTTTAGACAATTTCAGGGGTGTAAAATATAATAACCATCTGGATAAAAAATGAATTCTTTTATAGTTGGCACCTCCAAGTGCTTTATTCGCTAGCTCACAAGGCTGTTACCACTCTTTGGTATTAAACTTACAGCCCGTCTCTGAATACATTTTTTGGAGCTCTTTCGTCAGAATCTCTTCCGAATTGGATTTTTGATGAAGTAGCTGATACTAACGGCCAACCCCTACCATTATATTTACCATCTGCTTAACAATTTGCCATACAGTCTCACCCAGCATTGAATAATTAGTTTTGAGGAAGTTAACTATTTGTACAATGCTCAGAGCGAGAGCTCTGTTCTGCAAACAAACCATTTCCCAGTTAATTAATGTATCATAACTATAAAAAATCCCCAAGCTGGAAATAACCCAGTTCTTGCCATACCTGAAAAAGCCCTCTGGAGAGTTTGAGCCCTTCTACTACCTCATCCTGTATAGGGGTATATGCATGAAATACAGGGATATCTTGTGATTTAAAAAATAGCTGCATTCTTTCAGCCAGTGTAAGAATAACCTTGTATCTTGTTTTTTTGGGGAGTTTCGGCAAACGTAAAAACACGGGAAGTCCGATGGCACTTTTCTTTAACATATGTATTAAAAGAAAATTATCAAAAACAGAATTTTCCTTACCCAATTGGGAAAATAAATTAAGTAAAGAAGCCTGACAATAGTTTGAAAAATGTAAATGTGGAAGTGCCAATCCTCCTGAAGTTATATCCAGTTGCAATGTAGATATCTTAACCCTAGGATGTTTATTATTCCAGAAAAACCTTCTTATTATTTGATCCAGCTTCTTAAAATAATGATTCGGAATTTTCATGGGAAGATTAATATATAGGAACAGAAACAATGGAAGCACTGTCATTTTAACCATTGAGATCCTCCCTAATAAGTATAATTGAACCAGAGACCAGTTATCCAATAGCTTTTTCAAATTCGTAAGCATCCTAGTATAATTTAAAAAAAATAATTGCCCAAAATCATTAGTGACATATATCCCCAGATATCTTAATTGGATGCAGTGGTTTTAGATGAATGGCAGGTGAAAAACCAAAGGAGTCGTATTAAATGTTAAAATTTCGTTTTAGCCTGGTTAACTTTGTATCCACTGACTTGCGTAAAGTTTTGAATTTCATCCAGCACATTCTGTACATTAGCTGACCCTCTTTAAGATATAAAATAATATCATCTGCATAAAGTTTAATTTTTGCCATCCTGTCAATGGGAGGCTAGATCCTTAAGTTTTTCAGGATCTTCTCAGCTAGGAGTTCAATAAACAGAGAAAATAAGAGAAGGGATAACGGACACCCCTGGTGAGTGCCGCGATTAATAATAACCTTACCGGTATCTAAACCATTAATC
Organism: Lissotriton helveticus; assembly: GCF_964261635.1. Classification (NCBI taxonomy): domain Eukaryota; kingdom Metazoa; phylum Chordata; class Amphibia; order Caudata; family Salamandridae; genus Lissotriton; species Lissotriton helveticus. Next base: position 1,488,659,887 of record NC_136061.1, on the reverse strand, counting down.
ATAATTTTGGCTTCTGCACCTCTATACACTTTTGTTAGCATCTGTACAAATTGCAGCGGAAAACCAAACTTCCGTAAAATCAAAAGCCTTTTAGGCATCCATCATCATAATCACCGCATTAGTCTTATTAATAGAAAAATAATCAATGGCTTGCATTAAAAAATACGTGTTCAACGCCATCAAACGTCCTAGAATAAAACCATTTTGATCTCTATGCACTATGGGTGGGCGGGAGTCGCGTAGAGGCACGGAGATTGACCCAATCTCCGTGCCTCTCCGCATACTTCCGTTACACGACGCCCGCCCGCCGCCCGCCTACCGCCCACCTCCCGCCTGCAGTATTAAATTACATTACAAAGCCTAAAATAACATTTTTTTTAAAAACTTACCTTAACGCCGGCACATCCTTGTCCATCGCGCCTTCTTATGGAAACTGCGCATGCGCATTCCTTGCCAGGAATGCGCATGCGCAGGCTCCTGCACATGCGCAGTTCCCAGAAGAAGGCGCGATGGACAAGGATGCGCCGGCGATAAGGTAAGTTTTCTTTTAAATGTTATTTTAGGCTTTGTAATGTAATTTAATACTGCGGGCGGGAGGCGGGCGGCCAACTTCCGTTACGCCCCCGAGTATACGGAGATTTGCCTCGTTTCTCCTCCTACATTACGGAAGGTGCAAATCGCCGCACATTCCGTGGGCGGAACGGAGATGTCCGCCCACCCCTACTATGCACCACCTGTTGTGCACAGGGAGCTATCCTTTTTGCCCAGATTTTCATGAGCAATTTATAATCTGTGTTTAGCAAAATAATAGGACGATAAAAATTTGGATCCAAAGGATCTTTATCTTTTAAAAAAAAGACTATTACCACAGATTCCTTAAAACTTTGGGGAATATCAATACCATAGCTCGAATTCGAAACCGGTACTGAATGCGAGATCGGCATATAATATATACACCTCAGGTGTTCATTTTGAAAGTGCATAGTTAATTTTTATTTTTATTATTCACTATGTAGCTTTATTTACTTATACACGACCGACACGGTTGTCAGTCTGCTTTTACTGTTCAGCCCATGTGGGGCGGAGTCGCGTTTAGAATAACTTCCGGCGTATTGCCATTATGGAACTCACATTTTCCACGAAGCATTGACGATACTGAACTCACGCCTAAAAGGTACGCGGTAACAACGCATTCATAATTGCACGTTCTAAGTATTTTAAACGCCAGAACGCAACGAAACACGAGCCACGCTGCAGCCGTTTTAAATAGCATGTACACTTTTAAGGTATGCGGTAAGGTTTTACTATTATGTTTTTCACCAGCACCATTACAAATAGGGCACGAGCATTGTGCTCATAGCAACGTTACTGTCACCATCACCCGAGCGGAGTATAGTATCCACAATCGAGTTTCACCGAGAATCGCGCATCTTTAAAAAATGTATTAGCAGCTTATAGTAGGTACATGTACACCCAAGTGCGGTATGTTGCTTAATATTCTATACCTTGCCGTTACGATATGGGCACGATTGTTACGCTCACAACAAAAAATGCTTTAACACCATTTCTGGTTTTAGTCTCCGTTTACACCCTTCACTCAACATATTTGATTATTTATCATACGGCATAGACACCTTGAATTCATGGCGGCACACCTGTGTTAACATCAGTTAGTTAGTTCTGTTACTCTCCATTTATGTGGCACCCGGGCCTTGAATGTGATTATAAATTACCATTCCTTTATTTTAGGAATAGCCCCCTGAAGAAGGGCGAATGCACTAGGGAACCCTGTTAACATTGTGAATATCCTATACCATGTGAAATGAACATTCCAAATAATCATTTAAGTGAATGAATTCATTTGAAAGAAGATTAAATAAACTACAGTGTTTTGTAATGATTTATATAGCTGAAACTCATTTTAAGGAGTGCCAGAAGAGTTAGTTTTTTCCCTGCTGGAGAACGGCATCCTAGTACTATAGATAACTACGCCTCGTGATCAGGAGGTGATACTCTAAGGCACCCAGAAATTATTGAACATTTGAACGCAAAGTTCACCATCTACACACCTCAGGAGTGCAACAGTCAACTTTCACACATTGTACAGGAAAAGCAGTGCCAGAATCCAGCATCACTGTGAACTGGGCCATAAGGCTGCATGCAGGACCAGGGAAGAGAGAATGAGGAGTCAAACACTCACTGACTGATTTTGCAGCACAAAGTTTCCTGCTGGACCCCTTGGATACTCAGAAGAACTTGGCTCAGAACTCACATTAGTGAAATAATAATTGAAACTCAAAGATGATCTTACCCTCCAGCTTGCAGAATGGTTTTATCAATAATAAACGCACATACATAAAACAACTGTGTGGTTGCTTTACACGTGATGTGTGTGGTTGTGAAATACAATCTCCAAATCCATATTACACACACACACACACATATATATATATATATATATATATATATATATATATATTTCAACAAACGCCTGAAAGCTTGAGAATGCACTCGACAGACAATGAACACCTTCCGATATTAATTCAAATTTGGAAGCCAGCATCTGTATCCCAGGTTAAATGTCTTTATTTGCCAACGCGTTTCGAGGCTCTAGCCTCTTCTTTACAGGCAGCTGTGCTCTACGGCACAAAGATTCCAATTAGCTGCATGCTTTGTTTATATATACGCCCTCAGTGGGCTACGCTTAGTGCAATTAATTTGTAAAGCATGCTGGGACATGTGTTCCACATCGGATCAGTTGTTACTCTCAGTAAACCGGCTGGTTTAATGTACTGAGAGTGCGCCCCCAGAAGCTCTTGGGCGTTTAGTGGTCAATCTGTGTACACGGCAACCCTGCCGTGGGGGGCTGCAACATCCTTACAATGGAAGGAGGCTGTGGGGCGGAACTGTGTTCAGATCCCCGTAGCGGTACAGTAAATTAAGGAAAAATTAACTTGTGCACTGCTTTGGGGCCCACTGAGGGGGAAATGTATGTTTTTAAGAAGGATGAAATGCCCGCAAGATCTGCTAAAGATGTAATATTGTTCATTTACAGACTACGGGTCCCAGAGTGCAACAAGAAAGGGAATTACATTGCACTGAGCGAGAGGCCCACTGAGGGCGGGACAATCAATTAATCTTGCAGCACTTAAGGCTAAACTGGAACTGCTTGCGAGATAGCCATTTGTCATGAGACCTTTGAAAAAGAGACAGCAGTCTTGAAACGTGTTAGGTCTGAATATAAATTACAGGAGAGCAGTTGTGCAAGTTTACTCCCTTGGAACAGAAAAACCGGCTGGTTTAATTTACTGTGAGTGCGCCCCCAGAAGCGTTTGGTGGTATGTATATATGTCTATGTGTGTATAAATATATATATATATATATATATATATATATAGCAACAATCTTCAAGACCTCCTCCTAGGCGAAATGAAGAGACGGACCCCACGGCTTCAGGCAAGGCAATGTTTTTATTCTTGCAACCTTTCAAGGATGACGCGTTTCAAGCATCAAAGTGCTCTTGATCACACAACGAGCACCGCGTCAGCTCAGCTTTTTAAACTTTTCAAATGCCACCTTCTTTCGTGAGTCACAGGACCACTTTCATAGAAATTGAAAAAATACTTATCACGACATTCTCTGGAGCATTTAAGTTGATGATAATGTCTGCAACAATTTGCAAGTAAACACTGTATTACAGTAAAAATCTGTAAAATACAAATTAATTTTTCACCGTATGAATGCTGGAGCTCATGAAGAGATATTATTACGAAATTTCATATAGAAATGGTGGGTGTTATAAATATTCATCATTATAAATACCTATGTACAATATATACATTTCAAAAATACATCCTTAGTAACTTTTCATTATATCTGCTTCAATACGTTACACATGGCTTCGCTGTAGCTATGTATCTATTATTGGAACCTATACTTGTATCTGTATGTGATATTAATATATGTACTTTATACAATATTAACAATTATCAATCAGAGATAGTTCCAAATGCTACCCCTGCCTAGATTTTTTATAAAAAACACCCTCCATTATGTAAAGATTTAAATTGTGTTGTCTTATACTCCAATTCTGTATTAATTTAAATGGCAATATCAACTTTAGCTATATCGTGCTCCACAGATAATGTGTCGTTTTCTTCTCATTACTCCATGATTTAGTGTGGTACATGCTTATATTATAAATGTGACAAACTATGATACCCTCTAACTAATACCTACAAGGTCTGCTAATACACTTAATTACATCAAGATACTCAGACCTTTTCTTGTCACTCCTCACAAAAACAAAAATAAAGAAAGGAAAAAGTGTGTATGTACATTGACTTACAAGTGTTATATATATTATAAAAAAGTTTATAAAAATATGTACATTGTCTGGGTTATGTAGGGAATTTTATTGCCAGATGGATATCAATAATTGTTTGATTATCCTATAGTTAATCAACAGGTTTGTTCATCAGGTCATAACCTAGGTCATTAAATAATCAATTTCTGGACTCAAAGCATTAATTGAAGTTTACATAGCACTTCAGCTCTTTAGTTTATAGAAAATTGTGAAAATCCTCTGTCGTATTTAACCCATTAGGGTATTTGCTGTCCAGTTCAACTATGTATCTTGTCTCTTTTTTCCTTAGGAGCTTCTCCCGGTCCCCTCCTCTTCTGAGGGGGCCACTGCATTGATTAAAAAATATGTGACGCAAGCTAAGTTGTTATCATGTGTAGACTTAAAATATCGTGCAACCGGATAAGCATTATCGTTATTCACGATTGCCCTGAGATGCTGCAAAATCCTGACGTGCACCTGCAGCTTGGTGCTGCTCACATAGCGTAAGCCGCAGGTGCACACCAGGACATACACAGCATACTCAGTCCGACAGTTGTAACTGCCTATAATAGCAGTCTGGACATTTGAAAACGGGGTATCAAAATGGGTGGTGTTCATCCCGAATTTACATGCCCGACAGGTTGAGCATTTATAGAATCCATCTTTTATTTTTAACCAGGTACTGCCACTACCCAATTCAGGATTTGCTTTTACTAGCCTCTTGCGCATGCTGCTAGCTCTTCTGTAAGTAATGTGTAGCATCCTGCTACAATAATCACAGACACAATTACTTATTCTTACTGGAGCTTTATTATCATGCTTCCAGCCTGTCTCCTGTCCCTACTCTAACTGCCCTCATCCTGTCCTGACTCCTCCTCTTCCCCTCAGCCCACCTAGCTCCTCCCATCCCAGCTACTAGACTGTCAACTATATTACATCTCCCCCCTTCTTAACAAAATGAGCTTAATGTCTTCAATGTTCGCAATTCTTCAATCCACCACACGGGTCGGCGGACGGCCTGTTTTTCAAGCTTCAGTAGTGTTGAATCAGTGGTGGGCTTGGCTTTGGTCAATCTTCCTGTTGTCTTGATCAAGGCATTCTTGACCACGTTGCGTGTAAACTGTTGACTCTCGCGGTCCGCAGTCCTCATGTTTCCTTCCGGTGGTGTAACTACGATTGGTTCAGATGCTCGATCTCTTTCACGAGTGGATAATGTTCCGGTCCTCTTCCGAGCACCCGCATCTACTTTTGCTTCCTTTTGTCTTGTCCGGCCGAGGGCAACACTGCCCTCAAATTCAGAGTCATGTATACCAGACAGTACGGTGTTACCTGATGAGACTGTCTTGGTTTGTTTCGATAACTCATTCACGGCCTCGGGTTGTCTGGCGAGATCGTGAGCTATCGATGCATGGGCATGTTTCTCTCTCATCTGATGATCCCTCTCTCCTGACGCATCCGGCTTTCCTTGCGGAGTGACTGGCTGGTCCTTTCCCATCCGGTTACTAAGGTCCACTGTCTCTGTCTTCCTTTTGTAGGTCCTGTGAGTCAACCTTGCGGACCCCTTCAGGGGTGACGGTGTCTGATCGGTGTCTGAATATACTTGTGCCTGACATGACAGGTTGTCCGGTGGGGTGACTGAGTATTCAGAGACCTTAGTGTGTGACATGTTGCTCTTGACGGGAAGGATGTCCTTTGGTTCCATGGTGCGTTCGGGTGGCTGACGCCATGTCTGTTGTCGGGACCATGACTTGGTCGACTCACGGGATTGTACAGACATGTTCTCTGGGTCAGAGAAGTCTTTTGTCGACTTCCAGGATCGGGCAGATGCGCTCTCTGAATCAGAGGAGGTCCGGGCCATACCCCTTTTAAAGGATCGGACAGACGCGCTCTCTGAACCAGAGGAGTTCCTGGCCATAGACGTGCTTTCTGGGTCAGAGAAGTCTTTTGTCAACTTCCAGGATTGGATGGATGTGCGCTCCGCATCAGAGAGATCCTTCTTCCCATTCCTTCTCAAACATTTCTTTGAAACTGTCTCGGGTAATGGATTTTTGAATTCCGTAGTCCGTGACAAATTGCTCTTTCCCTTTGAATTGTCTTTGAGAGGCTTCTCCGTGTGCCTTTGTTGGAGCATCTTCAATGCTGTCTCATTTGGGGTTTTGTTTGATGACCCCGTGCTTGTTCCTTGTGCTTGATCCCAAGCTTTTGCCTCTTTGTCCTTCTCGCCTGAAGTTAACGATTTCCCCTCCGTTTCTTCATTGTCGCGGGAGCCAAAGATGCATGGATCTTTTCTGGTTCGTTGTTGTGGAGGATCAGTCCGTCTTGTGCGACCTGTTTCTCCTTCACGCTTGTTTGATGCTCTAACACCTCTGGTCTGGGGGTGATGCGGTCTCCTGCCAGATGTTTCCTTGGACTCGTCTTCACTGCTTGACGACTGATGTTCCTGCGCCGACTTCAGGTGTTGACCAGTGCGACCCCTTCTTCTAGGGTTTGTCTTTCTCTCCCACTTGTTGTGCAGGATGCCCTCGTGTCCAGGAGTGCGATCTGTCCCATTTGACTCTCTTTCCTCATCAGAGTACTGTGTGTCATACTTTGAATGACTCCTTGAGGAACTCTTGAGGGGTGAATAACTCTTTGGAATTGTCTTTTGGATGGTTGACTCTGAGTCATCTGACTCTGAGTAATCCTTGGTTGACTTTAAGTAGTCAGACGCTGAGGAGTCTGACTCTGAGTAATCGTTGTCGCTTTCTTTGTCGCTGTATCTTTCCCGTTGTCTTTTTGAATGACTCCTTGAGGAACTCCTGGGGGTTGAATAACTCTTTGGAATTGTCTTTTGGATGGTTGACTTTGAGTCATCTGATTCTGAGTAGTCCTTGTCACTTTCTTTGTCACTGTATCTTTCCCGTTGTCTTTTTGCTGGTCTGCCTTTCCTCTCTCTCCTTTCAGTTTTGTTTGTTTTCTGAGTGCTATCTTTCCAGGTATCTTGATGGTTTGCTCTCAGGTGCACGTCCTTGAATCTGTCTCTTGCTTTTATTTGCATTCCAATTTCGGCCTTCTTGATGATTTCCTTTAACGACCAATGCCCTTGCAGGATCTTGCACTTGGTGTCAGGGTTTGTGCAACCTTCAACGATCCGAAGTCGGACCGCATCCTCATTTGTAAAAGTGTTGAAGTGGCAGCCTCGTACCAGATTTTGTAACCCAGTGATGAAGTTTGGCAACGGTTCGCCTGGTTCCTGCCGTGCTGTATTGAAAACTATGCGATTCTGATCCACATCTGTCTGTGCGTTGAGATGGGCACAGAGCTCCCTTTGGAGTCTTTTGTAGATATCTGTATCCTCTTTGGAAAATGTCCTGATTGGGCAGCGGCCCTCAGGACCCACCAGATGGAGGAGTAGTATCAGACATTTTCTCTCTCTTTGCTCACCATTGGCTTTTAAGAAATCTTCCAAAGCTTCGAGCCACCAGTGTCGTTTGAGATCCGAGATCCACTCATCAGTCTGCACCGCTGGGGGCGGTACTTCAGTGTCTGGAGTGACCCGCGGTGCTACGTCTCTTCCCGCCATGAGAGAGGGAGATTCTGGTCAAGGTCTTTGGTCTGGTCGTTTGCTTAGAAATTGATAGTCTTTGTAACCATCCCAGTATGCGCTGTATGTGCTGGTGAGCGAACTTGGATGGTTCTACTTTCTCCGGGGTCCTCTGTAGGACTGCCCTCCTCTGGGTCTTCTGCAGTTCTGCCCAGCAGCTCTTCTCTCTTCGGCGCTCTTTGGTTTGTGCTCAGTGTCGTCTTTATCGGTCTCTTGCATTTGCTTATGCTTGTTCCATTGTGCTGTTGTCTTTGCTTGGTCCTTGTGTTTGCTTGTGCCTCTTTTATTTTAGAGACACGTGCTACTTCATTGCATTCGCCACTGCGCATTCGCTTGCGTTTCTCAATGTTCGCGTTTCCACCCGTGCTGACATTTGTTTTGTCAATGCATGTTTGGTAAATCACTCTTGTGGTTGCTCGTGCTTGTTAGTTGATTCACTCTCGTGTTTGCATGTGCTTCTTCTGTCTTGGTTGCTAAGACTTGTTCATTGTTGTTCACGCGCCGTTATCCACGCTTATTTACTTGCCTTACCAATGCCTATTTCTTGGCATTTACCAGTGCATGTTTATTTGCATATACCAATGTTTGTTTATTTGCATGCACCAATACTTGTTTGTTCCCTTTCGCCACTGCTTGTTGGTTCCTACTCGCCACGGCTTGTCTGTTGGCTCTTGACAGTACTTGTGTGGTCTTCGCCAGTGCTTGTTTGGCCTTCGCCAGTGCTTGTTTGGCCTTCGCCAATGCTTGTTTGGTCTTCGCCAATGCTTGTTTGGTCTTCGCCAGTGCTTGTTTGGTCTTCGCCAGTGCTTGTTTGGTCTTCGCCAGTCCTTGTTTGGTCTTCACCAATGCTTGTTTGGTCTTCGCCAGTGCTTGTTTGGTCTTCGCCAATGCTCGTTTGGTCTTCGCCAATGCTCGTTTGGTCTTCGCCAATGCTTGTTTGATCTTCGCCAATGCTTGTTTGGTCTTCGCCAATGCTTGTTTGTTCTTTGCCACTGCTTGTTTGATCTTCGCCAATGCTTGTTTGGTCTTCGCCAATGCTTGTTTGTTCTTCGCCAATGCTTGTTTGTTCTTCGCCAATGCTTGTTTCTGTTCTGTTCGCCAATGCTTGTTGTGAAACTCAGCTCGCCTGACCTCAAAATGGCCGCCTACAGTTTGCACAGGGAGGATGTCCCAAAAGTTGCCTGACTCAAAGATGGCCGCCATGATCATCCACAGGCACTACTTTCTCTCTCTTCATTCGACCCCTTTTCTTCACACAGGACTTACCGGCAGTCGTTTTCAGGGTCAGCACACTCCGGATTTGGCTCCCTCTGGTCAAGGCCACAGTCAGGTGAGGATGGGGTGGGCTCCCGCCTTACTTTGCAGGGTCCTTCGGCGGGGCATGCCAAAACCCACGCATCCAGCGTGAGGTTTTCCGACGTCTGGATTCACTCGGACTCCAATTTTGCCACGCTCAGCAGCGCTTGGCAGTGGACCTTCACGGGGGCAGTCCACACAGGATTCACTCCTTACCGGCCACAGCAGTCATCAGGTGAGATTGGGGTGGACTCCCAGCTCACTTTTGCAGTTCCCGCTCTCTCGCGCCGACGACCTGCCAAACCTCACGCATTAGGCGTGAGGTTTTCCCGATCTCCGACAGCGCCCGGGCTCAAATTGCAGCGCTCTTAGCAGCGCTTGCTGGCGGCACGTCGTGGACGCCGTCCACGGCTCTGGGGCACTTCTTCTTCCTTCCTGGGCACAGTACAGGGTCGGAGTGGGCTCCCGACTCCTGTTTCTTTCTGGCTGCTGGGTTACACACACTCGGCGGGGCTCGCACTTTCTGCGCCACAGGGTTTCTTCGACCGAGCGTTTCAGCGCTCCCAGGTCGGGATTTCCTCGGGATTCCCTGGCTTCTTTGGGTCGCGGTCACTTGTTCTGGGCCACAATCATCAGGCCTCAGCTTTACTCGGCAGCGGAGCTCTTCCCTCGACGCTGCATGGGACAGGGTGTCTGTATGTGGTCTCGTGGGCTGCAGTCAGTGTCATCCCACCCTCGTCGCCAGTTGTAGCATCCTGCTACAATAATCACAGACACAATTACTTATTCTTACTGGAGCTTTATTATCATGCTTCCAGCCTGTCTCCTGTCCCTACTCTAACTGCCCTCATCCTGTCCTGACTCCTCCTCTTCCCCTCAGCCCACCTAGCTCCTCCCATCCCAGCTACTAGACTGTCAACTATATTACATAATGGTGGGGGTATCAGAATTCCATCAGTCATTAAAATGGGCCAGTTCTTTTTTATGATAGATTTGATCTTCCTCTCCTGCTTACTGAAAGACATTATTAAGCGCGGAGCTTCACTGCCATCAACTTCTGGAATATTTGTTGGTGCCAATAAGGCCTCCCTACCTTTTTCATGGGTTTTGGACAAAGCTTTTTCTAGTATTAAATCACTATATCCTCTTGTTCTTAAGCGCCCCATCCTTTGTCAAATCAAATATTTGAGGACTAATGAGGCTGCAGCCAACCCTTTTGGAAGACTTAATTAAGAACAGAACAATTAGGACAATATGGTAGATTATTCATGAAATCTGCTTCTGTACTACTTCTGTATTAATAGTGATGTACATTGTTTATTATATGGGACATTTTGTTTTGGTGTTGATTCAGAGGGGTTGTATCTTGTATTTAAACCCTGTACTCTTTTTAGGTTGAGCATTCGAGACCTCTTGTAAATACTTTAGTATACACTTTAGTCTATATACTTTAGTATATACTTATATGTGTATGTACTTTGTGGGCTCTGGAGATCAGCCCTAGGTTTTGTCTGCTTCCGTTTAAGGACTTTTTTTCTGTTCAACTGCCTCTATTTAACTGTCTTGATAGAAAAAGACCAGCAGAGGTCAGTAAAATACCAGAACTGCTTTCTGCTGAGGGACTTTCTTTTTTATTTTTCTGGCGACTGCCTCTATTTAACTTTCTTGATACAAAACGACCAGCAGAGGTCAGTAAAATACCAGAATCACTTTAGCATTTTCTAGATTCCTGTCAATAGACATTGTCCTCTACGAGTACCCGTAGACAATAATATTTTTTTAGAATCTTGTATTTTCAGTGATATGACCACCGAAAGCCCTGCTTTTATATTAAAAACAGAGCTCTGGAATATATCATTTCCTGCTGAAAGGCAATATTTCTCTCCACATGCTCTCATACCTGGTGTGTCACGCAGTTTGGTGCAAACTTTCCCTCCATGTTAAAGATCAGTAGATGTTTCAGCAACCAGACTAATGTGCTGCATAGCTAGATACATATAAGGTCCCAAAGGTGAGACCGATTGCAACGCAAATGCTTGTTTTACTTTACTGCTGAACAACTTACTTCTCAAATATATCCTAGACTTCATCATGTCTATTGCATGTGATAGGACCCGGTTGTGTCTTTCTCAGTGGAGCAATGCTGCCATGCGGGTCTACTGTTGTGTTCCAGTTGTATCTGGAGGGTCTTAATCTCTCTGGGATGCGTAAGTAATAAAACCCACTCCAGGCAGGATGCACTTTACAACTTAAACCTGATAACTGTGCCCTAACATTTCTGCATAGAGGCAGACTTCTACAAATTGCTGATGTGTGACAAAGGGGCAATCCAGGCTCCAAAAAGAAAAACTATTTAACAGAAAAGGAGAAAAAAGAAAAAACTGAACTTGAGTGCCCCACTGCTGCAACCCCTCATCTGAGACGAGAGGGCAATTGCTGTATCAGCAGCAAGGTGTTGGAGCTGAAAACAGAGAGAAGTTGTGTTACAGTGAAATGTTCAAACAGCTTAAGACCACCCTGTTCTCCAGTCATGTCCCTCTTCCTTATGTTTCCTTTGCACATGCCACCAAAATGATTGCAATATGTTAAAATACAAAAAGATTCCCACGGTTATGTCCCCATCTTCGTGTATCATTTGATTTGCAATCTAGTTTAATCATTATAGCTATTATACATAAAACTACTGTTTGTCTCTCCATTCCAATTGCAAATAACCTTCCTGACGTTTGCACCCGTATGCCTACTTAGCAAAGAGATTCGCTCTTCTATGGGCTTGGTCCCATCCATAAAGTACGAAAAATAAATAGAAAGGAACAGATGGCACACTCCTACTTCTTTACCTTCGCTAAGACAGTCCCTTTTTTCTCGTTCTTTTTTGTCCTGAGAGTTGTTCAAAACCTCATCTTTCACAATAAAGCACTCATCAGGACTGGTCATCGGGTCACCTGTAGAAAAATGACAAAACATAATCCCAACTCAATCAAAACAATGTACTTTGTCTTAAGTCCATACATCGTGCGGAACACCACGCTCCTTCAAGAGAGAGGCTCTCAATTACATTTTTATTTGTTACGGAACTCCGACGGAGGTCCACAAAAATACACCAATACAATAAAAAGACATACTTTAAATACTTTTTTAAAAATAATCCAGTAAATTAAAAACGGAGGTAAGAGGGAAATACATGCTTTGAGAAGGGTGCAAAATTCTACATTGTCCAACTGACAACCATTACAACATACAAACTAGACTCTTTAAGAATTTACTAATAAATGGCCAGAAATGTTTTAAAAAATTGAAATATCCTATGGCAAACAATTGCATTTGGTGGGGACAATACAAAATATCGAGCCTCCTGAGCGGAATGAATATTAAATTTGAATGAAGGTCTTAAAAACAAGCGCCTGGCCCTTTGAAGTTTCGGACACACAAATAACACGTGTGAATTAATAAAAAACACAATTCACAGATTCTCTCCCCTCTAGGAATTTTTTTCCAAATGCCAGTCACTTCTCTCAGGAGCAACAGGTTGGTTCTCAAAAGTAGTATCAATGTTCTAATCCCATGTGGGAAATTCCATAAAAGATAGGGCTGAGGTCTATTTCCCACAGCACTCCCACATACCACCTCATTGCGGGCTTTAGATTGACTTAAGGCTGTGTCTCTTACCATACTAATCGAGCTTACAGACTTCTTTAAGAATAACTTCCATTCAGGCTTTGGCATGGCTGATTCACAATTTAAACTGAGCCCAAATGATTCATTTGCGTAAGCAAATGATCTAAAGAAAGCTGATTTATCTTTGAGTTTAACAAAGATTTCCATTCTCAAAGCGGCCCTGAAGGTGCCCTCATCCCCCCTAAAGAGGGAGTTCCCCCACCTCAGGACTGCTGCCAAGGATGAAGCATATGAAGAAACTAGGTGGAATGCCAATCGTAAAACATGTGGGGCAGCCAAAGAGTTTAAATTACAAATTTGGCGGAAAAACCGCCTTCAGCCTTATCAAAAGCGAGCCAATAGTTCCTATCCAGTACTTCTGCAGCATATGTTAATGAAGGGAGAATTTTAACCTTAAATACTGACAGAGCATGATTAAAATGGCGTCTCACAAAGGTTTTGTAAAATCTGTTCAAAGCTCCAGCCTGGGTGGCAGTCTTACCAACACACCGTTTAATATGCACTGAGTCCCGCCCGTTTTTAAAAAAAACCTTCCCCAGATACAGATACGAGTCAACCAATTCAAGTTCTTCTTGCCCCAACAGCCACTTATACCCTTTCTTTATTCTGGGACCTTTCTTGTTGAAGACTAACATTTTACTTTTAGCAATGTTGATTTTCAGAAAATGGCGCTCCGCATATTTGGTAAGGGCATCCAGAAGACTAGGTGTTAAGTGAAAAATCACACCGTCATATGCATATAATAGGGAATTGGTAAAATGGACATTGTACCAATTCTAGGGGCGCCCCCTCTCACTGAGTTTAACTTGCCAGGGAGGTCATATATGTAAAGGAAAAACAATAGAGGGGCCAACTGGCAACCCTGCTTAAGCCAGTTATAGGGCTTAATGTTACAGGATAACCCCTGTGAGCCTCCCATCATCACTTAACAACAGGTGTCTGTATGTAATTCTATTATAAGGCCCAGGAGGTGGAGTGGCATACCAAGATTGGGGAGAGGAGTTGGCCTAACGGCTAGGGCGCTCGACCTCGGACCTGGGGATCTGGGTTCGAGTCTCGGTAACGACGCCAAAACCTCCTGTGATTCTGGGCAAATCACTTAATCTCCCTGTGCCTAAAATGAAAGTGTAACGTAACTGGAAAATATGTAAAGCGCTCTGATACCTGATTCGATTCGGGTCTAGTTCACGCTATATAAAACTCTGCAAAATAAAAAAATTAAAAAATTAAAAAAAGATGGAAGAGCTTTCTCCATAGCGTCTGACGATCCACTTTATCAAACGTCGTGGAGAAGTCAATGAATGCCGTATAACCGACATGCTTCGTGGGAAGACATATTTCTCTACGATGGTCTGGACAGCTGCAATGTTGTCTAGTGCTCCATGGTTCTTTCTGAAGCCTGCCTGTTCTGGCGGGAAGATGTTCTGGTCATGGGCCCATTGCTGCAGATGATGAAGTATACTTTTTGCGAATACTTTGCCCGATGCGTCCAGCAATGCAATCGGTCTGAAACTAGTAGGTAAACTTTTTGGGCCCATTTTAAACAAAGAAACTATAATAGTTCCATTTCAAGAGGAGGGAATACTAATTGTTCGAAAACAAGAATTAAACAATGGCGCCACAAAGGCTCCAAATGGGGCGGATCCCTTTTTGATTAACATAATCGGGATACCATCAGGTCCTTGTGCACCAGAGGTTCTGGCATTCTTTATGAGACCTGCTATTTCATTACTTGACGGGGGACCATATTCGATAAAGGAAAACTCTGTTTCAGGCATCTGAAAAAGCACTGAATTGTTGAATTTATATAATAGTTAAATATAGCCCACCCATTCCCTTTCTGGGATCGGAATTGGGAGAGCCCTCTGTCTTGAATCACAATATTCTGCAATCAAGTGCCAATACTTTTCTGAATTTTTAGCTCTCGCGGCTTCCCTCAACCCAATCCATTTAGCATCCATCTAATTTCTCTTTTATCTTTGTTTATAACTAATTCTTACTCGCTTAAGGCGAATAATTTCCTGTTGTTTACCAGTGGGAAACTGTAGATGTTGTTTGCGGACTAAATGGTTCATTTCTTGATTTAGTGCCTTCAGCGAAAGGGTGCCCTGGGTTGCCCTACAGAGACCAGTGGAATCAGAGCTTAAATTTGTTATATCCCTCATTTGGGCCTCAAACAACTGTATAATATTAGCATAAACATGGCCCTGCTGCTCTACAAATGTTTTCTTCACTATCAACCCTACCTCGGAGGTATTTTTTTGCGTCCAAAATGAACGTCCATTTGCTTTGTTAAAGACCACTGAGCCATGGCCCAAGTTCCCTTGATTCAGTGCAGGTAGATTAAGGGACAATGTCAAAGTTATTACGCTGTGATCGCTCCATACTGACGGAGAAACCTCTAAATTTTCACAGGCCCCGAACATTTGGTAGGGAACAACCACATAGACCAACAGGCTTTGTGTACGATGGGACAGAAAAGTAAATCATGCTATTTTATTGATGGCACCCTCCCATTTAAAATGACCAAATCAACACTTTCAAGCAGGAGGAAACCCCGTATATGTGTTTTTATTTTATCTGGTAGAGCGGGATCAGGAATATGCCAGATTTCCTCTTTATCTGGGTTAGCATAAATCTCCAGTGCAGAATTGGAGATTTTCGCATTTAGATCTCCCACTAGAACCACAAAATGGCATTCTTCCATGGTAGCTATCTCATTAATATATAAAAAGAGTGTGCTCAGCACATGATCAAAAATTTTCCCCGGGGGGATATAAAGATTTGCCATTAGGGTGAAGGTAGGCCTGCCAGACTCTCCCAAACATGCCAGCTTCAGGCAAATACAAAGATATGATGGATGGTAAAAGATGGTAAAAGACTTTCACAAACTGATGCCTTTTCCACCATCGCAGAGACATCCCTCCCGGCGTCCTCCCTGAATCCTCTGGCACACCCTAGCACATCCTCATCACAGGGTCCCTTGTCGGCGCCCCCCTCCTCCATAGAGGCAACGGATACGGCCACAGTTTTACAGTTTTGTGTTTCCCTAATCAAGGAAATAGTTTGCTGACTCTGCTGATTAAGAAGATGTTCTGGACCCAACATTGCTTGCAAGGCAACACCCGATGCGGCAGGTGTACCAGCGGGAGTGTGCTCTATTTTTGATTGGTTCAAGGGAATATGTTGTAAACTCTGCTGGCACTGTTGGAGCTGTTGGGTCAGATGGTTAACACATAAGCCAGGGCCTAGATTTGCACGTAAGGAGGTATCAGGTTAAAGACCACTTAGGCCATCCTCCGTGCCTGGTATTGTCTGGGCCCTGGCCCCTTGACAGGATATTATCTGGCTCCCCACAGGACCACAAGAGTTTCCCCGTATTTCCTCCGAAAGCAGGGGGGAGGCATTACTAGGATGGACTTGGAAAACAAACCTTCTTGGACCAAAATTGCCTCCACAGGGGCAGTCCGGGGAACTATCCCAAAGAAGCCTGTGATGGTTGGGTGGGATTTATAGCAGAGATGCTGTAGATGTCTAGTTCCACTATATGATCTCCTCAATTTATTTATACAGCTTGTAGACGAGGTAAGTACACGCCCAGAGCGTAATTTTTTAGAGGTCATCTCACGCCAAATGGTAGAAACTCTGGCCTCTCACCACCACCACCACTACCACCTCCACTCAATGGATTATTCAATTATTCAATGATTTTGCACTTCAGTTGACAACCT
Organism: Lissotriton helveticus; assembly: GCF_964261635.1. NCBI lineage: Eukaryota > Metazoa > Chordata > Amphibia > Caudata > Salamandridae > Lissotriton > Lissotriton helveticus. The sequence continues at coordinate 1,488,643,254 of NC_136061.1, read as the reverse complement.
GACTCCAGTCGACAGGACTCACTGCTGGCTTATTACTTCAGCTACCTCTGTTTCTGTAACAGAGAGCAGCTGTGGGAGGGCGGGAGGTGGAGAAAAGCGAACAGCGAGGATCAGTGCGATGTTCTGCCCTACTAAAGCCCCACTAGAGCACTAAAGCACTGCCTCCGCACTGCCACAGCTTCTGCAAATAGTTTTTCAATCCGATCCAGAGGGGGGTGGCGATGTTATCGCCGATGGCCAATGAAACCCCCCTGCTGCACCAATCACCCGGTGCCCCGTGCTGCAGCTGTAGCTATTGACCAGCAGTTGGCTAGAGGGAATGCCGCCAGGAGAAAGTCAGAAAGCAGCTGGGCCTGATGCCGGTGCTAATGCAAATCTTTGTTTTTTTTCGTTTTTTTCCTGCGACCCAAGTAGTGTCACTAAAGCGCCACTTGCACAGTAAAGCACAGCATACAGCAGCTTCTTATTTATTTACCCTTGCTCTGTCCCACACAAAAAATCCCGTCTGTTTACAACAATTAAAATACAAAGTGCACTCGCCTACTGTGGCTGTGCTCACTTTTTCACCTTTGCTCCTTTTGCTCCGATAATCCCCCCGGCGATATGGAATAGCTCCTTTAATTATGCTTTTATACATGCAAATTAATAGACGGCTGTCGAAAACATAAGGCATAAAAGGCAATTAAACAAGTGATGAGTGGTACAGTTAGTGGCTGGTCGTCATCAATGACAAGGTGCTTTACAAGAGTGACATGAACACATATATACAAATATGAACAATATTTAGCAAGTATGTCCACAGTGTACTGCAGAGACCACAACAGGATATATTATTTCCTTGTTCTAGTTGAGGAATTGCGCGGACTGATTACGACAATAACGTCGTAATCACTTTCTGAAATAAGGTGTTCTTTTCTCTGAGTATGTTGCTTTACCATATGATGAATACCATAATTTCTTGAATGTATTAAGTACGGTACGTCAATCATTTTTTTCCCGACAGAACCATTATTTTTCTTTAGCATACCTACTCAGGTTCAGAGGGTTACCCCATTATCTTTAATGGCGATATGGAATAGAGCGCTCTGTCTCGAAGGAGCGCTGTAACGATGGAGCAGCTCCTTACCTGCAGCCTCCAGCCGCTCCTTGCCTCCCGTGTGTAGGGGCCCCCACTGTTTGGTCCCAGTTATGCCAACCTATTCATGGGCTGGTATGAGAGAGAGCAGGCTTGGAATGAAAAAGGGCTTGCAATAATGTGGCACTATCGTTTAGTTTAATTGCTGATATACTGATTATTTAGAACAGCGCAGATGATGAACACTAATATTATCATAGATATCGGAATATGAATTATATAAATGTGGAATTGATGCCAAAATACCGTAGAACCACAATAAACGTTTTAATCTTGGAGCGAGTATCAGTGCCGGGGTAGACACAGGGATTACCCTAGGAGACGGCGTGCCTACAATCTCCTTGTATGCAGATGATATTCTACTCCATATCAGAGACCTCCACTCCATCCCCCGGACATTAGATCTGACACTGTCCACATTCACTGACATATCAGGCTTGCGGGTTAATGCCTCAAAATCTATACTGCTTCACTTCACAGAGAACACCCCAGACCCGAGTTATTTACTCAGGGGCGGGCTGTGTTTATGGTGTATCTGCACTTTCCGCTACTTGGGCATTCACATCTATCGTCAGAAGAAGCACCTACTGCATGGCAATGTTACTAGAGCCGCGTCTGCCATCCGCTCCCAGATCCTCTTTTGGAGTACATTGCCGTTGTCCATGTCTGGCAGAATTGCTCTTGCTAAGATGGTGATGCTGACTCGGCTCCTCTATTATTTTACAAACCTACCAATTTACTTGTCTCCAACCTTTTTCTGCAAGCTTGAAAAAATTGTCACAGATTTTATCTTGGGGGCCTTTAGGCATATACTTTCTATTAAAAAGCTTTAGCACTACTATCTGGCTGTCCAAGTACAGTGGATATCCAGAAGGTTGGCCTCACACAATCTCCCGGACACTGCTACTACGCTTCCCCCTTGTTCGCACCTAGCCGTCCTGCACTTATTTCACCCATGCGCGTGACCCAAATGCGAGGGCTCCCTGCTGCTCACTGTAGCCTATTAATGCTTTTGCAGATTTCTGTTCCTCACCCGAGCCACACAACCCTATGCCCCTGCTATTCCCTTGCTGGGAACACCCAGAGGGCAGCAAATCACCTTAGAAGTAGTAGAACTGAGAAGCTAGAACACAGCTGGCATCCAAGATACCAGAGATCTGTTCAGAGACGGGTCCCTAATAACACACAGGGACCTGGTGGAGGAGGAGGGGCTCCCCTCGGGGGGCTTCCTTCTGCACCACTCGCTTATAACCTCACTATCTTCCAAGTGGGGCTGCCTAACCACAAAGCCTCCCTTACACCACACAATCCAATACCTACATGTTATGAGAAACAGGGGCCACCTGATTTGATGGTTCGCAGCGACACTCCGGCAACATACTGCAATTTCACTAGACCCCTTAAAGGCGTACTGGGAGGAAGAGCTGGGACGGGGTTCTCTGAAAAAAGAATGGGAGGTTACCCTGGAGGGGCCCTCCCGTGTTCCTTATAACAAAAGGTTTCGGTAGATACAATTCTTCATACTACACTGGGCATACCTCACCCCAGCGAAAGTAAACATATATTGTAATCGTGCAGATGCTTGCTGTGAGAAGTTGGCCTGGTATATGCTGTCCACTAATTAAAGTGGGCACCTTGCACCAGTCCAAACGACCCTTATGATATAGGAGGTCAACAATAACCTTTAGAAAGCTATCCTAGTAGTAGCTGTGGAGAGCAGCCTTCAGGCTTCATCTTGAAGGAATGTAAAGCAGATTGTTTTATCAGAATATCAACTTTAGTATTAACTAAATGAATGTAGAACCACACAGTAGTTATAAAAATATGTATTTATTTATATAACACTCTCTAGTATCCTCTACACGAGGGTACAACACAAAGCACACAATACTTCAGCAAAGAAACAGTTGTAAATAGCACAATAGACAGTGGGCTCCAGTGGGAGACCAAACCATTTGAAGTTGAAGGACCCTTCTCGGTGGATTTCAAGGAAACTCTTTTAAACTTAGGAGGTTGGAGAGCCACTCAACCCGTGGTAGTACCAGAGTTACCTACCCCAGAGGAGCCGGGTGCATAGGCCTGGAGTGGTGTCGGAAACCGCCGTCGCTCTCAATGGAGGGCTGCGAAGAATAGCAGCAGCCGGGAAGGAAGAAAGTGTCATTTGGAATTCTAAGGTGGATTCGTGATGGAATGAACCTGAAAGCAGAGGCGACAGAGTCTGGGTCACTTCAGGGTGACCAGGAGCTCGATAGACTAAGGCCCATCGATGTCGGGTGCTTCCGGTCCGAAGAAAAGATGCTTGACTCTGCAGCCACGATGACCAGGAGCCAGGTGCGAGCTGTCCCACAAAGGATGTGGAGTGCTGAGGGATCAGTGTCCGGCTGGAGCACAAACAAGCCTTGGCAAAAGAAACCCAAGCAGGAAGGTCAAGCAGGTTACGATGTGGACCAGCAAGGTCCAGGGGACTCGCCAAGTGATGGGGAGTCAGGGCACATCTGGAGCAATCAGGAAAGCCCAATAGAAATCAAGATGAACCTCAAGAGGACCCTCAGGGCGAATGACCAGGAGTCGCGAGAGGACCTCGAGCAAGATCACAAAGTACCAGCCCACGGAGCACTCGGTGCGAGGACGCAGAAGTTCTTTGCTGAAAAAACTGCTCAAGATCAGGAATACACGGAGTCCAATGCACAAGCTCAGGAATCGCTGACAAGCATATATGCACTTGCAAAAGTAGGCGCTGCAGTGGGGTACGGGCTATGCAGTCCCCAGGAGGGATACTGGCCTCAAACTCGGTGAGAGTGCAGATCGACCTCAAGGAACTTCGGAACCCACCTCCTGTGTTGCTGGAGCCTTTAGAGTCCGCAAGAAGCTGAGGATCAGCAGAACAATCAGTTACGTTATGGTGCCTGTGAATGAAGGGGAGTGACACCTTCACCCCGAGGAAGATTCTTCAGTTGTCCTTAGTGCACCACAGGTCCTGCCTGCATGGAGCCTGTATGGAGCAAGGGCACAGACACAGCTCTGGATGGAGAGGGAGATGAAGTCCAGTCCAGTCGAAGTCCAGAGTGTCCAGACGGTCGAATGTCAGTGGTTTCTTCTTGTAGAATCTTGTCCACGTAAAATCTAAAATCCTACAGTCAGGTAAGCTCTTATGCACCTACGGGAGAAGGTTGGACAGATTCCCAGGACCCTTCGCGAGGAGGGTCAGGACAGAGGGGTGTTTACACCCATGTTCTTTGTCCAGTTTCGCACCAGAGCAGGAGCCTACGGCTCCCAGAACAGGCTTGAGCTGGACTATGCACAGGGACACCAAATGTGCCCCAGGTGCAGACTTTCAGGCACTGAGTCAGTGCCCCCACCCAGCCCCAATACACTAAATCCTGTCTGGGAGATGGTCACACCTCCCTGTGACAGGATGTCTATTGTGCTGCCTTCCTCTGCTCGAGCTTGGCTCAGCAGCAGGAGGGCAGAAATGTGTCTCCGGTCGGCAGCATCCATTTTGTGCTGACTGGGTCGAGAAGGCTGGCACTGGTAAGACCAGTCATCCCACGAAGCTTGCATCAAAAGGGTGGAATCCTACCTCCCACACTGGTTACCGGTGTGGAGGTATGATTCCAAGGTGTTTGATACCAAACAGGACATGTTTTATGACAGGTTATATGATTCGTGATTGACTCTGTGGTTGATTATATGATTCGTGATTGACTCTGTGGTTTTGTTTCCCTGCCTGCACCGTTCGCGCTACAGGAGTAGCCCACCACCCCTCCTTGTGCTGCTGGACCGGCCAGGAAGCCAGGAAACACCTCGTGGCCGCAGAGGAGGGTGAGGCGCCGGCCCCGGGACTGCGAGGACCAGCACACAACAGCTCCAGCTGGTCCTCTTCCCGCGTGAGCCGCGCCCCCTCCCAGTGCCACGCCTCCAGCCAAGCCCAATAACTTCTCGCGGCACCCGCTCCGCGGGTGCCACTCGTGATTGACTCTGTGGTTTTGTTTCCCTGCCTGCACCGTTCGCGCTACAGGAGTAGCCCACCACCCCTCCTTGTGCTGCTGGACCGGCTAGGAAGCCAGGAAACACCTCGTGGCCGCAGAGGAGGGTGAGGCGCCGGCCCCGGGACTGCGAGGACCAGCACACAACAGCTCCAGCTGGTCCTCTTCCCGCGTGAGCCGCGCCCCCTCCCAGTGCCACGCCTCCAGCCAAGCCCAATAACTTCTCGCGGCACCCGCTTCGCGGGTGCCACTCGTGATTGACTCTGTGGTTTTGTTTCCCTGCCTGCACCGTTGGCGCTACAGGAGTAGCCCACTACCCCTCCTTGTGCTGCTGGACCGGCTAGGAAGCCAGGAAACACCTCGTGGCCGCAGAGGAGGGTGAGGCGCCGGCCCCGGGACTGCGAGGACCAGCACACAACAGCTCCAGCTGGTCCTCTTCCCGCGTGAGCCGCGCCCCCTCCCAGTGCCACGCCCCCACAACCGGTCACACTTTATAATACGATCCGAGGAACGCGCCTCGCGGGACGCGCGCGGGTCGCAGTCCGGGGCGAAGACCGGGCAAAGAGCGGGCCGTTTGAGGCCGTTCGAGGACCTGAGAGACTGGACTGGGCCACTCCCTTTGTAAGTAAATATTAATATCCTCCATATACCCATCATCTTAATATTATTTATTGTAATCCCAGGAACATTAATTTTAACATTAACTTCCAACCTCACACGATGGTAGTCACAAGAGGAAAAAAGACTTTAGCTCCAGGGAGCGTCGGAAAACTATTGGGCCCAATGGACGATTTTATTACAAAAGCAAACTCGTTCATTGACCAAAGCATCTCCCTTATGGAAAACAGTCTCCTTGGATCTAGAATTTGCCAAAAGATCCTCCCTGGGAAACCTAGCTGAAGCTAGAACCCCCGTTTCAAACACCAACAAAAAAGTACCAGGGATTGTGAGCGAGGGCAGACGCAGCCTCCCAAACAATGTAGATCTATCCGTATCCGAGCTTATAGACTCTCCTCTAGGCTCAGAATTAGAAAGCACTCCTGAGCTACTTCCCCAATCCCCTACCCAAATATCACCCAAGGAGGATATTCAAGCAAGAGGTAGGAGGGAAGGAGCAATTAGTAAAAACAACTCTACCCAAATAATTCCCACCATATCGAAAACCGCCCCCCTCCCATTCCTCCACCACTATTACAGCAACAACTCACTACTGTAATAGTACATCAGGACCACCAAGAAAGCACAACTCCTATTTCATTGGTCTCACCAACCCAACCCTCTGCAGAAAAGGGTCCGGAAGAACATGACAATTCTATCCTTATAAATAAGCTAGCTGAACTTTTCAAACAACTTCTACAACCAGTAGAGCTAAAACTAGCAAGGATAGAGACTCAGATTTCGAAGCTCATCCCTATGCCACAACACAAACAGGGACTCCTCCAACAAAAGAAAGGGGGCACAAATCCTTTTCACAACACCCTCCCGAAACCTTTGGGCGTTATTGCAAAATCTACAACTCTTCAAACCACCACACCACAGACAGTCACATTGACAGCATTGCCCCCCCTCACAACACCCCCAGTCACGTTGATTTCAACTACCTCAAACTCTACTATCACAGTGCCAACTACATCAAAACAAGACAATAACGTGGCATCCACAATGACCTCGTCACAATCAGCACCAAGAAAAACCGTACCTCCCAAGACCCCGGCACTTAACCCTTTTACCCAACCAACTCAAAGAAACACCTTAAGAGGGACTGGAGAAATTAGAGCTCATTCCGAGCTTCCACCCGAGGCTGCCCCCTATGTAGCGGTTATGATTGGAGTACCCGAACTAACACCTAACACGGCGGAACCTCCATGGTCCCTAAAAAACAAACTACATCATTGGCTACAGACAAACTGTCCCATGCCACCAAACTGCCATGGAAGGATTTCCTCCCTACGCAGGACCCCATGGGTAGGGAAAGGCAGTAAACAGTTCTCAGGGGACTGCATCATTATAACTTTTGAGGACCCCTGGGCGGCAGACTACATCTGCCCCTGGGATCAATCTAATGTAATTGGAGGAATTAGAATTAAACCACTTTCCTTCTTCTATCCCATCTTCCAAGCTACAAATAGTAACTTCTTTGAAGACCCTGTCTTCCCGTGGGTCGAACGACCCCAGCGCCAACCCACAGTCTACGAGAGTAGACAATATGGCCCCTCTCGTTTTCGAGAGCAGGAAAATCCTTGGCACACAGTAAACCCACGTCATCAGGGACCAAACTGGGGAGAATGGGGATACCAACAGCAGAGGATGACCCGCAGAGAACCGCCCAGATGGGACCCTTGGCATAACATCCCACTAGCAAACAGATATAGTCCCCTAGAAATGGTAGACTGACCACCAAAGGATACAGATCTCACCAGCTCTAACCTTCCACACTTCCCCCTCCCAAGTAACCACATTGTGAATACCTCACCAACCTTATCCCCAAAAGCTAATTCCCTCACAATACCTTCCCTATTCTGGAATGTGGCGGGTCTACGTTCTAAGATCGAAGACCCTGTAGCTGTGAACTTCCTCGAACAAGGCAAAATAATTTGTCTTCAAGAGACCTGGACAACCTCAGAGCTTCATCTACTGGGGTATAAAACATACTTTTCCCCAGCCATTCGTACCCCAATAGGTAGACCCAAAGGAGGACTAATAACCTATATTGCTAATACTCTTTCCCGCTTAAAAGTGACCAATCTTTTCACTGACTCTAACTGCCAGATATTTTCCCTCTCCTTTGCAAACGAACACACCATTATTCTCGTTAATTCATATAACAATCTAACGGAAAACGATTTCTTGATTTTCGTTGAAAACATGCAGGAGAGACTAAGAAGCTTATTACAGCGGGAGACCAACTCCAAAATGACTCATCTTCTTTGGGGAGGTGATTTTAACCTCCACCCATGCCCAATGGCAGTCTCCCAATGCTGCGGGTTTGTGGACGAACACGAAGTTCCATTAGCCCATTTCGCTCACAATAAATCTGGCAAAACCATGAACAACATACTGTCAGAGTTTGACTTAGTGATCGCTAACTCCGCAAAGGCGAAGGAACATCAGTTCGATCCAACCTACGTGGGCAGAGGCCACCAGACAACAGTGGACTTTATCCTGCTCTCTCAAGGTCTCACTACAATGGTCACAGATTATACAGTAATGACAAACACACTAAGCGATCACTATGCTCTAAGGATAGAACTCCATCCATCAGAATACAAATCTAAGGTCACTGATATAGCAAAAGCTCTTACCCAAGAGAGATTGCAACTAGGGAAACATAACGGTTACTCCATAAAATGGGACAAAATCAACCCACAAAATCTTACGAAGAAACTAGTGAACCAGGCGTATCAGAATATTATTAACTGCCTGGACCCAGCGCTAAACCACGCAGAGGTCCTCTTAAATTTTGGAGAAATCTTGGCAGCAGCCAAAGAACTGCTTACGAGGAAAGCAACAAACAAACATCTAGAAAAAAAAGGATGGTTTGACCATAACTGCACGAGGGCCCTAACCGACTTAAAATCTGCCCTCCACAAAAAACCAAGAGATACGGGCCTCATTCAACTCCTGAGAAGACAATATAAAAAGGATCGCAATCTAAGAGTAAAACAAATGAAAGAGAAACTGTGGAAAGATCTAGATACGAGCTCCTTATCGAAAAACAGCAAGGATTTTTGGAGAACGGTTAGATCTCCATATCTCTCAGATAACAACTCCCCCAAGATAGAGGTGGCCATAGACGAGGGAACCTGGATAGCCCACTTTGGAAACATATTCAAAGTTCAAGGAACTGCACACCATCCACCGAACATTCACAACAAGGCACAATATCCAATCCCAATATCTTTCGACATCTCTGAAATCTTGGTGGCTCTGGAAAGAAGCAAGACAGGAAAAGCCCCGGGCCCTGATGGCGTCCCTGTTGACCTCTTTAAATTTAATCAAGATCTCTGGGCACCCATCCTTACAAGAGTCTGTGCAGCTGCAGTCAGCGAAGGTATTTTAGACTCCTGGACCAGATCAATCATGGTCCCCATTTTTAAAAAAGGGGATCGCCAGGATGCGAAATGCTATCGCCCTATTTCCCTTTTGGACTCCCTCGGTAAAGTGGTGGGGAGGGTCATTTTGGAGAGACTCCAACAGTGGAGCGAGGAAAAAGCCATCATTTCGGATCTACAATTCGGTTTCAGAAAAGGCCTTGGAACAGTAGAGCAGGCACTCAACCTCAGTCTTATAATGGCCAAATACATGCATGCTAAGAAAACCCCGGTATACATGGTCTATGTAGACCTGTCTGCCGCTTTTGACTGTGTCTCACACTCCAAACTATGGACAGTCCTAAGAGAAATGGACGTGGACCCCTCCCTGTTGGGCATCCTGAAAGAGTTGTATTCTGGGGCCTCGGCGAGAGTTCGCTTTGGAAAGAACGGAGAGTTGACGGCGCCATTCGGTGTGGAGCGAGGAGTCAGGCAGGGCTGTGTCCTGGCCCCCTTTCTCTTCTCGCTCTACACCAACGGCCTGGAGGAAGAGATGCTGAGGGGGGCCCAGGACCTCCCAGAACTGAAACAGAGACCAATCCCAGCACTCCTTTACGCGGATGACGCCGTCATCCTGGCCCGAACTCCCCGCGAACTCCAGCACTCACTTAATAGATACACCTCCTTCATGAACTCCTTGGACCTAAAGGTCAACGTAAAAAAAAAACTTTTGTCATGACCACGGGGGGGCGAAGAAAGGTACAAAAAGCATCTTTCTTGACAACCAACCACTTGAGACCACTGCACAATATCCATACCTCGGGATTATGATAGACGACAAGCTAACATGGAAACCAGCTGTGGACACTCGATGCCATCTATTCAAGCGTTCGACAGCGGCTTTGCAGTCTTTCTCCCGGAAACTGGGAAGGAGACGCCCAGTAGAACTGTTGAGAATCTATAAAGCCAAGTGCCAGGCCATTGCTCTTTACGGAGCAGGAGTCTGGGGTCACACAGATGTCGGTGCCCTACAGAAAATCGAAAACGAATTTATAAGATTTCTTCTCGCCACCCCGAAAGGCTCATCAACCTACGCCTCCCACATGGAACTGGGAAATCCTTATCTCCAGGATCTTATCAAAATCCAGCCCTTGCTCCTGTGGAGGCGTATCTGGATATCAGAGACGAATACATTAACTCAGTCGATAGTGGCTGACACAATGTTACTCGACCACTCCCTCAGACTGAAGTGGCTCCGTTATATTAGAAACTTTTTTTCTGATCTCGAGCTTGAAAAATACTACCTTCAACCAGAGTCGATCGTCTCTCTCCCAAAAAAGGAGCTGAAGGAACTTGCCTTACGACATCTAGAAACACTAAGATTGTCCTCCGATGCTGCAAAACCCTCAGTGATTCACGCGCATATTGTTCAGCAAACCTTTGGCATCCAGCCATACCTTACCTTACAGACTAAAATATACGAGAGGATGCTGTTGACCAGGCTCAGACTGAACCTTTTCTTCAGACTGGTTGCTTTCCCTATAAACAGGGCCTGGGAACAAAGTATGCCCCCATGCCCTTGCGACGGGAAATCAATTCAATCTAACATCCACGTTATTATGTTTTGCAAATTTTACCATCCTCACAGAAAACGTTGGATTCTCCCGATATGCAGGCGGTGGGGCCTTAGACAGTGCCGACCGGCCTTTTATCGTCTGCAATCTTTAGAGTCTGAAGAAGTTTGTTACCTAGTCCTAAATTTTTTAAAATGTATTATGAATCATAGAAAAAATCTTTAGCAACATGCACAAGAAAAAACAATGACTTTTAAAAGCAAATATTTTCTCTTTTTAAAATATACGTCGGTCTTTTTTCTAAAATGTCTTTTATGAAATGTTCTCTTTATTTGTATATGCATGGATTTTTTCTGTTGATTGTTTCTTTTATGGTTTTCCTTGTGATTAACCGAATAAAGAATTATTATTATAAACAGGACATGTTTTATTTAAGCCGTTTTCAAGATAGCATTTACCGCGAGGTTATAATGCACCTCTACCTATATGTCTGGCTGAGACACAGATAACCCGGGAGAATGGTCACCGAAGGCCGCAGAGGGGCTCTGCTAATGCAGGGGCACCCTTTCACGTAATACCCAGCACCCTGCCTTCAGGACTGTTAAGGCCTGCTATAGGGGTGATGTCTAGGTTTTAAGTGTAGTGACATATAGATATAGTGAACCTATAGCTAAAGTAAGTGGGGCAAGCACTAACTTACACAGGCTGCAATGGCAGACCTGTGGTTCCATTTTGCATGGCCTCTCATGGGTGGCATAATACATGCTTCAGCCCATGGGAGGCCTCTGGGTTTTAAGTGTAGTGACATATAGATATAGTGAACCTATAGCTAAAGTAAGTGGGGCAAGCACTAACTTACACAGGCTGCAATGGCAGACCTGTGGTTCCATTTTGCATGGCCTCTCATGGGTGGCATAATACATGCTTCAGCCCATGGGAGGCCTCTGGGGTACCTATGCCCTGCTTTATCGCGTTTTATGGGGTGGGTAGTCCCTTTTAGCTGAGAGGTCCATATTCTTCACTTGTTTGCGAGATGGAGGAAACACAGGGTCACTTCCCGATTCGTGGACTGGGCCTGGATGTATACATGTAGTAAGGGGGTTCAGCAGCGTCTCACCCACATTTACCCAACCTTCCTTAATATTGTTTGCCCTCATTTTGCTCTAGGAAATGTGAACTTTTCACGAAGTAGTAAATATAGCAAGAAGGTTAAATGCAGACACTGCACGAACGTAGCACTGCGTAATGTACTTCTTACCATCCGCACCTGCACATTCGGTAGGAATCACGTTTATTAGCTTTTGATACACAGTGAAATTTACAATATGAAATAGATGCATAGAAGACTGCTATTTGCAGACAAGATATGTATACCTTTGCAAAATGTCAATAAAAAGATTTAAACAAAATAAATGTTTTAGACCTGGAGCTATATGTGAAAGATCATAAACTCATGACTAAAAAAAGAAAACAGAAGGCATAGTATCCTTTATTTTAACTCTGACCACTCTTTTAAAAAAAGTTTTTATGCAGATTTTCAACATTTAAACATTCAGGTGAAAGAAGATTATCCCTGGACAGGGAGTTCTGAAACTAAGCATTAGCGTTAAATAGGAGGTCATTTGCAGATGTATCGCGCCAAACATAGGATATAAATCTTGTACAGGGGTATCCATTTTTTGTGTCCCGCAATGACATGTATGCAAACATGTAACCTCTAGATATACCAGCAATAACTGTGAGATGGGGGAGGCAGGAGAGGATGTGGCCTAATGGCTAGAGCGGTCGACCTCGAAGCTGGGGAACCCGGACCAAGTCTCGACAGGGACACTCAACATCCTGTGATTCTGAGCAAATCACTAAATCTCCCCGTGCCTAACAAAAATGAATGTGTCCGTCTGTAACGTACTGGTGCCAATGTAAAGCGCTCTGATATCTTTGGGTCGAGTTTGCGCATTATAAAACAAAAAAAATAAGAGTTCTGGAGGCAGGCATAGGCACGGTGAGTAGCCGCAGCGACTCTGATCAGGAATATGATTGCATGTGATTTTTATATTACAGTGCAAGGAAGGCGGGGCAGCGAGATCACTGTGGAATTCTTCTGTGTAATCATCAGACGAGAAAGAGAGGGAGAAAAGTCGAGGGGAGTGTACAGGCGGTGATGTACCCTGGTGTGGATTCGACCTGTGTGGGAGTGTACGGGGCTAGCTTATGGTGGCATCGGTCTCGGGGAGGGGGGATCGTCTGGAGACATTAGGTGAATAAACATATTGCGAAAAGTGTCCGAATCCTGGGGTATGGGGCGTTTGCGAAGAAGTCGTGCCTCTTCGTAGTAGTGGGCTTTCCTCTTGGCCGTATCCCACTAACATACTGTAACCTACCAAGATGCCAGCGGGTGGTGTGTTTCTTTTCTTCCATTGTAGTGTAAACGTCATCCTGGCAAGTTTAACTCAGGGCATTTTATTAACCAAAAAGAGAACATCCCAAATGTTGAGCTCATTAGACAGGGGGAATTGTACCAACCCAGACGATTATATAAAGGAGGAAGCTTAGACAATAGGGAACCTTAATAATAATTTTGGAATCTGTGCAAAGAATGAGGACATTACAAAGACATACTCTGTTGACTGAGAGGGATCGTGAAAAGATAAATGCAAGTCAACAGACAAACAGGTTTATAACTAAATTATGTGCTGAAAATGGGAAAATATATAACATTTTGAAAAAGCTTTGGAATATACTCAAAGCAAATAGGGACCTGAGTAAGATTGTAACAGAGAAACTATTGGTGAATTTTAAGTGTCAAACTTTAAAAATTATACTTAGCCCAAATGACACTACCAGATTTATAAAAAAACAATTCTGCTGATTGATTTAACAGACAAACCAAATGGTTCTTTCACTTGTAATAATTGGGAATGTAATAGTTTTAATATTAAATATTTTATCAATTACAATTCCACCTTTTATTTTTATATGACCACATGTCTATGTGGAAAACAATATATGGGATCAACAACTGTGGAAAAGTAAAATTTTGCCATGTTCTGTGTCCCTACGCCTCATCCATCATATGTTATGTGTGCATGACCAATATGCATATGTTATTCCCCATGTCCGATTAATGACGCAATTACAGTTGTGTCCACCTCTAGTATGCCAGTTTCCAGTCCTCGTGAATACTACGAATATCAGGCCTATGTAAAGTAATGTTGCCACGTTCCCCAGTGTGCACGTTATTCCATTATAAAGTCCCCGTTTCTAGGCCTCAACAGGGCCCGGACACTAGATTCAGCTCCTGTCTCCTGAAGCCTCGTTGAGGAGCGATACAGCCCCCACCTGTATCCTCGACCTTTCACTTACTTCCTGCCTCGCAGTGCCCGGTGCAGCTTGGCTCTGCCTCTGAGTCTGCCAAAAGTATGTTATAGTTCCAGTTATCAGTTCAGTCCTCCTTCTTTGCATTCCTAAGCTACTGAACTGCATCAATAGTTTCCGTCATTGTCTAGCCTTCTCGTCTCCATGTTAGAGAAATACTGTATTTCCTGGTCATTTAATATTCTTCATCACGCACTACATGTAGAATAATGCATGGTCCAGTCTTAGAGTCAAGTTAGCTTTTCCCCTCATGACTTCTAGTTTATATCAACATGTTCCCTAAACATCAGATACTAGATAGGGTTTAGGTACATGTCGCTCCGACCCTCCAGACTTTAGTCTCTGCTCCTAGCACAGAGTTCATAGCCCCCAGCTTCTCCTAGTGATACGTCATTGCCAGTTTTCGCGCACCACCAGGTTAGAGGTCCCGGCTCCTTAGGTAGCCCCCTCCAAGGTTTCCGCCCCATTCATGACATATTCTGTTACGTTTGCACCACATGTCTATGTATACGCCCAGTTACACCTACTTTTACTGTTATCTTTCGCGACTGCTACGCGTCACGCCTTCTGCTCCACCCACTGCTACGCCTACTGCAATGTAATGCTATGTGTTTGCGTTATGTATATAAACTCATGTATTGTTATTAAAAGTGAGCGCGCTCATCCCAGACCCAGCCCCGGCAGCTGCCGGGCCCTGTCATCCTATTCCTATGCAGGTTGTCCTGATCCTGTCCTTATGCTGTAATAAACCTGCAGAAACTCCTACTACCTCGAATCTTGACTCTTATTTTATTGAGCTATCTGTTATGATATATGCCTAGTCAAAAATAGGGTATTATTTATTTATTTACCACATAATGGCGCCCGAACAGTCTGTTGCAGAAATAAGAAAATCCCTTGCCGAATGTGTCTATGATCCAGTCCCAGGCGAGGATAATATGGTTTTATATTCGTTCCGCGTAAGAAAGGTGGCCGAGTATCTAGTCACCTTACCGAATATGAAAGAAGATCTAGACAGAATATATCGTTTCATCCGTACAGGGGATGATCCAGAAAGTATTCACGAAGCCATGTCTCAAAGGAAAGCCGAGATCCAGCTCATGATATTAAAGTTTCTGATTAATTGTCTAATAAGAGAACAAGATTACCCGTCTAAAGATTCTGCCGAAATGAGAATCCTGACAAGGTGGAGTGATAATATAGCCGAGGGTAAGCACAAGACCGTCGGTGCCATGGAAAGTATGTACAAGAAAATCCGTAAAGAAATAATCAAGATACACGAACAGCGTAAAGCAGCACAAGTAAGCGAGAAAGAAAGTACCTCTGATCCTGAAGAGGAAGACGACGAGAATTCTGCTAGAATAGCGTATGTAGGAAAATCTAGATTTCCAGATCGCCATTTACGTCTAGAACACAAGTCTATTTTTCATTCATCCAGACAGCCAGTTTCTTTTCGGATTCTGTTTAAATGGAAGGAGCTATATGTTCACACGCGCTCCTCAAGGTTTTACAGAAAGTCCTAGTATTTACAGTCAAGCACTCAAGAGACAACTAGACAACATTCACATGCCAACTGACACTACCCTGCTCCAGTATGTCGATGATCTACTGATCACAGCCCGTTCTGAACGTGCTTGCGAGCGAGCATCACTTACAGTCTTGTATTTCCTAGCCGAGATGGGGCACAAGGTGTCCCCTTCGAAGCTTCAATTCTGTGTCCAGCAAGTGGTATACTTAGGACACTTACTGTCCAAGAGGGGTAGGCAGTTGACACCCGACCGTATCCAGTTAATAGCGAGTCTTCCCCAGCCCAGAACCCAGAAGGAGGTACGTGCCTTTATCGGCCTCACTTCTTATTGTAGACAATGGATTCCTCAGTATGCATTTCTAGCCAAGCCACTGATACAGTTAACGACACAGGAGGCAGCCGTATCGACTGTCCTCCCTTGGACATCTGAACATACACTTAGTTTCAATGAGTTAAAGACAGCTTTATGCCAAGCTCCAGTTCTAGCTACACCGAACTACAGTAAGCCTTTTACACTTTTCGTTACAGAACGCGAAGGTACAGCATTATCTGTTCTCACACAAGATCAAGCAGGTCAATACAAGCCCTGTGCTTATTTTTCGAGCACACTAGATCCAGTCGCCCAGGCGTTGCCTGCGTGCCTCAAGTCAGTTGCAGCCACAGCACTAGCTATCAGACAAAGTGATTCCATAGTTTTAGGACACTCCCTGACAGTACAAGTCCCACACTCCGTGGAAGTTCTTTTAAACCGAACACAAACCCAGCACTTGACGATTGCACGTTTAACAGGTTATGAATTGACACTGTTTCAGCCACACATAGAAATTAGACGCTGCAATATCCTGAATCCTGCTACACTGTTACCATCAGTTAATTCAAATCCTGACACACATGACTGTGTGGAAGTAGTTAACATTACGACAAAGCCTAGACAAGACCTGACAGATATTCCGTTACTAGATCCTGACCTGACACTTTATGTGGATGGTTCATGTATGAGAACTAGTACAGGAGAACTAGTCGCCGCATATGCAGTGACTACTGACACTGAAGTTATTAAAACACACCGTATTGATACCTTGTCCGCTCAAGCAGCAGAGCTAGTTGCTCTGACACAAGCCTGTATACACGCCAAGAACCTGAAAGTTAATGTTTACACAGATTCACGTTACGCATTTGGAGTTGTACACGACTTCGGAGTGCTCTGGCAAGAGAGAGGTTTTATGACTTCTCATGGAACCAAGATTCAGCATGGTCTCCTTATTCAAGCCCTGTTAGATGCCATACATTTACCGACATCTATCGCTATCATGAAATGCAAAGCACATACGAAAGTTACTGACATTATTTCCCAAGGTAATGATCTAGCAGATCGCACAGCCAAGCTTACAGCACAGACTCTAGACATTCCAGTTAATCAGACACATACTCCAGATCCGATTACATGCATGACAGTTAAGGACCCTACACAAGATGTCATAGATATCCAGTTACATGCTACTCCTGAAGAAATCAAGAAATGGTCCGAACAAGGAGGGGTCCAGACAGATCAAGGATGGTTAACGAAGGGTAGAGCCACATGGTTTCTCCCCGACTCTATGGTTCAAGTCATCATTAATACCGCACATAGTCCAGCACATTTAGGAGAAAAAGCTATGTTAGACAGTATCCAGAACATTTGGTTCAACAAGCATTTACGAGCTGCAGCCAAACAGAAAGTCCGTACCTGTATGATATGTTGTCAGTTTAATCCAGGTAAAAGTGTCCCGGTGGAACAAGGTGGTTTCCAGCCTCCTGACCACCCTTTTGAAGTCCTCCAGATGGATTATATTCAGATGGAGCGATGTCGAGGTTTCAAGTATGTCCTTGTAGTTGTATGCGCTTTGTCCAGATGGACAGAAGCATATCCAGTCCCAGATTACACAGCCGCGACCACTGCCAAACAGTTGGTTCGTGAATTCTTCCCTCGATATGGACTCCCTAGAGTCGTATATTCTGATAACGGTCAGCCATTCTCATCTGAACTCATGAAGCACGTTTCCCTTTTGTTAGGGTACCAGTGGAAGTTCCATTGTGTACGCCATCCTGAAGCAGCCGGTCTAGTCGAAAGACATAATCAGACCCTGAAAATCCGCATTGCAAAAGTCTGTAAAGAAAAAGGTGTGGACTGGCTAGTAGCTCTGCCAGTTGCTTTATTTTATATGCGCATGGTCGCACATTCCAGATCAGGTCTGTCCCCGTATGAGGTCGTTTTCGGCCGCCCCCCTAACATGTGGGGTACTCCTAGACCCCGAAGTATTACCGATGTTTCATGTAATATGTTGACAGATTACCTAGCTTCCTTGATGTCTGCCCTCAACTCATGTCGTTCACAGGTTGCTGCCGCCTTTCCAGACAATACCGAGGTGGCACCGCATGAAATCGTTCCAGGTTCCCTTGTGATGGTCCGGAATTTTGACAGATCAAGTCCGCTGGAACCTCGTTGGAAGGAGCCACGTCAGGTCCTCTTGACCACCCGTACTGCCGTCAAGCTGGAAGGCAGGAAGGGGTGGGTCCACCTTTCTCATGTAAAACTTTTCAATGGATTGAAACCCGTTTCTAAAAACATTTCCAAGGAGTCCCAGGATTTTAAAGACTGCCAAGACATTGTTTTAAAGGACTGTCCCGCAAAAGACATTGTTACAACCCCTTCCCTGTTAGAGAAAACTCCGCAGCAGGAGTATAAGTTAAAGTTAAGGTCTAGTAAATTAAGTCAGTCAGTTTGATTGTATAAGTCCTCCCCTAGGTGAAACGGTTAGACTGTTTCTGACATGTATAAAATAGACCCCCATAGTGAGAGAGTCAGTCAAAGCTCAATTCAATGTATCGTTTTTCTAAGCTTCATATTATTCATCAGCATTATGATTTCTTGCATCAGCTATGCATTTTTCCTGTATTTTCCAGTTCCTCATGTAAATAAGTCTGCTAATGTTACAGTAGAGCATACGTTTAGTGATCTGCCTCCTCACGAATATGCTTACCGCCTCGCTATGCGTAACAATTCATTTATCCGTATGTTACATTACTCACACCAGACCAGCAATGCCACTAATTGTTGGGTGTGTGGTCGACTCCCCCCTTTCCAGACCTCGAAGGGAGTTCTGCCACTGTTTCCTTATCCATTCTCACACAATGGTTCATGTGGAGCATGGTCCACGTTAACGTCATCCTCAACAGATATGTCTTTTCTTAACAGTACATGTTTCCCAGACAAGCAAGGTTTCCCCCACAGAACAGGTTTAGATCTAGAAAATGAAGTGTATAATTTAGGTAATTATTCGTCGAATTTCATGGTCCTGAATGTTCAGTCTGATACTACTCCAGACTCACCTGCTATTTCAGTACTACCAGTCAAAGGCGAATTATGTGTCCGTAATTATGGTTCTGTACACGTAGGACATAGTGATTGTACTACTATTATCCAGTATAGTGACAGTGGGAAATCTATTTTTAAAGCTTCACGTCATTCTTATTTTGTTTGTGGTCAGACCGCATATGTTCGTCTGCCCCTCGATTGGGAGGGAACCTGTTACATTGCCTTCCTACTGCCACCTGTTTTTCTAGCCCCACCTGACTACCATAGGAATCCCTTCCTAGTACACACTAGACACAAGAGAAACCTCCCGATTGTCGATTATACTGAAACTGCCGCAGAGCAATTCATTGATATAGATAAAGGTGTGTTCCCTTATTTAGGTACAGTTGTAAATAGTAAGCTAATTCGTAGGTTAACAAGAACCCTTGAAGCAGTAGTAGATGAGACTGCCTCCGCTCTAGGTAACTTAACCGAAGAGCAATCCTTTATGAGAATTGTCGTTTTACAGAATCGTCTCGTCCTTGACGTCATACTGGCCGATAGGGGCGGGGCCTGTAGACTCATCGGATCCAGTTGTTGCATTTTCATTCCAAATAACGCGCCGTCTGTTTATTCAGCTATAACCAGACTCCATAAAATTGCTCATCTGTTACACCAAGATCCAGGCACCTGGACATGGTCCGGTTGGTTCTGGAATATAATTTCCGCCTGGGGATGGAAAGTCCTGTCCTTTCTAAGTATTGCAGTAGCGATCATATTAAGCTGCTGCCTCTGTATACAATGTGGCCCTGCGATTTGCGGCATTTGTGCTACCTCTTGTATTCCTAGTCCCAAGCCCCGTTCTA
This sequence comes from Lissotriton helveticus, assembly GCF_964261635.1. NCBI lineage: Eukaryota > Metazoa > Chordata > Amphibia > Caudata > Salamandridae > Lissotriton > Lissotriton helveticus. Next base: position 1,488,623,425 of record NC_136061.1, on the reverse strand, counting down.
AATCCCGTTTCAAGACAATTCGAGATGAACAAATGGTACTGTATGAAATGATAGATGGTATCATGAATATTGATGTTTCCTGATGGAAACGTAGTGACAAGGAGGGAATGTGGAAAAGTAAAATTTTGCCATGTTCTGTGTCCCTACGCCTCATCCATCATATGTTATGTGTGCATGACCAATATGCATATGTTATTCCCCATGTCCGATTAATGACGCAATTACAGTTGTGTCCACCTCTAGTATGCCAGTTTCCAGTCCTCGTGAATACTACGAATATCAGGCCTATGTAAAGTAATGTTGCCACGTTCCCCAGTGTGCACGTTATTCCATTATAAAGTCCCCGTTTCTAGGCCTCAACAGGGCCCGGACACTAGATTCAGCTCCTGTCTCCTGAAGCCTCGTTGAGGAGCGATACAGCCCCCACCTGTATCCTCGACCTTTCACTTACTTCCTGCCTCGCAGTGCCCGGTGCAGCTTGGCTCTGCCTCTGAGTCTGCCAAAAGTATGTTATAGTTCCAGTTATCAGTTCAGTCCTCCTTCTTTGCATTCCTAAGCTACTGAACTGCATCAATAGTTTCCGTCATTGTCTAGCCTTCTCGTCTCCATGTTAGAGAAATACTGTATTTCCTGGTCATTTAATATTCTTCATCACGCACTACATGTAGAATAATGCATGGTCCAGTCTTAGAGTCAAGTTAGCTTTTCCCCTCATGACTTCTAGTTTATATCAACATGTTCCCTAAACATCAGATACTAGATAGGGTTTAGGTACATGTCGCTCCGACCCTCCAGACTTTAGTCTCTGCTCCTAGCACAGAGTTCATAGCCCCCAGCTTCTCCTAGTGATACGTCATTGCCAGTTTTCGCGCACCACCAGGTTAGAGGTCCCGGCTCCTTAGGTAGCCCCCTCCAAGGTTTCCGCCCCATTCATGACATATTCTGTTACGTTTGCACCACATGTCTATGTATACGCCCAGTTACACCTACTTTTACTGTTATCTTTCGCGACTGCTACGCGTCACGCCTTCTGCTCCACCCACTGCTACGCCTACTGCAATGTAATGCTATGTGTTTGCGTTATGTATATAAACTCATGTATTGTTATTAAAAGTGAGCGCGCTCATCCCAGACCCAGCCCCGGCAGCTGCCGGGCCCTGTCATCCTATTCCTATGCAGGTTGTCCTGATCCTGTCCTTATGCTGTAATAAACCTGCAGAAACTCCTACTACCTCGAATCTTGACTCTTATTTTATTGAGCTATCTGTTATGATATATGCCTAGTCAAAAGTAGGGTATTATTTATTTATTTACCACACAACTTGTCCGTTGAAGGAGAGATTAAAAGCACACATTAATACAATTAGAAGGGCAGACAGAAAATCCCCTTTAAGTCAACATTTTCAGGAAAATCTCAAATCTGACAACATATTTAAGATAACACCTACTGGCATTGGCCAAATAAAGGCTCATCATAGCGGGGGAGACAGAACCAATAGATAATGTATGAAAGAAACTTGATGGATAGTAAATCTAAATATGGTGTATTGTGGAATGAATATGGAGAATTTCATATTACTTTGTAAGAGCCAACCTTTACGTCAGGCCCAAGGGAAGGAGATGTTGTCTTATATAACTGCAGAACAAGTTCTATACATGGTTGAAGCAATATTATGAATTTGATTTGAATAAGAATTAAGGATAAGGAAGAAAAGTAAATCATTGCTGGAGATTCATTCCCTTTCTTTTGAAACGTAATACTCTCTCTGGTGGAACAGAAGTGGTTGTATACGCATAAAGTTGTAATGATGTTTATCAATGGAAGTTTTAATTTCAGTATTAATAATCTAATGCTGTGTGGAAATGTGAATAGTAGAATAGACAGGAATATAGTACAGTTTTTCTTGACTAACAGGAATGCTAATGAGAAGAGAAACAGGCATTGTATGGAAAGTAATAGGTAGTGTATCGAATAACATATCAGTGAATGGAGACAATGAGAGCTCAAATCAGATATGGGAATATTTAAATGAATGCATTTTGAGATTTTCTGTGAGAATTAAGTTTTAGAATTAGCATTAACTTTTTAAGTGTGTATACAAAACAAACATTTTATAATCACAGTAAATGGTTACATATATAATCAGGAAACGTATAAATCATCAATGTTTAGAAAGTATAGTTTTTGTTTGCACAAGGTTTGTTTTGTTAGTTTTGGAGCTAACAAGGAGGAAAAAGACAAAAGACAGCAGGAATAGTTTATCAGTATATAAGGACGAAGACAATGTGGAAGAATCCTTTTGCTGGGCCAGTGACAGATGTAGTGATGAGGCAGATGTGCTTGTAAGCGCTTCAAGGAATTTAAATTAAATCTATATGGATTAGGTTCAGGATTTGCCCTGGGCTTAGAAAATGAGAGGAGTTTTTTCTGTTGACGTGAAAAGGAGATAATGGTGTGTGAAGAGGGATTCTAGGCCTGATTTAGATCTTGGTGGACAGGTTACTCCATCACAGCAGTGATATATATCCCGCCCGTCGAAATATAAATCCCATTATAACCTATGGGATTTATATTTCAGCGGATGGAATATCTGTCAACGTTGTGATGAAATAATCCGTCTGCCAAGATCTAAATCAGGCCCTAAGTCTAATAGTGGATGAATCAAGTCACTCTTTAAAGGAGTGCACAAGGAATCTAGTGGGGCTCATGTCCAAGGGCTAAATGATGTTCGACAAGCATAATATGAAGAAAATAAAACGATTGCTTGTCTGTTTTTGACAACCGGAGTGCAATAAAAAATGTGGATGGTTACGTAGGTCTTTATAGATTTTGTTCTGAAGGCTTTTTTTGTCTTCATGAATATTAATGAATCAATAAACAAAAGATGCAAAAACTATGCAAGTCTGGTTAAGAATATGAGTTTTGGGAGAAAGTGTGTGATGGAATTATATGAGGCAAGACACTTATTGTTTTTCTCTTGCACAAAGCCAATCTTAAAATAATGTGATTAAAACATGAAACTACAAAGGATTTTTTTTAAAATCCCATAGGAGAGAACAATACATTGATATGGGGCTGTATGAACCCTGATGATTAGACACACTCACAAGAAACTCAAGAGGATGTAATATAAAACAGGACTCAGTTTGTTGAAATATTAGGACCATCAATGAAAGGAATACTTTATGCCAATTGTGAGGTGAGATTAAAGTTAAACCATACTAGAAATTGTAAAACTCACAGTGATAGAATGTGTACACCACTCTGTACCATTTGAGAGGAATTTTGAGAAATCTTTCCCTGGACATTAACATATGGAGAAACTAGGAACTATCAATTAGCATTGTCACACACAAAACACGGGTCTGTAGCCTAGGCAGTCACAGAATAAAAGAGGATATGATTACATTTAAATTCTACAACCTTAAGGTAAACGAAGAATAGATTTCCTATTAGTTTAAAGATTTCATCTTTGTATGCAATCATGTATGTATTTGGATTAATATTATTCTTGCATTCAATGAAAGAAGGATCAACATTATATACAATTCTTATCATCCGGTCAAAACTGTCTGGAAATAATAAGAACTATTGATACGAATAATATTTTCTTGTGAAGGTATTGAATAAGCTAAACCTAGTTATCGATTATTATAAGATTCAGCTAGTCTCTCTTAGTATGATAGATGAATGTAAAAGAAATATCAGTGGCTTACATAAAGAGTGTAAATTAAAGACCTTAGAATTAAATGCACAGAATGTTTAGTGTATATATATATATATATATATATATATATATATATATATATATATATATATATATATATATATATATCCGATCACAAGGTTGCCCAATTTGAATGAAGCCACACAGCCAAAATTCCATTTAAGCGATTTATTCGGGAGGAAAGCAGCAGCTTATACACCAGAGCGAAGTCCTCATGCTTCTTGCGCCCAACGCGTTTCGTGCTTTCTAAGCACTTGTTCACGGGCTGATTCTTGAAGGCAGTCCCAAGAGTCAATGAACCGCACCTGTGTGTTTTCACACTCGCCTCAGTGGGCGTGGCAGCTCATGCTGCATGCTGGTATTTGTGGTGCAGAACAGTATTACTCCAGTGAGTGGCTCGTGGGGTCCCTAATAAACAACAGTGTAACCCCCCAGTGGGTTGAAGATCAAAGTCCTGGGTGTAAAAGTTGCTGAATAGCGCTTGCATCCCCGCTATCATGGCCCTTGTAGTGCTGACGTTGTAAGCGTCAGCCAAGTCCGCATCCGCGGCGGGGCTTCTTTCGCGACCTGGACACAGCCGCAGTAACATCCGATCACAAGGTTGCCCAATTTGAATGAAGCCACACAGCCAAAATTCCATTTAAGCGATTTATTCGGGAGGAAAGCAGCAGCTTATACACCAGATTTTGTTTATTAGGGACCCCACGAGCCACTCACTGGAGTAATACTGTTCTGCACCACAAATACCAGCATGCAGCATGAGCTGCCACGCCCACTGAGGCGAGTGTGAAAACACACAGGTGCGGTTCATTGACTCTTGGGACTGCCTTTAAGAATCAGCCCGTGAACAAGTGCTTAGAAAGCACGAAACGCGTTGGGCGCAAGAAGCATGAGGACTTCGCTCTGGTGTATAAGCTGCTGCTTTCCTCCCGAATAAATCGCTTAAATGGAATTTTGGCTGTGTGGCTTCATTCAAATTGGGCAACCTTGTGATCGGATGTTACTGCGGCTGTGTCCAGGTCGCGAAAGAAGCCCCGCCGCGGATGCGGACTTGGCTGACGCTTACAACGTCAGCACTACAAGGGCCATGATAGCGGGGATGCAAGTGCTATTCAGCAACTTTTACACCCAGGACTTTGATCTTCAACCCACTGGGGGGTTACACTGTTGTTTATTAGGGACCCCACGAGCCACTCACTGGAGTAATACTGTTCTGCACCACAAATACCAGCATGCAGCATGAGCTGCCACGCCCACTGAGGCGAGTGTGAAAACACACAGGTGCGGTTCATTGACTCTTGGGACTGCCTTTAAGAATCAGCCCGTGAACAAGTGCTTAGAAAGCACGAAACGCGTTGGGCGCAAGAAGCATGAGGACTTCGCTCTGGTGTATAAGCTGCTGCTTTCCTCCCGAATAAATCGCTTAAATGGAATTTTGGCTGTGTGGCTTCATTCAAATTGGGCAACCTTGTGATCGGATATATATATATATATATATATATATATATGAAACAAAGATGTGCGCAATCCATCACGCTGCACGAGCCACACCAACAGAGCTTGAAAGAGTTCTTTTTATTTAAGAAGAACAGAGGCATAACGCGTTTCAAGTTTAACAACTCTTCGTCAAATGCCATTAGCTGCAAGTCCGTGGGTTCGTTCGGTTTTAAAGTAACGTAACTCTAAGGACAGTGAAAAGGGACTCAGTCCATTCATTTCCAGTTAAAGGGGCAGTTTAAGGTATTTTTTTCATTCACGTTCTTTTCAAACGGAGCAGCAGAGGAGAGTACTTCACAGTGCACAAGGTTAAAAGTAACCCCCAGTGGTGCAAATATAACAATTTCCTCTGCTGTTGATTGTTCAAGATAATGTCAGTTTGTTAGGAACTACATTGCCCAGAATGCTCTTTTTTTTGCCCTTTGAATTTATACTCGTTTCACTGCCGATTTTGGCAAAATTTCAGTCAATACAAATGTCCCGAGTGCATAACATGCTTTTAAAAGGATAGTATTCCATACCTCGTCACAGTGTATAGTTAAAATTCCACTACCACTCGAATATCCAGCAGCTTTCATGTTTCCCCAAGTCGTTGCCTCAAGTCTGTCGTGCTGAGGCGAAATCCTCGGCAAACTCTGGCTGCGCAAAATATCAATCCATAAAGTTCGGGCGAATATATATATTCTTAAACAAAGTGCCCAAAAGCATTTCAAAGTAGCACTCAACATCACTTTCGCCCTCCAGCCTGATTATGCAGCTTGTCTTGTACTCCAACCATTAATCATTCCGCCGACGCGTTTCGAGGCTACAAGCCTCTTCTTCTCGGGCTGCTGAAAGAATGGCATCACAGGCTCACATAAACACAATTTCCGGCATCTTTTATTTCTTTGCTGAGTGCAGTTTCATCTAGATGCATTCTGGGATACATAGTTTCGTGAGTGAGCTAAATAAACCTTGAGTAGGTGTGTTGCGCATTCATGATTAAAAAAGCATTTCACTTCTCCTTGATAAGATGCAGAGCATGTGAAGTGATGTGCTGCGTGGGATTCGAAAAGTTCTGTCCCTCAGCCTCTCCAATGTGTTTGGGATGGTGCTCCTTACAGGACAGGGCTGCCCTGCAAATAGGTTCTTAAACAAAGTGCCCAAAAGCATTTCAAAGGAGCACTCAACATCACTTTTGCCCTCCAGCCTGATTATGCAGCTTGTCTTGTACTCCAACCATTAATCATTCTGCCGACGCGTTTCGAGGCTACAAGCCTCTTCTGCTCGGGCTGCTGAAAGAATGGCATCACAGGCTCACATAAACACAATTTCCGGCATCTTTTACTTCTTTGCTGAGTGCAGTTTCATCTAGATGCATTCTGGGATACATAGTTCCCTGAGTGAGCTAAATAAACCTTGAGTAGGTGTGTTGCGCACTCATGATTAAAAAAGCATTTCACTTCTCCTAGATAAGATGCAGAGCACAGCAGGCAAGCTCATTTTGCATGTGAAGTGATGCGCAGCATGGGATTCGAAAAGTTCTGTCCCTCAGCCTCTCCAATGAGTTTGGGATGGTGCTCATTCCAGGACAGGGCTGCCCTGCAAATAGGATCTTAAACAAAGTGCCCAAAAGCATTTCAAAGGAGCACTCGACATCACTTTCGCCCTCCAGCCTGATTATGCAGCTTGTCTTGTACTCCAACCATTAATCATTCCGCCGACGCGTTTCGAGGCTACAAGCCTCTTCTTCTCGGGCTGCTGAAAGAATGGCATCACAGGCTCACATAAACACAATTTCCGGCATCTTTTATTTCTTTGCTGAGTGCAGTTTCATCTAGATGCATTCTGGGATACATAGTTCCCTGACTGAGCTAAATAAACCTTGAGTAGGTGTGTTGCCCATTCATGATTAAAAAAGCATTTCACTTCTCCTTGATAAGATGCAGAGCACAGCAGGCAAGCTCATTTTGCATGTAAAGTGATGCGCTGCGTGGGATTCGAAAAGTTCTGTCCCTCAGCCTCTCCAATGTGTTTGGGATGGTGCTCCTTCCAGGACAGGGCTGCCCTGCAAATAGGTTCTTAAACAAAGTGCCCAAAAGCATTTCAAAGGAGCACTCGACATCACTTTATGGCATCACAGGCTCACATAAACACAATTTCCGGCATCTTTTATTTCTTTGCTGAGTGCAGTTTCATCTAGATGCATTCTGAGATACATAGTTCCCTGAGTCAGCTAAATAAACCTTGAGTAGGTGTGTTGCCCATTCATGATTAAAAAAGCATTTCACTTCTCCTTGATAAGATGCAGAGCACAGCAGGCAAGCTCATTTTGTATGTAAAGTGATGCGCTGCGTGGGATTCGAAAAGTTCTGTCCCTCAGCCTCTCCAATGTGTTTGGGATGGTGCTCCTTCCAGGACAGGGCTGCCCTGCAAACAGGTTCTTAAACAAAGTGCCCAAAAGCATTTCAAAGGAGAACTCGACATCACTTTCGCCCTCCAGCCTGATTATGCATCTTGTCTTGTACTCCAACCATTAATCATTCCGCCCACGTGTTTCGAGGCTTCAAGCATCTTCTTCTCGGGCTCCTGAAAGAATGGCATCACAGGCTCACAGACACACAATTTCCGGCATCTTTTATTTCTTTACTGAGTGCAGTTTCATCTAGATGCATTCTGGGATACATAGTTCCCTGAGTGAGCTAAATAAACCTTAAGTAGGTGTGTTGCGCATTCATGATTAAAAAAGCATTTCACTTCTCCTTGATAAGATGCAGAGCATGTGAAGTGATGTGCTGCGTGGGATTCGAAAAGTTCTGTCCCTCAGCCTCTCCAATGTGTTTGGGATGGTGCTCCTTCCAGGACAGGGCTGCCCTGCAAATAGGTTCTTAAACAAAGTGCCCAAAAGCATTTCAAAGGAGCACTCAACATCACTTTTGCCCTCCAGCCTGATTATGCAGCTTGTCTTGTACTCCAACCATTAATCATTCTGCCGACGCGTTTCGAGGCTACAAGCCTCTTCTGCTCGGGCTGCTGAAAGAATGGCATCACAGGCTCACATAAACACAATTTCCGGCATCTTTTACTTCTTTGCTGAGTGCAGTTTCATCTAGATGCATTCTGGGATACATAGTTCCCTGAGTGAGCTAAATAAACCTTGAGTAGGTGTGTTGCGCACTCATGATTAAAAAAGCATTTCACTTCTCCTAGATAAGATGCAGAGCACAGCAGGCAAGCTCATTTTGCATGTGAAGTGATGCGCAGCATGGGATTCGAAAAGTTCTGTCCCTCAGCCTCTCCAATGAGTTTGGGATGGTGCTCATTCCAGGACAGGGCTGCCCTGCAAATAGGATCTTAAACAAAGTGCCCAAAAGCATTTCAAAGGAGCACTCGACATCACTTTCGCCCTCCAGCCTGATTATGCAGCTTGTCTTGTACTCCAACCATTAATCATTCCGCCGACGCGTTTCGAGGCTACAAGTCTCTTCTTCTCGGGCTGCTTAAAGAATGGCATCACAGGCTCACATAAACACAATTTCCGGCATCTTTTATTTCTTTGCTGAGTGCAGTTTCATCTAGATGCATTCTGGGATACATAGTTCCCTGACTGAGCTAAATAAACCTTGAGTAGGTGTGTTGCGCATTCATGATTAAAAAAGCATTTCACTTCTCCTTGATAAGATGCAGAGCACAGCAGGCAAGCTCATTTTGCATGTAAAGTGATGCGCTGCGTGGGATTCGAAAAGTTCTGTCCCTCAGCCTCTCCAATGTGTTTGGGATGGTGCTCCTTCCAGGACAGGGCTGCCCTGCAAATAGGTTCTTAAACAAAGTGCCCAAAAGCATTTCAAAGGAGCACTCGACATCACTTTATGGCATCACAGGCTCACATAAACACAATTTCCGGCATCTTTTATTTCTTTGCTGAGTGCAGTTTCATCTAGATGCATTCTGAGATACATAGTTCCCTGAGTGAGCTAAATAAACCTTGAGTAGGTGTGTTGCCCATTCATGATTAAAAAAGCATTTCACTTCTCCTTGATAAGATGCAGAGCACAGCAGGCAAGCTCATTTTGTATGTAAAGTGATGCGCTGCGTGGGATTCGAAAAGTTCTGTCCCTCAGCCTCTCCAATGTGTTTGGGATGGTGCTCCTTCCAGGACAGGGCTGCCCTGCAAACAGGTTCTTAAACAAAGTGCCCAAAAGCATTTCAAAGGAGAACTCGACATCACTTTCACCCTCCAGCCTGATTATGCATCTTGTCTTGTACTCCAACCATTAATCATTCCGCCGACGCGTTTCGAGGCTTCAAGCATCTTCTTCTCGGGCTCCTGAAAGAATGGCATCACAGGCTCACAGACACACAATTTCCGGCATCTTTTATTTCTTTACTGAGTGCAGTTTCATCTAGATGCATTCTGGGATACATAGTTCCCTGAGTGAGCTAAATAAACCTTAAGTAGGTGTGTTGCGCATTCATGATTAAAAAAGCATTTCACTTCTCCTTGATAAGATGCAGAGCACAGCAGGCAAGCTCATTTTGCATGTGAAGTGATGCGCAGCGTGGGATTCGAAAAGTTCTGTCCCTCAGCCTCTCCAATGTGTTTGGGATGGTGCTCCTTCCAGGACAGGGCTGCCCTGAAATAGGTTCTTAACTCCTTCGCTGCGGCGGCTATTCCGCCGCAGCGCTAACGGCCGCGCGGCTCACCTGCGCTGGTGACAGAACCGTTCCATCACGGCTCGCTGGTGAGCTGTGCTTGTGACGGAGCGGTTCCGTCACGGCCCCGCCCGCTTAATGAAACGCGCAGGCGCGGCGGCCGGGCCGTGACGGAACCGTTCCGTCATGAGCACAGCTCACCCGCGAGCCGTGACGGAACGGTTCCGTCAATAGCGTCAAAGCAGTTAAACAAAGTGCCCAAAAGCATTTCAAAGGAGCACTCGACATCACTTTCGCCCTCCAGCCTGATTATGCAGCTTGTCTTGTACTCCAACCATTAATCATTCCGCCGACGCGTTTCGAGGCTACAAGCCTCTTCTTCTCGGGCTCCGGAAAGAATGGCATCACAGGCTCACAGAAACACAATTTCCGGCATCTTTTACTTCTTTGCTGAGTGCAGTTTCATCTAGATGCATTCTGGGATACATAGTTCCCTGAGTGAGCTAAATAAACCTTGAGTAGGTGTGTTGCGCATTCATGATTAAAAAAGCATTTCACTTCTCCTTGATAAGATGCAGAGCACAGCAGGCAAGCTCATTTTGCATGTGAAGTGATGCGCTGCGTGGGATTCGAAAAGTTCTGTCCCTCAGCCTCTCCAATGTGTTTGGGATGGTGCTCCTTCCAAGACAGGGCTGCCCTGCAAATAGGTTCTTAAACAAAGTGCCCAAAAGCATTTCAAACGAGCACTCGACATCACTTTCGCCCTCCAGCCTGATTATGCAGCTTGTCTTGTACTCCAACCATTAATCATTCCGCCGACGCGTTTCGAGGCTACAAGCCACTTCTTCTCGGGCTGCTGAAAGAATGGCATCACAGGCTCACATAAACACAATTTCCGGCATCTTTTATTTCTTTGCTGAGTGCAGTTTCATCTGGATGCATTCTGGGATACATAGTTCCCTGAGTGAGCTAAATAAACCTTGAGTAGGTGTGTTGCGCATTCATGATTAAAAAAGCATTTCACTTCTCCTTAATAAGATGCAGAGCACAGCAGGCAAACTCATTTTGCATGTGAAGTGATGCGCTGAGTGGGATTCGAAAAGTTCTGTCCCTCACCCTCTCCAATGTGTTTGGGATGGTGCTCCTTCCAGGACAGGGCTGCCCTGCAAATAGGTTCTTAACTTCCTCGCTGCGGCGGCTATTCCGCCGCAGCGCTAACGGTCGCGGGTGGACACCCGGCTCACCTGCGCTGGTGACAGAACCGTTCCGTCACGGCTTGCTGGTGAGCTGTGCTTGTGACGGAGCGGTTCCGTCACGGCCCCGCCCGCTTAATGAAACACGCCACGCAGGCGCGAAATTAGCGCCGCGCAGGCGCGGCGGAAGGGCCGTGACGGAACCGTTCCGTCATGAGCACAGCTCACCCGCGAGCCGAGACGGAACGGTTCTGTCCCTCAGCCTCTCCAATGTGTTTGGGATGGTGCTCCTTCCAAGACAGGGCTGCCCTGCAAATAGGTTCTTAAACAAAGTGCCCAAAAGCATTTCAAACGAGCACGCGACATCACTTTCGCCCTCCAGCCTGATTATGCAGCTTGTCTTGTACTCCAACCATTAATCATTCCGCCGACGCGTTTCGAGGCTACAAGCCTCTTCTTCTCGGGCTGCTGAAAGAATGGCATCACAGGCTCACATAAACACAATTTCCGGCATCTTTTATTTCTTTGCTGAGTGCAGTTTCATCTGGATGCATTCTGGGATACATAGTTCCCTGAGTGAGCTAAATAAACCTTGAGTAGGTGTGTTGCGCATTCATGATTAAAAAAGCATTTCACTTCTCCTTAATAAGATGCAGAGCACAGCAGGCAAACTCATTTTGCATGTGAAGTGATGCGCTGCGTGGGATTCGAAAAGTTCTGTCCCTCAGCCTCTCCAATGTGTTTGGGATGGTGCTCCTTCCAGGACAGGGCTGCCCTGCAAATAGGTTCTTAAACAAAGTGCCCAAAAGCATTTCAAAGGAGCACTCGACATCACTTTCGACCTCCAGCCTGATTATGCAGCTTGTCTTGTACTCCAACCATTAATCATTCCGCCGACGCGTTTCGAGGCTACAAGCCTCTTCTTCTCGGGCTGCTGAAAGAATGGCATCACAGGCTCACGTAAACACAATTTCTTTTATTTCTTTGCGGAGTGCAGTTTCATCTAGATGCATTCTGGGATACATAGTTCCCTGAGTGAGCTAAATAAACCTTGAGTAGGTGTGTTGTGAAGCCCCGCCGTGGTAGGACGGCACCATCTTTCAAAGAAATAAGAGGCTGTGGTCGGAAACAATTCCTGCCTGTTTCAGCTCAGCAAGCCTGACAGATGAAATTCACCGGCGCATCCAGAATCCTACTAAGGAAAATAAAGTGCTTTTAATGAACACACGTGAGTTGGCACCTATTAAAGGGAGACAGCTTGATGCCATGTTACTCTTCTGTACTCGTGATACCAGCATACACTTCGCTGCCACGAAGATAAAGAACGTCCCACTAAGGGATATGATCCAATCAGAACTGGGCAAGAACTTGAATAAAGAAGAGTAATGCGCCACCCACGTGTGATTAGCTGCCTCTGATGAGAGACGAGAGGTCTCGAAACGCATAAGGCAAAATAAAGTGAAGTCTGCGTGCAAGTGTGAATTGTCTTCGGTAACCAGAGGGGGGCCTGCTGCAGTGTGCGTCCTACAAAGCTTTTGGGCCTTTGTTTAAAAAAAAAAAATTAAAACCATAGGTTTCAGCCACGTTATAGTTAGGAATTAGAATTTAAAATACCTTAAAAAATTCACTGAAAAAACATTAGGTTTCACACATGTTATAGTTAGCTGGACATTTCACTGATACAAAACCATTGAAATTCCCCCGTTATAGTTAGTTCAGCTAACTATAACTCGCGCGCCCGTAATGCATTGCTGATGACGTCACATATTACATCACTCATGACATGGTCAGTGACATCACTCATGACATCACTATAGACCCCTTCAGAAGCAATGATTTGAGAACATGCCCTTGTAAGACAATAGAAATGAACTTTGATCATCTAGTGAGGACACAGAAAACCTCATAAACTGCCAACATGTTCAAGAAGTTTTAATACCAATAAATCCCCCGATTTTAAACACTGTAAACACGTCTGTAGCGGTGTGTGCAAGTAATATTCAGCTGTGATAGATCAGCACATGAGGTATTCACCCAAGTACCTGAAGCAGGCCACCGATGCGTGTTTGACAGCTGCAGCAACACCTGACTGAAACATGTGTATGTCTTGTGTTGTTTCATGTACAGGCGCCGATTCCCCAGGGTTGTGTGCGCCGTAGCAGAATGAATGAATGGATGAATACATATGATATACGCATACATGCGAGTGCTGCATGCCGTTCTGCGCAGATACACGCACACTGGTGTGTCCACCGCCATACATAGAAAGTCATCTATACTGTAAAAGTTGATGCGTGGAATGAAACACAGCGTGAAAAGTGCAAAGTGACTTAAACAAACACTGTGCCAAGTGTGCAGCACTCTGGTGCGGGCCAGCGTTTCCCTGGAGTCTAGGGCAAGGAAGCGCGTATCCCACAGGGGTGAAGGGTCGAGTTACTCTCGAACACCTCGTCCACCTGGGGCTTCACCAGATGGAGCCGGAGATGCTCACTTGTGCATGGGATGTTTATACAGGATGTCATGGGTCGGGACCTGACAAATATGCATGGATGCAATGATGCCTACATGCACATACAAACAAATATATTGCATACGTACATATATATATATATATTCACTGAAAAAACCATAGGTTATAGACCATATATAGTTAGGAATTAGCATTTAAAAAACCTGATGTCACTGACCATGTCATGAATGATGTAATATGTGACATCATCAGCAGTGGATTGCGGGTGCGCGATATATAGTTAGTGCAACTAACTATATATGGAATTTCAATGGTTTTGTGTGAGTAAAATAAGGTTTTTTAAATGCTAATTCCTAACTATATATGGTCTATAACCTATGGTTTTTTCAGTGAATTTTCAAGGTTTTGTAAATGCTAATTCCTAACTATATATGGTCTATAACCTATGGTTTTTTCAATGAATTTCATTGGTTTTTTAAAAGCTAATATCTGTAGCTGTAAAATGTATTCTTCTTTAAATCCAAAAATATATTTTATATGTTTATTAATAATTTTTTTTTAAATATTTTTTTTGTTTCGCTCCCGGTTCGCGAACCGGGAAGCTTTCCGTTAGCTCAATTTGATGCCGCGACCCGGTCCGCGAACCGGTAAACGTTCCGTTAGCGCAACTGCCGCGTTAGAAATCAACATCGTGACGCGTCACGGAAGCGCGACGTATCACGTTGTCGCGTAATGCGTCTTATGACGCGCTGCGTTAGCGCACCCGGAAGTGCTCCGGGGCGCGAACCGAGGCGCGAAGCGCAGCTCCCCGGAAGCGATCCGCGGCGCGTCGCGAAAGCGCGACGTATCGCATTGCCGCGTAATGCGTCTTATGACGCACCGCGTTAGCGCACCCGGAAGTGCTCCGGTGCACGAACCGAGGCGCGAAGCGCAGCGACCCGGAAGCGATCCGGGGCGCGTTCCGCAGCGCGTAACATAAGCGTGAGAGGTCATGTGACTTGTTAATAAAACTTTTCATTGGTTCATTTAACTTTTGGTTTCATAATCATGTAAGGCTAGGTCAGGTGACCTAAAAATAACACTTTTCATTGGTTTAGAACTATTGTTTTTCCCAAATGATGAAAACCCCTCCTTCTTTCCTCACTCTGACTTTCATCATTGTGAGAGGAAGACCTTTATTCATAATAGAGCAATGGCTTCAGTACTTGCTTCAGCTGGTGCACCGCAACCACCACCTCCACCTCCTCATGGGAAGAGAGGACCACCTCCCCAGGTCATCACCAACACAGAGGAGGAAGAGGAAGAAATAGAGGAAGAGGAGAGAGAAGGACCACAGTTCTTGGAAGAGGTGCCCCGGGTTTCCCATAGGAAAGCCAGTTTCATTTGGCAGTTTTTTTCAATCCCTCCAGGGCAGAAGAAAGTGAATGCGAGGTATGTCACCTGCCTCATTTGCAAAGAGAAATTATCAAGAGGGACTGATAAAAAGTATAGCTATGGGAACTATACCATGCATAGGCACATGAGCAGGTGGCATCCACTCCATTACAGCCGGGCGGAAATTCGTGACATGGAACAAAACCCAACAGCAACTCCTGTGGCCAGGTCCACCTCGTTAATATCATTGACAGCAGCAGAGGCACGGGAAACCGTGCCAAACATCCAGGATAATTTTGGGCATATGAAATTTACTTGTCTGCACTGCGGTGCATTGATATCATGTGGCAACATGAGTATTAATTCCATCAACCTGGCTTATAACAATCATAATTGCCCTAACCGCCCCACACAGTAATTTTTTTTTGCTCCTGTTGAGCCCTTTTCAATGCCTGTTTTTTGTTGTTCCCCCCCCCAAAAAAAACCAAAAAAAAATAAAATTGTTCAAAAAATACAAAAATAACAAAAAATGTTCAAAAAAGAAAAAAAATATATAAAACAACAAAAACATTAAAAAAAAGTTCTTTTCAGAACTACCTCCCCTTTCAAAAAAAATTGCTAGAATGTTTAGCACTCTAGCAAGCTCTATTTCTTTTAGTTCGCTTCCCAGTTCGCTTCCCGGTTCGCGAACCGGGAGCGAACCCAAAAAAATGTTTTTAAAAAAAAAAGAAGAGTAAGTATAAGGAACGTAAACAGAGAGTGATGTTAAAAGAAAGACAGCTATAGGGAGTAAACCAGAGATACTGTTTAATAGATCTATTTACCGAAGAAAAGACGGAAGAGGGTATAATTGTGGAAAACAAAATAGATAAGGAAGTGAAAGAAAAAAAAGAGAGTAGAACAATAACAAAGAAGAGTTTCTTGGAGAATGTGAGTGAATGTTCAAAATAAGATTAAAACATGGGGAATAACAGAGAGAAAAAATAGAAAACAGAAAACAAAAAATAACAGAAAAAGATTAATTGAAACAGCAAAGAAATGTAAATAACATAGAGCCATATCATCAACATAGGCAATAAAAGTTTTGCAGCTTTTATCGGCAGAAATATGTCGCCAAAGCCGCTTTTGCGGCAGAAAACTGCCGCTAAAACCACTTTTGCACCAGTTTTCTGCCAATAAAAACAGCAATAATTTTATTGGCTGTGTTCATAATATGCCCCTTAGTGTGCTTCAACTACACAGAGAAAGCATTATGAACAAGTAGTGAAAAAGTGATCAGTCAAAGACACTAAGAGTAATAGAGACGGAGTGAGTGAACAAGAGTGAGGAACTATGAGAAGAGAGGGACTGAGAAAAAGAGTGGAAGGAGTTGAGTAAGTAGGTAAAAGAGAAAGGAATGAGGAAAGTAGCAAAGGCAGGAAACTGAGGGTTAAAGAAATAAAGCTGTGGAACTAATAGTAGGTGAATGTGATAGAAATGTAACGAAAAGAATACAAAACTTTTACCTTATAATTGTCGTTAAATTACTCACTTTTTGTTTTTATACTTTCAATCTGTGAAAGAGAGAACAGACATTTGAAAAATTTTAAAACATGTATTTAAAAATTACAAAAGACAAGGGAAAAGATTGAAGGACAAACAGTTTTTCAACAACTTTGACACTGACAGAAGCTTCTGCTTCTCCAGGCCCCCTACACAGTCCTAAAGATATACATTTTAAACTAACAGTATCTTGATGCAGATGAAGTGAGGCCTATCTTAAAACATGGTGCATCTTTTGCACTGCTGTTGTCTCAGAAAAGTGTCGCAAGACACTAACATTTTAAATGATTGCTTCAGGATGCCAATAAGATGTGTCCTATCCAGAGGTTTGTTTGAGGTGAGACCTACTCAGGGTTCCAAATGAAATTTCGAGTTGTTTGAAGAGAACAGAGGACATAATACATGTGGAGGCCTACCAACGAAGTGATTAATGTCCACTGCACTCTTGAACAAATGTCAGACCTCCTCTGTCTCCAGGAACAGGCCTAAACCTCATCTACACAATGTGGTGTGTAATGTTAGGAAACACAGGTAATATAATTGAAAAACATGCAAATTTTTTTGCTCATTCCACAATCATATGACCTGTGTTTCCTTTGCTTAGGTATCTCATTGTGGAAATGTAGTCTATCATATGAAAGACTACGTAGAATATGAGCACTGTATGCAAGAACTTTGACACTTACAGAAGCCTCTCCTTCTCCATGCCTCCTACACAGTTCTAAATGTACATCATAAATGGAAACAGTACAGAATTAATTATACATGTTAAATGGTTTATTTTTGCTGTTCTCAGAATGTATCAAATTTCACTAAAAACAGTGACTTGAAGGTATTCATCATATAACAGCGGGGGAAAAAAACACAATCAAAATGATTGTGTTTAAAAAACCCATACAACATAACAAATCAGAATTCAGAACTCTTTAAAGTTAACTTACTTTCCATGACGTCAAAGGATGTCCTATGAACAGCTTACACTCGTTCGTTCAAATAACTTTATTTCGATTTCTCAAAGGAAATCATAAAAGTATACAATTATTTAAAAATATACCAGCAATAAATCACAATACATTTCCAAATAATCAAAGAAAAAGACAACATCATAATACATTATTGCATAATTCTACGAAAAAAATTAAAAATAAAATCAGTAACGATTTCTCTCAAAAAAGGAAAAGAAGAAAGAAGGAGACATCATAATACATTGTTACACAATTCTGATTTACACAAAATAAAATCAATAACGGTTTCTGGAGCGAGATCTGTAACCCAGCTTAATGTTGTTATCGACGGTTTGTTTCCAGAAGGGGAAGTAAGATTCACTTGGGTAAAAATCATGTAGATCCCAAGTTGTTATAGGACCATCACCGTCTTGGGGCTGCCAGGACTGGAGATAGGGAACAACTTGTCTGCTCCTAAATCTAATTAGAACCAGGTCGCCACAGATATCTTTTCGTAGGGGACCCAACCAACCCACTCTCCTCACACTGACTATCCTACCATCAAAGTTGTGGGGTAAGGGTCTATTTTTCGATAGCCAAAACTTAACTTTGTTTAGGAGGTCGGTGGTTCTCTCAGGTTTTCCATGTTTCAGTGGAGGAACCCCCGAGAGGATGGACACAAATGGAGCGGCCTCTGGGGGAAGATTGATACGAGGATTGTTAATACATTTTAATCTAGGCTCGGTATTGCGGTCTATGGCAGGTATGGGTATGGGTGGCGCCTTAGGGACAGGTGGGCACACAGTAGTAGGGAATGTTACTTGTGTTAGAGGAACTGTGTTTTGCTTAGTTTGTTTGGGCGGATTAAAAAGGCCAGCATGAGGTGAACGCTTAGATGTTACAATGTGGGCGGATTGTGCTAGATTGAGTTTAACAGTTTCCTCAATCCCCGTCAGTCTATCCCCCAGAGTATTTATTTTTTCGATCAGGGGATGGATAATGGTTTTAAGCATGTGTTCGATCGTGGCCAGTAGAGCCAAATGGGAAGAGCTTGCTGAATCGTCTAGTTTTTTGCCCACCTCTGGAGTTAACAGAGCAGTGATAATAGGCGGGTTTATATCTGAGGACGCATTCTGCAATTTTGGTGTTTTGATTTGGGACCCACTTTCTCCAACCCCGTCATGTTTCCTTGTAAAAGATGTGACCTTAACGGGAGTTGTATTGTGGGCACTTGCTTTTATGGATGTAGTTAGAGGCCCCTGTATACTAACACTGCGGTCTAGCGGGCTAGTATTTGTTACCGGATGTGGTGATGTAACAAAGATATACTACACATACTGTTTAATTCATCTAGCCAAGGGAGATTAGGCGCAGTATTATATGTTTTACAAGGGGGTTCCATGCTAGTAGGGATATATTTAAACTGAGCAGTAAAAATAGGTATAACGACTGTGCAATATGTTCGTTAGTACCGAATTGTCAATAGCGTGCCCGTCTTGTATCTTAAGGCATAGGTTCAGCCAAAGAAATATATTGTGTGACTACTCCCTTAGGGGTCTAAGTAACTGTTTCTAGCCAGAAGTAATAGTCAGTGGAATAGTCATTCAGTGGCTTTACCTCCTCCTTCTTGTAGGCCAAGGGGAGTGGCCCGTCCCGTCCTCCTCTGGCCTCTGAGGGCCACAGAGGGCCCGCCCTTTGCCCGGGCTTCGCCCGGCGCTGCCCGCGCGCTCCCGCGTAGCGGGGGGCAGTCCTTCCTTATCAGCGCCTCCGGGCGCACACTGATTGGCTGCTTGCGGCGTCCAGCCGCTAGGGATCTTGGGGGATGTAGTTCCCTCTCCCGAAGGCCGCGCTGCGATGTCCTGGCAGCGGCGGCAATGGCGGGAATGGCGGGGCTGGAGGATCGCTCGGACCCAGGAGCACAGGGCACAAGGTAATGGGCAGCTCTCGGTCCGTTGAAAGCACCTCCCGCTTCTGTAGACACCTCCCGCTTCTGTGAGGGCAGTCCTTCCTTATCAGCGCCTCCGGGCGCACACTGATTGGCTGCTTGCGGCGTCCAGCCGCTAGGGATCTTGGGGGATGTAGTTCCCTCTCCCGACGGCCGCGCTGCGATGTCCTGGCAGCGGCGGCAATGGCGGGAATGGCGGGGCTGGAGGATCGCTCGGACCCAGGAGCACAGGGCACAAGGTAATGGGCAGCTCTCGGTCCGTTGAAAGCACCTCCCGCTTCTGTAGACACCTCCCGCTTCTGTGAGGGCAGTCCTTCCTTATCAGCGCCTCCGGGCGCACACTGATTGGCTGCTTGCGGCGTCCAGCCGCTAGGGATCTTGGGGGATGTAGTTCCCTCTCCCGACGGCCGCGCTGCGATGTCCTGGCAGCGGTGGCAATGGCGGGAATGGCGGGGCTGGAGGATCGCTCGGACCCAGGAGCACAGGGCACAAGGTAATGGGCAGCTCTCGGTCCGTTGAAAGCACCTCCCGCTCCTGTAGACACCTCCTGCTTCTGTGAGGGCAGTCCTTCCTTATCAGCGCCTCCGGGCGCACACTGATTGGCTGCTTGCGGCGTCCAGCCGCTAGGGATCTTGGGGGATGTAGTTCCCTCTCCCGACGGCCGCGCTGCGATGTCCTGGCAGCGGCGGCAATGGCGGGAATGGCGGGGCTGGAGGATCGCTCGGACCCAGGAGCACAGGGCACAAGGTAATGGGCAGCTCTCGGTCCGTTGAAAGCACCTCCCGCTTCTGTAGACACCTCCCGCTTCTGTGAGGGCAGTCCTTCCTTATCAGCGCCTCCGGGCGCACAATGATTGGCTGCTTGCGGCGTCCAGCCGCTAGGGATCTTGGGGGATGTAGTTCCCTCTCCCGACGGCCGCGCTGCGATGTCCTGGCAGCGGCGGCAATGGCGGGAATGGCGGGGCTGGAGGATCGCTCGGACCCAGGAGCACAGGGCACAAGGTAATGGGCAGCTCTCTGTCCGCTGAAAGCACCTCCCGCTTCTGTAGACACTCTGTTGTGCTGTTATTACTTTCAGCCCGCCACTTTCTGAAAGAAAACCTCCATCGTTTTGAAAAACATGTTACATACAATAAATTACTTCTTGCTCTCTACCACAAGTTTCCACAAGGCCAAATCTTGTCAGAGCCATTTATAACTCTTGGATTTCTTGTAAGCCAATCCCGTCATTTGGCATCTCCGCAACTTTCAGAATTAAAATGTTGAAGATCATTTTCACAATCCTGGACTAGTAATATCTTCCCCTTCTTCCTCAGTCATGTTCTACATTTCCTATGACACTGATACTGCTTACTATGAAGCAGACTTACACTACCTCTATGACTACTACAATTATTTAATTCTCTACATCACTTTTAATCACAAAGCAATGTAAAACAGTAGACAGCATTGCAGACTTACATTCCCTCTACTCTATGTTTTGATTGGCTGCTTCAATTAGCTTATAAAAAGAAATAGTTTTTCTGAACTCATTCAAAGTGCACTTATTTCTCCATGACGTCCAGTCTTATGGTTAGAAGTTATGTCTCTGAACTACACTTATCCTCAAGGCCAAATCGTGTAGGAGCCATTAGAACTTCTTGAAATTAATCAGAGCACATCCCGAGATTCTTTCCCTAAAATTTTGGTTTTAAAAACACCAGGTAAGAGTTTTTAAGGTCATACGGCAATTTTTTTTTGAAAATTAAAACAGAATCATTGCAGAATGACCAGCCATTTCTAGACTTTAAATAAGCTGTGTAATGTCCTGATGTTATTGAAGGACCGTCATGATATATAATTGCTGCAGTTACAAAAGTCCTTCCTGATATTGACAACTGTGAAGCCACAAAATTTTTAATTAAAGTTGTCAATTTTGTTCCATCAGGCCTACATCGTTGGAACATTAAAATGACATACTGGCCATATGTTCGTATAAATAATGTGGACATCATTTCAGATTTACATTGGCTACACTCCATGTTGTGATCAGCTGCTTTTACTAGCTTATTAAAGGAGACTGATTTACTGTCTGGCAAAGTTAAATATATAAATCTTTCTGAGTCTACATTAGTAGTACTTGATACCATACAGTTCTCGCAGTCATGCTGCCATTGATAAGAAAAGCCCAAACAGCTGATCTACATCTACACCTTCAGCATGCAATACATCAAGCATATACATTAAAAACTCCTGACAATCTTGCTGAATATTTTGAGAGAATTGTGTTTGGCCTGAACATCTGTCTAACAGATTTCGAATTTCAGACACACTTTCTATGTTTGTTCTATCAGTGCTACATTTTTCTAAGACAGAATTTAACAAACTGCAAAATCTTTGATCAGAATTGACCACAATCTCTTCTTTTACATTTTCTAGAGAAAACAAAACATTAACCACTACATTAGCATAGCAGTTGACACCAGAACTGTTTTCAAATTGAAAACCAACAACATCTTCAACAGAATCCTTTTTGTTTCTGCTTATAATTTCAGGTCCATCGACTTTTCGTCTTTTTGCTACAACCTCCCCAGTATTGGTCACATTTCTTCGTTTCCGGCCTACCACACGTTTCTCAAACAAAGGATATTGAGGCAAATGTGGCGCATACTCTCTTCTTAACCTATTGTATTCCTTAACACAATCTAGATCCGCACAAATGCTTGTGACATCACACTCAATCAAGTACAATCCCGATAAAGTTCTAACTCGTGACAATGCCACATATGCCATACCCTCCTTGAACACAGAACTGCCAATATTCACCAATGCACTGTCTACACTTAAACCTTGCGATTTATGGATTGTCACCGCATATGCTAAGCAAACAGTAAACTGCTTAAGGCGAACATATAAGTCTTTTACAAGCAAAAATCTAGCAGAACAACGACCAATTAGCTGTACTTCCTCAATGCCATCAAATTAAATTTTTAAAAATTCAATTCCATCTCTATTTCTGTATTTTACAAAATCAACAACATTACCCATTGATCCATTTACCAGACCTCTTTCAACATGTAAATTCCTTCTTAAAATTATACGGCAGTTCAAGCACACATTCAGAGTCTTTTCAAAACCTGCAGTTTTAGATATACTCTTCTCTAATGAATCCAATTTTGTTTTCAGATTCTCAGACAAAATAATTGTTGATCCCATATGCTCTACTCTGTCAATAGCTTCCAGTTTCACAATCTCTTGCTTTTCTAAATGCAACATTTTGTTGTTGAATTTGGCACATTCTGCAAGAGTTGGCATCAAACATATTCCAGATTTCTTCTCAGTAATTTTCTGAAAAATATTCTCAGGCACAACATCTTGTTCTGGATATAAATTTGACAGTAATCGTGCATGTAAAGCTTCTTTCCCATGCTCGGTCACTTTTCCAATTCTAACATCTTGTAGAATAGTCTTGTAAACTTCATCCTTCGCCTGACGCATATTTTCATGCAGTTCAGCATAATTGAAGTTTAACCATATATTGACGTTGCCAATGCTGCCTAGGCACTTCCTGGTATCTTCATGCGTGAGCATTTTGAACACAGGTTGCCCTTTCACTGGTGTCAGCTGCAGAAGATCTTCGAAAACAATGATGTGTTTGCCACCAAATAACACATCATACTCTGTTTTGAGAACTTCTTGCATTCTCAAATGCACAAAGGCAAGCATGACATTGGAAACCATGCTTACTTCGTCAATGATAAGAAGTTTCATTTTCCTCAAGATTCTTGAAACTTCAAAACAAGCATCTCCAGATAGCTTGTGATATTGTAATTTGTTGTCATGCTCCACTGGCAGCATCAGTAAACGATGTAAAGTAATCCCTTTAATGTTATGTGCTGCCAGTCCAGTTGGAGCGGTGACAACACAAGACAGCAATGACTCTGTCCTTTCCTGCAAATAACATGAAATTGCTTTAATATGGAAACTTTTTCCAGTTCCCGCTTCTCCACTCACGTACAGTCGGACAGGCTTCAACGACGTACATGAGCACTCTTTCTTGTCATGACTTAATCCATGATCAATTTGCATGGTAACTTCGTCATATATTTTCCTCTGCTCAACGTTGAGTTGTCTTTCCAACTCTTCTAAGTTAACCGCATCCTCCTGAGCATGTGCCATGGCTCTTTCCACTTCATTCATAGCAGTGGCAGCTTCATTTTCGATAACAGGTCCTCCTAGTGGATCCTGACTCAATGAAGCAGAACTCTGACTGTCCTGAGAACTGTCTCTGGCAATCTCGGCTGCAATCATTGCTTCCTGCTCAATTTCCGCATTCAACATTTCTACATATTTGGGAAAAGCAGGACATTCTATGGTCTCCTTGGCGGCATTGAAAGAGTCTTCGTAACAGAGAAAATCTCCAAGCAGTTCCTCTTCTGCACGCCAAGGCTTGAAAAGTTGCAAAAGTGCTAAATAGAAAAACTCCTTTTTTTCAGGAGATTCGTCACTCAATTTTCGATGGTTTACCAAGTGGCATTTTCTTTGCTTGACCAGACATCCCTCACTTCCTATTACAGCATACACTCCTTTCTCAGTATCTTCTTTGATGTTCCTCTTGAATATGTAATTTTGAAGAACCTCATATAAACAAACATTCTCGAGGTGAATGCTTCGATTTGGATAATATGTATCCAACATGTTGGTCTTCAAAATGTCGGTACTGTTTGGCTCCTTTTCCGCCAAATACTCAATTTCCCGCACAGGTTTGAGAACTCGATTACGCGTTGCAGCAAGACCAAGACTCGCCCAAACGATACTCCTGGACTTGGCATAGAGACTTGCTGAAGACAACCGGTTAGAACATTCGTACGCTCCAATTTCTCGATGCGACAACATCTTCAGACTGAAACTGTACAACTTCTTGCTGAGGCTCTTTTCATGGGAAATGTCCTCCCACATATCCTTCAATTCTGTCTTCTCTTTTTTGGTGATGTAAGACGTCACATACCGAGCCACAGCCATACAGTTATCAGCCACAAACTGTATATCCATGTTAGCATTCCACATGGACAAAATCACCGGGTTGTAGTCGTTGATGTACTTGGACTCTTCGTTCCTCTTCAAATTGTATGTGTTTTTAGGTGATTTCTTCATCACATTATGTCGCAGCGAAGACATCAAACTGTTTACTCTTCCTTTAGAAATCACCGGTCGTGGAAAGCCGAAACGACATTTGGTGTAGAACTTGTCCTTGTTTCGGAATTTACGACGACAGTACTTTCCACATCGATGGCTTTGGAAACGCAGAACTTTTTCTCTTAGGCTTTTCTTCTCCTTTGCGTTTGGAACAGCACACGTAGAATACTGTTGTATAAAACTCATCACTGAGTCTTCTGGATCCGTTCCAAATTTAGGTGCATCCTTGATCCACAGCAACATATGTATATGAGGAGCACCTCTTGCTTGGTACTCCTTTCTCCAGAAGAAATCCAACACCTCTCCAAGAGGTGGATTCTTCTTATTCATGATGAAAGACATCATAGCTTCAAATCTATGATTGAAGTACCTACATACATTGACTGGATCCAAAGAGCACAGTTCTCCGGGTGTCTTGAATTCGATGTTTTCCACGTTAGCATTTGCCTCTCGTAGAAATTCAAGTAAGTCTTCCCAGCCATACTCAGCACAGCTCAGAGTGAGGAACCATGTGGGAGTTCCTAAGTTCCTCAGCATACATTTTAAATCACCATGACGACGGTACCAGTACTCATTAGTACCACGCTGACACGCCATGAGATTAATCAGGTGAGAATCCAAAATACTGTCTTGGACATTGACTTTATCCATAAAGTCACTTGCCGAGATGTTTTGCATGTGTATACCACTTTTCAAGCTGTGGTTCACTGCATATGACAGTCCAGACAGATCGCTTTCAAACAGGAGATGAAACAAATAAGGAATGCATTGTCGAAACCTAGCATCTCCTGCATACAATCGCAAAGTCCGGTATTCAGAAGCAGGAATTTGATGAGGTCGCTCATCATATCTTCCTCCCTGACCTGTTGGAAAAAGCTGTGGGAAACACTGAGCTTCCAAACTTTCCTCCCAAACACTAATGGGACTCCCTTTGGCTTGTTTCATTTGAAACAACTCAATAGCATTCCCCATGACTTCCTTGGAATGCATTCCCCATGACTTCCTTGGAATGCAAAGGATGAACACTATAATGTTCATATATTTCTTCACTAGTAGAGGGTTCTACTTTCTCAATTTGACCAGCACACAAATCGCTATCCTCTTCCTCACTTACTTCCTCTTCTGCAACATATACATTCTTATAGTATTTATAATTTTTTTTCAAATACAATGTTGCCTTTTTAACTTTCCTAACATCCACTAAATCTTGCCATATTTTCTTATTCTTTGTCGGAACCCCATTAACTAAGATAACCAGAGGTTCCTCTTCCACTTTTTCTACTCCAATTGTGTTAATGTTTTTCTTCAAATCTAGAGGTAAATAAACAACTCTTCCCTTTAATCCTCTCTGTAAATCTGATGGAGGCAATTTCCCTGTCTTTGGCTCCATTCTTACAATAGCCTGAAAGGGATGGATACTTTGAATCAAAATAGATTCATAAGTATTTAAATCCTTCAATTCAGAAGGAATCTCAACCAATTCCAGATTATTATGAACTGCTCTAGCAGGCATCTGGTTTTGATTTAATTTGTTACAACAATAAGTACACACACGTTGATCCAATCCCAAATCAAAACAATTTTCTACCATCAAGTATGTTGTGAAATCCTTCCATTCACTATTATTTTCCCTTTCACTTTTTGCATATAAATCCACTAACTTAGTCTGATTCTTATAATAAGTGCGTCGACAACACACACAAGTGAAATTTGGCCTCTCACTTGATTTGACCTGAAACGTCGCAATTTCCCTCTGGAAATTATCTGTACTGGAAACCTGTACACTATCTTCCACATTACCCGCTTCTTCTTGGTCAATTTCAACATTCTCCTCTTTACTTCCAAAGTAACAAAACTCAATTTCTTCACATATATTCTTCACATCTATTTCAGAACCATGCAAAAGAGCAGCGCATAATTGTTTAAGCATAATTGCTGGACTCTTAGCATAATACAACATTCTAACTAATTTCCTCACTTTATTATGATGCACTGCTAGCATCCTGAAATGATGAAAAACACTCTGGCATACTCTCCTGGAAAGACAAGCCAGTGAATGACCATGCAAACCTGTCACTTCTCTCACTCTGCAAGGATCTAATTCTTGCAACAACCTCATTTTCTGCTTCAAACTTTTCTTATTAAATGACCGTACAAAATCACAAAGCAAATTAATGGAATCCTGTCGCACACTGCAAATACTACTACACTTCCAGGTGTACACAGGACCCTTAGCACATCTTCCTAAAACCTCATTACCTAACACCTCTTCTGCCTCTGTTGTCACAAGTTTTTCTTTTTCAACTGGACAACCATCTTTCACTTCATAAGCACGACCACTGGTGTCAACTGCATGCACCATATCATTATCCTGAAAATAACTCTCCTCATTAAAAAATGCCTCACAGCTTGAACTATGCATCCATTCTCCAGAAAAAACTTCACAAAAATTACTACGATTAACTATTCTCTTCCATCTACTAATTCTTTTGAAATCATAAATTGCCTTGTTTAGCTTCCTAATTCTATTGATTATCAAAATAAATAACTTACGTTTAATTTCAAATGCCTGATCAATAACTTTCTCAACTTTTTTTTTTCTCTTATAAAAAAGCACTTTCTGTTGACCTTTCTTAATATTTTTTAACAAATTGCCAATTATCCTGTTGCGGAACATTCGTTTACGAATGTCCCTAAACTGTTGTTTCCTTCTACTATCATGCACAGAGTTATCTCTTGCTCTAGCAGTAACATTTTTGATTGGCCTTTCCTTTCCGTTTGAATTGCTTCTCTTTTTCTGGACTGAAACATTTTCTGTAGTAATATTTTTGTCTTTGACGTTTTGCAGCCTTTCTCAGTCTTTCTTTCGTTGGCATGGTGAAATGTTGAAATGATCTGCAGTTGAATCTGTGGTAAAATATATTAAAAAATGTTATTAACCACTATTACCCAACAGTACATCAATAACAGTAATCAAAAACTTAAAACACTACTAGACATTTTTACATAGAAGATTTTTTAGTGCATGGCAAATTTAGAATACAAAAATAGCAGAAAAGAAATGGAATTTATATTCATGTTACCTGTGCTATTTTATATGTGAATCTGATCTAATTTTATGAGCATATTTTAATATTTTATTGAAGACACTACACATAACCTGTTTTTGAAGGTGTCTTTATTTTTAAATTAAACGGTTTACATTTTTACTTTTTATTTATTATAAATTTTAAAATAAATGTTTATAGTTCCATAGGCTCAAGCAGGTCAGCTTCCCACCCTATGTCATATAATTCGGACAAATCTGCATCCTCATCACGTTCTTCTTCATCCTCAGGATTTAAATCATCCAAGGGATCAACATCCACTGATGTTTCAATTACGAGTTCAATGATGAGGTCAAAATCAACTGATTGCTGATTGTCGCTCATGTTGATGTTGTCTTTATCTTTAAAGAAAGATAATAACAATGAGATGTTGCAGAGTAAGAGACAAATCTCAGAGATTATAATAGTAAAATTGTTTTACAAGAGTAACATTTTGCAGCTATTATTTAGCCATGTCCAGTGATGCTGAGCAGGTGAAGCCTATGTCTAATTTTTCAGTGAACAGGACTCATCTCTTCTTAACCTTGGATAAGCCTCACCGACTCTGTGTCCCCTGCACATACTTAAATGTAAAGGGGCAGATTTATGTTAAATGGCACATCCCCAGGCATGCACCAGTTAACGTGCACCACTGCTCTGCCACCCATGGTGTGCCGCATTTACAATCAGATAGGAAAAAGCTGCGTCAAAACCCTGCGCCTGCTTTAAGCAGGCATAGGTCTTGACGCAACATTGTGGAGATGGGGCACCCCTGAGCCTTGCTGGAGCTGCATCGCACTTGCGATACAACTCCAGCAATGCGCCACCTTTACGGCACAGATGCGTCACGCATCTGTGCCATTTTTGCCCCATGCTGCGCCGCATTGTAAATGCAGCACACCATGGGTGGCGGAACAGCGGCGCAGGATGACTGGCACATCCCTGGTGATGCGCCAGTCATCATAAGTCTATCCCTAAGCTTCTTATCTTGTTACAGATGAACCGCCATATGTATCATCAAACTATTTTGCATTTCCTAAATAGCGAATTTTAAGGGATAAATAGCGATTCTTTACCATTCCTAATTTGCGATGAGCAAATTGCTAATTGCAAATTGCCCATTCATTTCCATGGGCCAGGAGGCCCATAGGAATGAAGGTGCAATTTGCGATTAGCAATTAGCTCATCACAAAATAGGAATTTTTCCAAAGGTGCAGGGGTGTCTCAAGAACACCCTGCTGCACCCCTGAAAAAGAAATTTGGGGGCATATGGCGCACATACATGCCCTAAGGGCATATATGGGCGTCATATGGCACCTTTTGTTTTTTGGAAAAAAAGCTTTTTGAAAAGAATTCGCAAATTACCACCAACTAGAAGTTGGTGGTAGTTTGCAAATCCTTAATGGCATTTTTTGCATATTTTTTGTTTGATACATTGCATTTAAGGAATCGCAAAATTTGCAAATCCTTCAATGCAATCGCAAAATAAGGAATAGCAAATTTTGAATTAAGGACATTTTAAGTCATTTCCCCATGTACAGTGTTTTCAAATTATGATTTGAAAATCGTTTTTAGGGAAAAGGAATGGTTTGTAAATTTATGACAAGGACATAATGGTGTATGCTTCTTTATAAGGCATTTCAGTCTCTCTGATGTCATTTTTCCCATATTACATTAAAAGACCTTTCCCCGTGGAGCACATTCCTTGTAAATATGCTCCCACCTGTGCATGGTAAATTTAGATTTTGACTGTTTGAGTTACATAGCCATGTTAAAAGTGACCCAAAAAAGTTGCAAAGGCTTTAAAAAAACACTTTCATGTGTCTTAAGGACATTTTAAGTCATTTCCCCGTGGGCAGTGTTTTGTAAGTGGCGCAAAAGAGGCATACACCTATCATAAATCTGTCCCTAGCATTTTAAATGATTAATTCAGGATGACGATAAGGTGTGGCCTATCCAGAGGTTTGTTTAAGGTGAGGCCTACTCAGGATTTCAGATCAAAGTTACACTTGATGAACAATACAGAGGAGATAATACATGTAAAGGCCTACCAATGAAGTAAGTTATGTCCACTTCATTGTGCCAGTCATCATAAATCTATCCCTATGCTTCTTATCTTGTTAGAGATGAACTGCCATATGTATCATCAAACTATTTAGCATTTCCTAAATAGCGAATTTTAAGGAATAAATAGTGATTCTTTACCATTCCTAATTTGCAATGAGCAAATTGCTAATTGCAAATTACTCATTCATTTCCATGGGCCAGGAGGCCCATAGGAATGAAGGTGCAATTTGCGATTAGCAATTAGCTCATCGCAAATTAGGAATTTTTCCAAGGGTGCATGGGTGTCTCAAGAACACCCTGCTGCACCCCCTGAAAAAGAAATTTGGGGGCATATGGCGCACATACATGCCCTAAGGGCATGTATGGGCGTTATATGGCACCTTTTGTTTTTTGGAAAAAAAGCTTTTTGAAAAGAATTCGCAAATTACCACCAACTAGAAGTTGGTGGTAATTTGCAAATCCTTAATGGCATTTTTTGCATATTTTTTGTTTGATACATTGCATTTAAGAAATCACAAAATTTGCAAATCCTTCAGTGCAATCGCAAAATAAAGAATAGCAAATTTTGCTATTCCTTATTTTGCATCAAACTTGTTTGATACATACCATTTGTCTAATTAGCATTCGCAAAGGCCAAAATTCACAGAACTTCGACCTTTGCAAATGCTAATTAGCTTCATACATATGGCCCCAAGTGAGGCCTGTCTTGCAACATGGTGCATCTTTTGCATCACTGCTGCATCAGTTTCATGTGGCACAGTGTTTTTTACACCATGACACATCTGCCTAAATGCATCAATTTGTAATTTTGTCGCCTCATAGCAAATCTTTTGCACCGCCGCTGCATCACAAAAGTGACGCACAGTGGCGCAAAAGAGGCATACACCTATCATAAATCTGTCCCTAGCATTTTAAATGATTAATTCAGGATGACGATAAGGTGTGCCCTATCCAGAGGTTTGTTTAAGGTGAGGCCTACTCAGGATTGCAGATGAAAGTTACGCTTGACGAAGAATACAGAGGAGATAATACATGTAAAGCTCTGCCAATGAAGTAAGTGATGTCCACTTCATTGCGCCAGTCATCATAAATGTATCCCTAAGCTTTTTATCTTGTTAGAGATGAACCGCCATATGTATCATCAAACTATTTTGCATTTCCAAAATAGCAAATTTTAAGGAATAAATAGCGATTCTTTACCATTCCTAATTTGCGATGAGCAAATTGCTAATTGCAAATTACCCATTCATTTCCATGGGCCAGGAGGCCCATAGGAATGAAGGTGCAATTTGCGATTAGCAATTAGCTCATCGCAAATTAGGAATTTTTCCAAAGGTGCAGGGGTGTCTCAATAACACCCTGCTGCACCCCTGAAAAAGAAATTTGGGGGCATATGGCGCACATAAATTTTAACAACATTCCTTTACGTCAAAAACGATTTTCAAGTCATAATTTGAAAACACTGCACCCGGGGGGAAATGACTTAAAATGTCCTTAAGACACATGAAAGTGTTTTTTTAAAGCCTTTGCAAGTTTTTGGGTCACTTTTAACATGGCTATGTAACTCAAACAGTCAAAATCTAAATTTACCATGCACAGGTGGGACCATATTTACAAGGAATGTGCCCCACGGGGAAAGGTCTTTTAATGTAATATGGGAAAAATGACATCAGAGACACTGAAATGCCTTATAAAGAAGCATACACCATTATATCCTTGTCATAAATTTACAAACCATTCCTTTTCCCCAAAAACGATTTTCAAATCATAATTTGAAAACACTGCACATAGGGAAATGACTTAAAATGTCCTTAAGACACATGAAAGCGTTTTTTGATTGCCTTTCCAGCATGGTTGGGTCACTTTTAACATAGCTATGTAACACAAACATTCAAAATCTAAATTTGCCATGCACAGGTGGGAGCATATTTACAAGGAATGTGCCCCACGGGGAAAGGTCTTTTAATGTAATATGGGAAAAATGACATCAGAGACACTGAAATGCCTTATAAAGAAGCATACACCATTATATCCTTGTCATAAATTTACAAACCATTCCTTTTCCCCAAAAACGATTTTCAAATCATAATTTGAAAACACTGCACATAGGGAAATGACTTAAAATGTCCTTAAGACACATAAAAGCGTTTTTTGATTGCCTTTGCAGCATGGTTGGGTCACTTTTAACATAGCTATGTAACACAAACATTCAAAATCTAAATTTGCCATGCACAGGTGGGAGCATATTTACAAGCAATTTGCTCCACAGAGAAAGGTCTTACATTAAAATGGGAAAAATAACATCAGAGACACTCAATTGCCTTATAATGAAGCATACACCATTATGTCCTTGTCATAAATATTATAACCATTCATTTTCCTCAAAAACGATTTTCAAATCATAATTTGAAAAGACTCCACAGCTCCTATGCACAATAACACCCTGTCAGTACTAATACTTCACATTTTCTCCAATTACATTTTCTCAAAGAAACAAAATCTATTTGTAAAACACTTGAGACAAAGCAACATTTGAAGAACACAACTTTCTTCATAATTTTCTCCTTAAAGCACACTATTCTCTATCTAAATTAAAGAAATCTTTTCTCACCTTAGCAAATACTTTGAGTTTCAAAACAGTCTCAGAAACACACCAATTTGTCTTCAGCAGAGCAAAAGGTATGCACTCCAGAGTCTGCAGCTATCAAAAGCACAGAAATGCTGTAATTCTTCACACATATCTCTCATGTCACCCAATCAAAACTCTTCTCTCACTTTTTTTCAAATGAAAACCCTTCCCCCCTCTGCCATTTCATGCCTTTTCTGCATGGCAACCACCTCTTGGAAGACCTCTGGTGTTTGCAAGTTCACACAACAATGTTGCCATTGAACTCTGAACTTTCAGTGCACCTCATATCCAGTGCATTCTTTCATTTAATGATTTTTTCTTGACCACTCAAAATACATCTTTCAAACAACTCATCCATGCACCCTAACTTTCTGTTTTCAGCAATCAAAATCCACCAATCACTGTTACTGCTTCATTAACACAGAAACTCCACAGTTTTTTTCATTTTAAACTCTTATTTTTTCAACTGCCATTTCATTGCCACACTTCATCTGACTGCAGGAGAACCTTCTCTCACCATGTTTTCTGTCTGGATTGTTGGACATAGTTACATCTATTGGGCTCAGAGGTATGCTGAGAACAGGAATTTACCTAACCTCAATTTACAAGATGTGGAAATTAAGTGGTTTGGCCACAGAGGATTAAAATGTCACCAATTGATACCATTGGTGAAAACCTTTATGCATTTGCCAAAACCTGACCTGTTAATTGTGCACTGTGGAGGTAATGATTTGGGCACTTTGACTGGGGTAGGTCTGGAAATGCTTTTAAAGGACACCTTTGAGCAATTGATGGCACTTTTTCCTCAGACTGCCTTGGTATATTCAAATATATGCCAAAGACAGAAATGGAGGTGGTCAAACCAATTTTGTCCACAAATTGAGAAGTCGAGGAAGCATGTAAACAAATCTGTTTCAGCTTACATGAGAGACCATGGAATGGGCTCCCTGTACAACAATAACTTGTGTTACTACATGCAAGATATCTACAGAGGAGATGGAGTTCACTTCTCAGATGAGGGCAACAGAATTTTCATTCTGAATTTAAGACTGTGCATTGGTACCTACTTATAAGTACCTAAATGTACCATAAACCCAAAAGCTCTTCTCAGAGCTACCCTACATCTGATCACTCACAATTATTATTTTACTCTAACATTTTTCACTAATTTTCAACAAAGTACGCTCCCTGGGGCGCTACCCGGTACGCGAACCGGGAGCTAACCTCGCTAAATTTTTTTAAAAATGTTTTTTTTTCGCACATATGGGCCTCCTCAGCCACCCTCAGAAAACCTAGGGGGTCAAGATAAGTCTACCGTGCCCCCTTCTACCCATTCTGAACATTATTTGCCCTCCATCTTGTATCTTAATTCGACCGAAACACAAAATGGTGGACTCCCGTAACGCTTAAGGTTCGCGAACCGGGGCGCTCGCCAGTTCGCGTACCGGGTCGCTCCCTGGGAAGCGCACCATCAAAAAAGGTGGGAAAGTAGTTTACAGAAAAGCGACTGGAGACAATTTCACCAAATATAGATTAGCTCATACTACATACCAATGCCTACCATTTTCACAAATTTGATTGAAATTCCATTTAACCATTTAGCCTGTAGACCTCTCTAAATACCCTGAGGTAAATTACTTCACAAAACACATCTGAAGTGTTGGAATTCACAACCAATTAAAATATTACTTTCATTTTCTACTTTTTTTACCTGACATTTGATTGGTTATCTACCTGAATATATATAAAGGAAGAGAGAGAAACACAGCCATTTTGACTACTACTTCCTGAACTACATTGCAAGATCATTTTCACTCACAACTTAAACTTCTTTTTAGAAGGTGAGATATTATTTTATAAATTTGAAAACATTTTCAGATAGTTATATACTATCCCTCTGTAAGAGTTAGACATTGAGAAAGGCTTCTTTATTATAATTATGGATTGATTTAGGTTTCTGTGGTATAATTATGAATTTACTTAGGCTTCTTCACAGGCACTTTTTAATAGTACTACTTCACGCCTGAAACCATACAGTGCCCATAGATTACTTCTCTGTTATAAACTCACAAGTACCTGTCTGAACTTAAACCCAACAGTGCCCTATCTCTACTGATATATTTATTTTTTATGCAAATTACAGCAATAAAATGGAAGGTGAGCAGAATGTGTCCTTCGAAATTGTTCTGGAGAACAACACAGAAAAAGATATTGAGGACAATGATGACTCAGATTTCATGGATGAATCACGGGACCATGAATTAGTTCAATGTGTAGAATCTGTGGATCATTTACTTCATTATGATGACGGTCAAATGTGGGAACTTATGTTCACTCAACAAGAGGACATATCGGACAGTCAAATGCTAGACGTTCTATTAAATTTTGAAAAACAATCCGAAAAATAAAATTGTATGTAATATTAAAAAATTGTTTGAGTCTTTAATCATTTTTATATGTAATTCATAAACTAGTTAAATGTTAGAAATGTTATTAAATTTTCAAACACAATCACAATAATAAATAATTGCTTAAAAAATAAAAAAAATTAAAAAATAATCAACAAAACCAACAATCAATTAACATACAGTATTTGAAAAGTCTATCATTCTTTTTTCCTTATAGTACGCTGCCCAGAACGCTTCCCGGTTCGCGAACCGGGCGCTACCCACGCAAAAAAAACAAAAAATTTTTTTTTTTTGTTTTGCCCCGCGGGGCCCTTTTAAAGCCTCCACATTAAACCTAGGGGGTCAGGGAGGATCTACTATGCCCCCTTATGGTCATTTCCCCCTTTGTTTTGGCCTCCTCTTGTCTCTCAATCCTACCGAGAGACAAGATGGCGGCCGCTCCGGACTGTTTAGAATGTTGACAGACACCGGAGAGCCAATCAGCTTCGCTACGCGAAGTTCCGTTACGCGTAAAGTACGCGAACCGGAGCGCTGCCCGGTCCGCTGTTACAGATATATATCTTTTTTTGAACGTTAATTTCTCAAAATCCACTGGAGCACATATATTGAGACCTAGCAAAGGCACATCGGGCTACCAGTCCCTACAATTTTGCCAAGTTTCGTGGAAATCCATTCAGCCGTTCGGGCTAAAAGTGAGGCCAACCGCCCTATGGAAAACTCAATGTTAAAAACACGTTTTGGGACCCCCCTTTTTTCTCGGCCCCCCCTTGACAAACCCCCCCAAATTTCCAGGGGCTGCTCAGAAACAAAATGTTCCATTTTCCAGAAAATTTCAGCCAATTCCGTCCACAAACGCCAAAGTTATTAGACATAGAATTTTCAAAAATCCCATAGGGAAAAAATCCTAACTATATATACCTACTGGCGACCGCCAGTAGGTAATATATATATATATATATACCAATACACACGCGTATATATATATATAGTTACACTGACGAAGCCTGCGAAGGCGAAACGCGTCTGTAAGGGGTGAGGGGGGTTGGTGCTATTAAATTTTGAAACTGGATACCAGTGTGCCTGCCTTCTTATTTCTGTAACCCATAAGATTGGACACAGAAACGTGCGTTATATATATATATATATATATATATATATATATATATATATATATATATATTACCTACTGGCGGTCGCCAGTAGGTAGTTATAGTTAGGACCTAGTTTCCATAGGAAATCCGCAACATTCTATTTGGAATAACTTTGGCGCCGGTGGACAAATCTTCGCGAATTTCTCCAAGAAAATGGCCTGCTCCGCTCCGCTCCTTCCCTGAAAGTTTGGGGGTGATTCGTCAAGTGGGGGCAGAGAAAAAAGGGGGGTCCCAAAATCTGTTTTCCCCATGCAATTTTCCATAGGACCTTTAGCCAGGGCTACAGCCAAACGGCAGAACGGAATTACACCAAATTTGGGAAAAAGGTAGAGTTCTGTTCGCAGATCACGCTTTTTGTTAAATGGTGTAAATCCGTTCAGTAGTTCCTGAGAAAATCATAAGTAAAATCATTAGTATATCTATAGGCGCTTAGCGTACGGTACGCGTACGGTACGCGTACAGGTCCACGTACAGTACGAGTACCTTTTCGAGCACGAGTTGCATGCTGTCATAACTGTCTGTTAACACTCCAAACCAGAAATTGTTGGCAGCCATCTTGTGCCTCGGTAGACTCAGGTACAAGAAAGCAGAAAAACAAACGTGTAGAACTCAAAAAGGGGGCAGGGTAGAAGCACCGTGGCCCCCTAGGCCTGCTCAGGGGGTCCCACATTCACCAACAGTTCTATATAGTCACTCATACATGCACTCACTCATCATATGTACTCATACACCTATACATCCTGTTACACACCGATACTCATCCAGAGTTACTTACACACATACTCACACATGCAAATAAACTATCAAACATCCATTTACTTGCATATATAGCTATACACACACTACTACACTTACTTCTACAGAAACGTACTCTCACTCTCACATATACTCACTTATATACATCAATACGCACATATAATAGTTTAAAACATATGTTGTTACTCATATAGACACTATTGAGACAGTCATTCACTCACTAACACACCCATACACACACTCATCCACCCATACAGTTCTGCACACATGCTGTCTTCAAAACACATACAAACAGTGAGTCACTCATTCATGCGTCTGTGCGCTAAGTAATATCCCCCACCCAACCATACAGACACTCATACTGATACTCAAAAAAACAACTAATAACCCATATACACACTCATGTAGCTACTCACCAACCCATGTAGCCACTTATATACAAAGTGAGACACTGGCACAGATATTTAAATATTTAAACATTACTTGCTAATACATCTATTCACTAAGATACACTTAAGTCAGTTATACAATCAATTTTACCAAAAAAAATCCATTTACACACTTATTTACCCATTTACTCTTCTGTTGACCTTTAGATATACATATATAAAAAATATTTATTTTTCAGAAAGACAAACATTCACTGAATGATGTCATCAGTGATGTCATCAGTGATGTCATTTGTGATGTCATGAGTGATGTCACTGACCATGTCATGAGTGATGTAATATGTGACGTCATCAGCAGTGCATTGCGGGCGCACGAGTTATAGTTAGCTGAACTAACTATAACGGGGGAATTGCAATGGTTTTGTATGAGTGAAATGCCCAGCTAACTATAACATGTGTAAAACCTATGATTTTTCTGTGAATTTTTAAGTTTTTTTTAAATGCTAATTTTTTAACTATAACGTAGCTGAAACCTATGGTTTTGTCAGTGAATATATATATATATATATATATATATATATATATATTCACATGTATATATATACATATAGATATAGATATATAGATATAGATAGAGAGAGAGAGAGAGAGAGAGCTTAGGTTTGAGGGATAGTATATCATGTTTATGCAGATTGTGCACAAAGGGTTGATAATGGTACTTAATGGCACCTATTGATTGTGGAATAGGTTTTCGCTGCAGCCCTGAAGAGGGCTGTTTAAAGTGAAACACATGTTGGCTGAAGCTGTATTTAATATGTTGGCTCTGGTTTTTAATTGATTTCATATATGGATGATATGAATAAATAAATTAGTAGTTTTTTAATGTTAGAGTATGGATTTAAGATTTTATGGGTTAGGATGTCTTCTCCTTTTTGATAGTCAGAACTAGGTGCTCTGTAAGCTTATCTTTTGTATATGCTTTCTAATAAAGAACAATATTGACGATCTAAGAAATAGTTGATGAAAATTCTTTGAAGATAGCTGAAAATTTGGCTCCCTACGAGCCTATGTTGATTGACTTATAACTTGTCAGTCAGATGTGTTACTGACTAAAGGCCTTAATATGAGATTGGAGGTCCATGGACAGCTGATACAGCGGCAGCGGCCCAACGGCAGTAGTCAGTTCGCCGTATAACGAGTTTTACACATTGGCTTTGCAAAGACCGCCGGCTCCGCCAGCAGACCACCGGTGTGGTGGTCAGACGAAGGCAGCCTCCATAGAGCAGTACAGAGGCACAACTTTGCCAACCATATTACGTGTTGGCTATCCCACGAGCCGACTGCCACCCATAGGTTGGCGGAGATGAAGGATTTGGGGTGAATACTTTCTTCGTAGCAGATTTTTGAGGTGGTTACCTTTCTTTAGGTCCCCCTAAACAGCAGCAGCTTTACCCTGAGGAATCCGACTCAGTCTGTGGCGAAATACAGATAAGTGTTTTGGTACTATATCCCGGAAATGGGCAGGTGGTATTTTTCCACATATATCATGCATATGTGTGCATTCAACACACATGCAGTCGGGATGTACACATGCATCGATCTATAATGAATTATAGTGCGCACCCCTGCAACACCACCGCAGTCACACCGCCAGACCCTCAGTAAAAACGTAAAACGGTGGACGGACGGCACATCGGCCACCTAGAGGTCGCGGACACAGTCCTTTTACAGTCAGACCGCCAAACTAGTAGTAAGACCCTTCGTAGGTAGTAGCCAATGCAGGGCCATTACAACCTATTCACTCTAATGAGAAATCCTGTACCCGACCCCTCCGTAGTCACCCGGCCCCTTGCATGGCCTTTGGCCATCTACGGCATGAGGCTGGGTGTTAGGGCCTGGCCTCCTGCGTCTAACCTGCATGGATGCTTAAACCCCCTGGTGCAGTGCACGTATGATTATATCATTTAACAATGTAAAGTCTCTATTGGAGAATATGGTGGTAGAGGTCGCAGTTGTGTGGATGGCGATTCAGGAAAAGGTGTAAGACTGGTAGCTGAGTCTCTAATCTTTTTGGAACTTGCTGGTGTAGCAGGATCAGGTCTGGGTTTCAGTCAAATGCAAGCCATTGTTTTTTTGTGGATACTAATGAGTCCTGGAGGTTTGGAAAGCATTTTACCTATGCTAGGATGAATGAAAATCTTTTTCTATTTCTCACTCATGAAACTCTCTGAGGTATCTGAGATTGGTGTTGAGGAGTGCTTCTGTGTCCGGTTTTGTGCGGATTCAAATACCAAATGTTCATGGCCTTTAGGCATCGACTTCGGCTTTGAGTATAATCTCTCACCTCTTTGCGCAGATGTGGTGGCGATTTTGACACAGGGTGCTGCTTTTCGAGACCTCGATGCCAAATGGGTTTCAAAATGTGATGTGGTTTGGTGCCCTTTTGTGGGGACTTGCTTGGCGCTTACCCAATCTCTTGAGTCTTTACCATTGCAGCTGGAGGTACAGGACCCACAGGTTTCTGAAGTTTCTGGTTTGACTCCAGCCTCGATGTCAGACTCTGCTACAGCGGTGCTCCAATCCACCTGGTTGGTTGGTGCCCTTGCTCTTTCTTGGGGCACCACCGTGAACAAAAATATATTTTAAAATCTCTCGCAGGGCATTATGGGATGCTCCTTTCCCTTGGGCACTGAACAATAAATAAGTGGTCTTGGGGCCATAGGCTGGATTGTGGATTGGGGGCCCATGCCCCCTCCCCAATTAAGAAAATGACTGAGGATGGGGTCCCTGGGACCATATTATGGCTCAAGAAGGGGGCTGCAACCCTCCCCATAAAAAGGAAACTGGTCCCGGGTGATGGTATCCCAGGGCCTTAAAATGACTTGGGTAGGGGGGCAGTGGGCCTCCTCTCCATTAAAATAAAAGCGGGGAAAAGGCTTGTGGAGGTGGGCTGCCCACCACCCTCCCTAAATATAAAGTATTCAACTCCGGGCCCTGGCCCACCGCAGGGGGCTTATATTTAGGCCGAAGGCTGTGAGCAGCAGGGATCGGATACCCATAGACGGTGTGGAGCAGGCCCTGGTCAGAGGTAGACCCTGGGGTCCAACCTAACAGATGGTGGGGCAGAGATTGGACGCCTTCAGAGAGTGGGGTGCTACCTAACCCTGCTGCGAACAGAAGAAGGCCATGTGTAGCAAAGGCCAGACATCCATGGAGGATAGGGTGGTGGGCCCTGCTGGAAGCCAGTCCCTGCAAACCACCCTGCAGTAGGGATTAGAAGCCCATGATGTCTGGGATGCTCTGCAACCAACCCTGTTGGCCACAACCAAACTGTGCTGTGAGCACCGTGGGATGGATGCACACAAGTGGTGAGACTGGGGTTGGGCGCACAGCCTAATGTCATGCACAGTGGGGGTCAGACACCCTTGGATGGTAGGACACGGATTGGTTGCAGAAACCCACTGTTCATGGCCGCCAGATGTGTGCTGCGGAAGTCAAACATGCATCTAAGGGTGGTGTAGGGATAGGACACTAGGCCATACAACCTACTCCGCAGGGTAAAGCAGATAGGTGTTTGCAGTATTGTAATTGCATTTGTATAGCGCTTACTACCCCTGACGAGGCGTCAAAGTGCTTTTTTCGCCGAGTAGCATGCTACTCCGGGACCCATAGAGGATTAGTGTTGAATTAGTATAGTGAAACGTACATTTTAAATGGTGGATAGGTTAGTCAATTATTTGGATTTGGAAGGATAGCAGAAGGTGTTTTATAGCGTTTTAGGACCCTAGTGTAATTTTCCCGATTCATGCCCTTATATAGGTATAAATCACCTTGTCCTTATATAGGCATGGAAATCATGCCCATATTTAGACATAACCCATACAGTCCAAATACAGGCATGGCTACTTCCACTAGTTCCAAAAAGCCTCAACGATTTCTTGGAAAACTCGGCTTCAGCAGTTAGGGACTTCCCCTTGCTTGAATATTGATTTGTCCAAGAACTGATGGAGTTTTCAAAGAACTGTGATTCTTTAATGACGTTATTATGTCCAACCTTACGTCAAACCAGGCACCTTCAAGGTATAAATATGCCTACACTTGCCCACGGTAGTTTGGAGCAGCTCGACTATCTACTTGCCCAACGCAGCTCGCTACAGCAAGTACCGAAGGAAGCCGTTCCTCCTGCTGACGCACTGAGAGACACGCTGTCTTTTCTCTCGCCGAGAAATCCAGCTCCAGTGTTTCCAAGCTCCCCATGCGGGGTGTTGGGAAATCGAGTTTTGAGACAGAGAGATACCAGACCTCCTTCATTCTAAAACCAAGGTACGGAGCTGATTAGACCTGGCTTCCAGGGGGCGAGGGAAGGGAAAAAACACCTCAACATCAGGGATATAAAAACAACAACAAAATGAAATAAAGGAGGTGGGGTGGCTGGTTCAGACATTTGCCCATGCCCCAACATCATGAGAGAACAGTCTTTCTGCCCCATGATGTGCAGACTGGAGAGGTTAACCCCTCCCCCCCCCCATCTACCCATTGAGGAGGAGGGGCCACTAGACAGTAGGGAAACAGCTTAGCAAAAAAAGGTGGGGGCAGTCTACCCAAGATTTGGGCTGTGCCTCTACTTCAACAGATAGGTTTACCCCAAATCTGCCTGCTGGGGGTGCTGAAGGGAGGGAATAAAGCCAAATATAAACCAGGGAACAATGATCCCAAAAAAAGAAGGGGTGGAGCAGTCCGCTCAGAAGTACACAAGGATATATTTAAAACCAAATTAATCAAAAAGGGAATGGACACTGGTATCTACTTAACCATCGGTCAAGTATTGACAACCCTCATAGAACACCTGGTCTAGATCGTTGCGGTATATCTTTTTTCCGCCCCGCCAGGGATCTTGGCATAGTCATAGGGTTGTCAAATAACGTGCGGTATGCCTGCCTCACCCGAGGCTACCTCTGGTTCAGGTAGAAGTGTCCATTCCCTTTTTGATTAATTTAGTATTGAACCAGGGGAACCGAATGGACCGTGAATCCTCTTCCCTCCTTTTTGATATAAGTATATTTAAAACCAACCTAGACCACAATCCCCTTGACAGCTTCCACTCCCCCAAATACTTATGTCCCACTGAACTGTTCACTCATATGTTTATGCACCAATGGTTTTACATTGCAACTTAAGTTAAATATATTCTTTATAAACATATTTCTAACGTCTACTTGTCCTTTTTCAATTGATAATGTAAATATCACCTCAGACCTTTGGAGTTGCATTGAGCAGAACATATCCATAAGCTCTGTTAAGAGCACCACTGGTTCTTGGGGCCAGGACAAAAATAAAAATTATGTATGGTATTAAACATCAATAGAAAGCCCATCCCCTCTTCTTTCACCTCTGCAATCGCCTGTTCCTTGCCCTCCAGTGTCTTGAAGATTTTTCGGAGGCACATGTTGCTCAGTGTTAATAATGAAGCAGGCATCAAGATTGGTTATCGGGTCACCTATTGTACAAATAATAAAACATTATTTCAAATCATTGCAACAATTTCCTTTCTGTCTTTAGGATCATACATAATTTCAGACCTCGATTTCCTTCTTAAACGATTAATTGCCATGGCGTAGTCTGTTTAAATACTTTAAAGATATCTTGTGATAATGAAAAGCAGCACTCTGTACGCAAAACACAGAAACATTGAATACAGCACTGGAATTCTTAATAAAACACAAAAGGAAACAAAAACAGCACATTAAATTAGCAGGCAGAATGGCTCCAAACATACAAATTAGCAGGCAGAATGGCTCCAAACATACTAACCTACCTCTGAAATAGCAAATTCAGCCTTCCATCCCTTCAAGGATGATAACTTGAGCACCATAAATAGAGTCATAGTTACAACTATTATTTACAGCCAGTAGAAATTGTATAAATGCAGTATCAAGTGCTATCTAAAAACATCTTATTATCATCATTAGAAAAAGAAAGGTTAATGGGAGTTGGGAAAAAAATTACTCACTAATAGTTTGTGTATGTCTGCATAGTTTCATTATCCTCAAAACATGTCTCCATTTTAGCCAACAGTGCATACGAAGCTATTATGTGATTTATTACAGATTCAAAGTATGTAGGCAGTCACATGGGCTGAAATTGAGACTAAAGTGCAGGAGCTATAAGGCTCTGCTAATCTTTCCTTTTATTAGGGTCCTCTGTTATATTGAGTATTTGTATTTCTTCCTGGTTATATCAAGTAGTACAGAAGGATGCCTTCCACCAAACTCAAAGTGGGCATATTTTGCAGTGTAAAGGTACCACATCCCTTTGGCGTGCCATAAGTAATGACCTTTCTCCCTTGGCCCAGAAGTGATATCACCCACAGACCCTCTGACCCTGAAGTGACATCGCTTGCAGATCACGACCCTTAGGTGACATCACCTGTGGACTGAGACTCACTAGTCCCACCAAGAAGTAACCTCAAGAACGGTATTCCTCCTAAGGTTTGCTGCAGAAGAAAGTAGCAGGAAGCGATATGGGGGTGTGTGTGTGGAAAGGGGAAGCACTGCTCAATCTTCTTCCACAGCACAGGCTATTTACTTTTGATTAGCCAGTCACAATGTCCTACCACGGTTTCATCGTGTATAATCTCCATACAACTGAAAATACCTGACATTACAATATGCATAAGAACACTGGCCCACACCCCGTTTTTTCCAACTACAAATGCATGCAGAGCTGAAAAAAATGACTATCAGGAATTTATCACATCATGCAACAAACAAGCATGAGCAAAACCAATAGGTCTCCTACGTGAGAGCTATTGGCTTTGAAGTATGAAACCTATAGGCTTTCTAAATATTTCTTTTAGCCATGTTGTACAGCAGCACGTCCCTTCACTCTTTCTACTTTACCTTTCTCTACTTCATGTCTTTCTTTTTCTTGCGGCATCTCATCTTTTCACATCACCAAGCACTTCACGGGTTTCCTCTATATTCACTTCTCTATCTACTCCTGTCTTTATGTCAACTCTCT
The DNA here is from genome assembly GCF_964261635.1 of Lissotriton helveticus. NCBI lineage: Eukaryota > Metazoa > Chordata > Amphibia > Caudata > Salamandridae > Lissotriton > Lissotriton helveticus. The sequence goes on along the minus strand of NC_136061.1, from coordinate 1,488,579,420 downwards.
GTATCGCCTCTTTCTATCCTTACTTTCTTCGGCAATTCTACATTTTTCACTCTTCTACTTCATCCTCTCACTTGCTCTCCATCTCAATGTACCTACCCATTTCTACTTAAACTCTGCCTACTTCGCTTCCTTCAATACCACATATCCTTTTGCAGCATCCATGTATCCCCTCTTTCTAATTTCACAAATGCCTTGCATCTCTCTTTACTCTACATATCTTTATATAACTCACTCTGCCATTCTCGCTATATCCGCACTCCCTTACTTGGATTTCTCTCACTACTTCATGTCTTTCTGTATTGCCTCTCACATTGCTCACCCCTTCGCATAACCCTTTGCTCTCTCTACATTTCTTTCTCCCTATCTCTAACTCTCTGTACCTCACTCCATAACCCTACCTATCTCTCTGATTCTCTTTCACTCCCTACCTTTGGATCATTCTTTTTCAGACTACCTCATATTTCTGCCTTTACATGGATAAAAGGTTACAACTTTTCCCGAGTCTATGATTATTGAAGGTAAAGGATTAAGTGAAATGTATTTTTGTTTTTTGCGTAATATGCTAACTCCCTTTGATCCCTAGGTCCTTAGGTACTGGAGACGAAGATTGGTAATCGTGTTTGTCCTCTCTTCCAACCTATTGTAAAGCGCTCTGATATCCTTCGGGATCTTGTTTGCGCTATATAAAACTTTAAAAATAAATAAATAAAATATATTTCTCCCTACTTAACCGTCTAACTTATGCAACTCCCTTCCTCATCCATCTCTTTTTTTAATTTACCCCTCTTGGTTTGCAATCATTTTACTTCTCTGTCTTTTACCTGTCTCTCGCCACCTACCATTTTTCTTTCCGAGTAATAGCATGCAGTAGTTCACTAAACGTGCACCAAATTGCCTTTACCTGTCTCCTTCAGTGCGAGGTATAGGCTGATTAGACATCTAATTCTAAAGGAAATGTTTCAAAACAAAAAAAAGTAGATCTAAGTACAAAAAGACACGACCGTATTAATGGTTGCTCAAGAGTTAATTGGCTAGCGGAGGGTGGGCGACTTCGGCTTTAGGTTTATTCTGCATGTTTTTGAATGTTGTAATATTGTGTAGCATCCTAAAGGTTTGAATTAAACTATAATGGGTAACAAATTAAAAAGTTGTTCCAGACAGATCATTTAACAAGCATTTGCAATGCAATAGGTCTCGCATTCACGCGAGTTTGAGCTATTGGCATTGTAAATGACAATGCCTTTTATTTATGTTCTGGGTTTTAAAACATAAATAAAAGGCATTGTCATTTACAATACTAATAGCTTAAACTCTAGCAAATGTGAGACATACTGTATTGCAATAAAGGGCTTTCACGACCGCTTGTTAGATTGTACATATCAGAGGAAGAGACCGGCCTGCGACGTCTTCAAAGTAGTGATAAATAGTGCAGTAACGAAGATGTGTAAGTGTTGTAAATTACACAGACACAAAGTGTGAAGTGAGAGTTACATATGATTCGAGTTATAAACACTTACAAAGCACTCCAACACCTTTCGCTCTGTGATTACACGGTCGCGTCTCAGGAGGAAGAGCGGGGGGGGGGGTATTTCCTGCCCTCTCCATGATTTGAGTGTGCAGTGTGGCATTGTGTAATGTCATTGCTATTTTTGGCCTAATAAAATTACTCTAGCTGTAGAAGGGTCCTGGCTTTACCTCCTGGTGCAGGGCGGGCTGTGCATTATGGCAGGCATGTTGGGAGGGAGGGATAGTCTCGTCTGCAGCTCTGGCCTCGTACAGTGCCCCTGCAATTACTAGTGAGCAAGAGGCGCTGAGATGGTGGCATTGGTATTGGTGGTGGTGGTATTGGTGGTGGTGGTGGTACTGGTATTGGTGGTGGTGGGTTGGTATTGGTGGTGGTGGTATTGGTGGTGGTGGTATTGGTGGTACTGGTAGTGGTGGTACTGGTGGTGATGGTGGTTTTATTGGTGGTAGTATTAGATGGTGGTGGTATTAGTGCTGGTAGTGGTGATAGTATTGGTGGTGGTGGTTTTGGTATTGGTTTTGGTATTGGTGGTGCTGGTATTGGTAGTGGTAGTGGTGGTGGTAGTGGTTTTAGTGGTGGTATTGGTGGTGGTATTAGTGGTGGTGGTGGTACTGGTGGTGGTACTGGCATGGGTGGTATTGGTGGTGGTGGTGGTGGTGTTGGTGGTGGTATTGGTGTAGTGTAGTCCCAAAAAGTACCCTGTCATGCAGGACCTACAATGTTTACGGATAACCTATACTGTGGGTCTGGTGGCAGACTGACTCTGTACACCCCCGCCGCATATATTAGCCTATGGTTCGCATTAGCTAGCTCGCAGTGCCACTAGAATCTCCCGTTATCAGAGAGATTAGTTTTTGCAAGTTTAGAACACAATAATCTCAGACTCGTGGAAACAATATATTACTTTTCACCCAGTCACTCATGCTTGCCTGTTTTTGCTCTCAGAGAGATACAGAGAAGAAACAGTTGAATGTGCTTTACAATAAGAATTAATTGTACAGTAGTTCTTCTCATGTAGGATAAATGCTCGGTTACGACTGTAACACAGCAACAGAGATATAGAACCAGCAGTACAGTGAATAAGAAGAGATAGTATTGCTCTACCATTTTGCAATAGTCATGAACCTATACATGAATATAGAATGCATTTATAAAATATAGTGCGTACTCCTAAGATGCCTGACTAGACGTACCTAAGTGTACCTAGCATGTGAGTAGGTGCTAAAGAGCTTAAGCCAAAGAGCCTAAGAGCCAAGAATCGCCCTAGGCTTCAGTCAAACCCCCATACCTGAATAGTGAGAGTGTTGGACTTCATCCGGGACTTGAGCTGGACACACCGCAAGGGATCGTCAGACCACTGTCAGCTGGAGCGATGTCATGTCGGAGCTGCAGCGTCTCTGGTCAGTGTGTCGGCCTTGAAGTCTCTGTTCCCTCCTGCTTTCTGATAGCAAGAAGTGCTGTATTTATACAGTCTATGTGTGTATGTTCCCCATTGTTAAGTATGAGGATGACGTTGGGGATTAAATCTTGTGCGTCAATGGGAGGTGAAGTGGACCTCCTGTAGAGTGTACTCATAAATTATTCATATGTGCTAAGGATGACGTCTCAGCAATATCGATCGGGTAGAATCCTCCCTCGTCATGAACTAGGTGAAAGGTTTAGTCCATAAAAGGCTGCTGACCTTGTAAGGTGTTATGTCCATACAAGGCAGTCTGTCCTTATTTGGACTTATGTCCTTATAAGGCTGTTCATATGAAATGACGGGGAGATATTGTAGGGAAAGTGTACGATGTTCCCTGGAGCTTTACCAGAGTACCGATATGAAATATAACACCCAATCCAACTTATACATAACAATGATAATACACATTTTCGAAATACACATTGATAACAGTGTCAGTGCATAAAATTATCAAGCAGTCATTTAAAAGGTTTCTAAAAATGTTATAAAACAAATAAAAACAGTTTCAAAAACAAGGAAAAGTTTCTCTGGTAATGTTTGAAAGTTGTAAAATTCAGCAAATCATAGTTTTAACCCCTTGCATGCTCATGACGGCCCCCGGCAGTCATGCGTCACAGTGGGCGTGTGCAGAGGACGGCTGTGGGCCGTCAGAAACCCGCCCACTTTTAAAATCGACCACGCAGCGCCAAAATTCGCCGTACATGCAAGGGGTTAAATGGGTTTGATCATACAAGTTGAACTACTGTAAGCGTACTTAGAAGGCCATGCTCTGAGATAGAAAGTGTCAATTTGAAAAAAAATAGTTTGACAGAAAAATGAAGGGAAAGGAAAAGTTCCATATTCGTTCCCAGCACATGGTGAGCCAGATTTATATTAAGTGTCCTGGCTGGGAGACATAACATTGTCCCTGCCTTCTGTCGTAAGGGACAAACATCGTAGTACCTCGCATAGCACGTCAAGTGTGCGTAGATTAAACTCCTCAGTGCTGCCAACAGTTGTTGGTGAGGCAGCCGGTGGTGTATTCAATACCTCGGTCTCTAATAAAAGAGAGAGGGACCCAAAACCAAAGGGATGGGATACCAACAATAGACTTTATGTCAAAATAGAATTCCCTTTGGGCACATTAGGTGTAAGGACATCAACTTCTCTACGACAAAAATGGACAACAGATATTACAAACATAAAAACAGATTCAAGCACAGAAACTAAGAGCAATGCATAAGCTACAAAATTATGAGATAACGGTAAGTTCCAAATAGCACAGTTTATTTATACATAAAATTAATAAAAACAAATTAAAATCACAGTAAAATTGGGAACACAGAGAATATATCAAAGGGAATGAATCAAGAACATCAATTCATCTAATCAGATTCATACACCTAAACAGGGAAGTACACAAAAAATCCTAAATCAAATATCAATAGTACTATTCCCTCAATTTCAACGCGTTTCGGCGGACAGTTGGCATGTCGCCGTCTTCGTCAGGAAATATAGACTGTATTCCCAAGAAATCTCGTGTCACAAGCCAATCACCAGAATAGGGAAGTTTGTAGCTCCTATCTGGAACATAAATCCCACTTTGGGCTGAATGACTGAACAGCTGCTCAGCAAATCAAGGATAGAAGGTTTAAACACCACTCCAAGATGAGACGAGTAGTTGTTTGGTAGGTAATCTACACAAAGAGTATTTAAGATCCAAAGTACTCGCGGTACAACACTAGGATCACAGCTTAGTTGCAATTATCCATATGACTTCGGCGTAGTTGTAAAGAACAATATATATTCTTTTACTGTGCGTATATGTAACCACTGCACGTTAACGTTTTCCGGGCCTTTATTGGGTTTTAATTATTCCTCGAACGGCCTCGTAATTTGTAATGCTGCTACTGGAGACGAGCGGATTGACTCGCGGGACGCTAGCAGCATTACAAATTACTACGCCGAATAAACTGTGCTATTTGGAACTTACCGTTATCTCATAATTTTGTAGCTTATGCATTGCTCTTAGTTTCTGTGCTTGAATCTGTTTTTATGTTTGTAATATCTGTTGTCCATTTTTGTCGTAGAGAAGTTGATGTCCTTACACCTAATTTGCCCAAAGGGAATTCTATTTTGACATAAAGTTCAATACCTCGGTGCCAAGGGTGGAGCTGAAATCCAACTCAGTCAAGGGCACCTGGGGATCCTCGAGGAATGCATGCGTTAAGATGGGAATACGCTGGGGACAGAGTCGAGCATGGGACCACAGTGGTTCCAGCCTGGAGTCTAAGTCCGCTGGCGTCTCCGTTAGAGGTGTCAGACACATGTCTAACTCACATTCTACTCCGCAGAACAGGCATCGGAACACAGGTACGATGCTGTTGTCATAGACTGGTCTGAAGGACAGAAACCAAGAAGCACTTAGTTCTCGAAGGCGGGACACACCCAGATGTTGTACCATGCGCTCACTGTAATATCTTTCCAGGGGAGCTTTCGTAATCTCGCTGGTGGATGGTCCGTCCATTGCGAAGCAGGTAAGCAACAATCAGGATTCCAGCTACAGCAAACAGTATCATAGGTAGACCCCCGAAAATGCTTCCAAACACGGAGTGTATGAAGTTAGGAATTACTCGGAGGATTGTTTGGAAAGTGCTAAGGAATCCGGACCATATGGTCTTAAATAGGTGTATGATGCCACTCATATCAGACATGTTAAAGATACGCCTCACCATTTCTACGAAAGGTAGGGGGCAGTTGGTGTGGATTAGGGCCTATATCTCCGTTGAGGTCCTTGCAATTTGCAGTTCAAAGGTTTCTCGAGCGGAGGTTAACCGCACGGTTTGCTGTAAAAACATGGCTTTCATTCTGCTCAAAACAACAAACTGTATCAACGAAACATTCAGGGAAGGCCATACTAGCGCCTCCCTGACTGTATCTGTCCGATGAAACAATACTTGCATACAGCAAGTAACCCTGGTGTTCACGGTGACCAGATATGCAATGTCTGGAAGCATGCCACAACAACCTTGATCGTTCAGCATCAAGTAACTCCCATTGGAAAGTAACTCGAACACTGGCGATATCACGCCAGCTGGTGTTCCTTTCATGTGGCAAGACAGATTCGAAACTGAACCATGCAGGTTCCGTGCAAAACAATGTCTGGCATATGAGAGAACCGCTTAAAGCGTTCTTGCAGTTGGTACCACTAAGAAACACTTCTGGATCCCCACTCCGGCATCGAAACTTATATGGTAAATCCCAGGATGTCTTAATGTATTCTTTACCCAACCTTTCATATCTGCTTGCCTGCCTTTGCTCAAGGCAATAGTGAAACTGAAATGCAGTGACCGGGAGAGTAATTCGGCCGTGAATCAGCCACTCAGTTGACGGTAATTCCGCCACTGTAAATGGTAGCCTGTCCAGTTTTTAGGTCGAGCCTGTCCCATTCCGGAGGAATGGATAGGATCGAATTCATGTCGGCAAAATCCTCGTGAAACTAAGGGCTTTCAACTGGCGTTTTGTTTACGTTCACGTGAACCACGTGACAGCAAGCTCCTTCGTGCACGAGCTTGCCTGAGCCTTCCGCCTATCAGCCTGCCAGTTCTCCTCCCCTAATTATTCACTTCACTCCTACATCAAAGCCTCAGCCTCCCTCACATGCCATTTGCTTCCTAACCAGCCTGCCTCGCATAATTGCATCAGACACTTCAAAGGAATGCGCCCTCCGAGACGTGCATTTCTCTTCCCCCCCCCCCCCGGGTATTTTCTTTGGAAACAACAGACAACGTGTACACTATTTCAGCACATTCCAAGTCTGCAGTTTTAACTACCAGTCACCACATCAGATTTTACTTTGCAGAGTGCAGATTCAGAGTGCAGAGTGCAGATTCAGAGTGCAGAGTGTAGATTCAGAGTGCAGATTCAGAGTGCAGAGTGCAGATTCAGAGTGCAGAGTGCAGATTCAGAGTGCAGATTCAGAGTGCAGATTCAGAGTGCAGATTCAGAGTGCAGATTCAGAGTGCAGATTCAGAGTGCAGAGTGCAGATTCAGAGTGCAGAGTGCAGATTCAGAGTGCAGAGTGCAGATTCAGAGTGCAGATTCAGAGTGCAGATTCAGAGTGCAGATTCAGAGTGCAGATTCAGAGTGCAGATTCAGAGTGCAGATTCAGAGTGCAGATTCAGAGTGCAGATTCAGAGTGCAGAGTGCAGATTCAGAGTGCAGAGTGCAGATTCAGAGTGCAGATTCAGAGTGCAGATTCAGAGTGCAGAGTGCAGATTCAGAGTGCAGATTCAGAGTGCAGAGTGCAGATTCAGAGTGCAGATTCAGAGTGCAGAGTGCAGATTCAGAGTGCAGAGTGCAGATTCAGAGTGCAGAGTGTAGATTCAGAGTGCAGATTCAGAGTGCAGAGTGCAGATTCAGAGTGCAGATTCAGAGTGCAGATTCAGAGTGCAGATTCAGAGTGCAGATTCAGAGTGCAGAGTGCAGATTCAGAGTGCAGAGTGCAGATTCAGAGTGCAGATTCAGAGTGCAGATTCAGAGTGCAGATTCAGAGTGCAGATTCAGAGTGCAGATTCAGAGTGCAGATTCAGAGTGCAGATTCAGAGTGCAGAGTGCAGATTCAGAGTGCAGAGTGCAGATTCAGAGTGCAGATTCAGAGTGCAGAGTGCAGATTCAGAGTGCAGAGTGCAGATTCAGAGTGCAGAGTGCAGATTCAGAGTGCAGATTCAGAGTGCAGATTCAGAGTGCAGATTCAGAGTGCAGATTCAGAGTGCAGAGTGCAGATTGCAGATTCAGAGTGCAGATTCAGAGTGCAGAGTGCAGATTCAGAGTGCAGATTCAGAGTGCAGATTCAGAGTGCAGATTCAGAGTGCAGATTCAGAGTGCAGAGTGCAGATTCAGAGTGCAGAGTGCAGATTCAGAGTGCAGAGTGCAGATTCAGAGTGCAGAGTGCAGAGTGCAGAGTGCAGAGTGCAGATTCAGAGTGCAGAGTGCAGAGTGCAGATTCAGAGTGCAGAGTGCAGATTCAGAGTGCAGAGTGCAGATTCAGAGTGCAGAGTGCAGATTCAGAGTGCAGAGTGCAGATTCAGAGTGCAGAGTGCAGATTCAGAGTGCAGATTCAGAGTGCAGATTCAGAGTGCAGAGTGCAGATTCAGAGTGCAGATTCAGAGTGCAGATTCAGAGTACAGATTCAGAGTGCAGATTCAGAGTGCAGATTCAGAGTGCAGAGAGCAGATTCAGAGTGCAGAGTGCAGATTCAGAGTGCAGATTCAGAGTGCAGATTCAGAGTGCAGATTCAGAGTGCAGATGTAGAGTGCAGATTCAGAGTGCAGAGTGCAGATTCAGAGTGCAGAGTGCAGATTCAGAGTGCAGAGTGCAGATTCAGAGTGCAGATTCAGAGTGCAGAGTGCAGATTCAGAGTGCAGATTCAGAGTTTAGAGTGCAGATTCAGAGTTCAGATTCAGAGTGCAGATTCAGAGTGCAGATTCAGAGTGCAGATTCAGAGTGCAGATTCAGAGTGCAGATTCAGAGTGCAGAGTGCAGATTCAGAGTGCAGAGTGCAGATTCAGAGTGCAGATTCAGAGTACAGAGTGCAGAGTGCAGATTCAGAGTGCAGATTCAGAGTGCACATTCAGAGTGCAGATTCAGAGTGCACATTCAGAGTGCACATTCAGAGTGCACATTCAGAGTGCACATTCAGAGTGCAGAGTGCAGAGTGCTGATTTAGATTGCAGAGTGCAGAGTGCAGATTCAGAGTGCAGATTCAGAGTGCAGAGTGCAGAGTGCAGATTCAGAGTGCAGATTCAGAGTGCAGAGTGCAGATTCAGAGTGCAGATTCAGAGTGCAGATTCAGAGTGCAGAGTGCAGATTCAGAGTGCAGAGTGCAGATTCAGAGTGCAGAGTGCAGATTCAGAGTGCAGATTCAGAGTGCAGATTCAGAGTGCAGATTCAGAGTGCAGAGTGCAGATTCAGAGTGCAGATTCAGAGTGCAGATTCAGAGTGCAGATTCAGAGTGCAGAGTGCAGATTCAGAGTGCAGAGTGCAGATGCAGAGTGCAGATGCAGAGTGCAGATTCAGAGTGCAGAGTGCAGATTCAGAGTGCAGAGTGCAGATTGCAGATTCAGAGTGCAGATTCAGAGTGCAGAGTGCAGATTCAGAGTGCAGAGTGCAGAGTGCAGAGTGCAGATTCAGAGTGCAGATTCAGAGTCACCAGGCAGGCTTTGACAACAAGGTAGACCAGAGCGCGGGGGAGCTTAGCCTGTAAGGGTATGAACGCCATGTTCCCTGTAATTAGGAAGCAGCCTATTCAACACTTAAGACAGTAATGTCATCCCATCTGCCAAGGCCTGCGCTGGCTGGCAGCGCGCCCCTGCCTGCTGCTGCTTCTGTTACCCACCTGATCCTCGGAGACCCGCTTTGATGGAGCGTTTGCAAACACAAGTTTCTTCGCCGGGCTGGCGGCGCGCGCAGGAGATAACAAGCATTGGCATTGCCAATAGGTCTCGCTTGTGGGACCTTATAAGTATTTAGTTTTGCAGCACAATATCCTTGTTGCATAATCGGATATTGTGCTGCAAAAATAAATACTTATAAGGTCCCCAAGCGAGACCTATTGGCAATGCCAATGCTTGTTCAATTTGCAGCATTGTATATTTCGTTCCCCTTTGTGCCATTTCCATCTGTGTATCAGTTAGATTATAGTCTGAAAACAGAGACGTAATGTTTATAAAACGCCAAGGCACAAGGCCTGCACGCAAAGATTGTAGCGTCCAGCTCAATAACATAATAGAACGTAACTGTGATTGGCTGTGCTGTAATATATCTAAATCCTGTTCTAGTATGTCTATAGCAGAAGATACAATGTTGCCCAATGAATATGCTCTGGAGGTCAAAGTTGTTAACCCATTATCCACTACAGTAAAAGCTTTGTCTAAGTTAATACGGTCTAATTCCTGTATTCTCTCTGCGGCTTCTTGTTGGGAAATCTTCCAGATATCATTATAGGCAGTATAAATGCCTGCATATATGAAACGTTTTTGATGTTGTTTCTTAGGTCCAAGTAAAAAGTTCCTAAGATCCATGTCTTGAGAGTAAAGATAAATGTTGTTTCACTTCTGTCAGTGTTGAGGTTTCTAGCCATTCTAGGCACAACATCCCAACACTATAGGATGTCACTACCCCTGGATGTTTTCTCTATACATATCGTGGATCTGGTCTATGCATACTGAGTCCCATGGTGATATGTAGGAACCGTTTATGACATGTGTTTGTGTCTAAGGGCCAAACCACCCACTCCTTCCAGATTGGATCTGATCTATTGTACTTTAGTATGTCATCAATTGTTGCCCCTTCCTTTGCAGAAGAATTCTGCCACCCATGTGATGGTGTAGGGAATTTGGGTGTGTTCAGGTCCTTAATCGTGGCTATCCCAAGACAGGATGTCTGTTGCACAGTATCATTTAAAAAGACCATCTGCTGTGGAATGAGGCATGCTCTAAATAGTGCCTCTGTACCCAGGACTTGCCAGTCCTTTGTACCCCAAATCGATTTTGTGTCAATTTTGTCTTTCCATAGGTTGACACCCTGTTCAGACAATTGGGCCAAAAAGGAAGCAGAGTAAATCTGTTTAGTATTGGTTAACATAATTTTCAGCAATGATGATGGTGCAACCTTATAATAAAATGAAGCTGGGTCTGTGATTTTAAACCCTGAAAAGTATGCAAATTTTTGTGCAAACCTTTGTGAACTACATTTTGGTGGTGTTGGGCAATGTTCCCACTGATTGTATTCAAATACATTCCTAGGTGAAATGGATTTGTGCAGAAAGTGATGACCAAAATGTTGATAACAGTACAATTTGTCATAGTCCGACGAACCCTCTAACATTTCAAAATTAGAAAATGCAGCAGTTTTTTCAAGATCAGACAACATGTTATTAACTGTTTCAGTGTCCCAATCATCAGAAAATGTACTGAAGGTAATGATATCACTTCATGAGATTTTAAATACATAATTCATTTTTAAAAGTTGGGTCGGTCGGAATATATTAAAATCAACCTTGTCCCATACTATACCATGAGCTAGAGGAACGGCTGTGATGTTCACTGATGACAAGTCCCTTTGTTCACAATGTGACTATGTGCGTGGCTTTAGGAGGATGTTGACCTTTCGGGCTGTGGAATCTTGTTGAAGGTAATGTCCATTGATAAGCATGCTAAAAGTCAATACCAAACCTAGCCAGAAAAGAAAAAACATTATCCCAGAAATTACCTAGAGTTCAATCCAAGGTGATACCAGGTATGTCTTTTGAAGAAAGAGAAGAACGTTTTTTAATTATTGCTTGAATGCTGTTTTGGCTGGCGTCATTTCCGGCCCGCTTTGATCCAGTGAAAATGTATCAAAGTTAATGAAATAGCCAGAAGCTGTTCGATCAATTGTTAGAATTGCATCGGGATTGGTTGAAATGTTATTTTCCTCTCGATGAGGCATGTTGATGTAGACATCTGTGTTTGGTCTAATTGCAACTTGTGAATTATTCTGATTTTCATCATGAATTTGAATGTTCGGTTTAAGTGGAACAAGTTCCGTAGCATTGGTACTCAGTCCTTCATTCCTTACAGGTGGCTCTTCAAACGTGAAAAGTCTTTCTGTTTGAACTTCTTGGATTGTAGCTAGAGGAGGATGTCTACTATATTGGAGTCCACTTGGCCTACTATTTAGTCTTAGCCACATAGTGTGGTTTGATTAAGTCAATTGAGACAAATCTTTTTTCCGGCAAGAGGCACAGTTCTTGTTCCGTGTACTGCAAGGACTGGTACAGGTTTTCTGTAAGAAGGTCCAAATTCCTTTCTGTCCGCAATTTTCTCAGCAAACAGATCCCCGACTTTTGGGATCCAGACAGGTCGTGCTGTGACTACCTTGACTTCTTCAGTGGCGGTCTGATTTAGATGGACATTGCTTTGTTTTGTCCTGGATTCATTCAGATCCTGTAAAACAGCCAAACAATCATGGATATCAAATGGTTTTTCTTCCGCCACTGTGCCTTCTTAATCAAGATCAGGTACCCACATTCGTGTCCCAAAGAGGACCTCATAAGGAGTGACTCCCCCTAGAGAGTTTCTTGGCTGGTTATTTAATGCTCGCTGAACCCCATAAAGGTGTGTGACCCAACTACCGTCCTTGCCTAATACCCTGGCTGTTAAGGACTGCTTTAAGTCCCGTTTTTTCCTCTCCACAACAGAATTTCCCTCAGGATGATACGGAGATGAGAACCGCAATGCTACGCCCATTCCTTACAGGGCCTCTTTGTAAGCCGAGAGCTAAACGCAGGGCCGCGGTCAGAGTGTAACATGCAAACTGCGTATGAACGGATGAAGACTCGCAAATCTCTTATAACAGTTCGAGCATCAGCCGAACGCTGGGGCCAAACCCATAGGAATCTTGAGCAGGAATCCACTGCTACCAGGATATACCTGCAAGCCACGTCCGTTCGGAAGGGGCCGCAGTGGTCCAAGTACACATATGCAAGAGGTTTGTCTGATTTCAGTAATGGGGTCCGTGCCAGGCGTGCAACGGTGGAGCCTTCCATCTGCTGGCAGATGTTGTATTTTAAGACATAGTCCTTAGTTTGCTTAGTTAACCCTGGCCACCAATAGCGCTGTTTCAGTAAAGAAATAGTCGCATTTACGCCTGTGTGCGCAGAGCCCAAACCCTTGTGTCCAGCTAATATTAATCCTTGCCTACGATCCATATTTGGTATTACTCTATCTCTCACTCCAGGAATCTGAGCATATAGAATGTTTTGTGCATCTAACAGGTAGGAGTATTTGAGTGGGAATTTCTTAGGTGCTGCTGTGCTGCCTTTGTGTGATGCGATGACAGCTACCATTATATTTATGTCTATTCTCGTTTTTGAACGAGTCAGCGCAGCTACGGAAGCCGTGCGAACAACCCCCTTTGCGGCTTCATCAGCCAATGAATTCCCTTCAACGTGCACGCCATCACGTTGTTGACTCAGTGTATGGATCATGTGTGTCCTTGGTAGTTCGGATTTCAGTTCTGCTACCTGTTCCCATAGTATTTTGTGCTTTATTGTGCCACCTTTTGCATCTTTAAACCCATTCTGGTCCCAATGTTGTAAGTACTCATTGTACGACTGTACACAGTAAAAGGAATCACACACGATTAGTGTGGGGAACGCGTGATCCGTATTTACAAGTGCCAGTGTGAAGAGAATCCGCCCCCGATAGGGAGGGTAAAATTGGAACAAGACATTGGATCTCCTCTCACATATCCTGAGTGGGATAGAGTTTTAAGATAGCATAAGACTGATCGGCAAAGCCCAGTTTCTGCTGATACGAGCTAAGATACTTTATAGGGCCTATTTCACCTCCTTACTCCTAGAAAAAAACTACCTGATACACAGGGGGAATGCCCTAGGTGTAGACACATGGCAGCAGATCTCCTACATAAGTTAACAACCTGTCTGGTGGTCACAGGCTACTGGACTAAGGTGAATGAGTGATTTGTGATGATACCATGTTTGAGGGTGGACTGCATCTTAAAATATTGTGTGCTGAGTCTACACCCTACATACAAAAAGGGGAAAAAATTTAACTGCTTTGATCCGTTGATGCTGCTTTTGGCGAAGCGCAGAATCATGATTCATTGGATGCACCTGTGAGGTCCTCCCGTGACACAATGTTTCAGAGACACTAGAGAATGGTTGTTAGATGAGAAGATAAGACTTACCATGGTCCAGACGGACAACAAAGCCCAAGACGACATCCAAGCGTGGCACATGATGACAGATATGCTGCAAGAGATGGACTGTGCCCCCGAGACATGGGTTCCTTGAAGTGTGGGGTCCCCTGGGTCTGATCAGCCCACCTATGCCGCATGCAAGAAGGGAGTAGGTTGAGATACACAAGTGGGGAGGATTAATGTAAAGATATAGAAAGCAATGTAGATCAGGTCTCAGTGACGTCTACTAAACTAGGAGAGAAGTTGGAGATGAGGTTGTGGATGTTATAAATATTCTCGATGGCGATTCAAGGAAGGCTTCAGAGAGGGTATTTACTGGGATGCAGGAAGTGAAAGGATTAGGCCCAAAGGAGGTTGCAGAAAGGAGAAGTGATAGGGCTAAGCTATGGTTATTCAAGGGTGTAGTGAGTAGGGGCATGATAGAGGGGGTGAAGCAGGGAGGTGCAAAGGAGGGAGCAGAGGTAGGAACAGGGCTAATGTGAGACTGGAATGGGTTTTTTCCTTCAAGTTGGGAAAAGAGAGGAAAGAGAAAGGAAAATACTGCCACCATGCCTTGCAAAAGGATGAACTAAGGCTGCTTCCGGATCACCCAAGGCTATGTGCTCAGCGAGGCGCAAGCAGGCAAAGCCAGTCAATGACAATGCAGTGTGAATGCTCCCATCATCTCACCAGGGAGGGCCAGGTAGAAGCTGCTCAAGGTCAAGTGGATCGCTCAAGTACAGATTCAGAGGGCACCACTCAGACAACTATACTGGTAGTCACTAGTCATTGCTGGAAAGGGATGCACTGAAACATGGAGGCAGGGTGACTGAAAGCCAGGAGAGGCAGAAATTGGTCAAGCTATACACTGGTTGAAGGGAACTCGGATACAGAACACCTGCCAGTTCACCATCCTGAAACCTTAATTGGTATTTTTATTTGTATATGGAAGGCTATTAGTACATTGAAAGTAGAACTGGATTTGATCTTTGCACTTTATTGTATGGCATGATGACTGAGCATTTTCAGCTTAGCTGTGTGTCAGCAGATTCAGTATGTGACAAATAAAGCCATGTGTTTTTTGTCATTTTGCATCGTGTAATCAATCACTGTTGTCCATTTATTGTAGCTCACCATGCGTCTGTAACGCATTTGTATGTGACAAATACAGGCAGGTTGGAGTTATTTTGTCCAGTTTCTTTATCCATGATTTAATTACATCATGAGTCGAAAAAATTATTTTTTTCTAGACCCCTGGCGAAAAATACACAAATGCTTATAAAGACTGCCTAACTTGTGGCCGGTAGCTAAAAAGTAATGCTCGAGTGGTAGGCGCAGCCGTTGGTAGTGCCACCCACACACACACATACACTAATGCATGTATATAAATACAAGCAAAAACACAATCCACTTGTAGTCCTACATCAATTGTGTTGTGGGGAAAAAAGCATTCACTATAACAAAACATATCAAAACAATATGGTGTAGCCACAGTCACAAATGCATGCACACTTTTTCACTAATTACTTTTTTTTTTTAAAGAATTGTAGGATTTCACAAGAACATTTTTGAGAAAGTTGCAGCTCATTTTAATAAAAATCAATTCCTACAGTGTCACTTCCTACACCTTTCATGGTGGGATGGCTTGAAAAGGGGGTTGGACCTGGATCCTGGGGTCACTTCCTACACCACGTATGTCAGGAAGTGTTGAAGTGTAAGTGCAGTTTGGCTCTTGAACATTGGGTCACCTAAAACATAATTTCCTGAACCCTGCATGGTGAGATGGTTCAATGGTGAGTATGCTCTGAACACCAAGCTGTTGCGGTCACATTCTGCAATGCCACTTCAACAGCAGGCCTTAGGAGCAGTTTGAGCCGTATGTCTGGAACGGGTCCGTGGGTAAAGTTACATCAAAGCAAGGGGAAATCTGTAATAACCCTTCTCGGGTGCGACCCCATAAATATGGAAAAGGGATTTATTTATTGTTTAGCAATTTTATATAGAGTGAACTTGACCCAAAGGCATTGGAGTACTTTACATCAGCACATTTATGTTTTTTAGGGAAGGGAAGATTAAGTGATTGGGCCAGAATCACAGGATGGTGAGCCGAGAGTGAAACTTGGCTCCCGGTTCCAAAGTCTGCAGCTCTGGTTGTCACAGCACATCCTCTTCCCCGGTACTTCTCCCATTATATAAACCATGCCCTCTTTTGAGTTGGTTAGAAGGTACCACATTATACTACTGTCTGTATATCATTTCCTGTCTGCACCTTTTTTAAGCCAGTCTCTTTCTTTTTGGCCTGATTCGCCGGATGATCTAGGATCGATAGCTTATCTCTTTGCGGCTACGCTTTCTTCTGATATATCCAAAATGTTGCTCTGCTCTATATCTTGCTTTCACTTTCTCTTCCTGGGACGTCTCTTCTATTTCTCGTCTCTGTTTTCCACTCTGTTTGGCCAGTATGACCTTTCTTCTCTCCTTCTCTGCTGCTAGATCTTTCCCATTATCTGAATTTTGTGGGTTGGTATTTTTCTTAGTTAGTTCAGATGATCTTTCCACACAGTGTAACTTTCACCCATGGGTACTTTCTACTTTCACTCTTTATTGTACATCTTGCTGTGTATGTCTCAAACTTGTTTCTATTACTTTCTTTCATATATTATCAGTGTGCTTCTCTCTCTGGTGTCACACTATTTGTAATTCACTTGCATGCTATGCTCCATAGTTTGTTCCGTACCTTCACTTCATTCTTCTAAATTCTTCTTCACCTTTCTCTCCTCTACAGACACCTTGTTTCCACTAATATATTATTTTCCAAACGCTCCTCTGCTCCCCTTCCTTGGTCTCTCTTTGGCTAACTCTTTTCTACTTCCTTTCCTGTGGTGTCCCCTTTATCTCTCATGTCAATATTTTTCCACTTAATGTCACTCTTGATCTATCTTGATATTAATTCAATAATTTTGTTTTACCCATTGCAGTTTCTATCTCCAATTGGGTCTCATCCTGCCCAACTTTATCTTTTATTATTGCTCTTATTATGTACTTAACCTCTGCATGCCCCTCTTCGCCCCACAGCAGTTTCTCCACACTGCCTTCTGTTCATGATTTTTTCTTTTTTTATACACATCTCTCTTTCTCATTAGGTTTAGTCCATTTTATCATCCTTAAACATTGAAAACTATCTGGCTTGAGCTTCTTTCTTTACCTGCTATGTTGGCGCTCGTCTATCTTCCATTGATTTTTCTTTTTATATATTTCTATCTCTTTCTCTCTTCCTACTTCCCCTGGAACTCATTTATAGTTTCTCTACAAGTGGGTGACTCTTTTTTTCATATTGATTACTATCCCTATATGCAATATCCTTCGAATCGCTTTCATGTACTCGGCATAGGGTGCTTTATTCACTCATACCTAAGCATATCAGTTTTACACAATGCCATGAGTAGCCATGTTTTTGTCCTTTTGGAGTCTAAAATCCTCTTTTTCTTGCATCTCACGCGAGCATCATTCTTTTTTTCGCTGGCATCTCATCACAAACCTCTTTTTCACCTGCTTCTCTTCCAGGGTGACTCTTATTCGCTATCCTTTTGGTGACTCACTTGCTCTCTTCTCCTTCTCTAATTAGTCTCTGCTAATGTTTGTTTTTCTTGCTTTCCTTATTACCGCCTTTACTCGCCCTCAAGTGTGCCTTTTATTCTTTCTTCACTTAGTATCTCATTTGCACTCTCTAACTTTTTCTCTCTCCTACCTTTAACTTTTGTCCACTGCATTAGTTGGGGAAACAGGGTTAACTATTGCAGCATGTCTATAGTTCAGTTTAGTGCTCAGGTGTGCTTGCAGAGAGTTTACAGAGTTTACCATCATCCACAAGTCAAAAAGACATCAAAAGTAGAGGCTGCCTTGAGGCGGAGAGGGAGGGGAGGGGGGGATGATAACCTAATTGATGGTGATCCCTGAGGCCCCACGAAGTTCGATAAAAATATGGTCCTGGAACGTCAATGGCCTTAATAGTGGGTTAAAACGACCAATGGTGCTACAATTTATTAGAAAGCACTCACCTTACGGCTTGCTACAGGAAACCCATCTCCTTGAAAACTAGTGTAAGGTACTAAATAGCAATGGATACACTTTATTATCCCACACATCCAAGTCCACAGTTGTTGCAATCGGGTGACACATGAATTATATTGTCTCAGTTGAGTTAGATGCCCTGGGGGGAGCGACAGCGGGACAAAGACCGGGCCCACTGAAAGAGTTCCTCCAGTCAATGGGCCCGAGTGACGTATGGAGACATCAGCAGCCCCTCATCAGACAGTACACACATCTCAATGGCAAACGGGAGCCTTTCCATAACTGACCACATCCTCACACAGGCTCAGGGCTTAGTGGATTTTCATAGGGCAACACACATAGCACAAGGAGTGTTGGATCACTCCACCGTAGAGGTAGTTCTTGAGGGTGCCCAGAGAGACTACACCCTATCCCCGAAAATTTACCCTTGGTATCTTAAAGATCAAAATTTAAATTGGCCATTAGGAAAGGGGTGGAGTACTTCTTTGACGATAATGTGGGTACAGTAGAATCGAAAATGATGCTTTGGCAAGCATTTAAAGTAGTGATTAGGGTCCGGACACAGGCCCATATGGGGGCGATAAAATACAGTGCCTTGCCCTAGAGACTGCGGAGTCCACTTTAGAAACCCAGGTGGTGGAGGGAGGGGCAAATGACTTAGACGCAAGAAATCGACTGAGGCTCAGACAGAAGGAGCTGAGGGACTTGATCGAAGACAGCGCTAGAACACTGGTGCGTGCCACACAACACCGGCTATACGAAGTAGGAGACAAAGTGAACAATTTCCTGGCATGGCTAGACAAAAACAAAAACGAAAATAAATGGGTCCCTGGAATTGTGGACAATGTAGGCCACAAACATGAGACGGGCAAGGAAATTGCATAGGCATTCTCTACATATTATGAGTCGCTCTACTCCTCATCATCTGCGAAGACAGAGGGGGACTGTGTAGAGTTCCTTCGAGACATACAAATGCCGACATCATACACCGCAGAGAGGGAGGTGTTAGAAGATGACTTGTCAGTGGAAGAGCTTAAAACAGCGACACACATTACAATCTGGGAAGGCGGTGGGACCGAATGGTCTGCCGGTTGAACTATTCAAATGCATGCTAGACAAAATGGCAGAAAACCTACTTACCATGTACACAGAGGCCAAAGAGGTGGGTGTCCTTTCTCCTGACCAAAGAGAGGCAGTAATGGTAGTGATCCATAAGGAAGGCAAATTCCCCATAGAATGTGGGTCAAATCAACTAATTTCTTTACTAAATTATGAGGCCGAAGTACTGGCCAAGGCCCTATCCATATGCCTAGTCACAGTAATCACCTTGCTCTTACATTCAGACCAGTCGGGATTTATTCCCCACAGAAGCACGAGGCTTAACTTACATTGACTGCTTGGTGTACTCCACACAGTATCCTCTAATGCATCAGACCCAACGGCCCTGTTATCTCTAGATGCCAGAATGGCCTTTGACAGTGCGGAATGGAATTATCTCTTCGCTGTCTTGAACCGTCTGGGCTTTGGACCCTACTTTATTAGGTGGGTAAGGCTCCTTTACCATCAACCTCTTGCAAGAGTGAGAGTCAATACTGCAGTCTCACTGGTATTTGCACTCCAGAAGGCGACCAGGAAGGTTTGCCCACTGTCCCCTCTCCTTTTTGCCTTAGCCCTGGAACCCTTAGCAGTATGCGTAAGGCAAGACCCTCTGATCTGATCTGGGGTATCCCAGTGGGGGAGGAATAGGAAGAGTGAATATCCCTCTAAGTAGATGATGTTCTGCTCTACGTCAGAAGGCCATAGCAATCCATAGACAGAATTCTTCAGATCTTCTGTATCTATAGAGACTATTCAGGGTATCGCATTAATTGGGACAAATCTCTACTATTTTCCCCGGCAGGATGAGACATTGAACTTACATTACGATGCAGGGTACCAATCAAGACTAAGGGTTTCAAATACTTAGGGATATATTTAACTAGAAGCCCTAAAGAATTTGACCTAAAAAAATGCAAAAGTGCAGCTAAATAGGTTCAGCAGTGACGCTTAACACTGGAGGACACTTCCACTCACGCTAAAGAGCAACGCAGCCCTATTTAAGATGATGATACTCCCCGACCACTTCATACAATACAAAACACTCTCCATGAGCTCCCAGACTCATTATTTCAACAAATGGAAACCATGTTGAGATCGCTGCTCTGGAGCGGAAGCGCCCATCACAGGCTTGCGGAAATTACAAAAAGGAGTCTATGGAGAGTGCCTAGTGGAGCCAGACATCAAAATGTACTACTGGGTCTCACAGCTGGTGTGCATGAATGACTGGGTGTTGAGCGATAGTGCGGAACCAGACTATAGGATGGATAGAGTGGCAATGGGGTCACGGGGTACCCATCCATAATATACGACATGGGAGGGAATAAAGACCTCACAGTACATACACAAACTGTAGTAAGGATGTGACACGCAGCAATTAAGTTCCTGGGAAGGGAGAGGAGACGAGGTTGATCGAGATAATGCCACTCTGGGGCAGCAAACAGCTTAAAAAAGTAGGCCAATTACGCAACTTTGGCAAATGGAAGTTACTGGAGCTGGACAGACTGGGGGATGTTTGGGGAGGACAAGTGTACATCACGTTTACAACTCTGCTAAAGGAATATGAGTTGGGTCAAGGGGATTGGCTGAAATATCTTCAATTGGGGCATGCCCTTAAGAATCATATTTGTGCAGGGATGGTCCTGGTGGATGCCTCCCCACTAGAGGACAAATCACTGAGAGACCCTCTGACAGATAGAGCCATAGCTTGTGTATACACGAAAGTCCTAAACAGGTCTCCTGACTCACTGGGAGCATTAAAGACTTCCTGGGAGAGTGGCCTAGGACAGTTGGACGAAGAAGAATGGACGGAAGCCATTCAAGGTCTGCGGGAGGTAGCAATTCGAGCCAGATTCTGACTGATCCAATTAAAGATCCCACATAGGGTATACTACCCAAGGACTGTATGACATCATATAGGAAGTACTGAGAATGGTCTGTGCAAGAAAAGTTCCAGGCGGGAATGGTTCTTCTTCCATTCTTTGTGGGATTGCCCAGTGATACAAGTATATTGGCAAGAAATAGGGAGAATCATGGTGGAAGTGGTGGGGTTAGAGGTCTCACGTGACCCAAAATGGTCCCTGTTGATGATATCGAACAAGGAGGCATAGCCCAAATACATGAAACTCTGGATGACACTGGCCACAGTGATTGTAAAACGTAATATTGCCAAACCCTAGGGGCCGTTAACCCCAACCTCAGGGTGTCAGACTGGATCTCCGATCTGGACTGGTGCCGGCAGACAGACCACACGATTTGCTTAGGTAGAGGGTGCCCAAAGAAATGGGAGAAAATGTGGGGGTTCTGGCGGGCCTTTCGGGGCCTAAAGAGGGAGGGTGAGGGTAGGCGGGGTAAAGGGGTTCATTGACGAAGCTTCTGTTCAGTCACCTCCTGTAAAGCCTGAAGGTGGTGAACTGTATGACTTACAGATCCAAATTAAAAGTATGTAACTGACATGTTGATTGTTGAGCACGATTAATAAAAAGAGTTCTAAAAAAAAGTTTGTCCCCTGATGTCAATTGTTCTTTCTCCCTTCACAAGGCTTTGTCACAGTTTCACATTTTCCCCAGACTTTCTTGTTTCTTTCACCCTTTTTGAGTTAATCATTTGCTCTCTCTTCCTTTCACTTTCAACACAAGTGCCCTTGTCGCCCCTTGTTATCTCACTGTCTTTTTTTTAGCCTCAGGTGCCTCTTTTGTATTTCTGTTCTTTCTTACTTTCCCATGTCTATGTTTTTTCTTTCCTTCTAAATATTTCTCCCTCCTCTCAACACGCATATCTCTTTTTATACCTGGTTCCTTCATTTTATTTCTCTCTTTTGTGTTTCTTCTAAACTCTGTTTGTTCATATTCTCTAATGAAAACGAAAACAATGATTTTCTTCCTTGTCCACTCAGCCTAGGCTCTGTATCTCCTTCACTTGGAGTGCCTCTTTCTTTCATTCTTACTAGGATCTTTTTTACTTTCTAACATTTCTCCTTAAATCTCTTCTTGGGGCTTCTCTATCCCATCAGTCAAAGCAGAAATATATTGTTCTCCTGCCATTAGACATTTTTCCAGTCTGCTTCATGACTCAACAAGCAGCTCCCTGATGAAGCCCAATAAGATTAAGGGCCCCATTATATTTCAGTGAACGGGTTACTACGTCACAACGGTAAATGATATCCTATCCGCCGAAATATAAATTCCATACTATCCTATGGGATTTATATTTCAGCAGACGGGATATCCATCACCGGTGTGGTGTGATGGACTAACCCGTCCATCGAAATGTAAATCAGGCTCTAAATCAAGTCTGAGGATGCTTGCTTTTCCATTCAAATGGGTTATGGCTACACAGCTCTGCATCATTCACCCCTTGTGGAGTAGGGCAACTATCAATTTGTATGTGGCTGGTCCCTGTCTGTAATGACAGACAAGCTAAAAAAGATGGAATGGAATGCAGTCAAAGCTGTTTACCACTGGCTACAATTAATTGAAGCATTCAAATCAACAACTTTTGTGACAAAGGCAGTCTTCCTAAGTGCGAGGAGAATACCCAGATAACGGCCTATAGCTTGCAGATGCATATTTAAATAGTGATACGATACATGATTTTTATAATTTTGCACTGTAATATCCTGAGAAAGGATGAGAAATCTGGTGGAAACGCAAACTAGTTGGAAGCATTGTTTCATTTAAAATTTCTCAAGACTACCTCAAAGATCCATGAGTGATGAGATAAATTCAGGATTGAAAATGTAATCGGTCTTTGTCGCTGAGACTTGCTTGCTGAAAACACAGCCTGCAGTTAGGAAAACTTCATCTTATCCCTCTTTTTTACTTGAAGAACCCCTTTTTACACTAGCTCATCAGTACTTTCCTTCCCCCTTCCACGAAAGCACTGATCTCTATTGCTCCATTCCCTAGTTGTATTCTTGTTCTCTAATCACATGTTGTCTTCCTTGTCCAAACATTCCTGACTCTCTATCTCCTTCTCTATCACTAAGAGGGTCTCTTTCTTTCATTCTACTCACTGGTTTTCTAACTTACTAAGGCCTGTCGAAGTCTGTAAAGTTCTTATCCTACTGGGACCCCAATGTGGGATTTCCTGTCTCTGCTCAATTTGAAGTCTGTAAACAATGCCTTATCTGCAGTAGGTAAGTTCAGATGCCTTATGTATGTCTGGGCGATGGTGAGGTCTGAAAGTAGTGCCTCATGTGCTCTAGGTTAGTACATGAGCCCCATGTGAGGGCATGTTCACTGATATTGTTTATATGCAGCATTCTTTCGGTTTTGGTGAGCATATTTGCCATGAGTATGTGTGTACTTATGTGAGTGTTTGCTCACTGTTTCAGTGTGTAAGCAGTGATGCATCTGCTTTGGATGGGCACAAGTGCCCTGCATACACCATCATGTGCTCATTGTTACAGTGTATAACCTGAGCCATTTCTAACGTGAATGAGTACATATGCCCTATGTATGAAAGTTTACAATCACCGCTATAGTCTGATGGCAGGGCTTGATCTACTACAGATAAGCTTAAATACCCAAAACATCTTTGGGAGAGCACATCTCCTGGGGTAAGCAGGTGTGCCCTATGTGTGCCTACGAGCGTGAACACTCATTGCTGTAGTATATCTGAAAGACCTCATCTGATGTGGGTGAACCTATTTGCTGTGTATGTGTCTACATGAGTATTCGTTCTATGCTGCTGTTTGCAAGTAGTGCCTTTTCTTGATGTGTGAAAGCATGCATAGCCTGTATGTGCATGTGTGATTGCGTGCACACTTTGGGAAGCTAAATAAACTGTTGTACTGTCATATAGCAGATAATGTGATTCTCACTTACTCTGGGATCTGGTAATACTGTGCCTTCTATTAGACTTCGGAATGTCCATGGAGCACTGTTTTTGCTTTTCTTTTGCTCTTAATGAAGAGACAGTGGTGGTAATAAGAGGACCTATAAGTAAAAATAAAACATATTAATAATTATTTTACTGGTCTTTATATAAAGCTGAGAATTATTAGGTGGTTTGTCAAATAGCAGATTTTTGTTAAAGACATTACTGAATCCCATCAATAACAAGTAAACACCAGGAAAACAATTTAGATTTGAAAGTCCTTGCTGCAGTAAAGAAAAGTTACTTACCTTCGGTAATGCCTTATCTGGTGGAGACATGATCTAGCCGCATTTTCTATACATTTGAATTTCCAGGCTTCGGACTGGATCTGGAAGATTTTTCTTCGAGAATACCCCGGCGCGACAGAAGATGGAGTCGGTTGGTTCTGAATGACGTCATCTGTGTCGTCCACGCCGGAAGTGGCGGCCAAGTCACCTATATAGGCACAACTTAAGCACACTGATGTCAGTTACTTTTTCACGACTTTCCACGCCAGGCACATGGAGCCAGGAAGTGTACTGACATTAGTGCGTTTGCGTTTGAAAACCAGGTCCCTGAAAGGGATCAGCCCTGACCCTAAAAACCTGTCCGCAATGCGGGGAGGATGGGTGAGTTGGTAAGGAATCTGCGGCTTAATCAGGTCTCTACGAGATAATGCTCTTCCGAAAGGCAAGTATCTTGTTCATCCGATAGAGACATTTAGCTGCAGATTCCCTACCTTTGAATAAATAGCCAAGCAAACCATCCCTGAAGGAGGGACTGCAGATAAGTTCAGACTAGGAAAGAGACACCAGTATGAAGCTCCAACTTGTCCGGGAATATTATCAAGAAGTGAGGCTTGGATGATAAAGCCTGCAGCTCACCCAACCTTCTGGCAGACGTAATTGCCACTAACAAGGCTGTTTTCATGGGGAGCAGCCAGAGAGGGCAATTATGCATGGGTTCGAAAGGAGCACGCATGAGGAAGGGGAGAACCAAATTAAGGTCCCACAAAACCATAATAAAAGGGCAGGTGGAAACATATGTACAAGGCCTTTCAGGAATCTAAGTACATTTGGTGATTTAAATAAAGAGGGTTGGTCTATCAGCCTCAGGAAGGCAGACAAAGTCGAAAGATATCCGTTCAGGGTGCTCAGAGCAGAGCCCTGCTGGGCAAGAGTCAAAATAAAAAGCAACACATCAGAAAGGAGAGTAGATAGAAGGTCTGATTTCATCCACCCTGGTGTTCAGGGAACCTGTCAGGTTTTGAACCACAAGGGAAATGGCCTGCTGGTCCCCACGTCCAGAGATCAGAGATGAAGGGCCTCTAGGCAAAGGGTTCATGACCCCACTCTGCTCTGTTTGTTGCATTACATGATGGTGGTAGTGTTGTCCGTGAGCACTTGAACAAGCCTTTGAAGGAGGATAGAAAGGCTTCTAATGCCAAAAAGATCACTCGGAGCACCAGCAAGCTGATGTGGAGTATGGATTCCACAGAAACCAGAGTCCTCTGATCTCCACCCATCCCAGATGGCAGCCCCATTCCCTGACTGACATCTGTTACTACTGTCGGATCTGGTTGGAGAAGGGAGCGGTGTCTGCCTCTGACCCAATTGTGTTTTTTTTATCCTCCACTGCAGGACTTGTGCAGTTCCCTCCAATAGCTGGACCACGTCTGAAAGATTCCCCTGATGCTGTGCCCCTTTGAATTTCCGGCCCCACTGCAGAGCCCACATATGCCATCTGGCATGTGTGACTAGCAGAATGCAGGAGGCCATAAGACCCAACAGGCTCAGAGTCATTCTCACCGACATCCAGGATCGAGGCAAAAACATCAGTATTAAAGCCTGAATATCTTGGACTCACCGGTTGGGAGGATAGGCCTGAAATTGCACTGTGCCCAGAAAAGCTCCAATGAAAGGGAGTGTCTGAGGGGGAGTCCGGTGTGACTTCCGGACGTTGATCATGAACCCTAGTGAATGCTGGAGGTTCGCCGTAGTCTGGAGGTGGGAGAGAAGTCTGGTGCAAGCCCGCGTTCAGTGGCCAGTCATTGAGATAGGGGAAGACTGGCACCCCTGATCTGATAGATGAGTTGCGACCAACGCCATCACCTTGGTGAGCACTTGAGGGTCGCTGGTAAGACCAATGAGATGCACTGTGAACTGAAAGTGCTAGTGGCCTACCGTAAACCTCAAGCACCCTCGATGTGTAGCTAGAAAGGGGATATGATAATATGTGTCGTGCAAGTCCAAATCCAACATCCAGTCTCCCAGGCCCAGGGCAGACAGGAGCTGAGCCAATGTGAGCATCTTGAATTTCTCCTTTCTGAGGAAGTAGCTGAGGGCGCAAAGGTCTGGGATAGGATAAAGGCCTTGTCCTTTTTTAGGATTCAGAAAGTACCGGGAATAGCAACCTAGAATTACTTCTGCCGCAGGAACCCTCTCTATAGCTCCTTTGGCCAATTGAGTCATGACTTAATCTCTGAGCAAATTTAAATGATCCTTCATCAGCCGGTCCCAGTAGAGAGGTATGGAGAAAGGTGCGGTCTCGAAGGGGAGGGAGTAGCCCCTTTGGATGATCTCGAGGACCCATCTGCCCGATGTGATATTTTGCCAGTGGTTGAGGGGATGGCTGATCCTGTGACCAACCGGACACCCATGATCTGGAAGGGCAAGACTAGGAGGACTTGAAGGCTGAGGCTGTCGGGAGGGTGGTGGTTTGACCAGACCTCTGGCTGCCCAACCCTTGTGGTTAGAGTGAACCACGCCCTTATACGTGCAGTGGGTTGTGCAACTGGCCCAACATGGTGGCAAGGATATGGTTGGTGCAGTTGAAAGTCCCTTCTGTATCCATGAAAGGAGTGGAAGACAGACAGCGTCTGCCATGTCTCCGAAGACATAGGTGCCATCAACGGTCATGTCCATGAGCGAGGCCTGAACATCCCTTGAAAAGTCGAATGTTCTCAGCCAGGCATGAGGTCTAACAGCCACCGTTGTGGAAATCGCTCTGCCCAGCGAGTCGGTCATGCCTAACCCACATCAAATAGAGAACTTTGCTGCCTCTCTCCCATCTGATACTGCTTGCAAGAAGATGGCCCGGGCCTGCTTTGGGATCTGCACTTGCACAACCGTTTCCCAGAGAAAGTAGTAATGACAGCCCAATAAGCATGCAGTGTTCATCGACCACAATGCAAGGCTGACTGAAGAAAACATTTTCTTGCCCCAACTGTCCAGCCTCTTATATTCCCTGTCCGGGGGAGCGGTAGGAAATGCGCCATGGGGAACGTAGGCTTGAACCACCAAGCTGGGTGGGGTGGGTAGTAAGGAAGATTGCGTTGCCCAAGGCAGGGTAGCGGTGGCAGGCGATCTTCCTGTTGGCTGGAGCCAAGGTGCTGCGCTTGGGCCATGTTTCCAGAAGGACGCCTGTGAGGGCTTTGTTGAATTAGAGCATGGATTCAGAAAAGAGAGCTCTGAGCGGCAGCACCGTTGTCAAGATGTTAGACTTGACCACCACTGTGGGTAGCTGAAGGTGAAGGACCTCAGCTGCCCTGCTCACCACTATTGCATGAGATGGAATACCAGGCTTCCTACATCCTATGATTGAAATATGTAAAAGATTTTATGCATGATTTAGAACACCCGAAATACTATGAGGAGCCACACTCTACACTCTCGGTTACTAGAAAAGATTTTCTAAAAGAGTGTATGACTCTTTTCGAGTCCTGCAGATTCTTTGCAGAAATAGGGAGGCCATCAGTCCAGTTTCATCAACGGACACTTACTACATATGACATGCAACCATACCTAAAATACATGGAGGGCATACAGGAGAGATTTGTCCTGACCCGATTTAGGTTTGGTATTACTTTTTTTCCCATTATGAACGACCGGGCAAAAACGCCAAGTAAGTGTCCATGTGATGACGTATCAGTCCATTCTACAATTCATGTAGTGTTTTTTTGTAAATTTTACTTAGTACAAAGAAAGAGATGGATTTTACTAATTTTAAAGATATTAGGTTTTAGACAATGCCGACCTGCACTATTGTTTTTGCAATGTTTAGAGAACGAAAATTTTACCAGGTCTATAGCACGATTCTTAAGGAAGGTAATTGGATGCAGAAAAACTATGATATTATACATTTTAAAAATGAATGTTTTTCGGCTTCAGTATAAGATTTGAAGTATGATCAGATTACTGTATATAATCTATAATTATGTGTGTTTTATTATATATGAAATATGTACAAGAATATATACTGGTTTTTATTGTTTCTGCTTATAAGATTTTTTGTAAAAAAATAAAATAAAGCATATTGAATGAATTGCATACGATGCACCCTCCACCGTAGCCACGGTAAAAGGAGAAAGCATGCCAGTGTCTGGCGAGGGACCCAGACCACTGACCTCATCCAATTTCCTATACCAGTCTATGTCTTGTTCGTACTGCTGGTATTAGAACAAGCATTTGCAATGCAATAGGTCTCGCATTTGCGAGAGTTAGAGCTATTGGTGTTGTAAATGGTAATATTTTTTACCTACGTGTTTTTCTTTGGAGTGTTGTGAATGTCTGTGGCGTGGAGTGGAAATTTGTGGGTTAGATTGAAATTGTTAGTTGTGGAATTGTGTGGGGTGGTATTGTGCTGTGTGTAGTGTATTTATGTTGTGGAATTATGTGGCATGATGAATTGATAGGGGTGAGAGGTGCAGAGAATAGATAGATAGATAGATAGGAAGACAGAGAGGGACAGGTGGTTTGTGCACAGAGTGGTGAATGAACACCAGACAGAGGAGCAGAGTGTGTGAGAAAGAGAGGAAGAAGGGGAGAACATGCCGCAGACATATAAAGAGGGAGCGCGTATATACGCAGAAGATACTTCAAGAGGAGGAGGAGAGGGTGGGATTGGGGGACGAAAACCTTGAGAAGGCATGGGAAAGATATTGTGCTCGAAGCCCTTAAGTGAACCACGTGAGAGGGACGGAAAGAGTGCGTGAGTGAGTGAAGCACAAGTTACTTACCTTCGGTAACGATAGATCTGTAAGAAACATTAGTAGTGATAGATTCCTTACCTTAGAATTACCCCAAGGCGTTAGACTGGATCAGTTTTTTTTTGTCAGCAGTACCCCTGCGCATCGGTATGCTTCGTTGTGCGGCTCCGCATGCGTCGTCGGCACCAGGATGACGTTGTTGGAGTTACTTAGATGCGCCCACGCGCGCTGATGTCAGTTCTGTACACGACTTTCCGTGCCAGAGCAGAGCCATGCAAGAGACTGACCACTGGTGCCATGAAACTAGGGCCTCTAAAGGGATGACCTTAGCCCTAGAAATCAGTTCGCAGAACGGGGAGGATGGGTGGGGCGGTAAGGAATCTATCACTACTAGTGTTTCTTACAGATATATTGTTACCGAAGATACGTAACTTGTGCATCTGAAAGAAATACGTAGTGATAGATTCCTTACCTTAGAATAGATATCCCAGCAATACCAACCCCGGTGGTGGGTCTGCGAACCAAAATCACACCAGAAAGTCCTGGAGAACAGAACAGCCAAAGAAGCTTGGCTGTCCAGGCAATAATGCTTGGTAAACGTGTGCAGAGATACCCACGTAGCTGCCTGGCAGATGTCATTGAGGGGGACACCACGTCCCAAAGCAGTGGTAGCTGCTGTCGCCCTTGTAGAATGGGCATGTAGCCCCACCGGAGGCTTATTTTTAGCCAAAGAATAATAAGCCTTAATGCACAGAACGACCCATCGAGAGATGGTCCGCTTGTGCATGGCCCGACCTTTCCTGGCGCCCACATAGCCAACAAAGAGCTGGTCATCCACCCGGAACTGTTGTGTGCGGTTAAGGTAGAAAGAGAGCGCATGTTTTGGGTCCAGACGGTGGAGCTTCTCTTCCTCTTCAGAAGGATGCGGAGGTGGAATGAAGGTGGGCAAAGTGATGGTCTGCCCGATGTGAAAGCCAGTGACAACCTTTGGCAGAAAAGATGGACGAGTACGCAGAACTTTGTCCGGATGGACAGAGAGAAAAGGAGGTTTAGAAGAAAGAGCCTGGAGCTCACTTACTTTTCTGGCAGAGGTGATGCAACCAGGAAAGCAGTCTTTAGAGTGAGAAGACGAAGACGACAGTTGTGAAATGGCTCAAAAGGAACACACATCAGATAAGTTAGAACTAGGTTCAAGTCCCACTAAGGCATTATGAAAGGAACATGAGGGAAAAGATGAGTAATGCCTTTTAAGAATCTATTTACAACAGGGGACTTGAAAAGGGAAGGCGGATCTGGAAGCCGTAAAAAGGCTGAAATGGCAGAGAGATAGCCCTTGATAGTGCCCAGAGCAGAGCCATGCTGGGCCAAAGATAGGAGAATTAGACTGACCTCTGAAAGAGGGGCAGAAAGGGGATCCACAGCCTTTGCTGTGCACCATGCCACAAATGTATTCCACCTGCAGGCGTATAACGTTTTTGTGGAGGGATGCCTGGCTGCCAAGATAATATCACAGACTTCGGGAGGCAGGTCGAAAGACGTCAACTGCCGCCGCTCAATCTCCACGCAAGGAGGTGGAGGCTGAACAGGTTCGGGTGGAGAACCCTCCCCTTTTGCTGCGACAGATGATCCTCCCGAAGAGGCAGGCGGAGCGGGGGACTGATCGCCATGCTGAGTAGCTCGGGATACCATACTCTTCGAGCCCAGGCTGGAGCCACAAGAATAACTTGCGCTTGATCTTCTTCCACACTCTGGGTAGAAGTGGTATAGGCGGAAAGTCGTATAGTAGACCGCAACTCCACTCGCGACGGAAAGCGTAGCCTAGCGAGTGGCGCCTTGCAAATAATTCCAACGTACAGAACTGAGGACATTGCGTGTTCTCTTCGGTGGTCAATAGATCTAACCAAGGCTCTCCCCACTGCTGAAAGAGACCTTGCGCCATGTCCGAGTGCAGATGCCATTCGTGTTCCATCATGCGCCAATAGCTGAAGTTCGTCCACCCTGGCGTTCAGAGAACCTGCCAGGGGTTGAACCACCAGGGACATGCCCTGATGTTCCAGCCATGTCCAAAGGCGCAGAGCCTCCTGACATATGGTCCCCGACCCCACCCTGCCCTGTTTGTTGCAGTACCACATGGTGGTGGTGTTGTCTGTGAACACCTGCACTACCCTCCCCATGACAGAGGGAAGGAATGCCTTCAAGGCAAGTCGAATCGCCCGAAGCTGCAGAAGGTTGATATGGAGCTGGGACTCCGCCGGAGGGACACGTCTGTCACCACTGTGTGCTCAGGTTGGGGAAGGGAGAGGGATCTACCATTGACACAATCGCGATTTTTGAGCCACCACTGCAATTGTCGTGCAGTCCCCTCCGAGATCTGGACGTGATCGGACAGGTTGCTCTGATGCTGTGCCCACCGGAACTTCAGGTCCCACTGCAGAGCCCGCATATGCCATCTGGCATGATCCACTAACAGGGAGCAGGAGGCCATCAGGCCCAGTAGCCGGAGGGTCAGCCTGACCAAAACCCGAGATAGAGGCTGAAAGATCGTAATCATAGCCTGAATATACCCAATTCGCTGTTCGGGAGGATAAACCAGAAACTGCGCCGAGTCCAGAACCGCCCCGATGAAGAGGAGCTTCTGTGAGGGAATCAGGTGAGACTTCAGCACGTTGATGGAAAATCCCAGCAAATGCAGGAGGTCGGCTGTAGTCCGGAGGTGGGAGACGACTGTCTGGGGCGAGCCCGCCTTCAACAACCAGTCATCGTGATAGGGGAAAACTGAAACCCCCGCTCTGCGCAGATGAGCTGCGACCATCGCCATCACCTTCGTGAACACCTGAGGGGCGCTGGTAAGGCCAAAGGGGGCACGGTGAACTGAAAGTGCTCATGGTCTACCGTGAACTGCAGGTAACGCCGGTGGGCCGGCAGGATGGGGATGTGGAAATAAGCGTCCTGCAAGCCCAAAGCTACCATCCAGTCTTGCGGGTCTAGGGCAGACAAGACCTGAGCAAGTGTGAGCATCTTGAACTTCTCCTTCCGGAGGAAGCGATTGACTTTCCGAAGGTCTAAGACAAGACGCAGGCCCTTGTCCTTCTTTGGAACCAGAAAGTTGTGGGAGTAACAACCACAACCTACTTCTGGTATCGGAACGCGCTCGATGGCCCCCTTGGCCAAGAGGGCCTCAACTTCCTGCTGGATTAGTGCCAAGTGACCTCACGACATGTGGTGGTACAGAGGTGGCATGGCTGGAGGGGTGGTATTGAAGGGGAGGGAGTAGCCCCTTCTGACAATTTGCAGCACCCATTTGTCCGATGGGATGTTGCGCCAGAGAGGGAGACGATGGCGAATTCTGCCGCCCACTGGCGTTTGGTGGGCCTGAAGTACCGGACTATGAAGGCTTTGCAGTAGATGCTGCGGGGGTGGTAGTGGACCGACCTGCCCGCTGGCCCCCTGAACCGCCTGGAAGATTCCCACGTCCGCGGCCACGAACGTGGTGGGGCACCCCTTCCGTGGCCACGAAAGGAGCGAAAAGCAGAAGGCGGAGGAGGCCGAGTGGCCGTAGCCCGGGAGTCCTTAAATTGCTCCAACGCACTGTCTGCTTTATTGCCAAAGAGGCGAATGCCATCAAAGGGCATGTCAATCAGAGTGTTCTGGACATCCCCTGAGAAGCCAGTTGTCCTCAGCCAGGCGTGGCGCCTGAGCGCCATTGTCGTGGAAATCGATCTGCCCAGCGAGTCGGCAATGTCCAGCCCACAACGTATGGTGAACTTAGCTGCGTCTCTCTCAGCAGCAATAGCTTGGGAGAGGGCTGCCTGGACCTCCTCCGGACAGTTAGGTAGCACCTGCACAACCGTGTCCCACAGAGAGTGGGAATAACGGCCAAGAGGCAAGTGGTGTTCACCAACCGCAGCCCTAAGCTGGCAGATGAAAACAGCTTCTTGCCAAGCTGCTCCAGCTTCTTGGATTCCCTATCCGGAGGGGCAGAAGGGAACGTGCTCTGGGAAGTAGAGGCTTGGACAACCAAGCTCTCAGGGGTGAGGTGTTGGGGGAGAAAGAAGGAGGTCGCCCGGAGCCGGGGGATGGCGTCGGGTCACGTTCCTGTCCACAGGAGCCCCTGTGTCCACGTTCCTGTCCACAGGAGCCCCTGTGTTGGGCCTGGACCAGGTGCCAAAAGATCGTCAGATAGTGCTTCATTAAAGGGCAGCAAGGGCTCCTTAGAGGTTGCCGCCGGCTGGAGCACGTCTGTCAGGAGGTTAGTCCTGACAACCACTGTAGGGAATACAAGTAGGAGGACCTCGGCTGCCCTGCGCAACACCACTGCGTAACTGGCTCCCTCCTCCGTAGCCCCCGTAGGAGGAGAGACCATGCCATGGTCAGGGGAGGTGTCAAGACCACTGGCTTCCCCCAAATCCTCTACCCAGTCCAGATCATAAGCACACGCCTGTGCTAGAGGGTCCTCAGAGACCTCCCAGTCCTCCCCTACCTCCGAAGTCTGTGGAACTGGCTGAAAATAAGTAGGGATATAGAGCAAAAGGGCCCCATCGGCATCAGAACTGGTGCCGGGCGGTGCCAATCCGGCACCGTGTCTGGGTCAGGGCTGAACCTGGGGCGACGTCGTCCCGAGGAGCGGGCGACGTCGGTGGTGGTGCTGGGAAGGGCGACATCAGTGGAGGTGTTATTAGGTCAACCGACATTGACCGAGGTCCGATCCCGGATCCCAGGGCATCCTGCGGCGTCGGGGCCAGTGCTGCCAGCCACACTGGGGCGGAGCCGTCGGTGATGGAAGGACGGGACCCCCAGTTGGGCCAGCGGGCCAGACGGCCCAAAGAGTCGGGCCATGGCAGCAAGTAACTCTTGCACCTGAGCAGGCATCGCCGACGTACCCGGAAAAGGTGGGTAGACTGGTGGCGACGTCGCAGGCTGCGCCGGAGCCGCAGGGGTGGCACCACCCGCACCCTCAGGCGCGACGGGAAGTCGAAGAGCAGACAATGCTTCTTCGACTTCTTTTTGGAATGCTTCGACTTACCAGACCCCGAGTGCAAAGACTTAGATTCAGAAGAATGATGGTGACGGCTCCGCGACCGGTCCCTCGACCTCCTGCAGGACAGGGATCTTGAGCGACGCGGAGCCGACTACCGGACTTCCAGCAACTTTCGGGACCGCTCCTGCAAAGTCTTCGGCGCCAAGGCCCGGCAGTCGGGCACGACTTGGGGTTGTGGTCGCACCCCAGGCAGTAGAGACACACGCGGTGAGGGTAAGTCACCAACATCATGCGGTGACAGTCCCCACAGTTCTTGAACCTGTGCATCCCTACGCTACCAGGGGTCTATCAACTCGAAAAAATTAGACAGAAGGCCTCGAAAAACTCAGTCAAAAAGTGACTGAGGGTACTAGCTCTTCCCGGATCTGCACTTGCTGGTGCGGAAAAAGAAAGAAGTGACGTCAGCGCGTGTGGGAACGTCTTAGTAGCTCCAGCGATGTGATTCCGGCGCCAACGTCGAACACTGAGCCGCACGACGACGCCTACCGATGCGCAGAGTTACTGCAGATGAAAACTTTCCAGATTCAGATGTGTTGTATTGGAATTGTTTGTAGTGGATTTTGTGTGGTATGGAATTGTGTGGTGTTGTAGAAACATATGGCATGGTGCGCTGCAGAATTATGTGGATAGTAATTAAATAGCATTAACTGTAATGGAATGATGTATGGTTCGATTGTGAGTTATGGAGTTAATTATGTGGGATGGTATTGTGGGTTGTGTTTTGACATGCTGTGGAGTTGAATTATGTGGTGTGCTGTGAAATTTTGTGGCAAGATGTGGAAAACTATGTTGTGGTTTGGAGGTATACGGTGTGTATATTGCCTGAAATCCCTTTTGTAACGTGGGTTGTACCCTATATTACGATTCAGAAAAGGGGGTGGTGATGAACAGAGTGTCTGAATTAAGCAGACCACTCTTACCCAGTCCAAAGATCAGGGCTTGATCCATCACCGTTATTTAGCTCACTGCCCCATCCCAGCTCAGAACCTGGCTATATGCAAATTAGTCTGTCCCTGGCCCAGTGCATCATGGGAACAGGGCAGACCAAACTACCAAGCCAATTCTTCACCAGAAAGGATACAAGCTACCGGGGACCGGTTTCTGGCATTTCAGCCTCGTCGGCCCGGCTTGCTTGAAACCTGATGAAGCAGTGAGCAAGGGACTCATGTCTGAGTATACCCTGCCACACCTATAGTGGCCAAAAACGATTCAGAATAGGGGGTGGTGATGAACAGAGTGTCTGAATTAAGCAGACCACTCTTACCCAGTCCAAAGATCAGGGCTTGATCCATCACCGTTATTTAGCTCACTGCCCCATCCCAGCTCAGAACCTGGCTATATGCAAATTAGTCTGTCCCTGGCCCAGTGCATCATGGGAACAGGGCAGACCAAACTACCAAGCCAATTCTTTACCAGAAAGGATACAAGCTACCGGGGACCGGTTTCTGGCATTTCAGCCTCGTCGGCCCGGCTTGCTTGAAACCTGATGGAGCAGTGAGCAAGGGACTCATGTCTGAGTATACCCTGCCACACCTATAGTGGCCAAAAACGATTCAGAAAAGGGGGTGGTGATGAACAGAATTATGTGGTGTGCTGTGAAATTTTGTGGCAAGATGTGGAAAACTATGTTGTGGTTTGGAGGTATACGGTGTGTATATTGCCTGAAATCCCTTTTGTAACGTGGGTTGTACCCTAAATTATGCATCTGACAGGTCTGAAGTCTGTATTATTGCCTACACATAGGAATTTGTGCTGGAGGATGTAGAGCGAGTACAAATGCTACGCTAGGCACTACTGGCTTACTTTTGTGCCATTGTGCACAGCTAAATACCATGCAGAACATCAATAATTATTGAGAGGACAAAGAAGCCTTCAAATGGGATTACTCCACTTTCAAAAAACGTATGCTAGAATCATATGAAATGTGTTTCCAAAGAGTGCCATTGATGTTCACCTCATCTGTCCTACAAATGTAGGTGTAAGCAGTGCTCACCCTCTGTCCCGTTGGCACACAATGTGTATAGAGGCAGGATAGTGCAAAATTAGACCACATCCGGTGTAATGCAAGTAAGGGCATTTTAATTGTGTACTTTGCTCTGTAATCTCATAAAGGGATTACTAGAGAGTGTTTAGAAATAAATACATATATTTTATACCTTGTGTGGTTCTCCTTTCATTTAGACATTCAAGTGGTTATAATCTGGAATCTGGAAAACCAAGCTGCTTTACACTCCTTCAAGACTTACCCTGAAGGATGCTATCAATAGCTACCACTAGGATAGCTTTCAATAAAGGTGGTCTTAAACCAATCATCAATAAGGATTGTTTGGACTGGTGCAAGGTGCCCACTATAACTAGTGGACAGCATTTGGCAGGCCAACTTCTCACAAGATTCATTACAACCTTCTGTTTGGAAATACTTTCCAAACATTGGGACGTTGGTTGAATCGCGTTTTTCCTAGAGGTCCCTTGGTTACCTATAGGAAGGCTAACACTCTGAAAATGATTTTCGGGGCGTGGCCAAGATGGCGAGCGGGTAGGACGTGTGTTGCTTTGTCTCCCCGCTCATCGATGCCCGAATCGCCCTGAGACCGAGCTATTTACCACTAGCAGAGCGTTGGGAGTTGAGGAATTACTCCCCAGCACGTCTGCAGATTTGTAAAAAGGAAATTGAGGTTTGGGATTGAATGCTTCCCCTGAGCGGGGCAGCAGGGCGACGAGCTTGAAAGAAAATGGCGTCCGGACTCCGGTAGATGCTAAAAAAGGGGCGCCTGGCAGGCAGCGCCGGCGGCTGATCTAGAGAGTGGCATCGGAGGCGAAGCGGAGCCCGATAGGAGAGCGCCTACCTTCAGCAATCCAGGTAGCTGCCCGAGCGTGAAGTAAGATCCTGCCCACCCGGGTGTTGGAGGGTGCGGTGCTGCAAGAGCGGCCTGGAGGCTGCTGCGGGGGGAAGAAAGACAGCAGCGCACCACGGAGCAACGGCTAAGAGGCAAGGTGGCGCTTTGCAGTGGGTCCAGAAGCAGGCATGGGAGAGCTCGCTCCCCCTCCCATGCGGTAGAGGCGTTGCGGAGAACGGAGGGGCACAGTGCACCGATGGCCGCCTAGCACCCCTTGCATGGCGCAAACAATGGTAAGGGGCGCCTTGCGCTTACAAGGGAAAAGATGCTGAAGGAGATTCCGGCCAGAGCACTCAACTGGCTCCCCCTAAGTGTGGCGAGACTGTGGTGAGATTGCTGAGCCCTTGCTGGTTTTGCTGCCGCGGAGGGGAAGTGTGGAGAGAGGCCCGGCAGCCCTCGGGCCTTTGGCGGGGCCCTCCCTTCTAGATTGCATTTGCGGCCCAGGCTGAGCGGACGACGTGATGGCGAGGGCCGACGCCAGTGAAGGCAGCAGAGTGAAGGAAGTGCAGGCGGCGCAGAGCCCTGGGCCTCTTTCCTGACAGTCCCGGGAGATATCCCTACGCTTGGGCCTGGTGGACTCGATCCTGTGGCGGCGCCTGGACACACTCCATAGCGGTGGCCGGCGGGCCTTAGGGGGGCACCGCGTGGCCGACTTGCGGGGCCCCCTCGACCCCGTTGGCAATTCTGCGGAGGGAGGCACTCAGTGTCCGAAGGACCCTACGAGCTTGGCCCCCTTCCCTCAAGGGGAAGGTATCGGCCATTTTTGACACGCAGCAACAAGAGTGGGGGAGGGGACAAAGGGGCCTTGAGGTCGGCGACGGGATACCATCTCCCCGGGCCACGGAGCGGGGCCCCACCACTGTCATTGTCCCCATCTGCTGGTCAGCTGGTGGGGAGGTTCAGCGCCTGAGAGGGACATCCAGCGTAACCTCCTTTGGTCAATTACTCCTCGCCACTTCTCAACAGTGCCGCGACAGCAAGGGGCCCACGGTGCGCCACACTAACGCAGCAGGCTTGGGGTCCTTCATTCGGTGCCGCGGCCCGCCTGCCTGACTCTATTGGAGGGACTAACCAGTTAGAGGCCATGTCAACACAACGGGGAAAGAAGGAACGTACTTTGAAGGAGATGTTATCTAAACCATTCCCAGCCAACACCGACCCGGATAAGGTCAATGCCCCCATCACTAAATCCTTTTTAGAGACCTTATGCAATACTCTCTGGGAGGACTTCCAGACTCTGAAAAGTGAGGAGGCGGGGGAAGTTAGTGAGGTGGCGGTGGAGGTTCGTGAGCTCCGGCGGGAGGTGGACTCCCTGGGCGACAGGGTGGAAGCAATTGAAGATCAGGAGCATGCCAAATGTGAGGAGGTCACGCAGTTGCAGCAGGAGGTGATCCGCCTGCAGGACCAACAACTGGATCTGCAGGCCCATGCTGAAGACCTCGAAAACCGTTCTTGGGGGAACAACATCCGAGTCCGGGGGGGTGCCTACTGAAGTACAGGGGTCAGACATCACCCAGTACCTGCAGGGCCTGTTCCGCAAGATCCTAGCAGCCTCCCCCGAGATGGCGATACGCATAGACAGAGCCCACAAGGTGGGCTTGCAGCGCGGACCTAGGGCACCACCGCCGGATATACTGGCTTTCCTCCCGGACTACCCCTTGAAGGAGCGCATCATCAGAGAAGCTCGCCTACAACACCCTGTCAGCCACCAAGGCCACCACATCACCTTGTATGAAGACCTTGTGGCTAGCACATTGCAGAAACGGAGGGAATTTAAAGACGTTACAGCATATTTGAGAGAGAAGGGAGTGGCATATTCCTGGGGGCATCCCTTCCGCATAATATTCAAATGGAATGGCGCACTTCAGCAAATTTGCATGCTCACCGAGGCCTGCAAGCTGCTGGATCTTCCACCTCCGAGTCCGGAAGCAGAGAGGCTGGCAGACAGTGAGGAGAGGGCGATCCTCAAGGGTCTCTCAGGGTCCTGACTCAGAGGCCATAGCACAGGAACATAGAGATACGCTTGTCACAGTTGTCCGAGATACAACCTCCCAAGAAG
Organism: Lissotriton helveticus; assembly: GCF_964261635.1. Taxonomy (NCBI): domain Eukaryota; kingdom Metazoa; phylum Chordata; class Amphibia; order Caudata; family Salamandridae; genus Lissotriton; species Lissotriton helveticus. Next base: position 1,488,540,704 of record NC_136061.1, on the reverse strand, counting down.
GAGTTTGAGATGGATAGCCATTCATGCCACACAATGCCCTAGAACACTCTTTCTTACCACAGGCACACTGCCTTTTTCAGTGGGCTCCGGACACTGTTGGGGGGGATGATTTTGCAGTTGGGGTTAGGGCTGGAGTGGCGGGTGGGGAGCTGGTGTGTCCATGGGGGGAAAGAGAGCGGCGGGAACAGGGGAACGGGGGAGGCGAGGCTCTACTATTCTGCCAACGGCCACGAGCACAGGAACGGCTTGACTATCTCCCCTTGATATGATGGAATTGAAGTTAACCGTCCTTACCCTAAACGTTAAAGGCCTGAATAGCCCCAATAAGAGTTGCTCAATATTGTCTTACTTAGAAAACTTGGGGGCGGACATCTGCCTGTTGCAGGCACACGACTGGCATAGAATGAAGGCTACAGCATTCCCCCACCAATACTTTTCATCCACACACAACAAGAAAGCGGGGTTTGCAAATTTAGTGTCCAGATGATTTAAAGGAATAGTGGGGGATAAGGTAGCGGAACTCAAGGGAAGGTAGCCCACACATCGGTTTTGGATTAATGGGGTGGCTCTCACAGTGGGGGTTGTCTAGGCACTAAACACAGGTCAAGAGGCCTTCCTCAGAACCGCCTTGTCTCTAGCACTGGAGACGCAAGATCGATTCATTTTGGTGGGGGGGATATGAATTTAGTAATGGATACCCACACGGATAGGTCTGGCAGCCGGTACTCCCAGACGGGGAAGATATCCTTGGAGGGTCAGCGCTGGTTGCAGGAAAGGGGGCTCATAGATCTCTGGCGCTCAGCACACCCCCAGGCCTAACAATTACTAACACGAACACCACACATACGCCAGGCTTAACCATTTCTTGGGCTCTACAGAAGTTCAGGCACAGGTAAAAGATGTCTACTTCACAGCGGCGGCACTTTCAGATCAAGACACAGTGGTGGTGACACTAACGGTCCCCCGGGTGGCTAACCGGCAGGAGGGTGGAGATTGCGAGAAGCTATGATACACAAACAAGCAGTGAGGGAGAAACTCCTTGGTCACATTAAAGAGTACTTGGAGGTTAATGATACGGCGGAGGTCTCCATCGCCATGTTATGGGTGGCACTTAAGGCGGTAGTGAGGGGAGACCTAATCGCCATAGCAGGTTCGGAGAACAGGGAGCGAAGAGCGAAACGAGAAGAACTCACGGCTCAAGTGCTGGCACTGGAGAAAGACCAGAGCTGGACGGGAGCACCGAGAATTTGGTGACAATTGAAAAATAGCGTACCCTGCTGGCGGGGCTTGACTTAGACAGCCGAATATGCGGCTCTCCGGCTCAAACACTCGTACTACAAGGGGGAGGGACAAGGCGGGCCGTCTGCTGGCAAGCAGATTGCGGGCGCGGACGATACAGGCCAGAGTAAAGGAGCTCGCAGGGCCACAGGGCACTAAAATCGAAGGCAATGCAGAGATAGCACGGGCCTTAAGAGACTTCTACGCGGACCTATACGCAGGGGACCCACCAGCTGTCCCACACGTCGATACCTATCTTCAGGGCACGTATAGTACGGTGTTCAATCAGTACAATGCTGAGAAACTCGACAACCGTATTCGCATTGAAGAAGTTATAGGGGCAATTTCTCGCCTTAAACCTTTGAAATCGCCGGGCCCGGATGGCTTTTCCGCCAGATTCTATAAGACCTTTTGCACAGCTATAGCTCCATTACTCACCAGGCTCTTTAACTCTTTTACCGGCCCAGGCACAATTCCTCTAGAGATGCTCACAGCATCGATAGTGGAGCTGCCCAAACCCGGCAAGAACACTGCTAAATGCAGCTCCTATTAGATGATATTGCTGCTCAATGTTGAACTAAAGATATTTACAGGCATCTGGCAGCCCGTTTGGGACCCCTTATGCCCGACATATTTGATCCAGATCAAGCTGGATTCATCCAATCCCGGCAAAGCAGTGACAATACTAAACGTATACTCCACCTCATTGATAAAGCACACCGCACTGATATGGATGATTTTCTCCTCTCAGTGGACGCCGAAAAGGCGTTTGACCTGGTGGACTGGTGCTTCCTGGACAAAACATTGCTTCGTTTAGGTTTGGGGGAACGGTTTAGAGTGTGGGTCCTGAGCTTCTACACTAAACCTACGGCCACTATTAGGGTGAATGGGGTGACCTCTAAGCCTTTTGAGATGCAATGGGGAACCCGGCAGGGATGCCCGTTGTCACCTCTTCTTTTTGCTTTATATGTTGAACCGCTGGCCCAAAGAATAAGGGACAACCCTGATATAGAGGGTATCCTATTTGGGAGGGAAAGGTATACTATTAGCCTATATGCCGACTATATTATCGCTTCAGTGGAGTCTCCAGCACGCTTTGTCCCTGCTTTCCTGAGGGAATTTGAAGTTTTCAGCCATGTCTTAGGCCTCCACAATAATGTGGGGAAGTCGTTGATCCTAGCATTCCAGGTCGTGGGAAATTCATCTACCCCGCACAGCCTATCATATGCGGGAATACCGATATATCCCTCCATTCCCTACTTGGGCATTGAGCTGGCAGCATCTGTGACCCAGACACTCCATCTTAACTACTCCAAACTTCTTAGGCAATTTTCCAAAGATTTCAACAACTGGAAACGCCACTCGCTCTCACTGCTGGGGAGGGTTGCAGCGGTTAAGCTGTCCCTCTCCTCCTGGGGCGCTGTAGTGTAGTTACTATATCCCTGATAGGCTCTGTGCATTGGAATAATATACACTATAGTTTTGACAACAGCTTCAACGGGCCAAAAATGTCATATTCAGTTCTGTCCCAAACTGTACCATCCGGTGTATGAACGACTGTGATGTTCACTGCAGACAAGTCTCTTTGTTCACGATGGGATGATTTCTGTGGCTGGAGAAGTAATTTCACTTTTTTACTTGCTGTGTCCATTTGAATATATCTTCCATTTATCAGCATACCCAGAGTTATTACCAGAGCTAACCAAAGTAGAAAGAAGAATATTCCCAAAACAATCCATAGGTTCAATCCATGGTGAAACCAGATAAGTCTTTTTCAGGTGATGAAAAAAGTCTGGCGTCATTTCAGGTTCGCTGGGATCCTCAGAAAACGTATCAGAGTTAATGAAATAGCCAGAGGCAGTTCTGTCAATGGTTGGAATTGCATCCGGATTTGTTGAAATCACTGGAACAACTTGATCACTTGTTACTTCGTTGTAGACAGGCAAATCAGGACGAAGTGTTATTTGGGTCTCAAGAGAAACGTGTTCCATAGCTGCCTTTGCTTGAAGCATTGACAGCCAGTATTATTTCACTGTCTATTTTCGTTTTTGAACGAGTGATAGCAGCTACGGAAGCCATTTGCACAGCACCCTTCGCGGCTTCATCAGCCAATGAACTCCCTTCAACATGAATGCCATCACGTTGATGACTCAGCGTGTGTATCACATGAGTGTTTTGTAGTCCGTTTCGTGACTGAACTACTTGTTCCCAAAGCGTTTTGTGCTTGATTGTGCCACCTTTTGCATCTTTAAACCATTTTGAAACCAATTCTGTAAATATTCATTGTAAGATTGAACACAGTAAAAAGAATCGAACACTATGAGTGTGGGGAAATCGCGATCCGTATTTTCAAGTGCCATTTTGAATGCTTGTAGTTCAGCTCGCTGAGCTGTACAATCTCCTAGAGATTGCGTTTTCGTGACCATAGGTCTGTATTTGCCATTGCGCATACGACCTTTAACAATCGCGCATGCAGCACTATAAGCTTGTTTACCCCCCGTAGCGGGTTGTGCTGGTCCGTCAGTATAAATTATACATTCATACTGGTCTAGAGGAAGAATTTTATTAGGCAGAGGACATTTGTGTTCGTATTGCAGGAATGCTGGTGTTTTCAAAAAGGATCAAAAACATATTCAACATCAGTTGCAGCAAGAGAATTAACCCATTGTATCCATCTCGGATGTAAAGCTTTTGCATTCGGAATGCTAGCCTTTGTAACTGCCTCTAAGGCTGGTACAGGAGTTACAACCATAATGCGTTTTCCCTGTGCTAGGGCTCTTTCTTTTGCTACAGCGGTTTGAACTGTCGATGTAAATTTCATTTCTGCTTGTGTGTACAAATGTGATTTGTATGTAATTAGTATTTTTTCACCCTTGTTAAAAGTTAAGTAGGTGAATCTGCATTGACCCGGAATGATTGGAATCACTAAGTTGCGTATGTTTACGCGTGTTTGTAAATGTTTTGTTGCTAACATATGTCTGTTTTAAGTGAACGCAAAATTTCTGTGTGTTCTTTTGTCCAATGTGTGATTTTAAAATCAGGTTTGATTAATTCAAAGAGAGGTTTAACCCTTTCTGCGTAGTCTAGAATGCAAGTTCTTTCAAAATTAAGAAAACCTAGAATCAACTAAGTTTTTCAGCGTTTTTGGAGGTTGGAGCACCGCCCACTTTTCTAAAAAGTTGGCTGCCAGGCTTTTGCCTTCACTTGATAGTTCATATCCTAGAAAAAGGACGTTGAGATGGTCAATTCTTGAGTTTTTGAAATTGAATTTATACCCTTCAGAGGCAAAGCCCATTATAATGGTGTTCACCCTGTTCAAGTGCCTATTTAGGTCATCGTCTATCAGATAGATATTATGAACATAAGAAAATGCCTCATCATCATAAGTTTGTAGTAACTCTGTTACCCTTGCTGAGAATAACCCCGGATTATTCTTGAATACTTGAGGGAGACCACAGGATTGATGCTGGGTCCCCATTAGTTAGAAAGCTGTCAAATACCTACTATCAGGTGCAATGTTTTGACAAAAGAAACCGTTAGAAATATCTAATGTGGTTTTATATTTTTTACGCACAATGTTATTCATTAATGCTGTACTGTGTGCATTTTGCACTACACATGTTTTACAACAAGAGTTTAGTTGCCTGCAATCCAAAACTAGACGATATGTATTGTCTGGTTTGGAAACAGGAAACAAAGGATTGTTCATTGATGAGGTGCAAGTTTCAATCACCCCTTGGTATTCAAGTTGATCTAAGATCGCCCTGACCTGTTTTTTAGCTTCTTTCTTAATTGGGTACTGCATTTGTGCAGTTGGTTGATTATTTAACTGGATTGTGTGGTGAGGTGATTCCTCATCCCAGCCTTCATGATTTTTGTATAATGCTGGGTATATTTTAAATGTACTAGAATATGGTTAGAGAAGGTTGGCATAATGATGTATTCGCCATGTGGGCACTCCCTGACAAATTCTGGTGGCCGTTCTGCTAGAAGTATATCATAACCCTTTGAAAGGGATTTATGACGGTACAACGCGTACCGTTACAACGCGTCCCTTTACGACGCAGTTTTAACAACGCAAGTCGTTACAACGACTTGCGTTGGGGGGCGCTTATAGTGAATAGTTTAATTTACTATTCCAACTCCAGTCCCCGTGGATAGTAGGGAAGGTGTTGGATAGTAAATTAAACTATCCCCTATCCTAGAGCGCCCTCCAGCGAAAGTCGTTGTAACAACTTTCGTTGTTAAAGCTGCGTCGTAACGGTACCGCGTTGTACCAGTTACGTTGTAAAGGATGTTTCCCCTTTGAAAGTCACTCCCAAAAGAGTCCTTTCACTTTTCTTGGTAGGTCTCCCTCCATCCGGAAAGTTATTTCATATAACCTATGTGGAGAGCTAAGCCTGGTATCTGCAGTTTCAACTTCAATGTACTCATTCATGTCCACTGTCTCCAGAAGTTCCTTCAGGTTCTGGCGAGCTATTGATACTTCTGCTGCGCTGTCCAACATTGTCTGAGCCCATTCTTCGTTCTTGAGTTGTGTCCTCAAGATCCTCGGCATGTCTGATTTTTAGACCTGCTACCTTCTTTTTGGTGAATGGATGTTTTGGTTTGCTTTTCTGGACGTGTTGATCGTCTTTGGACTTCATGCGTTCTTCTTTTTGATCTGACAGTCCTCTTCTTTCGGATGTCTGTGAAGATATCAGAAAGGTACAAGAGGAACGTGTATCAGTATCTTGATACCTGTCAGGTTTTCTCAAATTATCCCTATTCCTGAGGTTGTACCTTTCAGAGAGCTCCTTTTGAAAAGACCTACCTCGGGATTGAGAATCTTTCTATTTTGAATATTGTTTGTTATTTTCTTACTGCTTTTAGAAGATGTAGGAGTGTTTTTATTAAAGGCCTTTTCAGGACTTTCAGACAGTTGTGGTTTAACTGGTTTCCCACCAAACTGTCTCTGCCTAATTCTTCTTAGGATTTTTCAATTATTCTGGCTTGTTCTTGTTGTTCTGTTACATAAAAATTCCCTTAGTTTTTGGCGGATTGCCAAAGATGCTGCTTCTCCTTTAATATTAGATAATATTATTGTTGAGATCTGGTTGAAATTTTTCAGTAACTTCATACCTAATTTCAGAGCAGGCTCTGCCCTGTATTAGTTTTGAATCTGTTTCAGGACGTCAGGTATTACCGCCATACTCGGAACCCCATGTGTTTTCGTGTAGATAGCAGCGAAGACTGTGCCCCAAGTGGTGCAGTCTTCCAGATGTGGTGTTATCCCCATTGGTAAACAGATAGTCAGAATTCTATGTTTGTCATAGGGACTGGTATTTGGAAATACCGCTTCGATTTGAATAATTTTTTTGAGCTATCCAGAATGGAATTTGTTCACGTTTTGCAGCTAGTTTACCCATGACTGCCTGTAAAGTCTGTAGTGTAATTTTTAGGTCTTGCGTGGCGTATTGCGTACATGTGCAGTCGAGCTCGCAAGATTTTATGTTTTAGAGTGTACTTCACTAGCGAGGGTTAAGCCCCGACCCTCTTCTCCATTGGCTGGCCTACTAAATGGTGGCCAGCCATTGGAGAAGAGGTCCTAGTGACGTTCTTCTTTCTCTTTTAGCCCCGTCCTTTTCAGATTGGGTTCCTTGACTTCCTGCTGGCGTAAAAGGTTTCTTATCTTCTTTAAGGGTCCAGATGGCCTGATAAAGAAGACAAGGAACCTTTTACCGCAGCAGTAAGTAATGCCGAGCCGGTCTGAAAAGGACGGGGCTAAAAGAGTGCCCACCCCGCCAGGGACTTTGTGCCATTCTCATACCCCTAGCGGGTGCCCACCTCGCTCGGGGATTTGTATTGAAAAAGACGAGCCCTAGCCAGCGCCCACGCTGGACGGTGGGCGGGGCCGGCCGAGACAAGAGAGGAGCCTCGCGGGCTCCATTTCCGCTTCCCCCGGGCGGGAGGAAGCAGTGCAGCGTCTTGCAGGCGTCCCTGCGCAGTCTTCCCAGAGTATGGTGTGTGTGTGAAACAGGATTTCCTTTCAGCACAAAAGCAATTACTGGGATCATAAAAACTGCATTTGTGTGAAGAGCCCCCCCGGGCACACAGGCAAACCCCCCCCCATGCACTGGAAAGACATGCACCCCGGGCACACAGGCAAACCCCTATGAACTGGAAAGACACGTTACCAAATCTGATGAAATGGCATCTGACGCGCAGCTTGGGGCTCAAGAACCAATATAAGCGAGGTATGTGTGCCAATCTCTGCATGTCACAAGCCAGCGGTGGTCCCGCAGCACGGTGCCGCAGCAGACACTACACTCGAAGTTCCCCAGATCTGCGCCGATCACCTCAAAACAAGTTCTCCCAGCCTCGATGTGTCCCAGTGTCAGATGTGAAAAGCAGTGTCACTGTGTCAGTGGGCAGCGATGCTTAACCGTCAACAGAGGCTCAGCTCAGTGGAAGGATCAAACATATTTATTTTAAAAAAAATTTAAGTTGGACAGGTTCATGCTGTGACCACTCGAATATTCGCCCAATCCTTTGCGCTTCAGCTGAGAATTCAAGCAGATCAGACCCGCGTTACAACGGTAAGCGCGGCTCAGATGTCAGATTGGAGCAGGTGTCCCTCCTGTAGCGATCACACTTCTCCCCGCTGCAGAATCCTGCTGATGGTGAACGCAGGTACCCTCGTCCGACACGCAGGGGTTTGGGCACTGGGCTATGCCAGCCTGTGCCATGATCCGCACCCCTAATGTTGTGCATGGCGTCTGTGAAGAAAGCGATATCGGTGTGTCGGCGACACTGCTGAGGGGGGAAGAGGCAGCTCGCCGCCTGGGCACACCAGGGAGCCTGGTAAGCAGTGCCAAAGACGGGCTCCGTCTTCCCGCCCAATCCGGACTGCCTCGCTGTCTGCCAGACTCTTCCGCCTCACCGTTATTTTGCAAAAAGGCAGCTGTCCTTCCTTTCTAGCCTGGGCGGAGGTGACTAAAGTCACAGGTGTCCTATCCTCTCTGGCATGGGCTGAGGTGCCCTGGAGTCGCGGAGACAATGACAGCCTCCCTCGCCGTCTTCCTCCTCACCCCTCAGGGACGGCTGGAGGGTGTGATAGTGAGCCGGTGCCCCATAGTGCTCCAGTGACCCTCGTGCGACCTTCATTTCCAGGTAAAGTACACCACTTCTCAGATCCGACCTCCAAAGTATCGCACTGAAGAGTCCAAGCCGGAAAAGGGTGTCCCTGGCAGCAGACACGCCATGCATCGTACTGGAGAGTCCCCGCCGGAGCAGCCTGTCCTTGGCAGGAGACCCCTGGGACTGCTGCGTCAGGCTACGGCTGCAGATGCCGGCGGCATCCCCTGTCACGGGTCTGACAGCTCGCTGATCCTCATCACAATCCGGGCTATGACAGCAGCACACGGTGCAACATGATTTTGCCGCAGTCATTCTGCAGCCGTCGGAACCGTCCACATTTAAGGCGGCAGTACCAGCTTGCACTAGTCACCCACCCTCACCAGAGGGTCCATTGTCCCAAATCCATCCATCCAATCCACCCAACCTGCATCCATTGAGTCCATCCATCGACTCATCGGCCCATTCACGCTCAGTCCGCGGATCCATCCACCTCTCCACCGACCATCTCAGCCACCCATCCATGTATCCAGTCATCCATCCATGCGTCCATCCATCTATACATCAAATAACCTATCCATCCACCCTCCTGCCCGTCCGTATATCCATCCACCCGTCTGTCCGCCGTCCAACCATCTCCCCATCCCCACACCCAATCGATCGATCGATTCCATCCGTCCCTCTGTCTACTTCCCACCATACAATTATAGCTCCAGGGATGGGCAGGGATGTATTGGTTCTCAGGGAGGGTTCGCAGGATCGGGGTACCCGGCGTGCACATGCATCGCCATCTGAGACCGATGACGAGGAGATTTTCACGAGTAAACCCTGCCAGTGGGGATTGCGAGGGTATGAGTGCAACGTGCTCCGTGATCCCGCAAACCTCTTGTGTGCGGGGGAGTACACCCTACAGGGGCTTATGTGTCACGCCACTAGAACACGTCACGCATGAGCAAAACCAACATCCATCACACGCTTGTACACTCATGCATGCCGCACGCACACACACACACGCCCCTCCGATCTCTTTCTTCCTTCATCCCACTCATGCCCATTAAAAGGAGTATGCCGCGCAAGGCGCAAGAGGTCCCCTAACGCTGATCGCCCGATGGGCCATAGATCACTGATTGGCAGCGCCATTTGTAAAGTGAAGGGCCATCATATCAATATGTTGGCTGGAGGCGCAGCTGAGTTGTGCCCCGTTCAGCTGCCTCCAGGAGCAGGCCTTCCCAGCAAACAAAGAGGCTGGAGCAAGGCGCAGCATCCAAGGCACAGTGTGACCTGTGACACGGCCACCCTGGCCAGCCGCGGCCTGCAGGAGGAGCTGGGCACAGAGGCCGGGCTGGCGTGGGCACTCGGGGCATGGCAGGCCCTCGAGAACCATGACAACCCGCATGCCTGTGTGTGTGGGGGGGGCTCTGTGTCTGTGTGGGGCTCTGTATGTGTGGGGGGGCTCTGTGTGTGTGTGTGGTGCTGTGTGTGTGTGTGTGTGTCGGGGTCTGTGTGTTTGTGTGTGGCTCTGTGTGTGTGGGGGGGGTTCTGTGTGTGTGGGTCTGTGTGTGTGTGTCTTTGTGTGTGTGTGGGGCTCTGTGTGTGGGGCTCTGTGTGTGTGTGGTGGGACTCTGTGTGTGTGTGGGGGGCTCTCTGTGTGTGGGGGCTCTTTGTGTGTATGGGTTTGTGTGTGTGGCTGTGTGTGTGTGTGTGTGTGGCTGTGTGTGTGTGTGTGTGGCTCTGTATGTGTGGGTGTGTCTGTGTGTGTCATTTGCGAGAGATTAATCTATTGGCATTGTAAATGACAATGCCATTTATTTATCTGTTTTCAAAACCAACACATAAATGAAAATGTTGTCATTTACAATGCCAATAGCTCTAACTTTTGCAAAGGCGAGACCGTTGCATTGTAAATGCTTGTTAGTGTATTCCTCTGGTGGAAGGTTTGTTGTGGAATAACTAATGGAGGTTGGACTGTGAGAGTCCGCATGACATATTGAACCAATTGTCTATAGATTTTAATTAACTCTTTGAGTTGAGTAAGGAATCCTACATCTGACATTTCTTCAGTGTCAGGATGAGGTGTCCAAGTTTCTACTGGTCTACCTAGTGGACCGAGCCTGGTAATGTGATTTAAATGTTTTAGGGCACCTTTAAACCAGAGCTCATGCTCCTGGTATGTAAGTGGAATTTCGATATCCTAGAAAGGAATATATTCCTCGGGTGGATCATCTTCTTTGTAGAAGTGAAACAAATGTGTTACTGGATTTGATTCTGGGAATACTATCCATGAATAGAACACCTCTGCCTGGTGATATTCATGTGCCTCTATCACAAAACATGCTCTACCACCTCTTGGTGTTAGGCCATGTTTTTTAAGTTTTAGAGTGATGGCGCTCCTTAAATTTGGAGAAATGCTTATAGCATTCTCATCAGTTTCAGTAAAACCTGTATGATTAACCACATCGCTGCGTGCAAGATTCCCCTCCTGTGTTGGACCACAATTAAAACGGGTGTGGTCATGACGATCTCAGCTCGTCATGAGCACATGAGCATGGAAGGGGTTAAAAGCTGCTGCGACCTGGTCGGATGCAGCTCCACCGGTTTCGGTGTTATTGGCTTCGTCAGCCATTGTTTAATGAAAGTTGCAGAGCAAGGTTCAAGGAAACAAAGATAAGGTGCACAATATTTTGGGACACTGTATCCTTCAACGTTGAACAAACCAAAAAGCTAATAATTTTTTTTTATTTTATAACGTTTTTATGAAAGTAGGTGCAGTACAGCAATTACATACACAAAGACAGTTCCATGCAATAATACAGTGTCACATAGTAAGGAACATGTTGCCCTAGGCGTACTAGGTGCCATGAACAATTCAAAAAGTAGCCAAAAAGTCCACACTGCAAAGTCCCGGCACAAACTGTACCCCTCAGGTACTCCTTCACAGTGGCGAGCAGATTCAGAGGTCAAGAACTCTCAGGGTCCCTCAGTGGAAAGAAAGAGAAAAAAGAGGGTCTCAACATAGACCAGCACCGGCGGCAGCCGCGGACCTAAGGCCAGTGGGGAGCTCGGGAGCGGCCATAGCAGGAGCCGGGGGATGCAGTTGGGGGGGGGAGCATACAATTCCAAGTGGCCTTATAGCTCGTAGGGGGGAGAGACACGAAATCCCAGCATCGTGAATCTTAAGGTGAGGCCATCAGCAGGCCAACCAGATGGCCGCCAGCAGAAAGGTCCAAGAGTGGCAAGAGCATCAGGGAAGAGAGAGGCAGAGGTTACGCAGTTATCACCTCTGCCGCCGCCGAGGACCCAGGGACGGCGGGGAGCGCAGGGGTGGCACCCTCGCCACGAGAGGAGCGGGACAGAAGGAAGGTGACCAGGGGGCCCCAGATGTCAAGAGGTCTAGACCTAGCGGGCAGCAGATCCCAGAATTCCGAGAGCAACGTCTGACAGCGGGAGGCGTCCTCCAGCCAATTCGCCACGGTGGAAGCAGGCCGCCGACCCCAGCACATCGCCACCCTACGCCTGGCTAAGACCAACAGCATTGCAATAAGACGACGGGAAGCATCAGGGCATGGTTTGACGAAACCTAGAAGGCAGAGGGTGGGGTCCGGATCCACCGCCACACCGGTAATATCAGAAATGGTGGAGCAGACCTCCAGCCAGAAAGTCTGCACCCTCGGGCAGAGCTAGGCCAGATGTGCGAAGTCTGCAGCAGGTGCAGAACATCGCACACACGAGTCCTCAGGAGTGAGTCCTAAGCGATGAAGATACAATGGAGTACGGTAGAACCTGTGAAGAAATTTGAAGTGGACCAAATGAAGCCGGTAGTTCGGGGAAAGTTTGGTGGTTTGGTTACAGCAATAAAGCCAGTCGGCATCCGAGATATCCACACCAAGGTCTGCACTCCGCGCCGCACGAGCTCGTGTCGTAGAGAGAGGGGAGGATAGCAGGGCGGAAGTGTATAATCGGGTGATCAGCTTGTGTGGGGACGGGGAATTGTACACAAAATCTAGAGCCGGAAAGGTGGGTGGAGGGTGCGGAAAGGTCGGGTGCAGCTCTTGGCAGGTGGCGCGCAGCTGATAAAAAAGGAGCGTATCCATCAAGGTAGGGGATTCTGGAAGGGAATAGAAGGAATTATCGGGGTAGAGATCCGCGACAGGCCGGAAGCCCCACAGCGCCGCATGTCGAGACATACTAGAAGACTGGAGGGATGGGAAGGTCGGGTGGTTAATAATGGGCATGGCGTTTGCAGATAAGAGGGAAAGTCCAACGATGCGGCACAGCGACATCCACGCCCAGCGCAGTGTTTCGCCCGTATTCACCTCAGCACGGGGGCGAACCGCAGGGGCAAACAAGGCCGTAGACAGGGGCCAGGGAGAGGCAACGTCTAGCTCAACCGCAACATGAGGCTGATAGGGTGTGGCATGCAGCCAGAAATGGAGAAAACTAGCCTGAGCGCAAAGTGCGTATAGTCATAAATCCGGCGCGCCCAGTCCGCCAGCCGACATGGGCAAAGTCAGGATATCATAAGCGATCCTGGGCTGCCGCCCCGCCCAGACCAAAGACACAACTAGAGACCGTAGCCTGCGAAAAAAATAAGCGGTAAGAGGGATGGGTATGTTCGAGAAGAGGTCGAGAAATTTTGGGAGGACCACCATTTTGGCTATGGCTATGCGGCCAGCTAACGACAGCGGTAATCGGCTCCACATTGGTATCTTAGACTCAAACCAGTCCACCGCACGGCCAAAATTGGACCTCCAGAGCTCGTCTGAGGCTCAACCAAATGCCCAGATAACGCGTAGGGCCGGACGCCCATTCGAAAGGAAAATCTGATACGAATGGGAAGGTAGCGTCTGTCAGGGGGAAGAGCACAGATTTGCTCCAATTAACCTGAATGCCCGAGAGCCCACCGAAACGAATAACCTCCCGCACCAGGGGCTAAGGTTGTCTTGGGGGTGGCGAACGTAAAGGGTAATGTCGTCGGCATACATGGAGACCATGAGGGAACGGGACGAAAATCCAATGCCCCTGTGGGTATGATGTTGTTGTAGCCGAGCAGCCAGGGGCTCCATAGCAATCGCAAAAAGCATGGGCGACAATGGGCACCCATGCCTGGTGCCGCGAGAGATGCTAATGGGGTCCGTTACTTGCCCATTAATGCGAAGCAGGGCAGTGGGATTGGTGTATAGAAGTTTAATATTTCGCAAACAGGATATAAAAAAGGAAGGGCCACTCCAGCGTATCAAACGACTTCATGGCGTCGAGTAAGGCGGCTACGGCAGGGAGATCAGGATTCATTTGGTGCAACACAGAAAAGATGGTGCGAAGGTTGTGGGAGGTTGCCCTACCGGGGATTAAGCCAGATTGGTCGGGGAGGGCAATGGTGGGCATCAATAAAAGAAGACGGGAAGCGATCAGTTTGGCAAAGATTTTGTTGTCTATGTTAATGAGGGAAAGGGAACGGTAGGAATCACATCGGTCAGCAGGCTTGTCGGGTTTAAGAAGCAGGGTCAGCGAAGCTTCGCGAAGAGATGGTGGGAGCTCGCCTGAGTCGAATGATTCATTGAACATGGCCGCTAGATGAGGAACGAGGGTGGAGGCGAAAGTTTTATAAAAATGAGGTCGGCAGACCGTCAAGGCCCGGCGCCTTGTCACTTGGCAGGCTGCTCATTGCCGCTAATATTTCCTCCTTTGAAAACAGTTCGTCAAGAAACTTGCGGTGGTAGTCGGCAAGCCAGACAAGAGCAATGGGATCAAAGTACCGGTCAAAATCTTCCTGAGAGGGAGGTGGGCCAGCGGAATAAAGTCGGGAGTAGAAAGCAGCGAAGCGGGAAGTAATTTCCGCCGAAAACGCGGTGCGTTCCGGCCCCCCATCACTGAGGGATGTAATATCAGAGGCGGTGCGCGGTAGGCGCAGGAGGTTAGCAAGAACACGCCCGGGGCGGTCCCCCTCCCCAAAACGGCGGGCTCGACCCTCTCTCCCCAAGAAGGACAGTTCACGGCCGGCCTCGTCCGAGAACTCCGTGTGTTTTTGTCGCAAGTCTGCCAACGCCTCGGGGCCGGCGCCACTCGCAAGAGCGGCGTCCAGGTCTCGGATCTCCCCCTCCAACTTAGCCAATGTGGACCAGATAGAACGCAGGACCCGGGCTTGCTTGGAAATGCATTCACCCCGAATAAATACTTTAAATCCCTCCCAAAGGGTAGAGGCAGAGTCAATGGAGCCCGCGTTGAGTTCGAAGTAGTTAGTGATGGCGGTTTGGATTTCGGCACAAAAGACAGAATCCCGAAGGGCATTAGGAGGTAGGCGCCAGGAGAAGGCCCGACGCTGGGAATTGGGGGGACAGAGAAGAAGGCGGACCGGGGCCTGGTCAGAAAGAGTGTGGGCCATATGGGTAGCATCGATGGTCCAGGACAACACATCTGGCGAGGCGATCCATAGGTCAATCCTTGACCAGCAACCCCTTGCACCCGTGACACAAGTTCCCTCCCGGGCACTAGGGCGGAGGTGCCGCCAGACATAAAAAAGCGAATTGTCCGATAAAATAGAGGAGAGAGCATCTGCGGCACGTGGGTGGGAACGGTAAGAACCCGATCGGTCCAGTTCCACGGAAAGGGTAACATTAAAATCCCCACCCCAAATAACAGCGGCAGGACCGCAGGCGGAGATCAGGTGCCAAACGTGATGGAAAAACCCCAGGTCATCAGAGTTCGGGCCATAGACAGCTGCAATGGTGACGGGCTGGGAAAGCAGTTAGCCATGCAGGATAACATACCTACCATCTGGGTCAATTAGGGTTCGAAAGGTCTGCCACGGGAGGCCCCGACGCAGTAGAATGGAGACCCCCCTGGCATAAGAAGAGTAAGTGGAAGAATGGGACTCCCCCAATAGCGCGCGCTAAGCCTAGCCATCGAGCCAGGAAGCAAGTGAGTCTCCTGTAAGAGACAGATATCTACGCAATGGCGCTGGAGATGGGCATGTGTAAAACGTGCTTTGCGGTGGTCGTTCAGACCGCGAATATTCCAAGACCAGCAGGTCACATTAGTCATTGGAGAGGAGGAGGCGGGCAGCACAACTTGAAACGCACAGCAGGGGAGTATAATCAGGGCCAGCCCCCTCAGACAGTAAAGGAGATAAGGACCCCCACGGAGGAGTGCGGGTGTGGAGACAGCCCAAGTGGGATTAACCCCCCAAGAGGGGACGCCAATGCGTGAAGGAGAAAGAGGGGACCAAAGGTGCCGCCCGTAGACCAGAGCGCCGCCAATGGTGACCTGTAAAACAAAAGATTCCCCTGCAGTGAGTCAAGGACTGGGCATGGAACATGGCACCTTACATCAAGCACATAAATACATAGTCGCAAGCAGAGCATAGTGTTAGCAATGAAACGTGCAGTGTCAAAGGATAGCAACAGAGATATAGCACAACAAAACCACCATCTTGCTAGAGAAGCAGAACCACCCACCCCCCACAAAGCGCAGACCGGGGTCCACGCAAAACATGCAAAATAAAACATCCCCCAGTGTTCACCCCCCCCCACTCCAACCCCCCAATTAGGCTGAGAGGACCCCCCACCCCACCCCAGGAACCCAGAACTTGGACAGGGCAACCCAACAACAAAAACGGGATTTATCCCTGGTGGGGCATGGCAGGACTCGGCGGACACCCCTGCGGTAAAGCAGGGTGGCCAAGCTCAGTTAAAAGGCAGCATCCAAACAGAAAGTAAAAAAAAAAAGAAAAAAAAAAAAAAGGACAGTATGCATATACTGCACAATAATCATAACAATGAGCGATGTCAAAGACCAGTCTGGGGAGAGGTAAACAAAGAGCACAAGGAGACTAGGGAGGGATGGGAGATAAGCACAGTCACACGATATACAAGAACCAGCAATTGAGGCCCCCAAAGATGATGGACAGGAGAATGAACCCAGCGGACACAAACGGCGTAACTAGCCTTCAATCATCGGGGCATCACAACAGAGTATAAACAGACCAGTCAGTCATTGTCACTCAGGTGATTAGCGGCTTCAAGAGCTGGAAGGAGAGTGTCTGGATTCCTTGTCTAGGCGCTTGGCGAAAGCAAGTGCCTCCCTCGGATCGGGGAAGACAAGCGTCTTGGAGCCCTGGCGGACCCGTAGCTTCGCCGGATAGGCTAGGGAGTAGAACACCTCGTGCTTCTGCAGGATTCGTTTGGCAGGGAGAAACTCCCTCCTGGCAGCTTGAACAGTCATGGTGTAATCAGGGTAAAATGAGAGGGTATTGCCCTGATGAGTGATGGTGCCCTTGTCCCTTGCGGCCTGGAGGATGGCGTCACGGTCGCGGAAGTTCAGTATTTTAGCCACTATGGGACGTGGAGGCATACCAGGGCGGGGCCGCGGGCCAAGAGAGCGGTGAGCTCGTCCACGACAAAGAAGAGAGAGATGACGTCCCCAAATAGCTCCCGGGTGAGGTTTTCCACGAAGTCCTCCATCTTAGATATGTTGGTGGATTCTGGCAGGCCCGTAAGGCGGAGGTTGCTCCGGCGGGAGCGAGCCTCCAAATCCTCGTTTTTCTCACGGATGATGGGGAGGATTTTATCCATTTGGAGCAGTTTTTGTCTGTCCTGGGTGGCCGCATCCTCTGCATCAGAGACCCTGGTTTCGACATGGAGGAGCCTGTTGTCGTGGGAGTTCACTCGGGCCTTCACAGAGTCCAGGCGAGCGGAGAGCTGTTCCAGTTGGGAGGCTATGCCAGACACCGCCGATTTTACCTCCAGCATGATCGCTTTAAGGTCATCGTCTCGGCCTGGAAGATTGTCCGGGGCCCCAGCAGATTCCGCCCCCTCCAATCCCGCACTGTCCTGTCGGGAGGACTTGCGTAGTTCAAAGGCGATCCTGGGCTGCTTAGGGTCCGACTTCCCCATGACGGAACCAGGTGCCACAGGACCACCAGACGCCGATAGGAAGACAAGACCCACGATGGGAGGGATGCCACGAGAGGTCGCCGCCGGAGACGTAGAGGTGAAGGCGATAAGAGCGCCAGCGGAGTCCCAACCTTCACTGTGTGGAACAGTAATGCAGGTAAGTAGGGGCGCACTAGACCCGCAGGGCCGCCCACGACAAGCCAGCGACCACAGAGGAGCGTGCACAGCGCCTAGGCCCTCAGGGCGGGCCAGCAGGTAGGGAAGAGGAGCCCAGTGCCCGCGTGCGCAAGAGCGGGAAGAGAATCCAGGTTAGAGGGACCGCCGACCGCAGGAGGCTGCAGCAGTCAGGACGCCGTCCCTAGACCCGGCCAGGCCTCCGCGGGAGAGCACCAGAGTTCGTGGCAGGAGGAGGGGATGCAAGGGGAGATCTCTCAAAAGCGACATGGCACCCAGCATCAGGAGGAGCAGGCACTCAGGAGTGGCGGCGGCACAGGGATTCAGAGGGGCCGCCCATGCTTGTTCAACACCAGCAGAAGAAGATCGTCGCAGCAACAAGGCCCCCGGAAGCTCCGAGGAGGAGGAACCAGGCCGCAGGAGATGCCACAGGTTTCAACAGTAGCAGGCAGGCAGAGCCTTCAGTCCAGGACACAGGGGGGACTCGCCAAGTCGGGCCGGACCACGTGCGGCCTGCATCAGGGGTGCCAGGCACAGTCCCGGCCAGCAATCAGCACAGGGTGACCATTGTCTGTCCCCCAAAGACTGGAGCTGTAGGAGGGGGGTGAAGGCAGTTGCGGCCCAGCACCGCTCTCTGCAGCCCAAGCGGAGTCCCAACAATAGCCGGAGGAGCAATGCGGCAGAGCCGGGAGCCCACACCGGGCCAAGCAGCACAACGACCGGGACCGGATCACGGCCGCAACCAGCACCCCGCCGAGGCGACAGCCCAACTGAGGGCTCCCCAGCGCGACGCGGCAGAGGCGTGTAGCCCACGATGACAGCGCCCGCAGGAGGGGGACACAATCCGAGGGAGCCACAGGAAGGCCGTCGCCCCGCCACCCCAGGCCCCGCAAACTTACGCACCTGGCGGGACCCGGCTCGAACCCAAAGCCGCGGCCTAGGCGGGCGCCAGGCCCCTACTAGGCCGCCACTCCACGGGACCGTGCGAGGGAACAGGAGGCCTCCCGACCCCCCCAGGCGCACCTCCCCCCCCGCCGCGCGCGACTTACCGCAAGGTGGGTGGTGATCCGCGTCAGCAGGCTCAACAGCACCGCTGCCCCTCGCAGGTGACACCGACCAGCAGCAGCAGCAGCCCGGCCCAGAGAGCAAGGCCCAGCGCCGGCCACGAGGGTCGGATCTTCGCTCCAGGAGTGTTCCAAGCCGCAGGAGAAAACACAGGCGGGTCCCCCTTCGCCAGTCAGACAGGAGCAGGTAATATTGGTGCAGTGGGTAATACGAGTGCTGCAGGATTGTGTCGGATAGAAAGCTTGGCCGGCAGAGCCCACTTAAAGTGTGGCCATCTTGCAGCCGGCCAAGCCACGCCCCAAAAAAGCTAATACATAGGATTTTCCGTCCTGCTCCGCTATGGCGGATATTATCCCTACCCACTCCAGACGCCTAATGGAGTTTTATGAGTAGGGGTCTCTGAGAAAAGCACAACTGATTTACTTCAGTATCTAGCGTTAAATTAGTGCCTTACCAAACCATTGGGCGCCATGTAGTGTAGTTCCTATATCCCTGATAGGCTCTGCGCATCGGAATAATATACACTATAGTTTTGACTTAGGACTGAGGTCAGTATGTCTCTATCGAGTACATTAAACCTAATTACCTGTGTGTGCCAGCTGACTCAGAGGTCACTAGAAACTTTCTCGAATGAACAAGAAGGGATTAGTTTCTGACAACCGCATAAACATGACAACTTTATTTTCCTTAGAGTCGGAACAATAGCTTCAAAGTCGTGGAAACAATAGATAACCGTTTCACTCAGTCAATCGTGCATGCTTCGTTTCTACAGAGTTGCACAGAAATAGAGAGACGGGCGTTTCAATAAAAAGGGTTTATTGAACAGTCTTATTTCTCAAGCAAGAGATATGAACTGCTACAATCGTAAGACAGAATACGAAGTATAAAATGTACAGCGTTAGCAGTAAGATACAATAATACTGTAATAGCATGTCTTGTAACCATGACATATATTCATTAAAATACATACATAAATAACACAGGCAAAAATACTCATCTGGTGCTTCTAAAATAATCCTACCCCAGTGTACCTAACCTAAGTGCAGTACGAGGGAAGAAGTAGGTGCTGTCTTAGTCTGGTTTAGTTATGCCAAGAGTTGCCAAAAGTTTCTTTAGGTTCTAAACAACTCCATACCTTAGAATGAGAGAGGTTGGTATCTCTTTCCCGGGACTCGATCTCGAACACCCAGCAAGGGGAGTCAGAAACACTGGAGCTGGATTCTCTGGGAGGAGGATGACAGCGTCTGGTCAGTGCGTCAGTTGGGGACTAGACTTCCTTCGGGACTTGCTGTGGTGAGCCGAGTCATGGAAGTAGGTAGCCGAACCGCACCGTGCCTTGCCATAGCAAGTGAAGGCATATTTATACCTTGAAGGTGTTTAGGAATGCCAGTATTAACGTAAAAGTCAGGCATAAGAACGTCATGAATGAACCCCTAAGGAATAGATGTTCATGCATAATAAATGAGTTCTTGGAGAAATCAATATCCAGGCAAGGGGAAGTCCCTAAAGCTTAGGAGTCTGGTTTTCCAAGAACTCGCTGTGACGAAGAGGATCAGATGTAATTGACCATGCATGTATTTGGTTAGCATGAGCAATGCCTAAATAAGGACTGGATTTCTATGCCTAAATAAGGGCAATGTGAATTATACCTATATAAGGGCTTGAATCGGGAAATCTAGATACGGTATCTAAAATCGACACACAACAGCACTATATCCCTTCCAGACTATTCCAATTCGGCCACCTGCGGGAGTCCTACAAGCGCTACAAAGGGACATCAATCAATTTATATGGGGCGAGAAGATTTGGGCTATCTATGGACGGATGAGGGGGGGACTGGGCATCCCTAACCTCCTAGAATACTTCCGCGCGGCGCAATTGCGCTACTTAGTGGAGTGGCAACGATCTGAATCAGAGAAAAGATGGTTATTTCAAGACAGGGGACTAGCTAAATTAGAACTACGGAAGGTCCCCTTTCTCAGGTGACCGGATAGACCTCCTAATGTACGGGGCTCTCCTATTACGCGAACTGTCTCGAGGGTCTGGGACGGGGTGGAGGAACGGCAGGTCCTGACAACATTTCCCTCCCCATGACACCCTTATTTGAGAACAACGACTTTCTTTCTGGTGCGGAAGCACGGGCATTCTCACGCTGGAGGAAGTCCACGTGCACATTGGCTGGCCACTTTTTCGATCTGGAGGGCATGCTCCTCTTCCAAGATCTGAGAGCAGAGAATGGGCTCCCTGAGACAGAGCACTTTCGTTACTTCCAACTCCGACATTGGCTTCTTCACGCTAAGGTACACCCCAAAGTAGCGAGGAAGCTCGCAAGGTTTGAGAAATGGCTCTACACCAAAGAAACCGACAAGAAAATTGTCTCAGAACTCTATGATAAGCTTCAACCTAAGGCTCCCACAGAATCCACTACAGGCCAGCGGAGATTGGGGAAGGAACTAGGGAGGGAATTAACGGGCAAAGAGTGGTCGGACATTTACTACCAAGCGAACCACACCGCCCGCAATACGGCTAGCAGGGAGGCTGCGGTTATAGTAGCCTTGTATTGGCAGCTGACCCTGGCTCGTCTGCACAGAGAAAACCAGGAACGGATCCCACTCTGCTGGTGAAGCTGTGGTAAAGAGGGCACTTTGGTGCACCTACTGTGGGACTGCCCTGCAATACAAGAGTATTGGAGTTCTATCCTCGATGACATTGACCGCCAATTCGACACAGCGATACCATGCTTCCCAGTGTATACTGTGCCTGGCTTGCCCAACCCCCTGACACACCCACTTCGATCGCGACGAGGAAGACAAATGGGTTTAGCACTGGGAGCTGCCACCCAGAACATCCTATCACACTGGGGTTCCTCCATGAAACCAACATGCATAGGGTGGCTTCACTGATTGTGGTACACTACAGGCATGGAACGCATACACGCCTCCCTATCTAACACTCTGGCCAGCTTCACGGACTCTTGGCAGCCATTGCTCTCCTTGCTAGCTCAAGACATGAACGAGATCACATGCCCTAAATATCTCAGACTTCTCCGGCTTACCAGCTCGGATGTTCCGACAGGATAAATAGAAGACGCTCACTAACTCACGCTACCTATGATAGTCCTTACCAAGACATCAGCGGCACACCAGCTCGGGGTTGGGGAGGAGGGGGGGTATCTTGGGGGAGGGGGGATCAGGGTGCTGTAATTCTGTTTTGTAAAATGGCATTGCACTATTTCATGTAAACAATGGTTCCATTCGAAACTGGTGATCGGACGGCACGGAAGGGGCCCTTCAAGGCCATGGCTGCAGAACTACTCATCAGATAGACTGGGTCTGGCATAGGGCCATGGGTGCAACACTGTACTTACGCCTCTCTTGCTTATTGAATGTGCTGTTTTGATGAAATGCCAATAAAACACAGTTAAACCTAAAAAGATTCTCAGCACTAGTCATACCATTAGGTACTCTACAAATGCAGGAACCAGTTGGCTTAATCCACAACCATGAGGAAACTACTAATGTGGTAATTGTGTCTGTTGTCAGCATGGTAAGGACAACATTACTATATTCTATAATCATGATGAATCGAAAATATCAGACACTTATGAACTGCAACACTAGTTACTGTGTCTACATGCTGATCTGTGTTTGTAAGCAACAATACATTGGATCGCCGAAAAGATCACTCAAAACGAGATGGAAAGAACATTTGGGATCAATAAAACATGTCGACTCCAGGTCTCCGATAGCTGTACATTTTGCTAGCCACCATCATTTGGATCAACTAAACAAAATTTGTCTCATGGGTATTGATCATGAACCAGCACAATATATAGGGGGAGACAGAGACCTCAAACTATGGAGAAAAGAGAGTTGGTGGATGTAGGAGAGTAGGGTCTGCTTCCTATGGTCACCCCCACTTTTTGCTGTGATTCACTGGTTTTTGGACTTTAGTGTGGCTGTGGGCCTGCTAATCAGACCCACAGCCCAGCTGTTCTCTCTCTAAATTGATACCATGTACTTTAGGTACATACCAGATTGGGTATTGGGTCACCTTTGTGAGCCCCTGTATAGTGTACCATAGGTACCCAGGCCATAGGTGCATCCAAGGCCTATCAGGGGCTGCATGTATTATGCCACCCCTGGCTGGCCATCCAAACTGACACCACAGGCTGATCAATCAGCTTGGGTAAGGTGGTGTAATCACCACCTACTTAGATATAGTATATCTATATCTACCTTATATATAGACACATAGTAACCTATGTCACTCCTATGGCAGGCCTTAACAATCCTGGAGGCAGAGTGCTTGGTTTTATGTGAGAGGGTGATCTAGCATGAGCTGAGCCCTTCTGCAGCTTTCGGAACCAGGTCCTTATAGCTGTTCTATGATATAGCCATACCATATACTCTTAAGAGCATTATAATCCTTGCGGTTAATGCTAACTTTGGTTTGGCTTTATCAAAACATGTCGTGTAAGATGTCAAACACTTTGGAATACTACCCCCCGCCAGTTCTGGCGGCGGGGGTAGCATTCCACCCCTCTCGAGAGACAGAAGACATGTAGTTACTGCTTTACCCGGTTAAAATTAAACAGAGCCTCAGCATCACAAAATGAATGCTGCTGCCACAGACACGAGTCTGACCTCCTGCAGCTGGACGAATCTCCAGCAAGGGAGGCTTGGACAAAAGGTTTCCTGTCGAGGGAGGTGCTAGCACCTCCCCAGACAGCCTGTAGTGTATTGAGGCAGGGTGGGCTGAATGGAAAGATGCTTTTCCAGACACTGCCTGGGGCACACAAGGTGCTCCATGCATAGCCCGGTTCAAACCAGTTGCTGGGGCACTCCAGCACCGCTCTGGCGCAAAACTGAACAAAGAGAAAGGGGTGTAACCACCCCCTTCTCAGGGTCCACCCATAGGAGGGACCTAGCAGGTAATCCAGCCCCTAAAATCCGTATAAAGATAGGAGCTGTGTCTAGAGATATTAGATTATCCTGCACTGAAACTCTGAAACGGAACTCTTGAACCTTCGACGTTCTATACCGACTAGAAGACTGAAGACATCTCCCTTGTGGTCAAGGAGTGACCACCCTGTGCAAACAGGCACCACCAGTAACTTGCCGGTTTGCTTTGTCGACGCTCCTGCCGGAACCCAAAGACTCAGCGACTCAGGAGCTGGACTTCCACACTTCTCCGACTCTGATCCACATCCACAGCAAAGCTGAGACCCGTGGCGGACACGAGAGACGTGGGACCGGACATCCTGGACTACCTGCACTTTGCTAACAGTGCAACTACCGAGGCACCCTCGCAGTTGTGCATTGGGGTTTGAGAAGCCCCAGACCTGAGCGCCATTTGCACCGAAGCTCAGCCCTCCACACTCCACGAGTGCCGCGTGGGGCCTGCCTTTGTATCCACACTCCACGAGTGCCGCGTTGGGTCTGCCTTTGCATTTCATCAGCTCGACGCGTCTTCCCGGTTGCTAGCCCATGAGCTAGTTAGCCCTCCGAAGACTTTCTTTTGAAACTACACCGCTTTCCTGGTTGCTCCAGGCTTGCTCCAGCTTCCCTGCAGAGGAGAAGTTCACCAGACCTTGCTGGTCTGAACTGAAGCCCATCTTCCCTTCCTGCGTGGATTGCGTTTGCCAAGGCTTGTTGTGTCCAATCCGGATACCGACGCCGCAGTCAACTAGACTCCTTCGTGGGACAGCTCGTAACCAGCTCCTGGTCGTCGTCGATGCCTCCTGGTCCTTGTGGCTGCAGAGACAAGCTTCCCCTCTTCACCTGATTGCATCTCGACATCGCCTGGTTCCTTCCTGGTCACTGGCTAGTGACCCAGACTCTGTCCCCTCTGCTTTCAGGTTCTTCACATCTTCGATCCACCCTTGGATCCACCCGGACACTTTTCCCCTGGTCGCCTGCAGCACTTCTTCGCAGCTCTCCATAGGAAACCGCGACGAAACCCGACACGAAAAGACACCAATGCACCCGGCTTCCCTGGGTGAGGTAACTCGAGTACTCCGGTGCTCCCGTGGG
This sequence comes from Lissotriton helveticus, assembly GCF_964261635.1. Classification (NCBI taxonomy): domain Eukaryota; kingdom Metazoa; phylum Chordata; class Amphibia; order Caudata; family Salamandridae; genus Lissotriton; species Lissotriton helveticus. The sequence continues at coordinate 1,488,516,148 of NC_136061.1, read as the reverse complement.
TGTTGACTCTCGAAGTGGCCTAGTTTAAAAGGGTTTTACCGTAGTCCATCCAGAAGTGTCCTTAATCAACTACTTTGTAACTTTTACGTTCCCATTTTAACTGTATGGTAACTCGCGACTGTGTTCCCACAGTGCACGTTTCTCCCGTGGGTCTCCTACTTCCTAACCTTTGGTTCTGTAGTGTAGCCCCAGGCCTATTCATTATTCTTGAAGTGGTCCTTATACCACTTACTTAATATAGGGTTCGTGAAGCCCCTAGGGCAGAATTGTAATTGTGCAACTCAAAGTATGCTTAATGAGTAACTTGTGATGTATTTCGATCTCTGACCTCATAAAGAGTGCAGAGGGGTTGTGTTAGTAATAAATACATATATATTTGATATATACCTTGTGTGGTGTCCTTTCATTTGGTATTCAAGGGATTATATATGGTAAAACAGCTGGCTTCACATGCTCTCTGAAGTTTTAGCCTAAAACTGCTGGTCCATGCTACCACTAGGATAGCTTGTCTATGAGGTTGACTTTACAACCACCATCAATAAGGGTCGTTTAGACTGGTGCAAGGTGCCCACTATATAGTGGACATCATATGCCAGGCTAACTTCTCACAGTGGATAAACTATTTACAAACTGTTCAATATGGTTTACAGAAATGTATACAACTCTGGTAGGATAATACATATATCATGCTGCTTTTACATAACAAAGACATATGCCTATAATGTATCTTGCTGATGTACTTTAACTCTCCTTGCAACCTCAGCCCCTTAGTATTGTACTGTAATGCATTATATATACTGATATGCATACCCCTTTTTCGGATATCCCTTTCGTCACTAATTATTTGCAATTTGGCTGTTTTTCTTTTTCTCTTTTCTTTATTGACTCAGGAGTTATTGGACGTGGTTAGGAGTTATCTTTGTCTGTGCCAATATTCACGGTACCTATTGAAATGAATACCTGTGGTCTCAGAATGTGGGGTGTTCTGGCTCCCATGCCTTATCAGTATTTCTTCAGTTTTTCTTGGTTTCCCGTTTCATTTTCCATCTTTCTCCCTCATAATTATTAATTATTTACATTCCACTTAGGGTGTTTTAGAAGTGCAAATTATTGCTGAACATTGCTTAAGAGTAGTGTAGTTTTGCTTGGGTATTTCATATTAAAATCTGTCTTTTTTTTAATTAGGTCAGCCGAATGGCACGGATCATGGAGCCTCTGCAAATGATATTGGGATGTTCTAGACTGCTATTCGCGTAATGAGATGCTGCACTTTTTGATCCAGTGTTTAACATATTTTTTGGGCTAAATGTTTTTTCTGTTCTTCTTTCGGCTGTTCAGTCTTCTGCTTTGTAATTTTTGTAACTGTATTTAGTGGTGTGATCCACTAAAGTAAGGAATATTTCCTATTAGTTCAGGCTAGGGTGGAGAGTACATTAGCGTTTTAGTCCTCTTGTGTAATTAGCTTTCTCTACTGCATTTCCCTGCTTCTTAGTTCGTCTCTGTTTTTGCTTTCAAGTCTTTAGCTCATGTTGTTTCTTATTTGGGAGATAACACCAGATATGGCCTCACTGTGTGATACAGCAGTTGACTTAGGGACTGAACAGAGAACTAGCTAAAAGCCATAAATATGTAATAGCACGGCTCATGCTACGGTCATGTTGCCGATTGGGTGTTCAATCTTGCTATCTGCACATTGATATTTAGCTATTTATCTTATTTATTTTTGGGGGTTTGCCATATGTATTCAACAGTTTTTGTATATTCTTTGTGGTTTTATGCCTTTAGCTCTGATTTCTTTTCTATGCACCAAGGAGATGTGATCGAAACCATATATTTCACCACTGGTGATCGGTCTCGCTTCTGCACGATACCACCCAGGATGCCCCAGATCATTCTCCACAGGAGTCTTCTATCCATCTAGGGTTTTCTTACCCACATAAGACTCTTTTTTCAAACTTCAATGAACAAATCATGTTGTTTCACAATAGATGGGGGGTAATTGAGGTGTTACTGATCTTGTATTTACAAATCACAGGTAGTTCATTCGGATGGACTTGTCAAGATGTGAGGACCGTCGCTGAAATGCGCTGCTTACTTTGTGAGTAATATTTGTGGGATCACTACATATTTTACTGGCCTCACATGGCCTATTGAATGGGGTTAAAAGTGTACCATCCTCACTTCATTTTATCCTCTTTCTGTGTTTTGTACATGTAGTTTGTTTGACGATAATAAAATATGCATATTAGGGACTCGTAAGTCTTATCTTAGTAGATTTTGACAGAGCTAACTCTTCTTTTTAAGGTTCTTCTAATTTCTACGGTTTTTGCTGTGGCATGAACATTTAATCAGACCACATTGTTCTGTGGTGTTCTTCCTCTGCTATGAGCTTCCTTGCATATTTTCCACACATAGCTAGTTCTGCTTTGGGTTGCATACCAAACAGTCGATTCGGGACTACTCCCTATAGGGCCACTTTCCTTTATTTACTTTCCTATCAGGCTTGAAAACTCTGCCTATGGCTTTATCGATTTTATATACTTGGCATCTGTGGCGTCATGCCTCTCTGCCCGTTCTCTAATTTTGAACGTTGGATATAAGCTGGGTTCTTTTTGGTTTTCTTGGTTAGCTGGCAGTCATCCAGCCATCTTGGGTGGCCTCATTCTTGTTATGTTTTCATCTTTTACATTTCATAGCTACAAGAACGCCTATTCGGACCGGAAGGTATTTTGGAACGCTTGGATGCACATAAAACAGCCTGCACTTCCTTAATTATGCTAAGTTACTATGGATGCTTTCAATTAATTACGATTTATAGTTTGACTTCAACTTTGATGTGGAATTTGCTTTTATTTGGAAACTGAGCATAACGGGATATATATTTCATGAGGTAGGTTTGATATTTTCAGACATTACTTTGCCACTAAGGAGAAAATATTTTCTCTGAACTTAATGATCTCTACCTTGTGCTATTTTATTTTTCTCTATATATTTTTTTTATATGGACTTTATTTTACTTTCCATCTTTCTTATGTGTCCTCCTATTGTATATTGTTTATTTTTCCTGTGTTATCTTTGTTCGAACAAATTTGTATGCTAGTGTTGAATAGTATGATGCTTTATGTACAGTGAGCATCTTTGATATTCTATTATGATTGTCTCATATTTAACAAAAATGTCCTTTCTTTTTTCTCTTATGCATCTTTACTTGTCTGCAGCCCTGAAGAAGCGGTTATTGCATGAAAAAAGTGTGTACTACAGCTACATCAATATTGTAGCATTTTCAGACTCTGTACTCTGCAATCTGGGCAATTGGGACCCTTAGACATTGATTAATGATTGGTATATCACTTGTGTCTATCTTAATCTCATTATGAATATGATGTCCTATTGCTAACAATAAGTAAACTTTATAATACAAGACTAAATAATTTGTTGGTGTCAATAATTTATACTTTTGAATGCTGCTCTTTTACGCCCCACAACCTATTCTTTCTGCTTACCTTGTATAGATTTAGGTCTTTCAGCTTGGTACCTATCATCCCAAATGAACACATCAAGTGTTCTACCACTAGACCTTATGGTCACTCTGGCTTAAAAAACTATACTTAACAACTGGAAAGACCCAAGCAACGTTTCCCTTCATGACTACTAGGGATGGCTACAGTACCTTAGAGCGATTTTATTCTTAGATCTAACTGAAGCAAACAATGCTGGATACATTAGATTCATACTTGACAAATATCAAGCCAAGTTAAACAGCCTTATCGTTATCATGGTCCAGAAAAATACTGCACTCACTTCTTACCCCTCGTCATTGGCATAAACCATCACCTTGCTCATAATGTCCGATTCGCTGCAATCTATGACATCCCTTAGACTTGTGCTAGTCTCTTCTTCTACCCCTCATGTCTCTCTCACTTCTTTTTTTACAAGGCCAGAACTATATGAACCTGTATATCTCTGAATGCAATTGCATAAAACCCCATTGTGGTCAAGCTGGAATCCAAAGATAAGCTGTATCTAAAGGTAGAGACATATTTTAATATATATATATAATTAATGTAGACATGTATAGAAATGTTTGAACTTTGTTTAATGATCACAACCTCGATCAACCGTAATTATGGGGACGTGCTTGATAATCGGTATGCTAAACTCTGTTCTTATTTCTTTTGTTTTTTTTTCTGACTACAACACAATGAAACTTCTTTGAAATAAAAAAAATAAAAAAAATTAAAAAAAAGTGACAGTATCCATCTGAAATAAATAGTCTTTCACAGGAGCTGCTGAATCTGCAAAATATTCATGGTTTTACTTAATCAAATTTTAAATGGTTGTTCCAGGTGTCTACCGATATTTAAGTGTATAGTTAGTGTGTGCCCTATAGAAATGTAAGCAACATAAATACCCCAACTGCCTTTTGATTTACAAATTATTTTCAGTGTATTACTTAAATATTTCAATGGGCAAAAAGAACGGAGCACCAATGACACCAACACCTTTCTCCTTTCTTGAACAGTACTCTCTTACCCGATCTATCAGCATGATTGGAAACCTTTGCCTTACTTTCACACACAGTTTAACAACACTGGAAGTTGATGCTGACCATTTTAGGATATGGCATCTCTCAAAGCATAACTGTTAGAAATTGGATTGTGGGTTGACCTGACATCTCATGATCCTCATCACCGGGTCCTCAGTTGATGTCAGCAATAGGCAAACTTTCCCCAAGACCCTCAGAGCTTCGTAAAGTCCCAACTTTCTGGTCCTTTTCTTGGTTGAAGTCATCATTCCTTACAGAACTCCATTAACTCAGCTACCATGTAGCTCTCCAGTTTAGTGAACTCAAATTCCATTCTTGCAGGTATGGTAAGAGACAGTCCCAGTAGGATGAGAGAGTGAGTACACAAAAAGATTACACACCCGATTAGAAACACAGAACTTAATTTATTAAATAAAACAAGACTAAAACAACAAAAATCTAAAGTAGAACTTGAGAGAGGGATTTTTAAAGATTAAACTGTAAAATAGCTCTTGAAGTAATAAGCTCTTAGCCATTTACCAGACCGGGACAAAGTCAAAAGTTTCAGGCCGACCATGATGGAGCGTGGCCCGGATACAGGGACCCAGTGAGGCCAGCTGAACAAAAGTGTCTTGATCCTGGCTGAGTCAACATTGAAGATGAGATGGAATGCTGGGGAATTACAGTGGGTGCCAAGAGTCACATAATTTTTCTACATGCGGACGATGCCCTGTTTTATTCGACTTCTCCCCGGGACGCACTACCGGTCCTGGTGCATCACCTAGACAGATTTGGTGAGGTCTCTGGCTTGCGATTTAACCGCGGTAAGTCCCTGATTTTCCCCCTAGCGGGGCTGGCCTTGGTGCCTCCGGGCGATCTCCCAGGCCTGGGACTGCGCTGGGAACAGGTGGGATTCCGCTACCTTGGGATATAGGTGGCCCCGACGGACACACAGGCGTGAGCACGTAATGTGGACTGCATAATCGCGTCTCTACAACAATCGGTGACATTTTGGAACACTCTTCCGCTGTCATTGATGGGTAGGCTGGCCATCTCTAAGATGGTGATGCTTCCCAGGACGCTATATGTACTCCAGAACTCCCTATATCCGCTGCCGCCACATGTCTTCAAAACCCTCAACATGCTGCTCACTTCCCTGCTTTGGGCGGGCCGGCGTAGTAGAGTAGCTCTTAACACTATTATACGGAGCTATCTATGAGGAGGGCGGTTTGGAAGCCCCACGCTTCGACTTATATTATTTTGCGGCCCAACTGTACCATGTGGCGCGTTGGCTGACAGAAGCGGATAACTGGGAGAAACGTCTTCTCTCCGCCAGGGCGGGTACTCAGGCACTACAGGAAGCTTTGATGCAGGGCAAAGGGTCAGACGCATCTCCTACATAGTGTGACATACAGCCGGTATATGGCAGCGTTTTGTCGAAAAAGTCCTACGAAAAGCACCCTTTCACAGGGAGCTCCCAATTTGGAAACTGGCCCCATTCATAGACATGGGACGATGTATGTCCTTTCAACCTTGGAGGGAGGGTGGATGCGAAGTTCTTGCCGACCTTTTTCACAACGAGACCTTTATCACCTACGAGCAAGCAGAAGAGAACTTTGGCCTCGGACAGGGTCAGTTCCTACATTTCCGGGGAATTCAGGACGTAGTAAAAACCACTTGGCCACAGTACCCAGACATTCCAGCCCTCACACACATCCTAGATATCCTGCTTATGTGCAGTACAGGATGCAAGTTGATATCTCTCATCTACAAGGCTATGAAACTAGACTCTGCCCCGCCGGTGCCACCATCTCAGGTTGCATGGGAGAGGGATCTCTCTCTTCAGCTGGAAGAGAAACAGTGGGCACGCATAGGCACCCTCACGCAAAAAGTCTCCTGCAATGCCAGGTTTAAATTAACACACTTTAACTTCCTGCATCGTACCTACCTAACCCCGGTATCCCTGAACCGCATTTCGCCCGATAAGGGAGATAGATGCCCTAGATGTGCCACAGAAAAGGCGGGCTTTTTACATTTAGCTTGGGATTGTCATCTGGTCAAGCAGTTCTGGGTGGAGGTAGTGGGCAGGATAGTTGCAGCTACAGGCATTCGAATGCAGCTTGAACCCTTGCGTTGTCTACTTGTATTTGTCCGGAAGCCAAAGAATAGGAAACTCCGATATAAGCTCCTGCAGTTAAGGCTAGTGCTTGCCAGGCGAAGGGTAGCTATAACCTGGATGGGGCAGAGGGGACCAGAAGTGTTCATCTGGCTTAAAGATGTCCGAGAGTGGTCCCCAGCCGAAGAAACACACTTGCAACTCACCCGAAGGGATGAGAAACTTTAAGAAGACTTCATGGTTTGGCAGGTGTTGTGTTCCTCAGGGTTGGCGGAGAAGGAGTCCTCCTCGCAGGATATGACTGATGGCGAGGAGAGTGGGCTGGATGAGGAAAGCAGACCTCCCCTTGCCGCGGAGTGAGGGGACTGACCCCGGTTATATGCGCACTAGGACTCGATGTTATGTCCCATGTTTTCTCCTCACTGAAGAATGTGTCCGAATACTTATGTAACCCTGTTATTCCCCCCCCCGATGCGACCATCTGTGCTACATGCCAATGATAACACCAGTAATATGTCTATGTACGCTGTATTGATGCCGATTTGTTTTTTGTATTTGTATAATGCAAATTGAAAAATAAAGTTAAGTCGGGGCGTGGCTACGGCGGTGATGTGAGCGGACGCAACTCAAGCGAGCTCCGTCGCCCCGTTGCCCTAATAAGCGTTTCTAAGCATTTTTCGGGGTTTTCCTCTGTGTCCCTGATCCCCCGCCGATCCTCTGACAGTGTGGAGACTCGTCTGGTGGACGCTCCGGTGCAGAGGACACTGCCGGGGGCGACTGCAATCTTGGGGACCCGGCTGCCGGACTATCGCGGCCATCTTCCCGCCTCGCATCGGTCTTGCATCTCTGGCGGACGGCGCCCGGAACGAGAGGGCGCCTGGAGGCACAACCGGACGCTCCGAGGCGAACCCCGGCTGGGGTTGATAGGTCGCGGGGCCTGCTGATAGCGGAGGCGGAGCCGACGCGGGCGGAGCGACTCCTAGAGGGGGACGCGGTACTGGCCCGGCTGCTGGACCTACGAGAGGACCCGGCTTTGGAGTGGCGGCAAGGCCGAGTCGGAGGTGAAGCGGACCCCGGCCACGCGACTGCGGAGCTACTGTCCCCTGGGAGGCTGACCTGGAGACCTGCACCTGGCGGACCCTCGCTGCCCCGATGCCTGGCGCAGTGGTGGTGCCCTGAACTGCCGCACTGGGAGTTGGCGAGCTGGAGGGACCGCCCGCCATCTTGTCCTCCCGGACGGGAGCTTGCCCGCCATCTTGACCCTCCCCATCGGCGTCGGTGACCAAGGCGCCCGCCCCGGCGGGCTGTAGAGGCCATCGGCGAGTGCCCAGTAAGGGCGACCCTGCAGGAGCACCTGAGCGGGCCTTTGACCCCTGCCCCCCGACATCTGACCAACCCCTCGAGCACTCGCTGCCGTCTTGCTGAGCCAGTGCTGGGAGAGCGAGTGGCCTGCGCCCCCCTTGCTGGTGGGGCCTCCGCGAGAGGCTGCCTGACCGCCCTGCGTCGCCTGCTGGAGATCGCACCCCTGCGGCCTAGAGGACCAGCCTGAGGCGGGGACGTGAGGCCTCTCAGAATCGTGAGTACTCCCCCATCTTCCGGAGGGACCTGGGGCCCAACTGCTTTTTTGGGGACACAACGGAGGTGGGGAGGCGACCCACACACCTGCCACTCCTGAGGGACGCTGCCTCTGGTGGGGAGCGAGAGCGCCGCGGCGTCCCGAACCCGGGGTGAGGTCTACCCCCAAGACACCGAGTGCTGACCAACTGACCACTGCGGTCACCCTGCGACCCCCAGGAAGAGAGGGCCTACGTATATCACTCCCTGGGAGACACTGGACGGCGTGAGGGGAGGCGCTTGATACGGGGGAGGTCGATTGGTGGTGTTCTGACCCTCCGCCGCACTACTATAGCACCAGGGGGGTGCGGAGCTAACGACGGCGTGCGACGCATTGGGTGGTGGAGCGCCACGCTCAAGACAGACCATGACCCGCGGAAGGGGAGGTAAGGCGGACCAGGCAACGTCGTCCAAGGGCACCTCGGTGGTTGCCATGTGGGGCAAGGCAGGAGCGGCAGCACCAACTGAAGAAGTGCCACCATCGGTCACTGACTCCCCGCCGGTGACACAAGCCTTCATGTCCTCCTTCATGATGGACCTGAAGTCAGAAATAGGGTCCCTAAGATCGGAGGTGCAAACGTGCGTTAAAGAACTACGCAAGGACGTGACGGAGCTGGGTGACAGGGTAGACGGTCTCGAGAAGCTGGTGGACACGCGCACTGAAGACTTGGAACAGCTGTGGCAGAGAGTGGCAACCCTGGAGGAGCAGAATATCGAACTTCAGATTAAGCAGGAGGACCTCGAAAATAGGGGACGCCGCAACAACCTCCGCATCCGGGGCGTGCCACTCGGAGAAGAAGGGACGGACACCATGGCCTACGTGGCGCAGCTCCTGCATGAGGTGAGGGGCAACAAGGAAGCCCCCCTGCCGCTTTTGGACCGGGCACACCGAATCTTCGGAGCGGGAGGCAAGACGGGTCTCCTCCCAGACATCATCACCCGAGTGCACTACTTCACGGAGAAGGAGGCCATTCTGAAGGCGGCGAGGGACCAACAGGATTTGCGATATGGAGCCCATAAGATCCAAATTTTCCAGGACCTGGCCCCTAACACGCTGCACAGACGGAAAGTCTTCCGCCCGGTGACGGAGAAGCTGAGGGCCCTCGAAATCCCCTACCAGTGGGGACATCCCTTTGCTCTCATCTTTCGTTGGGAAGGCAAACGCAAAGTCATCCGCTCCTACAATGAGGCGGCGCAGCTGCTTAAGCTCTCGGATACCCCGGAACGCAGTCCCGCCCGCACCAACCGCCCGGAGAGGGCCCCGGCCCGGCCCGACTGGACCACAGTGAATCGACGCCGCCGCTCACCTCCGCTGGACGCAGGCTCCATGTCCCAGGCAAAGCAAGACATCATAGAACACATCCGCTCCCTTGAGCACGACAGCGAGGATCAAACCTTGGGGCCCCACACTCCGTGAATGGTCTCATTCTAACCCTTGCCACGCTAACTATGGACCCCCGGGGCTCCAGGCCCAGCGGAGTGAAGGATGCTGCACCCCATAGTAATGCGGCGGACATTTCTTGAAATCCAGAACCCCCCCGCGGAACGCTAGCTGACCCCTGCATGCCAGCTGCCCCTCTATGAGTGCGCGTCCAGGCGCACCTTGTGGCGTACATCGCTGATGCCGGAGCCCGCCGCACCAACAGGTGAGGCAGACAGGGCGCTGCGGGGGGTCCCGACAAAGCACTGTTGGGAAGGGAATTGGTTCGGAAGGCGATGGTTTGCAGCTACCCCCCCGCGGACGCCCACGAAGTTCGGCTGCGGCGGCTGGAGGACCAGGGAATGATGTCTTTCCGCCGGGGCCCAATGCTGCCGACCTGGCTGTCCTGACACTACTCTCTCTTCACTGCCCCTATGCTACATACCCCCGAATCAACCCTGAGCAACGGGGCGGACGGGCCTCGGGGCACTTGAGACTACTTTCTCTGATAAAGACACCCCCACTTTGTCCCCAAGGAAGTGACATTCCTGAGACCATCCAAACCCTCGGGTAGAGGATGCCCGGAATCTGGGACATTGTACTACGGCCACGTTGGCCAGTTGTGGTTATACTCTCTCTATGTGTTCCCTCTTTTCTTACCTGTTCTATCCCTCCTACTTCTCGCTCGACCCTCCCCTTTAACTGGTTTCCCCTTCAGTTCGGCAGTGTGGCGGCCTGGAGACTGTCGATGGAGCCTGCATGGTCATGGTGGGTGGGGGTGGCTGGACCCCCTTGCTTGATGGGGTGGGGGCTGCCGGGTGGCGAGACGGCTTTACTCCCCTTGATCCCATGGTGATGAGTGTCCCTACACCTCTCAAAGTCCTGACGCTTAATGTCAAAGGACTTAACTCCCCCAACAAGCGGAAACAGGTGTGGCGCTATCTCCTGCAACATTCTCCTGACATTGTCTTCCTTCAGGAGACGCATCTCCTGCGGGGAGACACAGGCCGCATGGCACATCCCAGATACCCCATGCAGTTCTGGGCGTCAGCTGACACTAAAACGGCGGGGGTGGCTATTCTCTGCAGAGCGGGCTTTAAGCGGGGATCCACAAGACCCTACAAGAGTGGTGACGGACGCTTCCTTCGGGCCACGGTACAGATGGGTGGGACACAGTACACCCTGGGCAACATATATGCACCTAACCAGTCGCAGGACAAGTTTCTTCAGGCACTCCTAAGGGACCAGTTCCAAGCTGGCGAACCCCACACAATCCTAGGCGGGGACTTCAACCTGGTGTGGGACCCAGACATAGATCGTGGAGACAACACGTTTAGCGGCACGGGCGCAATGTCGGCCGCACTGAAAGAGCAGATCACGGACCTAGGGCTGGTGGATGCGTGGAGGTACCATAATCCAGGAGTCCGTGACTATACCTTCTACTCGCACTCCCACAGAACGTACTCGCGCATTGACCACCTTTTCACCTCTCTAGCCCTGGCGCGGGACACGCTGAAGGTCACCATCTCAGATATCTCGCTGTCGGACCATGCACATGTGGAGCTGCTGTTGCAGGACCCGCGGGCGTGCGCCCCCCGGTAGCGACGATGGCATCTCCCACCGAGCGTTCTCCGAGACTCGGAAGATGTTGATAGCATTCAGGAAGCCATAGACTCGTACTTCACTCTCAATGACATCCCGGAGACACCATTCCCGGTAGTGTGGGATGCCTTTAAGGCCACCATACGGGGGCATATCACTTCTCTGGCGATCGCGAGAAGGAGAGCGGCCTGTAAGCTGGAGGCTGATCTGGCAGGTGAGATCAAACAGGCGCAGGCGCACGACAGGGAACGGCCCTCGCTGGCGTCCAGAAGGAAACTGGCAAACCTCAGGGGACAACTTCGCCTCATACGCACTAACAAGGCAGAACACTCCCTCTTAGCGCTAAAACAGAAATACTACGAAGGGGGGGATAAAGTAGGTAGACAACTGGCGAGACGGCTAAAGGCACGGATGGCTAGAGCTCACATCGCTAATCTGCGACATCAGGATGGTACGTGCGCAGTCACCGAGCGAGCCAAGCAGGACGCCTTTGTGGCCTACTATTCTTCCTTATATGCGGAGGAGCCTACATCAGCAGAGGCGCGGGCTGCTGTCCTCGCTGACTTTGAGGGGACCCCCCTGTCGCCGCATCAAACGGCGGAGTTTGAAGAGCCCATACTTGAGGATGAGATCTCCTCGGCCCTTAAAGATCTTCCCATGGGGAAAACTCCGGGGCCCGATGGCCTGCCGCTCTCCTTCTATCGCACCTTCCAAACCCAGCTTCGCCCCCATCTGCTGAGATTGTTCCACTCCTTCTCAGACGCGGTGGGACCGTCCCCTGACATGGGAATGGCCGAAATCGCACTAATACCGAAGCCAGGGAAAGATCCTGCGCTGTGTGCTTCCTATCGGCCCATTGCCCTCCTGAACACTGACCTGAAGATATATACTAAGATCCTGGCTAAGCGACTAGACCCGTACATGCCAGGGTCGGTGAACCCGGATCAAGTGGGATTCATCCGCGACCGGCAGGGAGCCGACAACGTGCGCAGACTGGCCCACTTGGTGGGCAAAGTGCGACATTGGGATATCCCTGCTTGCCTTCTCTCGCTCGACGCAGAGAAGGCTTTCGACCGGGTGGACTGGACCTTCTTGAAGGAGACCCTCCGGAAGCTAGGCCTGGGCCCTAAAATGATAGCGTATGTTATGGCCCCGTACCTGGGTCCACAGGCCAGGATCAGGATAAATGGCCAACTTACCCCGCCGTTGGCGATACACCGAGGCACGAGGCAGGGGTGCCCCCTCTCGCCACTCCTGTTTGCCCTGGCAGTAGAGCCCCTGGCGGCACTGATCAGACGTGAGCCCAGAATACATGGAATAACCCTTGGGGGGAGAGACAATAAGGTGGCGCTCTTTGCGGACGACCTGATTCTCACCCTTACACACCCTCGCACGTCTCTACCAGCGGTCCACGATGTACTCTGTCTGTATGAACGAGCGTCGGGCCTCAAAATAAACCACACCAAATCTTGGGCACTCAACCTCACGATGCCTACTGCGGACGTCCTCTCCCTGAAGGAGTCCGTACCCTATCGATGGGCGGAGAGCCATATTAGATACTTGGGCCTCGCCCTTACCCCCCACTTGGACTCCTGGTCCTCGGTAAACTGGGCAGAGTGTCGTAAAGCTGTGCTAGAGGACCTTAGGAAATGGAAACCGTTGATGATGTCCTGGCTGGGGCGTCTCAACGCAGTTAGAATGTCGATCCTCCCCCGAATTCTCTATGTATTCCAATGTCTACCCACCCCTATACCGCTTCACTGTATCCGGGCCCTCCAGCGGGAGATTACGTCCTTTATTTGGGGTGGGAAACGCCCTCGGTTCTCACAAAAGGTCCTCATGGAACCAAGAGACAGAGGAGGCCTGGCCTGTCCCAATTTGGTGCACTACTACTGGGCGGCACATCTCCGATTCGTGGTGGAATGGGGCGCACGCGAAAGCGATAAACACTGGTTCCACATGGACCGAGCGGTCACTGGATGTACAATATGGGACCTGCCTTGGCTTCCGCGAGCTGCACGCTCGAGAAGTGCGTACCTTGCAGTACCCACGAAAACGGTGCTTGACATCTGGGATAACATAGCCGTGTCTAGAGGTCTGACCACGTTCCCGTCCCCACACACCCCGATAGAGGGGAATCCGCAGTTCCCCCCGGCCCACCGGACTCGGGCGTTTGATAAATGGATTCAAGGGGACTGTAGAGTAGCTGGAGACCTATTTCTTGAGGGCATGCCCAAATCTTGGATGGATTGCAGGGAGGAATTTCGGGTGCCGCCGCAGGCTGCCTTACAACACGTCCAGCTACGCCACTGGACTGCCGGGGACGAAATGTACCAAGCGGCTACCCGAACATACACGCCCTTTGAGAAATTGGCGCGCTCCCTCGGGGGACTGAAGAGGCTGATCTCCCAGATATATTACATTCTGCAGCATCCTATATTGGCGCCTGCACACCCCTATCAGAGGCAATGGCAATTAGCGACGGGCGTAGACATTACCCCCCTCAATGGAGCAGACTGTGGCGGGATATACCCAAGGTATACCGCAGCATTCCACAGAGGGAAAACGCCTACAAACTACTTACGCAATGGTACTATACCCCCCTACGCCTTAGTCAGATGTTCCCCACCGCCTCCCCGAAGTGCTGGAGATGTGAATCTGCGACTGGTGACTTCGTGCATATATGGTGGACGGGTCCGGCCCTTACTGTTTTCTGGAAGGAGGTGCTTAGCCATATCAAAGGGGTGTTGGGGTTCCCGCTGCCCGAGGAAGTGAGCGTGATCCTACTTGGCATACGTCCTGCTACGCTCAAGGCACTCACTCGTGGAGATTGGATCCTCACACTCCAAATGCTAGGTGCCGCTAGGCAACTCATTGCCCTGTACTGGAAGCGAGCGGAGGCACCTCCCATAGCCGCCTGGTTTGTGCGCCTTTGGCAGGTCCTAGCGATGGAGCTACTTACGGCGCGTCTACAGGCGCGAGATGTGCGCTTCAAGGCGGTTTGGGAGCCCTTGGTGCGTCATCTCTGTTCTGTGGAATATGCGCGACACATGCCCACTAGACTCCGCGCTCTGCACCTATTCGAGGACGCGCTTGTCCCTAGAGACCCGACCAGATTACATCCCTGATCACCTTACACACCGCGGCTGCGACCACACACACGCACGCCCCCCTGCACCCTACCCCCCGCCATGCTGCCAATACCCGCCATTCCATCGAACCTCCCCCTCCTCCCCCCCCCTCCGCTTTGTCTGTCCGTAGGCCTCTTTGACCTTCCTACTCTCTTTCTTCCTACTAGCCACCCTGGCGCCTATCTTCCCTTGAGATGGTTGTGCCCCCGTTGGGCTGTTAGAGATAGCTGGGCTACCTGCCCTCCACGCATCCTACTTGCCAAAGCGAATACACTCATGAGTATGGCAAGACTTTGACCACGGCACCCCTAAGCCATGCGGCCGGCCCTCCGAGGAGGGTTGTAGGCGAGGCGCTGTGTTAAAGCTTCTCCCCGATTGCACTGGCACAGAACTCGACGAGATACATCTTGCGCGGCCGGCCTCGGCAAGAGGTTGTAGGCTTAACGCTGTGTTCAAAAATAAAACAGATTTTAAATAAAAATAAAGTTAAAAAAAAGGAAAAAAAACATTGAAGATGAGGGGTGCAACTAAAGGAGACCTTGTTCAGTGGTGGTTCTGAAGACAATGCGTAGGGGGCAATTAACGCAGAAGAGACAATGCACCAGTTCTGGTCATACAAGAGTGATGTGCTGGTTCTGATCCACACAGCAGGAGCCATGTTCCGGTTGCAATCCACGCAATGGCACTGATACGCTGGCTCAACGGAGGATGAATGGGTTCCGCTGAAGCAAGCACCTTAGGCCTCACTTTCAAGGGTCCAGGACTGGGGAGGCACAACTTGGCAGGGCAGACGGTGGAGTGCAGATCATACTTCACAAAAGCATTGGTTCCTCAAGGCTCTATCGTGTCACCCATGCTTTTCAACATCTACATGAAGTAATTACCAGCACTGATCACTGAATTTCACCTCACCTGCTAAAACTATGCAGATGACACACAAATACCCCTTTAACTGGGAAGCCTCAAAGACGATGGAAAATCACAAAGTTTCTGTTGCCTCAAAGCCGTTAATCAGTGGATGATATGGGGCCATCTCAAATTGAAAGCTTTCATACGGAAATTTGTGGCGACTGGAAAAATTATGACCCTCACGCTGCCTGGCCTGATGATCTGGGAACACTGCCTAAAGAATCTCAGAATTACCATTTCTCCAAGCTATCAATGAATGCCCAAGTGGACAAACTAGCACGATCCAGCTTCATTACTATAAAAACTCAGCAACGCACCTTTCCCCACCAGGGATTTCCACAAAAGATCCTGGCTACTATCTCTCTTGTTCTGTCTAAACTTGATTAAGCCAACACGGATCATCTTTAATACCTATGAAAAGACTACAACAGATTCAGAACTCAGCTTCCAGACTACTCTTACATATAAAGCAACAAGCCCACATTTTCCTTGCCCTGAAGGCCATAAATTGGTGCCGGTAGCCAGAAGATCCACATTAAAGCTGCTTTGTATCACCCACAAAGTGATATATGGAATAGGGCTGCTCATCAGGAATAAAATCACCAAATATATTCAATAAAGGAACCTCCACTCTAGATTGGGTCCTCGCCTCAAAATCCCATTATACAAGAAAAAAAAACGTAGGTAGTAAATCCTTCTCTGTTCAAGTAGCCACACTATGGAACTCTTATTCCCCAAACATAATATCCACAGATAACTAACTTATGTTCAGAAGACTACTCAAGAGTTGGATCTTCCCCACATAACCACCATACTCAAACTTAAATATACAGCATATCCCTGTATATACAAGCAGTTGTTTGGATTATATATGTGTACCTAGATATGTGTATTCCTTTGTATAAATTTGTATAATAATCATATTTATAAATATATAGGTATTTGTTAGTTCTGCTTAACAAATGTACATATTACGTATGGTTATATTATTCTATGTTTAACATGTATATAGGTCACTGCATAAATAAGTAAATTTTTATCATAACTATTCATTTACAATTGCTTCATTATTGTATGAAAGAATTTTTTTTCAAAACAAATAAATTAGCTTAAAGTACAGCAACACTTGAAAGTCTGGGTTTATTAAATACAACTTATCAAGCTATGGTACACTATTTAGACATATATAACTTCCATGTTCTTATGGATCTTTATATTTATTACTTTACTCCTAATTCAACATCTCCAATACACTACCCGATAGCTCACCCTACACCTCTCTCAATATAGCCCCTACCTCCACTCTCGGACTCATTTCAAACCCTATTCTACTACTATGATCTCCAAAATACCCCTTTCTAGGCCCTTCCCTCCTCTACCCCTCCTTGCATCATCTCAAACCTCTTAAAATAAAAAATTTCTAAAAAACGCCTTTCTAAACCCTTCCCCTCAGACTCTTTCCCCTCCCCTCTGCTCATCCCACACCTCCTACCGCAGCTATGATCTCCAAATAAACACTTTCTAGACCCTTCCCTCTTCTATATTTCCGCTATCCTTTTATATCTAACCAGCAGACTTGCATGTCCACCGCTAAAATTAATTTAATATTTCCCTATACTAATTCACCACTTATCCTTTTTGGGTTCCGGAGTAGTGCGCTACTCGTCAAAAAGTGTGTCGACGCCTCGTCAGAGGTAGTCGGCGCTATATAAATGCAATTACAATTTATCTCCCTGAGATTTCCCATCAGGAGGCCAGCCAGCTAGCATTTGGAGTCACTCTGGGTTGAAGTGATGTAGGTCCAGTCCCTTCTCACCCAGGCAGGGAACAGCCAGCAGCAGGACAACACCATAAGGCAGGAGTCCAGCAAAGCAGCAGCCCAGCAGTGTGGCAGTCTATTAGCAGCACAGCAGTCCTTCCTGGCAGAGTCTTCAAAGGTCCAGAAGGGCACTCAAGTGGTGGTGTCAGGAGTCCAGTACTTATTCCCAGCTGTGCCTTTGAAGTGGGGGAGACTTTAGAGACAGATCTTTGAAGTGCACAGAGGACATGCCTTCCTGCCCTGGCTCAAGACTCACTACAAGGGATTATACAGCGCTTTGCATGGGGAATAGGACACAGCCTATTCAGGTGTAAGTGAGGCTGGGTCCAGTTCCTCTCTCCTATCCTGGCAGAATCACCCATCAAGTCACACCTAAGCTCCCATTGTATGTGGATATCTAGGGGGAAAACACAAAGCCCAGCTATTCCCCTCCCCAGACGTGTGTCAGAGACAGGCAGCAGCCACCAAATGGCTGAAGTAAGAAAATACTAATTTTCTAAAAGCAAAAAGAACAATTGATGGACAGAATGCAGAACAATGTCACACATTCACCCCAGTACAGAGATCTGCCTAAATCCATAGTTGTTTTGCTCCCCATGTCATTTCAGTTTGAACCCAGCCACATAAAAATCAGTCTTGACCCTGCACCCAATGGGAACAGTCAAGCCCGAACTGCTGGGCCAGGTCCTCCCTGGACTGGAAACAAGCATCCTATGACCGGTTTAAGGGTTTCACCCCCCATTAGCCAGGATAGCTTGATTCCAGTGGCATGGAGAGCACAGGATCCACGTCTGGGCATACCCGTCCCACTCGGGGTGACAAATGCAAAAAGAACAATTGATGAACAGAATGCAGAACAATGTCATACATTCACCCCAGTACAGAGATCTGGGCCAAAATCCCTTGTTTTTGTGCTCCCCATGCCATTCCAGTTTGAACCCAGCCATATGCATATCAGTTTTGACCCTGCACCATCGCATTCTAAAGTGATGCCCCGAAACCGGTCCCAGGATGCTTGTTTCCTGTCCAGGGAGGACCTATCTTGGCAGTTCAGGCTGGACTGTTCCCATGAGGCACAGGGTCAAGACTGATTTGCATATGAGCAGGTCCAAACTGGGGTGGCGTGGTGAGCAAAGGAACGATGGATTAAACCCAGATCTTTGTGACGGGGGGAGAATGTTTGAATTGTTGAGCATTTCATCCATTATTTGTTCCTTTTGTCGCCCTAAGTGGGAAGTGTATGCCCAGACTGGGTCCCGTGCTCACTACGCCACTGGATCCAAGCTAGCCTGGCTGATATGGGGTGATGCCCTGAAACCGGTCCCAGGATGCTTGTTTACGGTCCAGGGAGGACCTGGATTGGCAGTTCGGGCTGGATTGTTCCCATGAGACCCAGGGTCAAGACTGATTTGCATATGGCCAGGTCCAAGCTGGGGTGGCGTGGTGAGCAAAAGAATGATGGATTAAACCCAGATCTTTGTGACTGGGGAGAATCTATGCATTGTTCAGCATTTCGTCCACCATTTGTTCCTTTTGCTTTTGTCGCCCTAAGTGGGAAGGGTATGCCCAGATGTGGGTCCCATGCTCACTGCGCCACTGGATTCAAGCTAGGCTGGCTGATATGGAGTGATGCCTGGAAATCGGTCCCAGAATGGTCGTTTCCGGTCCAGGGAGGACCTGGTTTGGCATTTCTGGCTGGACTGTTACCATGAGGCACAGGGTCAAGTCTGATTTGCATATGGCCAGGTCCAAACTGGGGTGGCGTGGTAAGCAAAATAATGATGAATTAATCCCAGATCCTTGTGACTGGGGAGGATGTTTGCATTATTCAGCACTCCATCCATCATTTGTTCTTTTAACTTTATAAAAGCAGCCCTTTAAGAATCGCAATTTAAAATTCAACTTCACCATACGATGTGGTTTTAAATTGCGATTCCATAGACCACAAACTTGAAAAGTCTCTCTTCACAATTGGGAGTTACACTTCTAAAATGTAATAAGGTAATCTCAGAGAGGTAGAGATAGGCCTAGCAGTAGTGAAAAATGAATTGCAGAGTTTTTCACTAACATGACATATAAAACGTAAAAATACATTGCACCCTGCCCTCTGGGTGGTCTATGGCCTTCCTAAGGGATGGCGTATGTATAAAAATGGAAAGTTTGGGCCTGCAAAAGGTTTATTTTGCCAGGTCGAAATGACAATTTACACTGCACACACAGACTCTGCAATGGTAGGCCTGAGCTATGGTTAGAGGGCGACTTATGTGGATGGCACAGTAAGCGCTGCAGGCCCAATAGTAGCATTTAATTTACAGGCCCTGGGCATCTGTAGTGCACTTTACTAGGGACTTATAAGTAAATTAAATCTGCCAATTGGCGATGAGCCAATATTACCATGTTTTATGAAGAAAGCACATGCACGTTAGTGCAGGTTAACAGTGATAAATGTGCTCAGAGTACGAAGGCCAACAGAAATAAATTCAGCAAAAAGTAGACGTTTGGGGGGCGACGCAGCAGAAAGGGCAAATTTCCAACAAAAACCAAATCATGACTTTTAGTATAATGAATTTTACCAATCAAAGGTTTGTTTGGAAAGGAACAAAGACAGAACATGAAAACACAACTAGATCTCGGAATCCTGGAAAAAGTGAGGTTTTCCGTGTTTGGTAAAATTTGTCAACAATGATCAATAGTATAACATTACCCAATGATATGAGGGCGTGGTGAATTTCTTTCATCACATTCCCGTAAAGCTCCTTCTGCCATTCTTGTAAAAGCTTCCACTCCTCTTCGGAGAAACAGGAAGGAGCTTCATGGAAGGAAACCTGTATCTTGAAAAGAAAATGTGACATTATTTACCGGGCAGCTTTATTCAGAGAACGATTCTACATGTTAACCCCAAATTCAAAATGATCAACCCCGCAAATTACGTCCTCTTCATTTGCACTAAAAAAAAGTCCCATACAGCAGTGGCGGCTGGTGGAGTCTAAAGGTGGCGAGGCGTAAGACCAATTAATGAAATTATGTGAGAGAATGTAGCCAGTGAAACTGGTTTTTCCACTGGGTTTTTTTTTGGGGGGGGAGGGATTCTCTTCCTGAGAATATTTTTAAACCTTGGTTTGAAAAAGTCAAATATCAGGCCAAATAATTTGAAATATGACAACATAAAGAGGTCTTGCAGAACTTTCCAAGGAAAATTCGCAAAATATTTCAACAATTTCTGATTTGGAAATCAAGTGGACACCGGGCTGAAGGAATTGATATCTCCAACTCTAGATCAGAATTGTTTGGAGACAGAGAAACCCATCTAATGGTTTAACTGCACAACGTGTAACCTGAAAACCTGGGATAAATTCCGGCTTCCCTGCTTGACCAAACTGTGTGATCGTTGGGAACTGCCCTATTTCACTATGCCTTCTTGTGCTTTATTATCACGTTTGCGCTTTATTATCACATTTGAGAAAACCTAGAAATACAGTTCAAGATGTGCATTGTACAAAACTTTAATTGTAGATATTTTAATAGACTATGATGTTGCCCCATCTATGATGACAACCTAGGCGAAATATAAGGTGCAGTATAACTGACTTGCTCTTAGGACTATACTGTCATCCTCGTCAGGGCATGAATATTTTATATTTTTGGATTGCACAGCATTAAACTAGGAAACCTGGGATCAATCATGGCTTCCCTGCTTGACAAAACTGTGTGATCCTCGGCAACTGCCTTACTTCACTAGGCTTCTTTTTCTTTTATCATCACACTGAGGTCTGAGGCAACGGTCTTATTTAACTGCCTTTTTAGGTCTCGGCTAGCGTAGGCTGTGCACATGCGCAGTCTCACTGGCGAGATTTAATGACTGAGTAGCGAGGTTAAACCCCGCCCCTCTTCTCCATTGGCTGGCCTCCTAAACGGCAGCCAGCCATTGGAGAAGAGGTCTCAGTTACGTCATTCTTTCCATCTAAGCTCCGTCCTTTTCGGATTGGGGGGCGTGTTTTTTTAGTTTTGTTCTACACTCTTCTCCCTTGGCCGGAATGTAAAAACAACAGTCAAAAACACGCCAGTTGTTTACATTCCAGCCAATGGAGAAGAGGGGAGAAAGAAAAACACGCCCCCCAATCGCAAAAGGACGGGGCGCACAGACATGGCGAGCGCTTGTTTCTCTTTCTTGTTTGTGGCTGCATTTCGTGGTCTGTTGATGTCGGCTGCAGGCGGCGCGGTGAGTATCCCCGCTTAAAAGCATGGCACGTCTGATTGTACGATGCACGTGTCTCGCATTTAATCGGTTTGAGTTAATTTAGTCTGCACGGCTTCTAGCATGGCGGCAAGCGGGGTTTGTAAGTATATCCGTCTTGCAGCATGGGGCGCTTGCATGTTAGTTCTGCTTGCATGTGCGGACATGGGCGGCCGGTGGAGCTGTGAGTATCCCCGCCGTGCACTTAGCAGAATGTCGCAGGCCCCTTGCTCTTTGCTGGGGGATTGGTGGTCGGCCGCCGAGGCTCCTTACCTGGCGGCATGCACCGTCGTCGGTGGTTGGGACGAGATTTATTGGGAATGCGTCTTTGTGTTGCGCAAAGGACACACATGATCGGAGCGAAGGTTCTGTTACATCAAGGTTGCAGGCTAGGTTTGGGACACGTCTGGCACATGGCTAGTACCCGGGATCCGTAATACGGATGTGGGTGTAGATTGGGGTAGCGGAGCCTCACTGTTTCCGGTTTCCGATCAAGGGCTGTTAATGCTGGTCAGCGCACGGTGCAAGGGGGAACTTGCACTTGGTCGCAGCTACCTGCACCCCCCACCTCCCCATTGCTGTATGCCTTTTGTACGGCATATTAGAGGCTGTTAAGCGGCCGAGACATCTTATTATTATGCAGTAGGCCTGGGGGTCCATGGCCTGGTGTGCACAGTCCACCAACGGGCGAAGAAGCAATACCACTATAGGAAAGAGAAAATAATCTGCTGAAAGGGGAACGTTGACCAGGAAGGGATGGAGGCGTACATCTAGTTGAAGTAGAGGAGTAACAAGGCCGGTAAAGAAGACTGAGCCTAGACCAAGAAGAAGAAAGAGGAACTTGTACAGTAAAATACCTTTCATGCAGGCAAGGAGTCTGTCATGCAGCTAGCTAGGACGGGGGAGAACCTGCAGCTAATGGGTGTTTGTGGAAATTAGACATGGCAATAGGGTGGAAGCTGCAGCCAGTGGGAAGGTGGAACCAACCTGCAATCGGGGTTGTACGCCTCTAGGGGCCCGGTCGTGAAGCTTGTTGCAGGGCTCATAGTGTATCTTCTGTGTTTGTTGGTCTGCACTGTCCTCGGGCTAGGGAGCGGCTTGGCAGCACCTTAGCCAGCGGCGGCTATTGTCTGATGGAAACCGATCGCCGCACCACCTGCCACTGTTGGCCGGCCATGCCAGGGAGTGACGATTAATACCTGCCAAGAAGAAAGGACCCTGCCAGAGAGCGGAAGGGTTGACACTGTCTCCTGGGCCTCCCTAGTAAGGGGACCTGTGTGAGACTTGCACTCCATACCAAGACAAGCCTGTTAGTGACAAGGGCCCTTGAGAAACAGGTCCCCTCCAATATGGAACATCTACGGTGCATTACCCAGCCTTTGTCACGTCAGTAAGTGTTTCTCTTTCTTTTTCCCCTGCATTAGCGTCAAGGGATTATCGGTGCAAATGGTCGGCCCAATCCTTTTCTCTCCGGACATGCTTTATGGTACCGCGGGAATATGTATGATTTTCATACTTGTAGAATGCATTGCAACTGGTAATTTCCGAGTGAGATATAGCTCCTTCCTAGAAGTTAGTGCCTGTCTATCTTTTTGCTTTGCCAATCAAAAGAAAACATTGGCAAAGCCAGTAGGCCTCACTGACATAAGAGCTATTGGCTTTGTCAATGTGATTGTTTTAGCCATGTTGTACAGTGTGGCTCTGTGTGTGGCTCTGGCTCTGTGTGTGTGTGGCTGTGTGTGTGTGTGGCTCTGTGTGTGTGTGTGTGTGGCTCTGTGTGTGTGTGGCTCTGTGTGTGTGTGGCTCTGTGTGTGTGTGTGTGGCTCTGTGTGTGTGTGACTCTGTGTGTGTGTGTGTGTGGCATACAAAGTTAATGTTTAGAGGCTATCGCTTATAATAAATACTACTCATTGTAGTATACAGTTTAATGCACTAAAATAAAACAATTTCACATGTTCAAGAAATACATTATTTCCTCGACATGCATAAGTGCTTCAGCGTAGTGTTTTACACTGTTGAGCTCTCCGTGGCAGCAGTGCAATATTTTAATGTACTAAACTTAAATGCTTTATCATGTTAAAGAATTGGTGTATTTCATGCCAAATGTGTTGTTACAGTTGCCCTTACGCTCCTCCCCCCCCCCACACAACCCTCAAATTACCTGCAGAGTCTAGCTTAAAACAGGGCTGGAAAAGCTCTTCCTGAAGCAAACTGAACCAGAGTTATGCCAGGAGGAGACTAGTAAAAGGTCTTTGGGTTACAGACCCTCGATTGGCCTAGACCATGCTGTATCGTGCGCAGAGGTAGTTAAGTGTTAACTGTAATCAAACCAAACGTCACAGAGGCAGCGATGATTGGCATGCAGCCCCCGGGAGTAAAGGCAGAGGCCAAGTCCAATAAAAAGTAGTGGGGGGACTAACCAAGTGAGGCAGTATGCACGTGACATCAAGTGTGGTATCACAGGAAGTAACATCACAAGGAGTGGAATCACGACCCATGACCTCACAAGAAGTGAAATCACAAGAAGTGACACAAGATCTTAAGATCTCACACATACGTTAAGCAGCTCTATCATGACTACATTAGACAAATTTACACGATTAACAAATAAAGCTGATCAGTACTTTAGCCTGTGACTTAATGTCCCTGTGCGAAGGAATTAACATCCCGAAGGAGGATGAAATTTGGTGTCTGACTATCTACAGTAGACAATACACTATGATCTAAAAACTAGCCATGCTGAACTTGGCACCAAGAACAAATAACTGTTTGTGCAGTGCATTAAAAATGCTAGAAACTGCGGATATCAAAACTATAAAATGTTTAAACTACCAAGCATACCGCCATTATATACAGTAGGAATTGTTGTGTGATTATCGATTATCAAAAAAATAGAAATTCAAGAAGCACACTACATCTGGTGTGCTGAGCATGGCTAACAATACTCACTATGAAAGATACAATTATAACTGGATATTTTGGACAGATACTATGGACCATGCTATATTGCCACAAGATGTTTCATCCTAAGAAATTAGTAACTATTGAGACATTTTACATAATTGAGACTCCTAACATCTAGGTAACGAAATCACTTAAAACGTCCATGCTTCTGGTATATTTTGTTGTGATGGACAGTAAGATCTACCATCCTAGACATAGCATTGTCTGCATGGCGAAGAGCAGTCAGCCATCTGTTAACATATGGTAATGGATTCCAAAGAGGCAGAGGAGGACCTATGAGCTCGATCAACATTAGTGAAGAAAGATGCATGACACAGAGACTGTTTCTAATGGGTGACATTATCAAGCTCTGGGTAAAACCTCTTTTGCAGTCCCCTGAAGTCAGCGATGGTATGTTTATTGCCCTCAAAACAAGTCACAGTTGGTGAGGGCAGGGGGAGTGGTTTCCCCTCCCTTTCAGGTTGGAAGGGAGAGAAGGCAGGGATGTCCCCTTTTGCTGCTTATTTGCCCTGGCCATTAACGCCTTAATCGTGGCGGTTTTTCCGGTGCGGGCGTTCTAAAGAGTGGGCGCGGCTCCGTTGGCAGCACTATGGAGGTAGTGCTCCCGTCGCACACAAAGAGTTAAACCACTGGCAGCCTGGATCAGGATTGATGCACAAATGCAGGGGTTTGTATGGGAAAGAATAGTTCTGTATGCCAATGACATGCTTATTTTTTTATCAGACCTTTCACACTAGGGACTCCGCGCATTCCATACACTGAGGATCTCTGGAGATGTTGCGGGACTGTGGATGTGTCATGGACCTCTGGTTTGTGGTTCTACACCAAGGATTCCAGTATTTAGGAATCTATATTACCACTAACGAGACCCCGGGGTTGGGCAATGAATATACAGCCCCAATTAGACAGACTGGTGGATGATTTTAAGCTTTGGAAAACACTCCCCCCCCTATTCCTTTTGGGCAGACAAGCTATTTTTAAAATGGTGTAAGTATCGCATTTGATTTATCATCTTCAGAACTTCTCTTTTCCCCTTGTGGCGTCTTTGTTCTTACGCCTAGAATCGTCATTGCAGAGCTTCTTGTGGAATCATGGTCCACCCTGGATCGCCCTATCCAAATGTTGCAACTCAACCTACGATGGGGGCATATCCACCCGGGATGTAAGATCCTACTATAGGGAAGCTGAACGGATGGTTTAGAACAATTGGTGGTTTCAAGGCATTACAGACCCGACTTACGTAGGGGAGGGGTGAGCGATGGAGACGCTGAAGCTCTCTCACCTGTTGTATGGGTGGAGGATCCCACAGGGGCTCTTCCCGACTATGAGAGAGGTAATTGGTGCTGCAAGGACTCTGAGGCGGCTATGGGTTAGAAGGGACGCATCACCCAGGAGACCCCTCTTTGGGATGGCATGCTCCTGCGCCAGGAGGATGGTGTACAGGGGTTTCAACACTGTGATCTCATTGGTATCTCCAGATAAGGGGATGTGCTCAAGGGGAACTCACTGAAGACCTTTACTGATCTGCAAGAGGAGTTCTAGCTCCAGAAGTCTCTCCAGATGAGTCATGCTCTTCTGCCATACCTGGCTCGCCTAGAGAAGATTCCGGAGTTTACTCTTCTGGAGGGTAAATTACTCCGACGCACATCCCAGATCACAAAGTCTCAGCTATATACCGATCCCTAATTTATTTTATTTATTTATTTATTTTATTTAACTTATAAGGCGCACAGCTACCCGCATTGGGTTTCCCTGCGCCAAGGGACAGATTAAAAGAGGGAAGAGAGAGCAACCGTGAATCATTGCCAAAAGAGCCAAGTCTTGAGTCCTTTGCGGAAACGGGAAAGGTTAGTTTCAGTTTTTAAAACAACGGGCAGGGCATTCCAGAGCTTAGGACCTAGGTGGGAAAATGAGCGGCCGCCCATCTTCACCAACCTAAATCTCGGAGTCACAAAATCACCTTTACCAGAAGATCTAAGGGAACAAGTAGGATGGTAGGCTTGGATGAGTTCTTGTATGTATGTAGGGGTCGTGCCTTGTTTAATCTTAAGATTGTCTAATCAACATTGCCACAGACAACTTCAGTTTGCTTCACAAGACATGGACCCGTGACTTCGGCCCCTTGGAGGATGAAGTCTGGAGTGGCCATTGCTTCACAAATCTGCCTCAGCTCAGATACCTACACAGAGTGTACTACATGAGGGAGAGGCTCTGGAAGAGCGGGCTAATTGAGTCTGAAACATACCTGTGTTGCCAGGGGGCCCGTGGTGATTTCCTGCACACAACCTAGAGTTGCCTTTCCTTGTAGCCTTTCTGAGAGGGGGATTTTGAATGTCTGGAAGGAGTGCTGGAGCAGACACTGCCGCGTACTGTTGAAAATAGAATCGACAAACGTGAACATCACCGGCGCCATCTTGCCTAACAAGAGCCATCGGCCGCACGTAAACGGCATCCATTTTGGGTGCCACGGCCATCTCACGCTTTGCGAGTCACCTACACGCCTCCCTGACTTCGCAATCATCCCCCGCGTGCTGGCAGCCCCCAAGCACACATGCTAGAGTCATAAAGCATCCTCAGCGCGACCCTGCCCCGGAGCCACTTCCCGTGCCGAAACCACATTCCCTTTCATCCTCCCTGCTCGAGCAGGCCCTTTTGATAACCCCCAACCGCATGTGGCCACTCGATCCGGTCCCAGGCTGTAAACCAAGCCTTGCGGACATACTTTATTGCCCCCACACTGCAGGATGTGTTGCACACACGGAGATGCATGATCTTATCATCTACATAACTCTTTGATCTGACTGATCCCACGCATTTACAGTCCCCATTGGAATGTCCGGCTGTGTGATATCAATCATCAATCAAGATCCGGGTGGGGGGACTATCAACTGTTGGGACTCTGTGAGAACCTGCTGGGGCGGGAATTCCAAGGATGTTTGACCACCAATAAACTTACTGTAAACTGTATAGAATGTGGGACCGCGGGGACGTTGTTAGAACACCTCCTGAAGACATTGACTTGTGTCAGGCCTGTTGTGTTCTCTACTGAAGCAATAAACCCGTTCTTGCTTTCCAGATTTTCAGCACCTGTCTCTTTTTTTGGTAAATATCGATATTGGGATTAAAGGCATCCTACGCCGAACAGTCTTTATTATTCGTTAAAGATTGACTGTTTTCCCACAATTTGGCGCCCAACGTACGGCCCATCAGCGACACGTGGGTCCAAGTAGAGAGGTCCTAAGGACGGAGTGAACTACTGCAACGATCGGGAAAAGCTCCTGCCTGAAAGAGACCCTCGTCTGGGGGCCGATCATCCGAACTTCACCAGTTCCGAACGGACCTCTCTCAAGTGACCTACGGTTCTGACTGGAATCCCACAGGAGTGCCGCGGCTAATTACGGAGAAAAGAGGACGATCGGGCGCTGGAAGTGGAAGACGAAGAACTGTCCATACGGTCCGGGTAAGGTCGTGAAAACGACTAGTAGTATGATGATTGATTGTTTGTTATTGAAATACTAGTATTGCGCTTTATTGGTTTGTTTAGCTCGTTAGCTAATTGATATATTGGTTCTCTTTGAGATATTCTCTGTTTGCAAACAACGAAGAGTAGGAATATTTTCTCTCTTTGCAGGCAGTGAAGGATAGGTAGTGCGGACCTTTGTCCACCATTGAGATTTTCATTTGTCCGATTATACGTCATGCCTATCTTCTCCCCACTGATTGGTAATTGGTTCAACCCGGACCGTTTATTAGAGGTTGATCATCCGGCTCCACCGGAAGGCACCCCTAATAAGGACATGTTTATAAAATATGGACTAGTCGCTGTAGCTTACAGTAAGCTATGGCATAAACATACTAAGAAAGATAGGGAAAATCAGTGGCCACTGACGGGATCTTTTGATCCTGCTAAAATAGATGTGCTAGAGATAGCTTTACGTGAAAAGAAAACTATGCCAACTACGCTTGACAACTCCGGCTTATGGCGAAAAGAAACTACGCAACGAAAGAAAAGAGAGGTAGCAAGAGTAGAAAAGGAACTGCGAAAATCAGCTCACCTAGCTGGCAAGAAGTTAAAAGAAGAAATTCTAGAAAGGGAAAAAGTGAGGAAAGAACGAGAGGCGGAGATCTCGGGTCAGTACCCGGTTAGAGCTCCCTCAACTCTTTACCCTGAGCTCCCATCAAAACAAAGGATCGATGATGATCTACTTCTAGGTCCACCAATTATCTATATGCCCCCTCCTTATGCCCCTACCCATCCCCTAGTATAACAGCAAGAACCTCTGAGTACCACTGAAGGTAACGCCAGGGCCCCGGTACCCACGGCCTCCGCGCCGACCGAGCCTCTCGCGACAAATGCCTTATCAGATAACACGCTAAACAGAACGGAAATAAAGGAGTTGGTGAGAATCCCGCGACTCAGTAAAGATGAGCGAGCAGGAATCGATAGAATAGTTAAGACTCTAATCGACAGGAAAGAAACTGAAGAACACTTAATGGACATCTGTAACTCGTACACCGACAATCGCAAACGACACTTCGTCGGGCGCTTTTTGCCACCATATGCTCACAGCGTATGAAGAAAAATATAGCACCAAAGGGTCCGACCGGCTCATAATTCTGTACAGAAAGGTAGACATTGGAGACGAGAGTGAATGTGATATAGCTGAACTATTCTCCCAAACGTTGGAAATATTTCGCCACCTTATGGAACAAGGACAGACAGGCAAAGAAGCGGTATCAACTATAACAGAACCCCCGATAGACAGAGTAGATAGCATGATGCCCATCAAGGAAGCCGCCCCCTATTGGGTCCCCCCTAGAGGACAAGGAACGCATGAAGATATAAATCACCAAGACGCTAAAGGAAGGGTGGTCTATAATTGGGTATATCAGCCCTGGGATAGACAGGACATTTTGACATTTCGAAAATCCCTGCCAGACTTACGAAAGAACCCTACTGCGTTCTACACAGAGTTAGGCACAGCCCTAGGATCGACGATCATGACGCTAGCCGACATCGACTTGTTCTTTGGGTTATGTCTGTCAGCCGATGTTTGGAAACAAATTAGAAAGGTAGACCACTCAGATCTGTTCTGACATACCTGGGGACAACTAGACGAACTGGATAAGCAACAACACCCTGGACAGAAACCCTTAAAAGCGATATTAGACTTCCTGGACAAAATAGTGCAGAAAGTGAAAACATTAGTCCCTGAGAAAAAGATAGACTAGTCTATCGTGACAGCTTGCCGCCAAAAGCCGCAGGAAGATGTGTCAGAGTTCTTCTCTCAGTTCGAGACAGTGTTCTCCGACTATAGTGGACAAGACATGTCCACTGCAACTGGACACTACTTGTTCGTACAGAACTATGTCAAAGGTTTATTACCAGAACTCTCACAGAAATTACAGACTAGTGAGAGTAGTTGGGCGGCTTCTAAACCAGCAGCCATCCTCCAGATGGCCCAGTACTATGAGCACCAGAAAAACGAGAACGAAAGGCCAATGAAAAGAAAAAGAAAGACTTAAAGGAAAGAGTCATGATCGCATAGCTAGAAGGTGTAAATTCAGGAAGGGAACAGTACAAAGGAGGATATCAACAAAATACCCCCAACGCGCCACCACCTAGGAATAATCTGCCTGCCCCATACAACGGACGCCGAGACTTAGGGGAAGATCAGTGTGCATTTTGTAAAGGGTTTGGACACTGGAAATCCCAATGCCCGATCCTAGCAGAGATAAAATAGAGACAAAGGCACGAGAGAAGTAGCGTATGGGCCGAGAGGTAGAGGACGAGGAAGAGGGCACACAAACGACATTAGCGAAGAAAGGCCAGGTAGGACGAATGCTTTTGACCGTCCCTGACAGAACCAATATCAGCAATCGGACTACGACAACACGTACGACTTTGCATAGGACAGCCAAGGGCAAGGGAGGGATCCAGTCGAGCTCTATGTTGATCAGCAAGGGCCCTTATGTTACCGCAAAGGTCCTGGGCACAGAGTCGCCATTTTTGGTAGACACAGGAGCAACACGTAGTGCACTATCCAAACGACTGATTCCAAGGGCACCCTTGTCTGGCTCACATGTGACCTCAATAGGATTCGATGGTACACCCTCCACTAACCCTTTGTCCAGACCAATCCCTTTTAATCTAGAAAACAACATCACTGACACGACATTCCTTCTCTCTTGCAACACCCCAGATGCCATTATGGGCCTCGACTTGCTGAAGCACTCCCGTGCAACTATCCGATGTTCCCCGGACGGAGTGCGAGTCATTTTATATGACAATAACCCACAACAGAGAGATAGTCCACCCAACACATGTATCCCATTTCCACAGCAGACGCATCCCTACTGGACACTCTACCCTCACTCTTATGGGCTAGGGCTGACTCGGACGTAGGACAGATGATGATTGACCCAGTACATGTGACAATTCGACAGGACGCGATTTTGCCAAAGATACCGCAGTACAAAATATCGCCAGAGGGAGAGAGAGCACTCATAGATATCATTCACTCACTTGTAGAGGCAGCGGTGGTGGAAAAGGTGGTGAGCAACATTTGTAACAGTCCTATTCTGACGATCATAAAGAAGCAAGGAGAGGGGGACGGAAAAGCCTACCGCTTTATCATTGATCTAAGGGAGGTGAACAAGATCGTAGTGCCCCAATACCCAGTCATGTCTGACATCACCACCATTTTGACCCTTATCCCATCCAGTGCCTCCGTTTTTACTGTAATCGACCTCAAGAACGCATTCTTTTCCATACCCATTCATTATTACAACCGCTACCTTTTTGGATTTACACTCAGATCCCGCTCATTCAGATTTTGTAAAGCACCACAGGGGTACACAGAAAGTCCAAGCATCTATAGCCAGGCACTAAAACGACAGCTGGATGCCATACAATTGCCAGACGGGGTAGCACTGATACAATACGTAGACGACATCTTGCTAGCAGCAGACACCACTCCCATAGCAATTACTGCCACCCTTCAATTACTGCACTTTCTTGCTGAGAACGGTCACAAGGTCTCCCGCAAGAAACTACAATTCTGCCAATCCCAAGTGACGTATTTAGGACACCTCTTGTCAAAGGAAGGAAGGACGCTCACACCAGACAGGATCCAGACCATTCTTGACACTCCTGTTCCCAAAACCCAGAAACACGTCTGCACACTGATTGGCCTCACCTCTTTCTGCCGACAACGGTTACCGAATTTTAGCCTCATTGTCAAACCCCTTCTCTCCCTCCTAGCCAAAGACACACCCTTTCCACTCCCTTGGACACCCGAATGTCAGTATGCGTTCAAAGAATTACGAGATGCCCTTTGCTCAGCACCCGTTCTAGAAACACCGGACTACTCCAAACCATTATCCCTCTACACGCACGAAAGGGAGGGATGCGCATTATCTGTTCTGACACAAGCAATTGGCCACAAGCAACGCCCCTGTGCGTATTTCTCCACCACCCTTGACCCGGTAGCCAGAGCACTGCCCGCGTGTTTACGCGCTG
This sequence comes from Lissotriton helveticus, assembly GCF_964261635.1. NCBI lineage: Eukaryota > Metazoa > Chordata > Amphibia > Caudata > Salamandridae > Lissotriton > Lissotriton helveticus. The sequence goes on along the minus strand of NC_136061.1, from coordinate 1,488,484,292 downwards.
TAGCAGCTGCAGCAGTTTCCATTCGACAGAGCGAGGGAATAGTGTTCTCCAACCCCATCACAGTGCTAGTACCACATGCAGTTAACACATTGCTGAATCAGACTAAGACACAACATTTAACGAGTGCCCGACTGACTGGATACGAACTGACCCTGTTAGCACCACACATTACGCTGAAACGATGTTCCACCCTCAATCCGGCCACATTGCTGCCTCTTCCTCAAAGCGACCCCAATATGACTTTACTACACGACTGCATTAAGCTCACTGATGAACAGACTAAGAGTAGAGTTGACCTGAGAGACACTGCCTTTCCAGAACCAGACGGGGAACTATGGGTAGACGGCTCATGTCTCAAACTCCCTGATGGCACTACCTCAGCAGCATACGCTGTAACCACAGCCCAAACTGTTGTAGAGACTGCTCGCATTACCCAACGATCTGCACAAGTAGCCGAGCTGATCGCCCTTACTCGAGCATGTGTCCTAGCAGCTGGCACGACAGTCAACATATACACCGATAGCCAATATGCCTTTGGGGTAGTTCATCATTTCGGGCTCCTTTGGAGGGAAAGAGGGTTCCTGACGTCACACGGCACACCCATCCTACATGGAGATCTAGTCTCTGTATTGACAGAAGCAGTACTCCTACCCAAGCAGCTAGCAGTGATCAAGTGCCAGGCTCATAAGAAGGTGACCAACCTTATTGGACAGGGAAACGCTCTAGCAAACATTACCGCTCGAACCACAGCACAAGACAGAACAACGACACGCATGTATGTGTCCAGGTCACAAGCAGAACACTGGACTGACACTAGGACGACTATAAGAGACATACAAAACATACAAACGACAGGCACACAGAGTGAACTGACAGAATGGGCACGGGTGGGACTGAAAGATGAGGAAGGCTGCTGGAGAACAAAAGACGGTGACAAATGGTTGTTACCAAATGCATATCTGATCCCCATACTGACCATGGCACACCTACCCGCACACATAGGATCTGCCCCCATGATCGAGCTAATCACGAGAGTATGGCACAACAGCAAGATTGCTGACTCGGCAAAACGTTTGGTACAACAATACATGGTGTGCCTACATCACAACCCAGGGAAGGGGACAGCAGTACCACGGAGAGGGTTTGGAGTCTCCGATCACCCCATTGAAGTCCTCCAAATAGACTACGTACAGTTAGAAAGGTGCCATGGTCTCAAATACGTTCTAGTCATTGTGTGTGCATTTAGCAAATGGGTGGAAGCATACCCCACTCAAGACAATACCGCTACGGCTACAGCTAAGGTGTTGTTGAAAGAATTCTTCCCTAGGTACGGCCTTTGTCGAATTTTATGGAGCGACAATGGCCCCCATTTTGTAGCGGAAGTAATCCAAGGCATCCTGAAGGGCTTAGGGGAGAAACAAAAATTCCACGCTGTCTTTCACCCCCAATCAGCAGGCCTAGTAGAACGGCACAATGCCACGTTAAAACTGAAACTTGCGAAAATAGTTGCCACCACTGGGTTAAAATGGCCCGACGCACTCCCACTGGCATTGCTATCAATGCGCTCCACCCCAACCAAGCATAGATTGACACCCTACGAAGTGGTTTTCGGCCGGCCAATGAATGTTTGGGCAGCACCAAAACCATCCACCATTAATGATGTCCCGGACATACTAATGTCTGATTACCTGAATAACCTTACCACCGAATTAACACTTATCCAACAACAGGTGCTGCATGCCATTCCGGACGTGTCCAGGGGCCCAGGACATGATATCAAACCAGGCGACTTCATCCTCATAAAGAATTTCCAGAGGTCGGAGAGTCTGCAACCCAGGTGGACGGGCCCCTGGCAGGTCCTCATCACCACCCGAACTGCCCTTTGAGTGGAAGTAAAGAAAAACTGGCTGCATGCCCACCACGGTCGACGGATTTCACCAACCCTGACAACCAGCGAGGAAGTGGACGTCCAAGAAGAGCTCCTGATCAAAGACCGACCAGCCTGAACTGTTACCCACAAAAAGAGACACTCGAACTGGCAGAGTATCCCGACCCTACTGTACCATCCAAGAAAGGGTACATCCTGAGGTCGACAAGAGGAGGGCGTTTCGACACGCAGACCACTAACTAAGTCAAAAGTCTCTGATCGGTAGCCAACACTACAAAGGCTACCAGGAGATACGCTAGACAAAGTATGTGGTCCTGTGAGTCATCAAGCCCCTTGAAGGTGATGGAAGATCCCGGACGACCGAAAAACCATCGCGACAACACCAAGGCTGCCAAAGTTCACAGTATAAAGACAATTGCACTCATAGCAGTATCACTCACAAGCCTCCTACTAATGGTAACAGTATGGATCATCGAAGAAAGTGCTCCCGCTCATCGAACATTTATGCCCACTGTGTAACCCACCACTGAAAAAGAACACTATCTGGTGTCATTATCACCACGCCTCCGAGAACAACGCAGAGAGTTCTGGAATAACTCTTTCGTCCAACTGCTGCACCAGCACAATCTTGTTGCAAATGCTACGAACTGTTGGGTCTGTGGACTGCTACCACATGCCACTGAACACTCCATTCCTTTCATTCCTTCACCTTACTCTGTACATGGGTCCTGCCTTGCCTGGTTAATTCTGCTACAAGAAAGCTACAGAGACAATGTCACATCTGATGGAACAATAAAAAATTCTACAACGAGTTCTGGCTGAACAAAACTGGAAGAACAGCTGTTCCCTTTTGCCCCCCCACTTCAAATGTGACCTTCCCAATGGACATTCCTGCAAAAGAACGAGTGGAAATGCAAGTGTTCAATAATCCAGCCAGACCCACCTTCTCCTTTCTAAAGAAAAGAACAACTGCCACCACAACTGTGGCCCTATCTGTGGTGAACGTCTCAGGTCTTGTTTGCATTGAAGGCCATGGGACGAAAAATGTGGGCCACAGTACTTGTCGCATTACCAGGACTCTACATACCACCGACCCCCCTTCATTTCTTGCATCACCAAACATGTACTTCATCTGTGGTACTAAAGCCTACACCTGGCTCCCAAAAGGCTGGGGGGGGCACTTGCTACATTGCCTTTGTTCTGCCTTCGACCTACACTGCCCCTGCTGGGCATCACAGAGAAAACGGTGCGGAGACCTCGATCAAGCAGACTCGGCTGCATCCCAGTTTCTGGATGCAGTTAAAGGCCTTGTTCCATTTTGGGGTCCGATGGCAAACAGCCGGGCCATTCGACCACTATCTCAGGCAGTTGAGATAGCTTTGAACGTGACAGCTGGCATCCTCATCAACAACACCGCCGAACTTCAAGCGGTCCGCCTCATGACTTTGCAAAAGCATCTTGTATTAGATGTAGTACTGGCAGACCGCGGAGGAGCATGTCACATCATCGGTGCCAGCTGTTGCACCTTCGTTCCTGATAGTTCACCTTCCATTTATAAGGCAATTGAACATTTGCACAGACTCACATCAGAGATCCATCAAGAACAAGAGACTTGGACACTTGGAAGCTGGTTTGGGGGGATATTAAAAGAGTGGGGATGGAAAGTATTGATGATCCTCTTGATTCCAGTATTTATAATATGTGCCTGCTGCCTGGGGATACACTGCATACCTCCTCTGAGTTCTCTATGTACATACTCCTTGTGTCCCAGAACTCTAGACTCACACACAGCCCGGATAAATGTAATACACCATACAGAGATATAGGACATTATGGGGATTGAAATAGACTAGCAAGATGTCTTGGGAATGTTCAAAGGGAGGACAGTTAAAAATAGAATCGACAAACGTGAACATCACTGGCGCCATCTTGCCTAACAAGAGCCATCGGCCGCACGTAAACGGCATCCATTTTAGGTGCCACGGCCATCTCACGCTTTGCGAGTCACCTACACGTCTCCCTGACTTCGCAATCATCCCCCGCGCGCTGGCAGCCCCCAAGCACACATGCTAGAGTCCTAAAGCATCCTCAGCGCGACCCTGCCCCGGAGCCACTTCCCGTGCCGAACCCACATGCCCTTTCATCCTCCCCGCTCGGGCAGGCCCTTTTGATAACCCCCAACCGCATGTGGCCACTCGATCCGGTCCCAGGCTGTAAACCATGCCTTGCGGACATACTTTATTGCCCCCACACTGCAGGACGTGTTGCACACACAGAGATGCATGATCTTATCATCTACATCTGACCGATCCCACGCATTTACAGTCCCCATTGGAATGTCTGGCTGTGTGATATCAATCATCAATCAAGATCCGGGTGGGGGGACTATCAACTGTTGGGACTCTGTGAGAACCTGCTGGGGGCGGGAATTCCAAGGATGTTTGACCACCAATAAACTTACTGTAAACTGTATATAATTTGGGACCGCAGAGGCGTTGTTAGAACACCTCCTGAAGACATTGACTTGTGTCAGGCCTGTTGTGTTCTCTACTGAAGCAATAAACCCGTTCTTGCTTTCCAGATTCCCAGCGCCTGTCGCTTTATTTGGTAAATATCAATATTGGGATTAAAGGCGTCCTACGCCGAACAGTCTTGATTATTCGTTAAAGATTGGCTGTTTTCCCACAGTACCACATTTCTGATGACATTGACAGGACATTTATAGGTGGGTCCTCCCAGGCTTTGAGAAATCTTCTCGCCTATTCACTATGGCAAGTCAAATTTATTCAGGGCGAGCTATATTTAGGGCCTACTTGCCAATTCTGGCGTACTGACAAAGAACAGGTGTTCTGTTCACTTAGAAAGTGAAGGAGCAATAAAGATGCCTTTAAATCTTATGTTTTTTCTTGTCACATTTGCTCTGTGTATAGAGACAGAGGTCAGAAGTCAGTTAACATCTTGTTACAAATACTTCTCTTTCTCGGACTGCAGAGTTCTAGAGTTTTGTAAAGTGAACTGACTGACGTGCTGTACGAAAAGTGTGAAATGAAGGCAGTGGGATGTCAGGATTTTTTTATAACACACATTCAAATACCTAATAAGTGAACTGTACCAACATTTCAAAATATATTTCAGTATTTATGAAAGCCCATTTTTTGAAAATTCTTAGTGTCAGTCAGTCAATCCACTTTATTCGATTAATTAAAATCATAAAAGTACAATACAAAACACAAAACACAGGACAACAATTATATAATCCTTTCAGTACGAATGGTCGTCATAAAAATGTATACAATTTCTACACGAGAGCGAGAGGTGCTCCAGGCCCCTTCTGACATACTGAAGGAATTCAATCATTACTATTCCGGGCTATATACTTCTCGTGTAGCGCCGTCGCAAGAAGATCTCGCAGATTATTTAGATGAAATCGGACTGGCGTGGTTTAATGATGGGGCCCGTAAATATATGGAGCTACCCATTACGGTGGAGGACGTGAAGCAAGTTATAGGCGCTATGCCGGGATATAAAGCCCCTGGGGCAGATGGTCTAACGGCGGCCTTTTACAAAGAGTATGTAGATATATTGGCACCTAGGCTGCTGCAAATGTATCTAGAAGCCGTGGAGACAGGGAAATTACCGCCAACACTACGCGAAGCCACCATTATCACCCTCTTGAAGCCAGACAAGGATCCAACCAGAGCTGATTCATACCGCCCTCTCTCCCTTATCAATCTAGACGGGAAGATATATGCAAAATTAATAGCGAATAGGTTACAACCTATGTTACCACAAATTGCACTAACGGACCAGTCGGGTTTTATACCGGGCCGCTCCACAGCCCACAACCTGCGCACCATTTTTGGGGTACTCTGTTATTTGGCGCCCCACGTACAGGCCGTGGAAGCTCTACTCGACGCCACAAAAGCGTTTGATTCTTTAGAGTGGAAGTTCCTCTTTACTTTATTCTCTTGCATGGGGTTCAGCCTACTCTTCATCAAGCAAATTCAAGTCCTCTACACAGAACCGTCCGCCAGAGTCCGGGTATTGCCACTGAGCCGCTCGCAGCGAAGCTTCGGCAACTTCATACAGACAAAAGTATAGGCTTTACCACGAGGGGCATCCTTGTCTCAATGTACGCAGATGATATCACCATTTTCCTGACCAACCCCCATTAAAACTTTGATATCCTAATGCATGAATTCATCAGATATGGAGGGCTGACAGGAATTCAGATAAATTGGGCCAAATCGACTATGTTGCCATTGACTGATGAAACCACGCCATTTACCTCGGAGTTCCCGATCCAATGGGTAGACAGCGAGGTGCGCTATTTGGGCATTCGTATAAGTAGGACATTGCAGGACCTATGGACGGCTAATTATGGCAGGGTTATTGACTGGCTGGAAATTAAGATAGCGAGATGGAGGGGTCTCCCCCTGTCCCTGACGGGACGAATAGCCATAGTCAAGATGGTAGTCGTCCCCAAATTCCTTTATATGTTTGTGAATATCCCTATGCCGCTAAATCAGCATTTCTTCAAGCGCTTGCGCACCAATATTTTGGATTTGATATGGGCTGGCAAACAACCCCGCATTTCATGGAGGGTGTTGACCCTACCTTTTACGCAGGGAGGTCTAGCGCTCCTGATTTTGAGCTATACGCGTATAGCTCTGAGGCCCAATTTTCACATTTTTGGCAACATCCTACCCCTTATCAGCCCCATGTGGCTATTGAAATTGACAGGGTTGCACCACTTCCACTCAATACAGCCGTCTAACAGCCCTACAAACGCCCGAGGAAAGAAATTGACACAGTTGAAAGTGTACGCTGGGCCTGGGAAAATATCGCTAAGAGCGTACATCAAGAGGTACTATACGCCCCATCTATGACACTGAGCGGCAATCCACTGATTAGCCCCCTATTGTATAAAGCTGTATCGCTCAGGGCAAATGCACATGAGTTACATAAAGGCAGTGACCTCTATCCAGCCGGAGAATTTTTAACGATACAAGGCATGTGCAACTCACAAACCCCAACCGCCTCGGACATGCTACTTTACTTTCAGCTGAGAGCTGCATGCAAAGCTACATACAAGACCTTCCCACATGAGCCCCCCATGTTGCATGCGCTAGAAAACATACTGTCTAACCCTTCGCCCCGCAAGCTCATCACACGAATCTACAGCACAACACAGAGAGAATCCCCAATCACCCGCACTACTTCCCGGGAAGCGTGAGAGGCCGAGGCAGAATTAACCATTACAGAGGATCAATGGCTGTATTGTTGCTCCCAGTTAGAATACTTGTCACCCAATTACCGACTAAGGCTTATTATACATTTTAACTATCTACACCGCCTATACCGCACTCTGACACAAATACATCGTATGGGTCTCAGGGAGGATGCAGGATGTTGGCGCTGTGGTGCGCCAGAAGCCACATTTACACATACGGCCTGGCTTTGCCCTCCTGTGGCATGTTATTGGCAGGATATCTTTAAACACATTGGGAATATCACAGGGGATGCACTGGAGGGTTCAGCTATGCTTACTATGTTTGGATATGTGCGACATGTCCCGGTGGAAAGCCGCAAACTTACCGCAATGCTGCTGCAGGTGGCCATCCACTGGAGGAAACAAAGGCCGCCGAAAGTGGCGGATTGGATAAGGGCCGTTACATACTGTAAAGACCAATTGGAGTTGTTCTGGGAACAGATGCCTAGCAGATCCAGGCCAGTAGATATATGGGCCCCATTCACTGAATGGCTACGATTGGGGGGTGTCGATCATCAATCCGAATAGGGGAAGATGATGGTTGGGTACTGGTACGTCCATACGCGAGGGCGGCTATGCCGCGACAGAGTTGACACCTGACGATGGTCCTATCGGTGCTGTGGAAAGCACCTCCGCACGTTAGATGGCGCCATGTCTGAACTCTGAGACGACAAGGGGGGAGGGAGTAGAAGGGTTTTCTTTGGTTCTAAGTCCTAATTTGTGTAACTCTATTTTGGCGTAATGTTGATTTGTTATAAATATGTGCTGATTTATCACTACGGATTGCCTAAATGTATCACGATACCTGCACCTGAGGTGGTTATGGAAATGTAAGCACTGAATCATTTCTGAATGATAGCAGCCGGCCTCCGGGTTATAGGCGAAAGGCAGTGTTCATCTTGAATTTTCAATAAAACCTTTTAAAAAAATAAAAAATAAAAACACCTCCGGGAAAAGAACATTCCCTTTTCTTGGGATCACCCGTTTCGCCTAATCTTCAAATATCAGACCAAGCTCCTGCAGATTAGGCCCTTGGAGGAAGCGTATGACACCTTGGGTCTCGAGAGGGGCCCAGCCACGGTGGGGGATGACAAGCCAACTCCTCGAAGACGGCATCACTCCTCCGACTGGCAACGGGTCGGGAAACCACCACCATGCTCCAAACTTGACCTGGCTGCTAGCAAACTAGAAAGAGAGGTGGTCCTTTCATCAGTGACACAAGTTACAGAGCACCCGGAATCCCCTTGATCTCCCTGATTCGTGGCATCCAATTGGGTTCACTAACTGGCGCCGGAGGGATGGAAAAGCCGAACGTGAGTAGTGGTCGGCCATCCCCTGACATCGGAGTGGTAAGAGTGTATTAACTGTTGTGCTGACTGTTTACTTACCACGTCCCTCTGGACAGTGATCACCAAGACAAACACTGGTCATATTTCCTGGTTTACCCCTTTCCTACTCATTGCTTAGTTATTATTGTTTGGGGATGGGGTTTCTTTGGGGTTATTTTGGGGCCTTGCATCAGTTCATAAGCAGGAATGACAGGCGATTAGACCGCGCTGGCTAGCCTTCGCTTCACTAGTGCCATTTAGGCTTGCGCGCATGCTCAGCTTCTCCCCTCCTAGCTTTACGATAGGTAGGGATTTGAAAGTCGTTAGTCCGAATGTCCGAGGGTTGAACAACCCAGTGAAACGTGCAGCAATACACTCACTCCTGGAGAATGCTAATAGAGATATCTGCCTGCTCCAGGAGATCCACCTCCTAGCTAAAGATACCAAGCACATGCGTGATAAGCGATTTCCCCAGCAATTCTGGTCCTCTGGGCTGTCCAAGAAGAATGGTGTAGCGATTCTGTTCAGCGCGCGATCTCAATGTAAAGTTGTCTCAACACTGGCCGAAGTTAAAGGTAGACTCCTGGCCGTTAGGGTACAGTTGGGGATGCACACCTTACAATAGGGTCCTTATATGCACCTAATGAACGGCAATTCCTACGCCTTGCCTTGTCCAAGGTCCTTGCCTCCCCTGATGCGGCGCTTTTGGTCAGAGGAGACTTAAATGTTGTAATGGATCGGGACCTGGATAGATCGGGACAGAGATCACACCAAACAGGAGCACTTTCACAGGCTGAGAAGCAGTGATTGGAGTACTGTGGGCTGTGCGACGTGTGGCGAATACAACACTCAAACGAGAGCGACTATACCTATTTCCCTGCAGCGCACAAAACATACGCACGACTTGATAACGTGTTAGCCTCCTCATCCCTTATAACTAGCTTACACTCCGCAGACATCACCCCCGCTCTCTCTCAGACCATGCCCTCATTTCCGTGCTTCTACAGGCGCGGTGCTCACGCTCAGCCCCCCCGGGCTGCAGACTTCGTGAATCCCTCCTCCACTCAGAAGAGGTCACTAAGCGGATTCGAGATACTACAGTACACTATTTCTATGACAATGACCAGGGGGCTACACCCCTTGCGGGGGTTTGGGAGGCTCTGAAGTTGGTAGTGTGGGGAGAGGTTTTTTTTCTAGTTTTTTTTTTCTTTCAAAAACCTTTATTTACTTATCAGGCATTTCACAGAATATACAGCCTACTACATAGCGTTCGGCAGCGGGTCTTTGCAACTCGGCTGAGCTGCCCAGTCTTATCTTACACAGCCATTTAGCCGACATCCCGGAGGTCCGGCGGCGTATCAATGAAGTTTCGTAGTAGCGGCTCCGCAATCACGTAGTGTGGGGAGAGTTCCTTGCGGTTGCCGCATCATTCTCAGCCCTACGCAGAGAGAAGCGCGCGGAGTTAGAAAGGGAGGTAGGAGAACTGGAGGCGTTCCATAAATGGACGGGAGCTCTGAGGGTGTGGAGGGAATTAGAAAACCGATGGCGGATGCTGAAATATCTGGACCTAGACAGGGCAGAGCATGCTCTTCTGAGGCTGCGACACAAATTCTATCTCAGCTGTGATAAGTGTGGGAAAATGCTAGCCCACAGACTACAGGCGCAAACACAGATGTCCGCCATTCATTCCTTACGGGATCAGGAGGGGATGGAACACACCACGGATGTGCGTATCGTCGACTCATTTTGCAATTTTTACCGATGCCTGTATGCAGATCGGGACGTTCCTTTGCACGACCCAGACGTATGGATTTTCTCCCATACCCAAGCCTACAGCTGATAACCTGGACTCAGCCATTCGCATAGAGGAGGTAATATCAGCGATTTTGAGGTTAAAAATAGCTAAGTCACCGGGGCCGGATGGCTTTCCGGGCATTTTTTATAAAACGTTTTGTGTGGAGCTAGCTCCCTTTTTAACGCGAATTTTTAACTCTTTCCTAGACACGGGGGAAGTGACGCCTACAATGTCGGAAGCGTCGATTTCTGTTGTACTGAAACCCGGGAAAGAGCCCAGAGAATGCGGGTTATACCGGCCCATTTTGATTCTTAACATCGATGCAAAGTTGTTTGCAGGCATCTTAGCTTCACGCCTTAACCCCCTTATGGCTGATATGTTAGACCTGGACCAATCGGGTTTTATACCTACTAGACAAGGGAGTGACAATTCTAAAAGACTGGAGCACCTCATTGACCTCGCACATCGCTCGCGAACACAGGCCCTCCTGCTCTCAATAGACGCGGAAAAGGCCTTTGATCGCATTGACTGGGAGTACTTGTTTGCGGTGTTGCGTGCATATGGCTTCGGAGACAACTTTATTCTATGGGTTTGTTGTTTATACGCTTCCCCGAAGGCCTCAGTGCTGGTTAATGGATGTAAATTAGCCCTCTTCCCTATCGCCCGGGGAACCCGCCCGGGCTGTACCCTATCCCCACTTTTATTTGCACTCTATATGGAGCCATTCGCCCAGCGGATGCGGTCAAATCCTGACATCGTTGGTATCAAATTTGGAGCTGACGTACATAAAATCAGCATGTATGCCCACAACATAATTCTTTCGCTCACTCATCCTCGGCTGACTCTGCAGTCCCTGACTAGTGAACTTACTACCTTTGGGAAAGTTGCAGGGCTCAAGGTCAATTTCGCGAAGTCGCAGATTCTCAATATCTCAGTACCGGAGAGTTCTAGATATACAACAAGACTTTGCCTTCCACTGGGCGTCCACAGACATTACCTACCTCGGCCTTCGATTAACCTCGTCAATCGATAAAACCGTCTCCCTCAACTACTCTTTGCTGCTGGAACAAAACGACCAAGGCGCTGGCCGCCTGGTCGCGCCTCAAGCTGGCATGGTACGGGAGTACAGCGGCGGTGAAGATGACAGTGCTCCCACGCATTCTTTACATTTTCCAAATGTTACCATTGTCCCCATCGCCGGGCACAACAAAGAAATTGCAGGGCTCCTCAATAAGTTTATATGGGAGGGTAAGAAACCTTGTCTCTCGCTTGCACACATTACTTCCTTGAAAACACAGGGAGGGTTAGGCTTCCTGTTGGTGGGCGCTCACTACCAAGCGGCATGCCTCCGCTACATTGTTCAATGGAATAGGCCCCTATCCAGTAAACACTGGAACTTCATGGACCAATCAGTGGCCGGACAGAACATATGGTGGGAACTGTGGCTCCCACGCAAACATAGAGCATGGGGGCTATACTCGTCACCGGTTACCTCCCCGGTGCCTAAGGTATGGGATCGGTTAGCGGGCCCGAAGGGTTGGACCACTTTCCTTCTCCCATGTCCCCTATTGTAGACAACCCCAACTTTCAGCCGGGGCGAAAGTCTCCGGTTTTTCACTGCTGGAGGGAAGAGGGATGCAAGAGTGAGGGCTCCCTTTTTGATACCAAAGGTTTGATCCCTTTTGCCCGCTGCGTAAAGACTACGACTTACCGGCCTCTGATGCATTCCACTACCAACAAGTCGCACACTGGGTTACACGAGCTGCGAATTTGGCCCTAATGTCCCGTCCCCTTACTCCTTTTGAAAAATGGCTGGTTTGCGAAAAGGATGATCATAAACTCATATCCAAACTTTATGCCATGATTACTACCCGCCCGAAGGGGCACCGTAAACAAGCGCAAGTGTGGTGGGAGACTGAACTGGGGAGGTCTTTATCGTTTAAAGAGCAGGATCACATCTTATATCAAGCACACCACACTGCCTACAACAGAGCAGGAGCGGAATCGGCATATAAAGTGGTTACAAACTAGTATTACACACCGGCGCGCGTTCACTGCTGGGACAAGTCCAAGACAGACCTCTATTGGCAGGGGTGTGGCTTAACAGGTACCCTAGTTCACTTACTCTGGCACTGCCCGAAGCTGGTGCGTTACTGGTCAGCGGTCATTGATGATATCGATGCAGCATTTCGGGTTGCATTGCCGCGGGCTCCTGAATATACATTACTGGGGCTTCGCCACCCTAAGTCCTTCCCGCTGAAGTCATTGAGAGGCAGACAGATCGCAATGGCACTGCTTGCCGCAAGACAAGTTATTTTAATGCAATTGGGGCCCTCGTCAATACCTGAGCCGCGCAACTGGATCCACCGGGTTTGGCAGCTATTGCCCATGGAGCGCCTATCGGTCAGTGTAGATGGGAAAGGCAACAAGTTCGCGAAATTATGGGCCCCTTACTTGCAGATTCTTACCAAAGATATGAGAGAAGTGACTTGCCCGAAATATCTGCAAATTTAACAGCTTATTCCGTTAAAACCTTCCGGGTTATCCAAAGACAGGGATGCTGGATAATTTGCCACTGTTGTAATCGGCTGCGAAGAGGTCATTTGGGCTAGTGCTGGAACTGACGCAGAGAGAGGGTGGCGGGAGGGTGTGGGTGGGCGGGGTTGTTTAATTGTTTTATTTGATCCTTTATAAAAGTGGTAGTCATTGCTGGGTGTGCTAAGTTATAAATAATGCCGGAACTTATCGCGAGGTCGCCCTCCGGGATGTAGACCTGAACGCTCTGTATCTCTGCTCATCCTTCGCTCTGCCGGCACCCTGGTGTAGGCAGCTAAGCTGTGTATTCACATCTATGACACCACACAATAAAAAATATTGATTCTAAAACGTAGGTGTATGAAAGCTTGCTTATGTAGTATCTTTCTATTAATCTTTATGTGGTTATTACTAACTGTCCTTGTACCTATTCTAAGGGTAACTGACAAAAGAAATAATACTAATGAAGTAACAAGTGGAAGAATGAGTGACATCACTAATGAAACCCCAAATACTAATGTAGTGCCTTTTGATGGAATCGTTCTCCATCATGATAAATCAATTAGTAATTTCTCGTTAAATGTCTTTACTAAAGGACTTCACAAATATATTTATACAATGAATGTGAGTGATCATTACGTGTGTATGCGATTACCTTCGTCTGTCTCAGAAGGGGTGACTTATCACCTTCCTTCAACTTATGGTGTGTCTTGCAGTATACTTACAAGCCTGTTTTACGTGACGGGAAAGCTCGAGTACCACTTTTCCCATATAGATTTAGTATTTTCAGAAATGTCTGTTATGAAAGAACTAAATGAAGTTTTGAGTAGTAAAAATGTGCAATATATGGGAGAATTTCTCCATATTACTAAAACCTTGGAAATAGAATATGCTTATAACAACAACTTGTAGTTTGCGGGTTGAAGAGAACATTTTCATAGAAAAGGTAGAAGATAGAAAAGAAAGTTTCCAAAAGAAAGCTGCTGAACTGATGTCACGGCGACTGCCATGGGATTTTAGAGAAGGGAATTATGAGAAAGGCGTAAAATATGCTGCAATGGCACAGGACTGGTCCCAGAAAGTGACAATTTGTTTACTTAGAACGAAAACTAACTATAACAATTATTTTATTGGTTCTAGTGAATGTGAGCATACTTTCCAAATTACTAGAGGCTGGGGATTGAAAGGTGCAACTAATCCTGTTTTTCCAGGAGTCTAATATATGTGTGGTAAGAAAGCCTACTATAGGTGGCCTGCACTTTGGCATGGTAGTTGTTATTTTGCTTTTGTCTTTTCGAAAGTCTACCATATAGACCGAAGCAGTCACAAACTGAACGAAGTAAAACAAGGACTAACATGTAACAAAAGAGCAAGCTTCTTAGAAATAGTAGGTGATATTTTTGGTGCACTGATACCCTCAGTTGGAGTTGTTCTGAATTCACACAAAATTCGTAAATTGTCCACAGTGGTTGATCGTGTATCTACAGATACTGCTGGTGGGTTTTTGATGATTGACACGGAAATGGTTGCAATCAGATAAAGGTTTTTGCAAAATCGACTTGCCCTCGATATTCTATTGGGAAAAGAGGGTGGAGTCTGTGGTATGTTGAAAGTCCAACATTGCTGCACATATATCCCCGATAAGAGTAAAGGAATTGTGGGATATATAAAGAATATTACGAAATTACATGAAAATTTGACCCAACTGGAGGTTGACGGTGTTTTGGAGAGACTTGGTAAGAGTTTCTCCTCTGTAAGTAAATGGTTTTCTACCTTTGGAAGTAGTTTATTAGAAAAAATAATAATGCCAATAGTTTCAGTAGACACAGTAGTTTTAGTTTTAATAGCAACATATAAGTGTTGTAAGTGGAAGAGTGGAAGAAAAGAAGTGATAGAATCAAAGACTCAACGAAGAACAAGAAAGAGAAAAAGAGAAGAGATAGAATTAGAGGAAATGAAAGAGTACTATGACGAGGAAAGATTTAGATGAGCGTGCCATAAAAAGAGAGAAGAATACTGAGTTTTAAATAATTGAACATGGCACTCGGTATGGTAAGTATTTTTAATGATGGCTTCTAAAATCCATCCAAGGGGGGAGTTGATGGAGCAGGGTTTCGCAAAAATGAAACCAGCTCGAACTGATATCCCCATAATACGTACTAATAGTAAGTAGTTGTAGAAAAACTAACGTACACCCAACATGAACACAGGGGAAAGTGCTTTGTGCATGCCCGAACTAACACGTAAATAAAATAGTATTGTAATAACATTTGTTTTTTGAAAGGAACAAGAAACGTTTCATAACTAGGACGCATATGCTTCAGTAATTTGCATGTTGCATCCTGCTTGGGAATAATAAATAATGCTGCTTTTGCACAAAGCTTATGCATGGTAACATTAATGGGGAATAGTGCAAGGTGGGTGGTAAACAGTGAAGGTTTCATTATCACATAATTAATAAATGTTCATTTTCATTTACTTTAGTATGCTGGATGAAACAGCCATCTTCCCAAACTTGGCTGAAGTGGGAGGGGGTGATTTGAGGAGTGAGTCTGCTCTGTCAGAAGCAAAACAGACTTGCTGTGCATCGCAGATGACATGAAAAAGCTGAAGGCCAGAATGTCCAACGACTGCCAAATGAAGTGCCCAGGCATGAGACTGGAGACACATTCTACGGATGATATTAAAATAATGAATAGAGAATGTTACATTTTGTATTGTCTGTAATAAAGTGAGAACGAGCTGGGAACCATACCCTGGGAACAAATGCTGAACAATGAATTAGTTGAATTAAAGGTGAAGTCATAGTGGTGTGACAACGCCACCTCCCAAGCCCACCAATCCCTTTGCGAGTTTTATGAAAGTTTGCAACAATTGTGGGATGGACATGTTAGTTTTAGGGTATAATTGGGGTGCCTTTAGGGGTGTGGTTAGAGCTTAGGCTGGCAGGAGAGGAAGAGGGGAGATCTGTTGCTGTCCATCGGTTTGCAGAAAGGCCTAGCTGTTCCTGATCTGTCCAGTTCCTGTCCTTTTACCCATTGTTCCCTGATTCTATTTCAGGGAACCTCCACCATCTATTAGGCTGAGGGGGTGGTTTTCCTTACAGACCGATAGGTTTGTGTTTAGTCTAACTCGTTCTCAGAATTTTACTTATTGGTGTATTTTGTCTCTGAAACGTTTGTCTCTCCACCTAGCCACTCCGACAACGATATATTGATATGTATTATTTAGATGAAACTATTGTCTCTTCATCTATCCTCTCTGTTAGGTGTATTATGTTTTGCATATATTTTTGCCGAAACTTTTGTCTCTTACTTTATCCGCTCCTTCTTTGCGTAAAATCATTGCCTTTTTGGATGAGTTTGTATTCGCTTAAGTTTGCATATGTAATTACTCCTTTCTTGAGATTCAGTGTTTGTATTATAAGACCAAATGCAGTTGAGCATAATCCTTATTATTTGAAATAAAATTAATTATTAACTTTACCGAGAGTCTTTGATCATTTAATTGACTAAATGGTTGTTAAGTTAGTAGTTATCATTGCCATCAACTATTCAACTAATTCCTCCATCGATCAAGTGGAAGGAAAGTTGATGAAAAGATTAGTTATTAAAAAAGGTCTCATTTGAATCTATCAAAAGAAAGAATTGAACACACAAACAAATTGACCCCAGTGCATCAGGGATTCTGGGTGAATGTGTATGGGTCATTGTAGTATGACGTTGAGTATTGACCACTGATCAATTACTGGTGCTGCGTTGAATCAGTTTCATAAATAAATCACAAATTAGCACTGTAACAAGTAACACTGAGAAAGCACTACAGACCACTCGGAACGCCTCGTAATTTTAAGATACATTTTTCTCCTAAAGTAATCATTGTCTCGAAGAAGAGGAGCCCTTGTAAAAGCCAGGGTCTGCTACCCTGCAAGAGGTGCGAATGCTTTTTTATATTTTTTTTATTTCTTTATTAATTTGTTCCTGCAAATCTGCAGATCATGCACAGAAACAATTATACATTTCATCCACCTCAGCCGAGGCAGTGAACATTTCAACAATAATAAATTCGCTGGGTCTGTATAAGTTGAGGTCCGTGCATCCTAGTATTCATACTGGGTCTCCTTGTGTCTCTCCCCTTTGGCTTGGGGCCTTCCCCCCTATGGGAGTCGTCTCCTCTGTGGACACCTGTGTGGTTTGTGGGGCCTGTCCCGCTATCTCCTGGATCAACACTCCCCACGCCATTAGTACCTCAGGTAGTTTGTTATCTCTCCTGGTGTTACGTATGTGCCCCTCCTCTGCCAGAGCCCACTACCTCAAATCTGTCCTCCATTTCGCCAGTAGTGGCCCTTGCTGAGTTAACCAATGGATCGCAATATGCCGCCTAGCTATAACAAGTCCCAGACCAGGGACCGCCTACTTGTCTTACGTTTAGGATCTCGAGGAATCAGGCCCAGGAGACAGGAGCGCGGGTCCATGGCAATTGTCCACCCTGTATTCCTGGTCAAGTCCTCTAGGACCGCCATCCAGTACATCTGGATTGTTGGACATGTCCACACCATATGTGGAAAATCCACCTGAGCGTGGCGACATCTAGGGCAGTGCAGATCTCGGGAACTATCGATGGCCTGCAGCCACCTGGGTGAGAGGTAGGTCATATGTATTATGTTACACTGGATTTGTTAGAAGCGATTGCATACCGATACCTTCCGCACACTCTCGTGGATTTTTTCCCAGTCCCACGGTGTGATCTCCTGCGGACACACCCGCTGCCATTTCTCCTCTATTTTTAGGGGTCCAATCTTTTTCTCTTCCCTCAGCGCCCTATATAGGTGAGTAACAAACTTCCGCCCCCCCCAGCCATGGTGATCATAGTGACTAGGGTATGGGTGTGCCTCGGAGCCTCTGGAAAGAAGGGCCATAATTGCTGCGCGGTTGCCGCTATTTTAGCATATTGCAGAAACTGTCCTGATCCCAGCTCAAAGGTAGCCACCGCCTCCTGATAAGTAATGAATTTGTTGTAGAGGTATGAATGTTTACTGTGTTTGGTCGCAAGTACCACTTGAAGCAGTAGTGTTGGAATGGCTAGCCCCTCTTCAGGGTCTGCGGCTGGCTGGACGTTTGCTTCTAGGTTCTCGTGCTGCATTTCTATGGAAACCAGTGTCTCTGTGGACACACTGACGACGCAGCACGGAGTTAGGGAGTAAACATTAACATGGCTGCTACATCAGTCCAAGCAATGTGGATGCGGCACAACGGCAAGAGTGGAAATGCTCAACAGCGTTTGAATGTTAAGAAAAAAGTAACAAGCATTGGCAAAGGCAATAGGTCTTGCCTTTGAAATGAGTTAGCAGATGTTTTGGATTTGCCAGTGCTTGTTGGTGATGCCATATGTTATCGGCAGAAAGGAAACAACGCCTGTTGCCAGTGCTGTTCACTAGCCCAAAAAGCGGATGACTACTGCAGCGGGGTGGTGTCGGTGCCAACTAGTACTGAATGAAGGGGCCGCCATTGTCCCGGCTGCTTGAAATGAGAAAGCGGGTATGGCACGCTGAGTGTAAGCAAAGCACGTTGTGCCTGCAGTAAAAAATACTCAATTAAGAAAATAGTGCTTACAGACTAAATAACACGTACTGTGTAACAACCAAAGTAAAAGGGCCAGTCCCTATGGGAGGTTACAAATGAAGACAAGGAGGCACTAAGGGGCGACAAACAGGACTATTTACGAATCAGAAGCCAGTTTTATGAAGGACAATGACACAAGCCAATCACACATATGTGTGGAGAGTGGGTGGCGCTTCTATTTCATACTCCACTACAAGTCTCACAGAGCAGCACATGCGCGCTGACTCTAGGTTCGACCTGAAAATGGGGACACTGCTGATCCCTCCAACTATAGGATGATAGCCCTTGTGGACATTGAGGCAAAGCATATGCAAGCCTCCTCCTACAAGATTTACAACATTCGGCTAACGAAGAAAGTATACGGACGATGTTCCAATCGGGCTTCAGGGCTGGTGCCTCAACACTACACAATAATCTAGCCCTGGCCCACCATATTGAACAGGAAAGCAGTGTCCTCTTTTTTGCTTGCTTTGTGGTCTAGTCTGCTGCGTATGATGGTGTCAACAGGAACTTACTTTGGCAAACACTGCAAAACTGGGGATCCCGAGTGAGCTGCTGAAAGCCATCACTGCTCTCTACACTAACACGTGGGTACGTGTTCAACTAAACAAGAACACAGTGACAAAGAAGGTGTTTATGGGCTGAGGGCTGAAACAAGGCTGTGTTCTGGCACCTCTGCTTTTTAATTTATACACCACAAACCTGGCCAAGTCTATTTCAAAAGCTAACCTTTTAGCGCCAATAATCGGGCAATCCAGACTGTTTGTTAATATATATATATATATATATATATATATATATATATATGTGTTATGTTAATATATTCTTATATGGCGCACAGCTACCCAGGGGTTTGCCGGCGCCACGCATCAGAACTGAGAAAAGAAGCGAAAAGCATAAAATGGATTCTACATGTTAAACAGCCAGGTTTTCAAGCATTTCAATGCATGGTATTAATGGATCATACAAAGGCGGGGCTCCAAAGGCCATTGGACGCATTAAGCACATATTACAACGCTAACGACATAATAGCGAACGCAAAGAACACAAAAGCAGTGATCTTTGAGAAATATGCGAATAAACTTGAACAACATTGGAGATTGGGTACCCTGAAAATATCCACTACATCTAAATATATTTACCTGGGGGTTTGGCTCATGAGTAACGGCAAGCCCACTAGACACATTACATCTGAGAAGCAAAAAGACAATGCGGTGACGTATGCCTTGGGCAAATTCAATTCCAAGTTTCACAGTCCATCCACAGAGCCAATTCGAAATGTCATAAAAGTCAAGCTACTCCCCTCAATATCCTTAGGTCAGTTAGTCTTCCCTGTTGCACTAGTCAATACCATGGAGTCTGCCCATTGTCAAGCATTTTAAACGGATCTTCCAAATACCAGCTTACTCATGTAAAACAGTTGGAGTTCAGCTTAAGCAAACAAACTTATGAACACTGGGCATCCATTGTCCGTTACTATCAAGGAACACGTGCAGGGCCCCGAAACTCGATGAAAGCAATTCTGAAGGAACTTTTTAATAAAAGGCAAAAACCCTGAGCTACTTTTTATCCACGGCGTGTATTAAACTAAATCTTGACATGTCAAACTGGGGTAATTTTATTCATCAACTAAGCATTTTAAAATCTATATTAAAGGATAAACGAGTAAGGCTTTTATCTAGGCAAGAAGATCTGGGTCTTATAGAAAAATCTGGAAGCAATAGCCAGGTCCTAGCTAGCTTTTACAAAGACAAACCAAGCCACCTGTATTCAAACTACGCACGGACCAAACCAATCTTGAAACAAATTTTGTCAAGTCAGACTAATGGTTCTGCCAATAAAAGATACAGTGGCCCACTGGAAATCTCTTGAGAAGGTCTCCTCTTGCAGACTGTGTCACCAGTACAACGAAACCATGGCTCACCAAGCCTGTATCTGTCCAAAACTGACGCATGCACATTGCACTTTATTACAACCACTGTTTTTAAAATACGGCACCCACACTTGCTCAGAAGCAATGGAATTCCTTTTTAGTTTGGAAACCCCGATGGAACTGGCAAAGCTTGCAAAATTTGTATAACTGCAAGGACTCAAAAGTAAAAAGTAAAGCTCCAGCCTCTGACTAGATTTGCATCCTAAAGGTTTTATAAATATATCATTTTCTCCTATGATCACAGTGCTTGGAAATCAACCCAAGGAAATGATATGTTGATGTTTTTATGAGGAATTAATAAAGCTTTTGAAGGGTTATAATGCACACAATTTTGAACATTTTTATTAATTGAAACAAAAAAAACTATTCACTCACTCATTTTACTTGGCGATGTACAAATGATAAATAGGTTTGTTGAAACCCAATTTTCAGAGATTATTATTTATGCACTATATAGTTTTATCAGTAAAACTGCATAATAATGGGGACGTTTTTGGACATTTCCATGCTTCAGTAATATATGTATTAAAAGTAAGTTTTTATACATCAACTCAGAAACACTCATTCATGCCCCCGCCCTGATGGCAATGCTATGAGTGAACTAAGAGGCATGTCAGAGATCATTTGTACCCAATATGAGGGTAGATTCTTATTATGCTTTGAGCAAATGTTTAGTATACCTAATCAATTGAAAGGTTTTTGTGTACAGTAGAAATGCTGAACACATATTTTAAGGGGCTTTAAAATGTGATAATGAAGAAAAAGGTGCTTTTGTCAAATTAAATATTTGACTATGATCACACAATTTGACGGGTAAAGTACACTACAGTTAGCTCTAGTAGATTGTTCAAGTTACTAGACCTGCAGGTCTAGTAAAATTTTTATGATTTTTTTATGCCTGCCTCGGCTGGGCATGGTCATAGCCAAGCAGGATATCACACAGGTGTGGAAGGATGCTATCGCTCCCACGCTGACACAGTACAAGGGGGGTCTAAACCACTGCATGGGATTGGAACACCCCATTTATATAGCATGAGGGTGCCCCAGAAACATAACAAGATATGGGAGAGATGGGCGGCCTATTGGGGTATCTACCTACAGCAATGCCCCAGCCACGGGTATCACTCAAGGAAGAGATTGGACTCTACACTGCTTAACAGCCTTGGTGAGGGGGTTGGCAGGATCGGAGGTAGGGACATTAGTGGGACACAGTTTATGGTGCTCCACCCAAGATGTGATATTTTCAGTGGCTGTTGTTTTCCTTTTAGATTTTTTTGACGATTCTGGTTCGACTGTCCGATATTTCTGATATACATGTTGTCATAGCTTCAGTTTCAAATCTTCAATTCGGCTACAAACCATAAACATATGACAAGGCATAATATAAAATTGTTAAATCATTAAAATCAAGCAAGCATACACCAAAAAGAGCAGTAAAATCTATTAAAACAGACAAACATCATTACAATTATTTGATAAAATCAATACAGCCAAAACAATTCATAAACTCAGTAGCATGGGTCACAAAAATGTGCAAATGAAATCTTGGTCAACAAATTCTTAAAAGTGCTGGTGCATGAGGGGGAACATAGTCTCTAGGAATACCCTATGCTTTAAGGATGAGCAGATACAGTCCTGGACCACAGGGACTCAAAATGCTAGTGCATGAGGGAAAACAGAGTCACTATGAACACTCTGTGCTTGTGTGACCTCAGGTCCCGCGTTAAGCTTGGACTTCATGCACCTAGTCCTCTCCATCGTCTGGAGGTATCGGGAGACAAAAAAGTCAATGCTTTGTCACATGTCATATCTCAAAATACAGAGGGCCTCAACATGTTTCCTAACCCCTAAAATTCAGAATACTGACCACAAGAGGGGCATGCCCACCTGTCCAGCTCATGTGACCAACCCCAGCCTGAGGTAAAGCAGGCGCAGGGTGCTGTAGTGTAATTCCTATATTCCCAAAAAAGCTCTGCGCATTGGAATAATATATCCTGCAGCTTAGACGTAGGACTTAAGTCGACTAGGTCTCTGCCGAATATATTAGACTTAATTGTGAGTGCCAGCTAGCTCAGAGGTCACTAGAAACTTTCTCGAAAGTACAGGAAGGGATTAGTCTCTGACAACCATATAACATGACAACTTTGTTTCCCCAGAATGAAATGTATCTCTAGAGTCGCGGAAACAATAGACGGCTATTTCACTCAGTCAGATGTGCATGCTTCGTTTCACCAGAGTTGCTTAGAAATAGGGAGACGGGCGTTTTCAATAAAAGTATTTATTGAACAGTCTTATTTCTTTAGCATAAGAAATGCACTGTTACAATTGAAATGCTAGTTAAGAAGTACAATGCATATAATACGAATAGTATTATAAAATAGTACTGTAAGAGCATGATATGGTTTCTAAGCGATAAACATAGAATACATAAAATGCATAAAATACATACAGTGATAAAACAGTGGCTAAAAGTACTCAACTGGTGCTTCTAAAATACGCCTACCCCGGTGTACCTAACCTAAGTCTAGTACGAGGGAGGAGTAAGTGTGGTGTAGCTTAAGTCCAGTAACTTTTTGCCAAGAATCTGTTCCAAGAATTCTCTAAGGGTCTAATCAGCTCCGTACCTTGGTTTTAGAATGATAGAGGTCTTGTATATCTCTCTCTCAGGACTCGATCTCCCAGCAACCCGCAAGGGTAGCCTGGAAACACCAGAGCTGGATTTCTCAGTCTTCTCAGTGCGTCAGTTGGACGGTCGGCTTCCTTCGGCACTTGCAGCAGCAGGGCGTCGGGCAAGTAGTTAGTCGATCTGCTCCTAAACCGTGCGTTTGACTGGGTAAATGTAGGCATATTTATACTTTGAAGGTGCCGAGTTTGACGTAAGATTGGACATAATATCGTCACTAGTGCCTCAGTTCCTTGAAAACTCCAGGAGTTCTTGGATAAATTAGTACTCAAGCAGGGGGAAGTCCCTGACTGCTGAAGGCTGGTTTTTCCAAGAAATCATTGTGGATTCTCAGAGTTTAGTGGAAGTAGCCATGCCGTATTTGGGCCGCACAGGCTAAGACTAAATAAGGCAATGATTCCTATGCCTATATAAGGATTGGGCGAATTATACCTATATATGGGCATGAATCGGGAAAATTACACTAGGGTCCTAGATTCCCACATAACAGTGCCATAACCAAACTGTAAACAGAGTTTCCTAGATGCAGCAGGTTCAATCTGGTCAAGGAACCGCTCCATCTCAAACTCATCCTACACAAAAAGGAAGGTGCGGCCAGGGGGCCGAAAGGGTGTTCTGACTGTATTAGGTCCATTTTATGCTGCTGTCTTTGATGGTATTTTTACTAATGGATCCAGCTGTCAGCAGGTCATCCCAAAAAATCCAATTGCCCGACTTTCCGAGTATCTCTCTGATGGACCTTATCCACGGGATTTTGTCAGAACCTGGCAAACTCAAAATCTCATCCAAACCCTGGCGATATGTTATAAGCAAGGGGGTATACCGCACAGCCTCCTCCAATAGAGAATTGGTCTCAACCCTATTCCACTGAAATGGCTGAGTATCAATGTCCATCCAGACTGAGTGGAAGCAAAGGGGTGCTAACGGGAAGGCCTATGACCTTATGGCCCCAGAGCTTCATGTCGTAAAGGGC
Source organism: Lissotriton helveticus (assembly GCF_964261635.1). NCBI lineage: Eukaryota > Metazoa > Chordata > Amphibia > Caudata > Salamandridae > Lissotriton > Lissotriton helveticus. The sequence goes on along the minus strand of NC_136061.1, from coordinate 1,488,460,264 downwards.
AGTTCCCATGACTTGTTGTTTGTAAATTTGCAGCATCAGTGAGATTGGGTGGACATTGGGTGGACGTTGGAGCTACTCTGCACTTTTAACCACCACCACGATGAAGTCTGCACCTATCAATATGGCGACACCAGTCCAACTGCTCAATAAGGATCAATCCTATGTACTTAAAAGTGTACAAACACTTCAAAAAGGAGCCTTTAAGCCACTGATTGGGTCTGGTGGTGCGACAGGGGTAGAGAACCATGTATTTTGTTTTTGTGATGTTGATTTCCAGTCCCCTCTTAGTGCAAAAGGTGTCAAAACTGTCTAGAATCCTCTGCAGCTCCATGGGTGATTCGGATATTAATAAAGTATTGTCTGCAAACATCAATGCCTATGACACATGGGAATCCCCCTCACACTCATTCAGATGGTCAATCAGATCATTAACATATTTTTTTTTTTAAGTAGGGGCTAAAAACACAACCTGTATGGCCCCTCTTGTGATGGGGAACCGGTATGTCAGCTCGCCTAGTTGACCACATATCACCTATAATTGTGCTCAGGAAGTCTTATGATGTCCTCCAGTAAATATTTAGGAACACCCATATCTGCCATATCTAAAAGAGCAATTGGAGGCGGAAGAACTGATCCAGTATGCTGTTGCTGTTCCTAAAGTCAGCCTGTAGGGAGGTGAGCACTTCCTCGGTAGCTAACCATTCTAGTAACCTTCCTGGGAGGATTTTGCCGAATAGCTTCTGAGAACGGTCAATATGGCTTATGGGCCGGAATTCAGACCGAAGTGATGGACAGCCTTTTTTATGTAAGTGAATATTTTCTGTCCCCAACCAAGTAGGTGGAGTGGAGGCCATCTTCAATATAGCATTAACAAGAACTGTAAAATAAGTCCCCCAAAGATCCATCTCACTGCGATAGAGGTCAACCGGGATTTTGTCAGGACCCGTAGCCTTGTTAGGAATGATTTTAAAGATCGCAGATTTTACTTCTTGTAGTGTAATGCTAGGACGCTCCGCTCTGTCAAGCACGCGTCTCAGGTCCACTAAGGTGTTACAACTAGAAGAGTATAGGCTGAAAAATGTGTGACCCAAATGGCAGTAAGGACATTGGTCTCCACAATGCGGAATTCACCTGTTGACACCATGTTCTAAAAGGACCACTGGTCTCCCTTTGCACAGCATCAAAAAGTCCTTCCAACTTAAAGGCCTCCCACTTCCCTTTTAGCATGGCATATGGCCCTTTAATATGAAACCCTCCAAGTTTTAATCTAATTCCTGTTGTGTTGCTTGAGTGCTTGTATCAAAGCAGCCCTGCCCCGCCTGCAGACAAAATTAAGCCACATTGGGGAAGACTGCTTCCCTACAGCCTTTTTGGCTCCACAAAGAAGATTCTACGAAGCTCTTCATTCTAATGTGGCCTACACTAATCTTCTCCTGTTTATCTCTGGAGTCTACATTCCGTGCCAGGGATATGAGGCCTACCAATTGTTGTACTACGATGTTTTAGACTGCCCCCACCAGCTCTTCAGAGTGCGCCATATGACACCATTTCACTCCGTGCATGCTTTTAGTTGGCCTCAGTCTTCTATTAAAAGTATCGGTTCATCTGGCTGCTATGCCACAAAGTGGGGGTACTCAACAGTGTGTTGGGATCACTATCCTGTCGTGGGAGGACTACTGTGTCGGTTAGGCAAGACCACCAGGATGTAATCAATGAGGCTGGTGCTAGAGGGACGGTCACATTTATGTTTACCTTCCCAGGGTTCGAAAAATCATAAAACTGTTACTAGACTTGTAGGTCTAGTAACTTGAAAAATCTACTTGATCTAATTATAATGTACTGGACCTGTGAACTGGTATCAACGCGTTTGTCACACAGTTCACTTTACAAAATCCTCTAACTTCAGTCACAGAAAGAAAAGCAAATGTAGAAAGACAAACTGACTTTTGACCTCTGTCTCTGAAAGCTGAGCAGATGTGACATGATAACAAGATTTAAAGGCATCTTTATTGCTCGTTCACACAATCTGACGTGGTACGAATCTTACAGCTTGACAGCCACTGATGGATGGAGGCAAGCCTCAGGGGAGGCCTCGATGACACAGGGGGGCTAAAGGTAAATTCGGGCAGAGGGTCCCTCTTCCAACATGATCCGGTGGTGCAACCAGATGATCAGCTGTGGACATACTGCAGGTGAAGGATAGAAAGGGATCACGTCTGGCACCAGAACTTGCAAGGCTCCAGCACCCAAGGACAATCTCCTCTCAGTAAGTTGAAAATGACCCCCATAGCGCTCTGCAACATCCCGTCGATAGATGTGGTGATAGGAGAGAAAGGGATTAGAGGAGCACCCCCCATGGCGGTGCTTTTGCCTACTGTATATAATGTCCAAAGTCAAGGGCAAGAAAAATGACTAAAGACTCAATGCAGAAACCAAGAGTGCGACATCCATTAGAAGTCTGAAATGGCCCAAAGAATGCAAAGACTCCCTTAATTGACCAGCACTAGACAGCCCAAGGTGATACAAATACAGAGGGGAATTCAGCCACACAGCCAAACGTGTAAGGATATGAGAACTCACACCGAGGGCAGGAGCTAGAGGGGTGACTCAGCCTTGTGTACCTTACCTCCAAGTTAAGCAAGTGTCAGTCTCACAAGAGGCAAACAGAGAACCTCTCGGATGATATACAGTTCAGTGTATTTAGTCAAATGTAGACTAGAAGGAGCAGAAGGATAGGTCCCAGGGTAATGATCCTAGCTCCATATAAATACCTGGTTACTGGTTACCACTGGCTCCCGAACTTGACAAGTCCTCCTCTTCGATTAGCTGAAGACAGCGCCAACAACAACCAGAGGAAGAGTGTCAAAAATGCCACTTGATGTGGGGGGAAAGCCGCACAGAGAACCCAGACTAGGAACAAAGTGGGGTGGCCCTGCCCTGGCTCTCTCTGGTGCCGACTAGCGCAGGGTGGGCCCGGGCGTGGTCCACACGTTTACCGCGATGCGGGGAGCAGGGAGTGCTTTTCAGTGGGTATCTGGCCCCGCCCCCTTGGAGCTAGCACTCAACAGATGTACCTCTTAGCACATCCAGTAGGGGACCTAACCGTACCCACCACTTAATGTGCACCTGCACTCGTTTTAGGAGATTAAAGCTAATTTTTCACCAACAGACCTTGAACTTGAGCATGCTGGTCCTGATGAAATGCCACTGACCATCCAGGCACTGAGGCATATAATAGTAAAAAAGTCTCCCCGGTAACCCTTAGTCTATTTTAATCACTTGCACACCACCCTACACTTATGCAACCCCCCCACTTGCATTCATCAATTTGCTAAATAAGCCCCCACTGAGGGATCCGTCGGGCACTGCAGAGCCAGACTGACAAAGAGCAGCCCAATAATGAAGCACACACCCTTTTGGGTATGTGAGGGCTTTTGGATCTGATCACTCGGATCCTCACAGATCCCTCTGGTCTACATGGCAGGTCCTTCTGACAAATGTAAACAATGCAAGTGCTGCACACCAAACAAAAATGATATCAAGCTAAACACAAAGTAAACGTCAGTTCACTAAATATGCTCCTCACGTGTGCTACATAGTATTTGTGGGCTGCCTATCCCACATATAACTTGCAAATGAAAACAATCAAGCTAGATGGCTTGAATCCACTGTGTGCACTACACGTAAATGTTTGTCAATCTTTTCACAATTTTAAACCATAAAATGTAATCAATGTGACACCATTTACATACACAAAACACTACAAGCAAAGGAGATATAGCATGAAAAAAAACCATTATTTTCCAAAGAAAATTATTGTTCACAAGATATGTGATTGCAGTACATTCAATTTATAATCATGTGTATTTTGTATCCACACCATTCTGGGAAAGGCATGAGAAATACAATTCATGAATCTTCATATCAATTCCACTTGGTAGTAAAGTGCCCTATGCATTTCGGGACTTCTCTGTCCCTTCTGCAGGGGCCACTGTAACATGAGCAAACCATACCACTCAGCTACCTCCTCCGACTTCACCCGTCACTGAGCGGTTTTGATCTCCAGTCTGTGGGGCTCCACAATCGGTCGAATGTTGAGTATTGGTGATCATTCTTCTGTTCACAAACTATATACGGATGCATGCAAGCTGTTGTGCTTGTTTGAGTAATTCAGTGAGACCCACTGTTCGTCTTGTATACACATGTGATCATCGCCACCCTAACCTTATCACGAACGACAACCAGGGCCTCAGGCATGATAACGACATCATAGCGGAGATTCTCAGAACCCCCCTTCTGAGGGCTGATGGTAGCGCCACTTCTAACAGCCACAATGATGACTGGAGCCCAACTGCAGCTCTGAAAAAACAGCAGGTGGAGATTGCCATTCAAGGGGCAATCATGACAGAATACCTTAAGACCAACATCGCACCCAATGGACTTCTTGTCACACCATCTCCTCAAATATTCTTAGAGGATATCGGTTCAAGGCGAGAATGACCGCAAATCGCATGGAAGTGTACACAAGACTGTTGATCTTGATAGTTTCCATGGCCAAACGGCTCACAGAGGCCCTCATTATTAGGATCACCACCACAGAAAATAATCTGAGGAAAGGCATAAGCATCACAATATAGCTGGCCGAAATCAACTCCGAAATGGGTGAGCATAAGAACTACCTCATTGTAGGAAGCTGGCTCTGTATATACTATACCAAAGGAAGGTATAGTGTGCACAGAGTCCAGTGAGTCCCCAGAGGCATAGTAGAGGCTAAATTAGGTAAGTACAAACAGCTCTCTTTGTGGTAGTGTGAGCGATCAGTTAGGCTTATCCAGAGGGTGTTGAGCATTTATTGTATTCACTCACTCATGGACTGATTACACACACTAAGAGACAGAATCTAGACCAATTGGGTAAGTATAAAAAAAGGTATACTTATATTATATTCCTAGAACCAAGGAGGACTTGGTACAGGTAGGTAAAATGTACTTCCAACTGTAAACCTTTACACAGAAATGCAATTGAGAATGGATTTGCAATAGTTACAGGTTGGTATGTTTCAAAAAGTTTAAATTACACAGCAATTACTTTTAGGATACATCGACTACTTGGGATGGTATGCCTAGATATCACACCAAGAGATCTCAAAATAAAAGGTAAGTATGACTTTTAAAGCTTTGCAGTTTAGTAACTCTTTCTCCATACAAACATCAGTTCAACACAAAACATTTTTAGGGTCAAAAACACATAGCATTGATCCCTACGGGGGAAAAATGGTTGTCGTTTTCACAGGCAAGTATTTGACTTACGAGTAGGAGTTTTGGGGGTTAAGACCAAGGTTCCCCATGGTCTAGGTAGGCACTCAAGTTGCACCACCAGTGGCACTGGTGCAGCCAGGTGCAGAGTGCATGGGCCCAATATTAGCCGATGGGCTAAGGGAGCCTTCAGTTAGGGGCACACTCGATGTGGTAGCAAAGCTCCTGGGGTTAAGAACAGCACTGCAGGGGGCCAACAATGAGCACAGGAGCTGCACTCTCAGTGCCACAGGCGCGGCCGGTTGCAGGGGACGAAGAAGACGTCAGGACCCTGTGGCTTCCAAAGGAAACCTTCGGTTCGGCAAAGTTTCTGCAGGCTTGTGCAGGGAGACTTCCTGAAGGTGGCCACCGGCTGGACAGGTAAGTTGGGTTCGTCGGGGATGCCTGAACAAAGTCGGTTGAGACATCCAAAGATGTGGGGCACTGGGTGCATGAGGTGTCTTTTAGCGTTGGGTTTCTTTACCAGCTCCGGTCGCGGTTGGCGCGACCCATCATGTTTAGGCTTTAGGAGTTGTCTTGAAGCTTGAGGGAGGTCAGGGATCACCAAATTCCAGGTCAGGATCACTGGAAAGACCTCCTTGTGGCATTGGGCCACTTGCATTTGGGCTGTGGCCATCAGGTGCAGAGTGGCGTAGAATCACGGAGCTGCCTGATCCGGATTCAGTGGGTAAGTCTGGCGTGAGAATATCCAGTGCTCACAGGAGACAGAGTCGATCAGTTGAGTGCAGGCAGGTCCTCCCTATTGCTGGCTGCTGGACTCTCCGGGGTTCTCACTGTGGGCAGGTCATAGACGGGACAGGATTGTAGGGCTTGGGCCAAAGCAGTTAGTGTCCTCTTCTTTCTGGGTCAGCACGGCTCTTCGGTCCTTCTTCTTTCTTACTCGAATCTGAGGAAGCAAGGTCTAGGGTTGCCACTAAATTTAGAGGCGTTTAAACCAATGGGTCCCTTCCATGGGGTGGGTACACCCCCTATTATGCCACCCTCCATTGGGAAGGGGCATGAGCCTCTCCCTCATTGGCTGAGTCCCCTCATCTTCAAGATGGAGGGGACTGAGATGTGGGCTTCACCTCACCTATCCCAACTGAGGGGCAGAGTTAGCAAAGGTGGACACACCTCTCTTCCTAGCTTGGTTTTCCTGCCTATTCTCCCACCCAAAGTGGGGGGCAGAAAATGGTGGGAGCCAGATGTTGGGGGCAGCAAAAGGCAGGGACAGCTTCCAAAGGTGGCAGGCCTTTGAAGCTTCCCCCTCGTGGAGCCAGCCCATTTTGGGGAGTAGGCATGACACCTCTGCCCAGGATGGGCTTTGTTTTTGAACTGAGAGAGTGGAGGCTCTCTACCCAGGGGTCCAGAAACCTATCTGTTGGTGGCACATGGCAGGACAGCCGTTCAGGAACCACACCAGGGCAGTTAGTTTTTCAGGGAACATCTGTAAGATGCCCTTTGAGTGCATTTTACATTAACTCCCACACCGGCATCAGTGTAGGTTTAATGTGCTGAGAAGTTTGCTACCAAATTTCCCAGTTTTTAATAAAGCTATTATGGAGTTGTGGAGTTCGGACTGACCAACATTCAAACCATATACTCTTTTTGGCTTTACAACCATTACAATTTCTAAGAATTGACTCAGACACTGTAGGGGTACATGGTGCATGCCGCTGCACCCACACCTGAGGGCTAGTACATCCTGTTAGAGGGGTAGATTACTTAGGCCTCAGGCAGTGGGTTACAGGCATGTCTACTCTTAACTTTTTTCTGCACCAAACCACACAGCCTGCCATGGCAGTGTGTGGGTGTTAAGGTAAAGGGCCTTCAAGAGTGGCACAATAGGTGCTGCAGCCCTTAGAGGCCTTCCCTGGTCACTGTGTCCTTGGTTCCCATGGTACCTTTTACAAGGGGCTTATCTGAGGCCAGAGATGTGCCAATTGTGGGTACAGTTTTGGGGAAGAAAAGAGGCCCTGGGAACCTGATTGGCAGGGACCCAGGGCACATCAAGTCAGGTTGCATAAGATGTCAGGCAAAATGTAGGGAGTAACCATGCAAAAAGGGTCACTTTCCTAAACTCATGCAACAGAAGACTAAACTGCAGTAAGATATAAAAAATAAAAAATAAATCAAGAGAAGATATACCCTTACACTAGAGAAAACTATCAAGCCCCAAGTGGGGATACCTCGTTCGATGATGGGTCCTTCACTCATCAGTGAAAACAAAATTCATTCAGCAGCTCATCTGGTGCAAACAGCTGGGGTAGTCACAACAGCAATCAAGGAACACTACCGCCACGCATGTGCGGAAACCCGATAGGTCCCTAAACTGTGCATCAACAAATGCGGAACCCCCACTTTCACATGGCCCTACAAACACCACAAGGCCTTTTTCCTTCAACACTAACCTCACCCTCCTTTTATACACAGAAGCTGGGACATGGGCAGGAGCAGAAGTGAGGAAAAAGAAGAGGGTCACACGACGGGTATGCTGCAGCAGCCATAGCCACTAACACAGATACAGACTCAGATCAAAACCAGCCAACGAAACTAGTGGTCTAACTAGAGAAACGAAGGTTTTGAAACAGTTGTAATTGGGTGCACTGCCAGTTTATACGCATTCGATTTTGATCATTTGGGTATCCTAGGTGCTATTCGGCGAGTGGACAAACCTAAACCACTCTCTAGAGTAGAGGAAAACTACTGCTAATTACTTTACAAATTGCCGAAGCACTCTAATGTGAGTAATAGAATTGTTCAGTTACAATCAACAAATTTCAAACACCAATTCTGACAGAATATCCAAAATATCCAAAATATCCAAAAGATGAGTGAATCTTGGAGTCTTTAATGGAGATTACAGCCAGCCGACACGTGTTTCATCGCCTTCGCGATTCATCAGGGCTGAAACAAACAAATAAGTAGCGTCTAGCATGTTCTTTGAGCAAATGAATTTACATACAAGGCCATAGTTTCTGGCCGTTATGTCACATGCAATACAACTTCCTCCTGCAGTGGACACACAGTGAATGTAGCATGTTCTTTGAGCAAATGAATTTACATACAAGGCCATAGTTTCTGGCCGTTATGTCACATGCAATACAACTTCCTCCTGCAGTGGACACACAGTGAATGTATCATTTCATAAGGTTTGTATCGCTCGTGCCACCACAACACATCCGTGTCGGAGTTCCGGTGTATATTACCGATTATCTATAATGACGTGACTATATGTGATAGTGATTGTAATGGACATGTGCAGGGACGAGATCACCATTATATATCTCAAAGGCAAGCAATGACACATGCTCTATATTTTGGCGGTAGTGTCCTAATCGTGTGCGGCTCTTACATCCTCCATGCTAGTCATTTTGTGAAAATAGTGAGAGACAAGTGTCATTGTGAGAGCATACCTAGAAGGCCGTATCAACGTCAGAAGGTCTGCATATTTTAGAGAAAAGAAAGAAAAAAACGAAAAAATCTCATCACTAACCAAATTTATTTGTTAATATTCAGGCAAAATGCCACCAAATGAGACTGTTCGCCACTAATTGTATGACGGCTTACCGCTCAGCTGGTGATAATTCCGACCCAGCCGGGCCCGTGACTAGTACTACTGGTTCGAGTGCGTCCAGCAGCGATCAATATCTCTGTTTCTATGACAAAGTAAAATAATATATGTTGTTTTAATATGTGCTGTTCCAGACGTTATCAAGGTAGAAGAAGATAGCTATTTTCTGTATATTCAGACGTCACAATGACAATCTCACTGGAGTCCTGGTATTTAAAACCCAAAATTGATTATATATTCACGGGTAATTCCCTGTCTTATATTCCAACATTAACATTCGATCCAGCGCATTACCACTTTCTAGCGTATTACACAATACTCAAGTACTGCTAATCCACTTACATGAGTACAGAGTCAAGACATATGATAATGGGCTCGGAGGTGACCCGATATAGTTGTTCGTGTTTATGATTTTCGTTATCAAGAGAATATTACTGTTAAGAGAAATAACAGTTATGTTACATATTAGCATGGTAAAACAAGTCATCGTAGCGCAAGTCATCACTATACAATTGTTATACAGGTTTTACCTACTCCTTTTTTTATATTATTCAGTGCGTGGATACCAGTTGCGGTTCCAGATTACGATGTACTCGAAGCTGGAGGGGAACGAGTAATGATACTTTTTAGAGTCAAAAAAATATACAAGTTGTACCTCCAAACTTGAAGAGGATCGCACAAATAACTCACCCGTGTTTGGCTTCTCCAGCGCGTATGGCGGGTGCACCTCCTCCGAGCTCAGTTCCTGTTTGGACACGTGATTCTGTCTAAACCGACGTATATACGTGCTTAAACGTAACGTGTTCCAGAGACTAGAACGCGTATAATACTAGTGTTTGCCGACCATGTTGCACGGTCTCTCATATTGTAATTTACCCGTGTGGTGAAGATGAACGTCAATTATCGGAAAATATTTTTTATCGTGTACGATGAAAAATCTGTATAATAGAAACATATCGTATTTCTTGATATTTAGAGCGGAGAGTTGCGATGAGTAGATCGTAATCCGAATAATGAAAAAAGGTGCCCATCGGGTATTTGTAAAGGATATAATATATATAAACGCTCCAATGTGAGAATGTGTGTGATATCTGGGGAATTCGGATATCAAGGATTCTTGATTAGTGCTGACATATAGCGTGACATTAGTTTTCAAGATGATTTTTTATGGTGAAGTGCACACCGTGAATGATTCTGACTTCCTAAATATGTGAAAAGCCCAATCATACTGTGACAGTTTAGCATCTAACATTTTATAAAGTATCTTAAGTTGTTGCTTTGAGGTCTCATAATAGTATTCATATGTACAGGAGAAAACATCCCAGCATTAGGAGAGATTTAAGTGTAGACGAATTCATATGTACAGGTCTGCAGTAAATCACAGTATTCATTAACATTATTCAGACAATGTGGTACAAACAGTACCTGTTTCTAGTCACCCAAAAAAAATTGCATTTCTTGGTCATAATTTAATCCTGACTGTACCGATTTCAAACGCATAATCCAAATCGCTTCAGTGCGTCTCAATTTCAATTCTCGATTCCCACCTCTTACTGCCAATGGTATGGTTTCAATTCCAAAAAATTGCACATTTTTGTTCCGTTGCTCTTTTTGGCATGAGGCTACATGCAAAGCCACTGGATATTTAGGGTCACAATTTACAATCGCTCTTATATGTTCCATCATTCTTTCTTTCAATGGTCTTATTGTACTTCCTACGTAATACTTGCCACATTCACACTCAATAATGTAAATGACAAATTTGGTTGTGCAATTGATATTGCTCTTGATGGTATAACATATGTCATCTGGGCCTGTGAAATTTGTTGTGCCATGTTTGGCCCATTTACACATACTGCAGAACCCGCATTTGTGAAAGCCCAAACCCCGTTGTGTCAGCCAGTCAGTACTCCTCATGTCACGGGGTACTGTGGGACTCAACTTATTTCGTAATGTATTTCCTCTTCTAAACGAGATTTGTGGTCGCTCTGTAATGCACTCGGTCACTGTTTTTTCGGATTTCAATAAACTCCAATGTTTTGTTAAACTTTTCCTTAAGTCTAGATGGAGTGAATTGAAATCCGTGACCATTCTTATGCATTCCTTGTTACCTGAGTTAAGCTTCTGTCTGGTGGTGAGGGTGTCTATTCTCCTCACTCTTTTAATCCTTTTTTCAGCTTTTCTAATGGTGTTATATGCATAACCCCTTGTTTGAAACCTTTCTTTCATGCTGGCAATGCATCTCCTGAATTCACAGTCCTCACTACAGTTTCTTCTTGCCCGAATAAATTCGCCAAAGGGTATGGCGTTAATCTGGTGTGAGGGGTGTGAGCTCGATGCATGCAAGATTGCGTTGCACGCTGTCGACTTTCTGAACAATCTACTGTGCAGACAGTTGGAAGAAATATAGAACTCAATATCTAAGAATTCTATATTCGTTTTACTCCACTTCATGGTGAAGTTGATCTTCCATGTATTGTCATTCAGGTATTTGAAGAAATTTTGTAATTGCTCCTCTGAGCCTGACCAAATGAGGATGCAGTCGTCAATATATCGACCCCAGAATATTATGGAGTCGATATATTGAGCACCCTTTGTGCCCCAAATCAGGTCTGCTTCCAGTGCCCCCATAAATAGGTTCGCAAACGAGGGTGATATCTTGGAGCCCATGGCTACACCTTGTTTTTGTCGGTACCAGTTCTTGTCACACATAAAATAGTTGTTTTTAAGGACCAATTCTATCATTGTTGATAGCATCTCAGTATGTTTCCATAGGGTAGCTGGTCTGTTGCATAGAATTTTGTTAATGGCCTGGATACCCAGCTCTGTGTTGATACTGGTGTATAGTGACACCACGTCCATTGTTACCAAAAGAAAATCCTCTTGCCATTCCATGTCTGCTAGGGTACTTAGGATGTGTTTAGAATCCTGTATGTAGGACGGTAAGTTTTTAACTAGCGGACCCAGATAAAGATCCACGTATTCTGCTATCCGTTCCGTGGGGCCCCCTATGCCAGAAACAATAGGTCTCCCTGGTGGAAATGGGAGTTCCTTGTGAATCTTGGGTAAGGTGTATAGCCATGGATATGTGGGTCTAAACACTTTCAAATATAGGTATTCTTCCTCGTTTAATAAACCTGATTGTTTCCACTTTAACAACTGAGAATTGATTTCTATTGTTAAGGGACCAATGGGGTTATAAGTGAGGCGTTCGTAGCATACTTCATCTTGTAATTGTTGACTAATTTCTAATTGATAGTCTATGCGATCCATAATCACTACATTCCCTCCCTTATCTGCCTCTCGTATGATGATAGTGTTGTCGTTCATGAGTGTGTTGAGCGCTACTCTTTGTCCATTGCTGAGGTTATCCTTATATTTGAACATTCTGTCCTTGCGTAGACGGTTCAGTTTGTCAAGATCCTCTAACACACGCTTGTAAAAATTGTCTATGGCATTGCCACCAGGTAGTGTAGGGATCCATTTAGACTTGGACTTTAGTCCACTAACAATGCTAAAATCAGATTCCATATCCAACTCCTCTAGAAGTCTGTCCATGTCTAGAGGAGAATCCTCAATGTCAGTCAATGATAAGAGAAGATGAGTTGCATGCACATCATTTATTGATAAAGATTCAGTGGTGCTAGTTACAGGTGAATTGATAACCCCTCTGTCCTTTTTCTCCAAGCCAAAGAAATGCTTTTTAAGTTTAAGGTTCCTCACAAATTTAAACAAATCAATTTTCAATTTACAAATATCCCCCGTTGCATATGGGTTAAAACTAAGACCTTTGCTTAAAAGGGAAACCATATCTGGAGTAAGGTTAATTTTAGAAAGGTTGATCACCTGCACCTCCCTAGTATTTGCACCATCTAATTCCTGTTGGTCCCTGACCTCAGCTTCCTTCTGTAGTCCTCTGTGCTTCCGTCCCCTGCCCCTCCTGGTTTTGGATCGGATTGGTTTCTTGCTGTAGAGTATCTGTTGCCCTTCCTGATCCGTAAAACCTCTTGAAAAAAAGGTGGCATCCCTTGTCTATCTTGGTTGTCTGATTCACCTCCTGTAGTGCCTATGGAGTTAAGTGAGGAATTGCTAGATGAGACAGAGGTAGGTTCTGAGCCCTGAGTTTTCTTGTTAATGTTTTTAGAGCTGCTCGGGATCAGGGAATCATATTTTTTATCAAAAGTAAAGATTCGACCACAAGTGTAATCCAACTCATCCCTTCTTAGTTGCCTGGCTTTCCTATTTTTGATTTCTGATTGGTGTTTTAATAGGATTTCATCCAGGATGGTGTAATTTTTTACAGTAGACTCAGGTCTGTTTAGATCTTTAATTTCTTGTTCTATGGTAGCTATTTCCGCTTGTAATTTAGCCCCCTTGCGTTCAGCACTAACAATTAATATCTCCATAAGGGTAATAGAATTGTTAGAGAGAGATTCTTCCCATTTGATCATGAGATCGGCGTCTAGGTCATCGTAGGTGGGAAAGATTTGGCCTCTAAGACCTCTAGGAACGCGTTTCAATCTCAAATACTGTTTGAGAGTCGCGCCATCCCACCATTTAGAGTTCTCTAGTTTCTTTAAGCGTTCTAATTTAACAAATTTGTCTCTGAGTCCCTCAATACGAGGGGGATTAGTGCTGGTGGAAGCGGTTTGAGTGGACAAGCCTTTTGCTAGGTTTTCAAACAACTCTTCTGCCATTTTGGTCCTATCCATATCTGGATAATGTGGTGTAATCTAGCAATGGTATACTAGAAATCCCTCACGAGTATTGAAATTGCGTGGCGGCTACCCTCAACTGAAGGCTAACTAGAGAAACGAAGGTTTTGAAACAGTTGTTATTGGGTGCACTGCCAGTTTATACGCATTCGATTTTGATCATTTGGGTATCCTAGGTGCTATTCGGCGAGTGGACAAACCTAAACCACTCTCTAGAGTAGAGGAAAACTACTGCTAATTACTTTACAAATTGCCGAAGCACTCTAATGTGAGTAATAGAATTGTTCAGTTACAATCAACAAATTTCAAACACCAATTCTGACAGAAGTAACAAGATATCCAAAAGATGAGTGAATCTTGGAGTCTTTAATGGAGATTACAGCCAGCCGACACGTGTTTCATCGCCTTCGCGATTCATCAGGGCTGAAACAAACAAATAAGTAGCGTCTAGCATGTTCTTTGAGCAAATGAATTTACATACAAGGCCATAGTTTCTGGCCGTTATGTCACATGCAATACAACTTCCTCCTGCAGTGGACACACAGTGAATGTATCATTTCATAAGGTTTGTATCGCTCGTGCCACCACAACACATCCGTGTCGGAGTTCCGGTGTATATTACCGATTATCTATAATGACGTGACTATATGTGATAGTGATTGTAATGGACATGTGCAGGGACGAGATCACCATTATATATCTCAAAGGCAAGCAATGACACATGCTCTATATTTTGGCGGTAGTGTCCTAATCGTGTGCGGCTCTTACATCCTCCATGCTAGTCATTTTGTGAAAATAGTGAGAGACAAGTGTCATTGTGAGAGCATACCTAGAAGGCCGTATCAACGTCAGAAGGTCTGCATATTTTAGAGAAAAGAAAGAAAAAACCGAAAAAATCTCATCACTAACCAAATTTATTTGTTAATATTCAGGCAAAATGCCACCAAATGAGACTGTTCGCCACTAATTGTATGACGGCTTACCGCTCAGCTGGTGATAATTCCGACCCAGCCGGGCCCGTGACTAGTACTACTGGTTCGAGTGCGTCCAGCAGCGATCAATATCTCTGTTTCTATGACAAAGTAAAATAATATATTTTGTTTTAATATGTGCTGTTCCAGACGTTATCAAGGTAGAAGAAGATAGCTATTTTCTGTATATTCAGACGTCACAATGACAATCTCACTGGAGTCCTGGTATTTAAAACCCAAAATTGATTATATATTCACGGGTAATTCCCTGTCTTATATTCCAACATTAACATTCGATCCAGCGCATTACCACTTTCTAGCGTATTACACAATACTCAAGTACTGCTAATCCACTTACATGAGTACAGAGTCAAGACATATGATAATGGGCTCGGAGGTGACCCGATATAGTTGTTCGTGTTTATGATTTTCGTTATCAAGAGAATATTACTGTTAAGAGAAATAACAGTTATGTTACATATTAGCATGGTAAAACAAGTCATCGTAGCGCAAGTCATCACTATACAATTGTTATACAGGTTTTACCTACTCCTTTTTTTATATTATTCAGTGCGTGGATACCAGTTGCGGTTCCAGATTACGATGTACTCGAAGCTGGAGGGGAACGAGTAATGATACTTTTTAGAGTCAAAAAAATATACAAGTTGTACCTCCAAACTTGAAGAGGATCGCACAAATAACTCACCCGTGTTTGGCTTCTCCAGCGCGTATGGCGGGTGCACCTCCTCCGAGCTCAGTTCCTGTTTGGACACGTGATTCTGTCTAAACCGACGTATATACGTGCTTAAACGTAACGTGTTCCAGAGACTAGAACGCGTATAATACTAGTGTTTGCCGACCATGTTGCACGGTCTCTCATATTGTAATTTACCCGTGTGGTGAAGATGAACGTCAATTATCGGAAAATATTTTTTATCGTGTACGATGAAAATTCTGTATAATAGAAACATATCGTATTTCTTGATATTTAGAGCGGAGAGTTGCGATGAGTAGATCGTAATCCGAATAATGAAAAAAGGTGCCCATCGGGTATTTGTAAAGGATATAATATATATAAACGCTCCAATGTGAGAATGTGTGTGATATCTGGGGAATTCGGATATCAAGGATTCTTGATTAGTGCCGACATATAGCGTGACATTAGTTTTCAAGATGATTTTTTATGGTGAAGTGCACACCGTGAATGATTCTGACTTCCTAAATATGTGAAAAGCCCAATCATACTGTGACAGTTTAGCATCTAACATTTTATAAAGTATCTTAAGTTGTTGCTTTGAGGTCTCATAATAGTATTCATATGTACAGGAGAAAACATCCCAGCATTAGGAGAGATTTAAGTGTAGACGAATTCATATGTACAGGTCTGCAGTAAATCACAGTATTCATTAACATTATTCAGACAATGTGGTACAAACAGTACCTGTTTCTAGTCACCCAAAAAAAAAAAAAATAATTGCATTTCTTGGTCATAATTTAATCCTGACTGTACCGATTTCAAACGCATAATCCAAATCGCTTCAGTGCGTCTCAATTTCAATTCTCGATTCCCACCTCTTACTGCCAATGGTATGGTTTCAATTCCAAAAAATTGCACATTTTTGTTCCGTTGCTCTTTTTGGCATGAGGCTACATGCAAAGCCACTGGATATTTAGGGTCACAATTTACAATCGCTCTTATATGTTCCATCATTCTTTCTTTCAATGGTCTTATTGTACTTCCTACGTAATACTTGCCACATTCACACTCAATAATGTAAATGACAAATTTGGTTGTGCAATTGATATTGCTCTTGATGGTATAACATATGTCATCTGGGCCTGTGAAATTTGTTGTGCCATGTTTGGCCCATTTACACATACTGCAGAACCCGCATTTGTGAAAGCCCAAACCCCGTTGTGTCAGCCAGTCAGTACTCCTCATGTCACGGGGTACTGTGGGACTCAACTTATTTCGTAATGTATTTCCTCTTCTAAACGAGATTTGTGGTCGCTCTGTAATGCACTCGGTCAGTGTTTTTTCGGATTTCAATAAACTCCAATGTTTTGTTAAACTTTTTCTTAAGTCTAGACAACTGAGATGAGGCTTAACAAAGTTCTTACATTTGAGAAAGCTGTCCTAAAGGAAGTAGCAGAACTGGAATCCCTAACACCCTTCTACAATATGTCTAGGCTTTCCTGTTTTCAGTTTCTATTTCTGGTAAATTCTGGTGAGGTTTTTTCAGTGTTTTCAATACCTTAAAAAACCTGTAGTTATCAGTGGTAGTTAACATTTTCGCGCCATAAAAACTACAGAAACTGTGGTTTTGCAGTGTTTATGGAACGTTTTTGCTTTTATTATTGGTTACTTTCTGAACTGATAGTGCATGGCATATAGACAGTGTACGTACAGTGTTTGACTCCAAATACATTTTTACAAATCAAACTATTATTATACTACACCATATGTTTATGTTTTTGTGTTTATGTTTACGGGATTTATAGCACCCATAGCTGCCCAAGGGCTTCCCAGCGCATACACTACTTCTTCAGTGAGTCTTTGGTCATGCGTGCTCGTTCTTTCCTTCCCATGTAAACTTTTATCTGTGAAAAGGCCCTCTCAACATTGGCACTTGAGACAAGCAACGCCAAAACAGCCAGTACACAATTTTCTCACTCTATCCACTGACATAGCTTCCTATGCCAATATTGCTGCACCTGAAGACTGCAATTACCTGGGACAGGCTCTGCAACATATGCGTTGAACTGGGTGCATATGACCTCAGAGTTATTGAAGCGGTCAAAAATGAAGCAGCACTTTTCAAAGTCCGGAGAAAATTCCCCTTTACAGAAGGGATCTAGAACTTGTGCAGAGTACCACAGTGAGGCTTCATTGACTTGAAATGTCATGGTTTTTGAAGGGATATTTCTATGCTTCACTGCACCACTTTTCTCTCACAGTACCACTAAACTCTGTCATGAAACAGGCAGTTTTTACTCACTGGGCACGCATTATAAGTCACTTTGAATACAGGCACTATATGATGTATTCTGTACACAACGCGCTTTAACATCATTAATGTCTGCTTATTTCTCTCTAGTTCCCAGGAGGTCCTTCGCATGGAACCATTTCTGGACGACACTACACAGGTCGTATACCGGGGTACTCTTAGTTAAGAGGATTCCAGCAATCATATGAGCACTAAGGTCCTGACGAATTGCCCTTATGGCAAGAAACATGTCGACCGCATTCACATCAAGGGTTGAATAAGGATTGGTCCCATTGCCCATCACTCCTTAATACCCCTTATTTTTAATAAAGCAGCGAGCCTGACCATTAAAATAATGCCCAATGGACTCGACTGACTTTTTTTAGAAACACACACCCCCATGCTCACTATTGCACTTTATAGGCCCCTCACACACACACACACCCGTTGGCTAGGAATAAAAGATCTCCACTAAAGTGCAGCTCCCCTTGCTGCCCGACGGGCATTGCACCGCCAGCCTGCCGTAGGAGCAGGATACCGATGATGACGCTGGACGGCCATCGGCTGGGACAACAGTTGTTGTCCTGTCGGTAACCTGTGTGAGGTATCCTTATATTCTGAAAAGGGTCTACACCATGCACTTATCCCTTCATAACTACTGAGAGAAAAGACTAACTGAGCTAAACCACTAGCTCCCACTGGGGAACTCTGTACAATACTCTTTGTTTGCTGTCACTGCACGCCATTTCTCATGCATTGTAAAATAACATTTCCTGAATTGCTCCTCAACATTTCTTTGCTTACCAAGTGGCAAGCATTCTAACATGGAACATGTTGCAGTGCAAAAATCACTAAAAGTGTCTCCCACCTACTCTCAAGGAGATGTTTCACATCTATACCAATTTTGCTGAACACTTGGTAGACAAGGGTCCTTTAAGATTCCAGTTTTTAGATTATGTCATTGTTAGATTTCAGTTTTTAGATTATGTCATTGTTGATTATGCATGCAGTAGAGCGTACTTTTTTCACATCACAATCAATATGTGACCAACGATCGTCACATTTCTTGCCCTTGGCATCATCACTAAGCAAAAATTCTGTAAACGTTTGCCACATGGATCAAAATAGCATTCACATGCTTCTAACACGGAGAACCACCGGCTAAATACAGTTGGGATGACTATTTCTTTGATGCCACACAAAGCACAAATTAAAAATATGTGTGTTTAATTCCTTGGCATAATGAAACAGTGCACCAGAATGAACTACAAAGTCAATAGCATTCTTCATTAACTCAGAAGATTGTAAAGAAGCTTTCAGCATACCATCTAGAAAGTGACAAGGATCTCTTACTGGGAAGCACTTCAGCCCAGGTATCCTTCTTGACCAGTCATACCACACATTTGTCATATACATAGCTGAATCACTGCAAATACAAACAATATCACTAGAATCCTGGTTAAACTTGGTAAGAACTTTTTACAGCAGCATTCCAAGTGACACTGAGTTCCATGTTTTCCAAAAGTCTGAGGTTATGTTTTCACCACAATTCTAGATGTTTGGGGACAGAATTCTTTTAACATATACCCGTCACTACACCTTGCATCGAATGTTTAAAGCCTCTGGCATTTGTCAATTCACCTACTATAAATACTGTCTCGCTAGAAAAGGGGGATGATGTATCAGAGGGTTTCACTCATTCTAGGCCTGTAGGTAAATGTGATGGTACATATTGGGAAAGATTCTTATGAAACCAGCCATTTTACCCATCAGTGAAAGTATTGAACAAAGCCAAAATATGAAATATGATTTCTATATTTCCTGATTCTCTGCAGTTTATAAAACAATTTAATAAGACCTAAAACACGCTCCTAAACCTTCCATTTTTAGACCAATGACCACAAAACTATTAAAAAAAGCAAAAGAAAGAAGAAACAGTATTTTTGTGACATCCCTAAACAACAAAACTCAAGCAAATTTTGTTAGACCAGTCTTTCTTGCTGCTACCTTGTATAACAAAGTCACATTGCATAAGCCCCTCCAGGAAGAAATGAAAGTGACTTTCACCCTCCTTTTCCTTTCTTTTAATGGCATTTAGTTTGTGCTTATTCAGGTGTTTTATTAGTGTTTATATGTTTACACTGGTGAGGGCTATTTCCCTTTTGGAGTGGTTTTATCAGTTATTATAGGTTTAAACCCAAAACCAGATAGCCTAAATATGTCTATCCAAGAACAGACGGCAGTAAGGACACTCTCCACAGACTCCACTATCATGATTACACCGGAGGACAAAGGCGATGCCATCGTCATTCTCAATACTACAGACTACAACCATGAATGCCTCCGTCAATTGGTTAAGAGGTACTACCTAAAGATGGACAAAGACCCAAAGGTAAAACTCACGACAAGGATTAACATCACGGTCACATCAGTGGAATCACAAGGATGGACTTCCAAAAATGAAGCCGAGGGGAGAGGAGCTTGGCGGGCATCCGTGATGGCCGCTTGAGCACAGCGCTCTCCGGACCCTCGCCGCTCCCGGCGATTTATCCTGACTAGATCCTGATTTCTTGTAAGAATTCAAGTAGAGGACGTTTGGCTGATTACCCTGGCACTTTTCGGAATTTGCTTTGGATCTCGTACTCCTGAGCTACGGTGGTCTGAACTTTTGGGCTCCGCCCTTGAGGTGCGCCCGGGACGGGGTGCAGATCTGTGGCCGTCCTGGAATTGAACAACAACGGCAGGAGATCTGGCCTTGTGAGACCCCCTTCCTGAGTTTCGGTTTCGATTCTGTCTCGACCTGTGCCACGAGTGTGCGTATCGCGCTTGGCTGAGACTTGGAGACAGTTCGGACACGGGGCTTTCCTCTTGTCTATTTGCTGGTTTGGTGGCCTCCTCCCGAGTTGAGCCCTTCTTTTTGGTGTACTTTTGATCCTGAGTTTTGGGTGTTTGGCCCGTCGACCCTGGTGGCTTGTCCCGTGCCGCATCTTCAAAATGGCGGGCAGAGGGGACAGAGAAACGCGCAAGACGAAAACACCTCTGCGCGGAGCGCCGGTTCAGACGAACGTCATGGATCGTTATACTCAATCTAAGGGGTCCCCCGGAGCTGCCCTACCTGGCCACAGTACGGCGTCTGAACGAATTTTGGAAGAGTCGGCGGAGCCTTCCCTACAGGATATCATGGGCGCCATCTCGGGAGTGAGGGAATCCACCGGCCTTCAGTACGAGGCCTTGGCCCACAAACTTGACACCGTGGCCATTGAGGTGAATCTGATTCGTGCTGATCTCGGCAAGACGAATGAGAGGGTGCAGTCATTGGATATTAAATCATCTAGCCTCACGAAAGACGTCTCGGAGCTCCAGACAGAGGTTGGGAATCTTCGTCGGATGAACGACTTCATGACCCGACGCCTGGAGGATTTTGAAAACAGGGCACGTCGCTGCAATGTTCGCCTGGTTGGTGTACCGGAAAACCCTGAACCCCACTCTGTTGATCTCCTGGTTGAGGGTCTGATTTTAAACCATCTTGCCCCCTCCGGGCTTACCAAATTTTTCACGGTTGAACGCGCACATCGTGTCCCGGGGGGCAAAGTTAAGCCGGGTGCTCCGCCAAGGCCTATTGTGGCTAAACTGTTTCATTATAGGGATCGGGACGCTATCCTGCAGGCCTCACGGGTGAAGGGCCCGGTGGCCTTTGAGAATGCCACAGTGAACTTCTACCCGGACTTCTCCCAACAGGTTCAAAGACAACGGATGGAGTTTCGTGGTGCTAAGAAACGTCTTCGAGATCGGGGTCTACGCTATGCTATGCTTTTCCCTACCAGACTTCGTGTTGAGTATAATGAGCGTACTCTGTTCTTTGATAGACCGGATGCTGTTAATGACTGGCTGGACTCCTTGCCTGACCGTCCTCCTGAGACTGAGTCTGCCGCTCACCCTGGTGGTGCCGAAGGTGGTGTGGAGATCTGATTGTTTGACTCTGATGTCTCGTTTTGAATACGTTCCCAGGAGTGGTGGCCGGCGTACCTCTGCAATGTGATTATTTATTTTTTGTGTGTTGATTCTTGCTCTTACTGTAGTCTGGGGGCGGGTGGAACGGAGACCTTTCCTCCTCCGGGGTCTTTGTGTAGACTAGGGGTTATGGGGCGACAGGCACACTGCAGGTTGGGGTGGCTCTTTAGCTTTTTGCAGGGGTGCAGGGTGGGGGGTGTTTCCTTTCAGCTTGGGGGAGGGGGGATGGGAAGTTCTTATTTTTTTGTGTGTTGTTTTCAAGGCGAATTGCTTCTGTCTTTACTGATGTTTCTGATGTCTAGCTCTTGGATGGGGGGTCCTGGCTCGGGTGGGTGGGATGGGGGGTAGGGGGTTGAAATTTGTTTCCTGGAACGTTAATGGCCTGGGAGATCGCATCAAGCGCAGTGTGGTGTTGAAATATATAAGACGTTTGTCACCGGACATTGTTTTCCTGCAAGAGACCCATTTGATTGGGAATGTATGTAATGCAATGAATAGATGGGGCTACAGCCTTGTGGCACACTCGGGGTTTACTTCAGGATCCAGGGGTGTGGGTATCCTTGTTCGTAACTCCCTCCCTCTGGCGATAGATGAGGTGATTCGGGATGATCGTGGGAGATATATTGTTCTGGTGGGCAGATATGAGGGCCGCACCCTGTCCCTCTTTAATGTTTATGTCCCCCCAGGCTTGCAAACTGCTACTTTCACTGATTTAGGCCGTGTCTTGTTGGACCTTCCTGATAGTGTACTCTTTCTTGCCGGTGACTTTAATTCAGTGCTTTCTGGCCTTCACGATCGCCATCCCCCCAGGGATACCCCGCATGCCCAGCGTTGGTTGGGTGGGTTTTTGGATACTTTTGGCCTTGTGGACTGCTGGCGATTGTTACATCCTACTCAGCTTCAATACACTTTTCACTCTGGTGCCCATGGTAGCCTATCTCGGCTCGATTATTTCCTGATGCCCGCTGCCCAGTCGTCGGCGGTCCGTGAGATTATACATTTGCCAAGGGGCATCTCTGACCACTCGCCGCTCTGGCTTCGTTTTGAGGTTGGGATAGAGGCAGTGGGCCGAGTGGCTCCCATTAACCCATGGTATCTCTCCTCCCCTGAGACTCGTGCCCTCTTGCTCAAGTCCATAGATGCTTATTTCCTGGAAAACGAGGGGTCGGTCCCTTCGGCGGTGTCCCTGTGGGAAGCCTTCAAAACTGTGATTCGTGGACAGGCCCTTTCTTTGATTGTTGAAGCTAAGAAAGCCGGGAAGAGGGAGGTAGTGGACCTCGAGGGGGAAATTTCTGCCTTGGAGGACGAGTTGGGATCTGGTGTCACGCCTGAGAAACTTCATGCCCTGGGTCTAAAACAGTTTGCATATAAATCCCTAGTTACTGACGCTGCAAAAGTGATGTTTCGTGAGCAACAAGGCAGATTGTATGATGTTGGTGATAAGGCGGGTAAACTCCTGGCGTGGTTGGACAAGAAAGAAAGAGCTAATCGTGTGGTGCCTGTGATTCAGTCTGCGAGTGGTGAGAATGTGATTGATCCGATCGCCATTGTGGATCGTTTTGCGGAACATTTCCGTGTTGTGTATGCTCCTGTGTCTGTGAGGGATGTGGCTGACTCTCGCCTCCTTTTGCGTGATATTGCATTGCCCTGTGTCTCTGATTTGGACCGTATCGCTTTGGACTCCCCCTTTACGGTTGATGAAATAGCTACTGCCATTCGTTCGCTCCGTTCGGGCAAGGCGTTGGGTCCAAATGGTTTGCCTATTGAGTTGTACAAGTTGCGACCCGATAAAATGGCGCCATATCTCCGCGATATGTTTTTGGAATCACGTGAGCATAACCTCCTTCCCTATGATCAGCGTTTGGCGACGATAGTCGTCATCCCTAAAGACGGTAAACCTCGCGACCTTTGTTCCTCATATAGACCCATCTCCCTGTTAAATGTTGAACCCAAGGTTCTGGCGAAACTTTTGGCGACCCGACTCCTATCGGTTCTTGGGGACTTAGTTCATCCGGATCAATCTGGTTTTATCCCGCATCGCAACACTGCTTTGAATCTACGTCGTCTTCACGGCGTGATAGCGAGGGCGGGGCTACTGACTGAACCGGCCATTTTGGCGTCCTTGGATGCCTCCATGGCCTTTGATACTGTGGAGTGGCCTTATTTATGGGCGACTCTTGAGAAATTCGGTTTCGGGTGCGAGTTTATTAGCTGGATTAAGTTATTGTATGCGGAACCTTTGGCGCAGGTTGTTGTGAATGGTAGGGTGTCTGCTCCCTTCCCCCTGGGCAGGGGCACCCGCCAGGGTTGCCCCTTGTCCCCGCTACTGTTTGCGCTCGCCCTTGAGCCGTTGGCGGCCTGGCTCCGCTGGGAACCGTCCCTTAAAGGGATCCGCTGGGCCCCGGACTTCGAGGACCGAGTCTCGCTCTATGCGGACGATATCCTCTTGTATCTTACCTCCCCTCGTAAGTCTTTATCTGTTTTATTTGACGTTCTTGTGTCCTTTGGTGCTAACTCGGGCCTCGTAATCAATTGGACCAAGTCCTGTGTGTATGTTTTGTCTGGTGTCTTGCCTCCATTACCGAGCAGGCTCCCTCTTCAGGTGGCCCGGGATGGTTTCAAATACTTGGGAGTTTTCGTTACTCTGGACTCGTCTCTTCGCTTTGATCGTAATCTCCTTCCTCCGTTGCTTCGACTGCGTTTGGACGTTGCTCGTTGGCGCAGGCTTCCCTTGTCTCCCCTTGGTCGGGCAGCCCTGTTTAAGATGATGTCGTTACCGCGGTTTCTTTACGCTCTCCAGAATTATTATGATCCTGTCCCTCAGTCCTATTTTCGGGAGATTGAGGCCCTTCAGAGACAACTTGTCTGGGATGGACGCCCGCGTATTGCTCTGGCTAAGCTTTCCATTCCTTGGTATGACGGTGGCATTGCACTCCCCGATATTAAGAGGTATTATTGGGCCTCACACTTGTCCGCTATCAACCACATCATGTTCTCGCCGGGTAGTAATCCGGCGTTTGAGATGGATAGACTTCAGCTTCCGGGAGGTGACTTTAACAGAGTGCTTTACTCTCGCCCTGCTGGGCGCCATCTTGTGGGTCCTACGTCGATTGCTTTGGCGGTGTGGCGGGCCGCGACTCGGAGCCTGGGCTGGGAGGATCGCTTGACGTTAGCCACGCCGCTTTATGCTTCCGAACGTCTGGGCGGTCTTTGGTCTACCAAGGGTTTCGATCGCTGGGACATGATTGGAATTTCTAAAGTGGGAGATGTGTATTCCAAGGGCTCTGTGCGAACATTTCAGGCCCTCCAGGCTGAATATGGCTTGAGTGGTCGGGAATTCTTTCGATACCTACAGGTTAGGCACGCCTTGACCGCTGTATTTGCTCCTGGTGAGATTCCGCCTGATTCTTCCCCCCTTGAAGACCGTGTCCTTGACGGACATCTTCCTGACAGCACTATCTCCCTGATTTATAAGAAACTGATTAATAATCGGACTGATCTGTTGGTCCGACTTCGGGAGGCGTGGGTTCGTGATGGTTTGGAGCTTGATGACGAGGATTGGCAGTCGGCCCTCTCTTCTCCTAAAGAGGTGGCTATCCCGGCTCGTCTCCGTTTGGTCCAATTGAAGATCCTTCATCGGGTGTATGTTACGGGACCTCGTTTGCTTGTGATGGGTTTTTCTTCCGATGGGTTGTGTAAGCGTGGATGTGGTTTGAGTGCGACTTTCCTACATATTCTTTGGGAATGCCCGATGGTGGTTGCTTACTGGACGGCTGTGCTTGAGGTTATGGCGGTGGTGACAGGGGTGTCCTTGTGTCCGGAACCTCGTCGTTGTCTTTTGAATGTTTGGGAGCCCACTGACTGCTCGGTGGCCCAGACTAGGTGGGCCACCCTGGGTTATATGGTTGCGAAGCGAGATATTGCTCAACTTTGGGGGGCCTCCAAGCCCCCTGAACTATCGAAATGGGAAGACAACATGGATTGGTCTATGTTCCGTGAGAAGACTGTCTACGTGGCTAGGGGCAGACCCAGGGCATGGACTAGGGTGTGGGGTCAATGGAATGAATATCGTGGTGCCATCTGTACTCCTCCCCTTGTGGATGACATTGAGCTTTCCCGGTCTCCTTAGGCGAGCGTTCTTGGAACCTTGCATATAGGGGTTGTGCTGGTTTTCCGGCTCCCCCCCCCCCTTCTTTTTCTCCTTCGTGCCCCGTCCCCCCCCCCCATCCGGGCTCTTTGGAGCTTATAGCTTTGATTCCATTTTTGTTGCTGTCCCCTCCCGTCCTTTGGGCTGACCTTCAGTAATACACTTTCGCCTTTTTTGTGTGTCTGTTCTTTTTCATAAAACAAAATCTGTTTTTGTTCTGTATATTATATGGAGTATTGCATTGACGATTGATCGTTACCGCTACGGAAGTATATATTGTGTATTTTCTCCTCTTTAGCGGCTGGCCCGTGTGGTTGTAGGCCCATCCTTGTATTTTATTGCATACTCAAATAAAGGTTTATATTAAAAAAAAGAAAAAAAAAAAAAAAAAATGAAGCCGAATTTTTGACCAACTCCGCGCTCATGTTACACTACTTCTACATTGTGCAAAAGATTCATAATGGGGTCAATCCCTCCTATGCCCCCCGCACCCCGGCCCGGCAGACCGAATGTTTCAAGCATCAGCTCCCTCCTGGACCCCTTTGTGAGTTCTGCAACTACTTTTTACAACCTCAGCTGAAGAAGATCCCCTCCTTTCTTAAGGAACAAGGGCTGACCTTATATTGAGACCAAACTTCTGATGACCCTATACACCAACATCCCACAAGATGCCACCAACGTGGTTATCGAGACATGCCTCCTCACAGAGATGTGGATTTCGGTGAGCTTCGTCACTGAATGCGCTACGAGCGCACTGAATTAAATCTTTTTCAATTCCAGTATTAACTGTTCGATCAAATACAAGGCACTTCAAAGGAGAGCACCTTTGCTCCCAGCCTGGCATGCCTGTATATGGCTGATTTTGAACAATTTATCTCTACAGATGCAAACCCATATACCATTCATATTAAACTGTGGCGATGCTACATAGATGACATAATCATCTGGAATGGCAATATGGATATTTGTGAGGATTTATTCACTTGGATCAACTATCTCAATCCTTACCTGAGGTTTACTAAGACTATCTCTATAAGTTAACTACCCTCCTGGACCTTAAGATCGCAATCAACAATGGGAGGCTTTCAACGGCTACCTACAAGAAAATGGCAGAATGCAACAGCCTCTTGTCTACAACAGCCACCATCCCAAGGCACTTAGTGATAACCTTCAATACGGACAGTTTCTCCATCTTCGTTGCAACTGCAGCAACACCAGGGATTACGAACAACAGGCCATAGCACTCAGCAACAACCTAAGAGCGTGCAACTACCCACTCCAAATTGTGAACCAGGACCGCAAGAGAGGTAAAAACAACAAAAGAGAAGCTCTCTTGGAACTAAGGGTCAAACAAAATGATGCTATTAGAACATGCGCCAATACCCAACTCCAATCGTATACAGAAAATTATACAGAAACATTGGCCTATACTATATGCGGAGTCTCTGAACATCTGCCTATAGGTCGGGGGAGAAGGGTAGGTCTTGTGTCAATAACCAAGTGGTCCACATGAGCAATTTGCCGTCTAGGCGGCCATGCTCTATGACCTTGCCTCACATATTAGCCCTGCTTACTGGAAGTCGCTTCTTTTTGCCAGTTTTCTCCACAGCTAGACGGGGTTCTCTGCCCTACCTATGAGGCATTATTAGCGCTACTATATGGTTAGTCAACAATTTACATTTCTTTATTGGTTTTTAACAAAAGGGTCAAGAGCTATTGCAATAGAGCTTCTGGTAGATCCCGCAATGAGTGCTGTGGGAGCGCTTGGTGGTGTGGAATGCGCCGCCTATGGGAAGTGGTTGCTATATTCAGCACAATTAGGGTGCATGACTGTGTACAGCTTGCAAGGGAGATGTGGGGATTCAAGGAGGCGGGGGCAGAGCCAGGGTGAGAACAATGTCAACTGTTGCCCAACTCAGATCTCTGTCACTCCCCAATGCTTCCGCTCCATTCACGTGCACCACTCGCCAGTGATATCTACCTTGCCCAGTATGTGTTATGTTTTCAGGTTATGTGTGAGGGGCGAGAGAAAGGAGAATAGTTTGGTGGTCTATCCACTAAGTATCCCTGTTACACATTGTGTCACGCCACTGCAAGCGCTGTGTCATTGTTAGTTGTGGGGACCTGGAGTCCATCATCTGTTTGCCAGTTGTTGTGGAGATCCCGTAGGATGGCGTCCCATGCAGTTGCTATCAGAAGTTTGTGGAATATAAGGGTGACCTCGCAGTGCAAGGCAATGCTTTCAGCTTGTGCCCAGTTTGTTAGCGAGCAGTACCATGCTGTCGCAAGGGGAGGGAGGGCTCCCATCGCTTCCAGCACTTGGTGATTAAGCGCATAGGTGCAAGCAACCCCAGATCTATAAACCTGGACATTACTTTGTGCCTTCATGACCTGTGAGAAAGACCCAGGAGACACACTTCCCAACTGTGCTCCATTGTGCGTCCGATGCAGTCATTCAGGTGGGTGATGACACTTCGCCCGTTATCGTCAAGAGCAGTGCAACCCCACAACATGTGAATAAGGTCTGCATCCACCAGATTACATCTAGGGCAGTGGGCGTCAGTTCACCTAAAGTACCTATTTATTTTAGCCAGGGATTTTAGGTAAGCTTTATGCATTATGTAGTACTATATGAGGCGGAACCAGGCATTTCTGGGGCTAAAGGTGGGTCCCTCCAATCTAGCCGCCCAGTCACAGCCCGTGGACAACCGGGGCTGATCCATGTCCCAGTGGTGCTTGAGGGGCGTTAGTAATTGTGCTGTGTGTGAAAGCAGTAAGCTGCCGAACCATTTTGTGAGGTGTCTCCCTGTTCCCATAAAGTGTATGTAATGGATGGTGAGGTGCATTGCAGGCTCCTGTGACATCTCCCCTCACATTGTCTGTAGTGCCACGATCAGCGAAGTGTGAAGAAGGATCTGATCTTGTGATAATCAGTCTTCCTCTGCCACAGTGTCAAAGGTGCCAACTGACCATCCCAGTGGAAATCTCCCAAGGTCTGCAGACCTCTCGCCAGGCAGAGAGCTCCGCCCCGATGTGACATGCTAGCCACTCTGCATACCCAGCAGGGGGAGCACAGGCACATACGGGACTGTAGAGATTGAGAGGCATAGGCTTTGCCAAAAGCACCTGTAGGCCACCTCTAGTATCAGTTGGGTAGGCGCCCCACCTCGTTTTCCGTGGTGAAATATCTTAAGGATCGATGAGAGATCCCCACACCGGTGAGAGTGTGGCTGTAAACCCCATGTTTAGTCCGCTGGCCACCTAATCACCCACTGTAACTGTGCCGCCAGGTAGTTGTGCTCCATATTGGGCACAGTGAGCCGACACCTGGCCAGCTGGTAGGTACAGTTTGAACAGTGCAACCCAGCACCGTGACCCATTCCAAATAAACTCCTGCATGGTACGCTCAAAGGAGCGGAAGATGGGGCGCCCAAATGTATATGGGCAGATAAGTGAAAAAAATACAATAACCTGGGCAACACCACCATCTTAAGCAGGGCTATGCAGCCAATGACGGACAGAGACAAGCTCCGAGAAATGAGCATCTGCGACCCTAAGGTATTGACAAACAGAAGGCTGCCACTGCACTATTGTGCTATTATTGAACAGTGCAGGGTCGGGGCTAGATGGATTGAATGGGTACAGGCTGGACTTCGCCCAGTTCACCTTTAGGGTGGAAAGGGATGTGAAATCATTAAGGGTCCTTGCTAGCGTACAAATGAGCCCCTCATATCTCTGATGTATAGAAGCACGTCATCTGCATATAGGGAGACCGTGTGCGTCCCATCACCTAAGGGGATAACCCATTGCACAACACTCCCCCAGATGGACACCACCAGCGGCTCTATGGCCAGTGAGAACAATATTGGTGACAGTGGGCATCCTTGTCTGGTGCCATGGCTAATGGACATGGGTTCTGACACGAGAGGGCCCGTCTTGACTTGGTGGACGGGAGGGTGTACAAAAGCTGCACGAGACGGTGGAAACTAGTCCCAAGACCGTAACGGCGGTGAGTCAGCAAATAAGAAATCCCCTTCCAGCCTGTTAAACGCCTTGTCCAGGTCGAGCACCAGGTTCCCCTGAGTGAGGCCAGCGCATCGCTGAGTACGTGACCACCCAGAAGAAG
The DNA here is from genome assembly GCF_964261635.1 of Lissotriton helveticus. Lineage (NCBI taxonomy): Eukaryota > Metazoa > Chordata > Amphibia > Caudata > Salamandridae > Lissotriton > Lissotriton helveticus. The sequence continues at coordinate 1,488,430,439 of NC_136061.1, read as the reverse complement.
CGATGTAAGCTAAGGATTGTATTTCAAGAAGACAGAGGAATATGCTACTTACCAGTATGCATCTGTTCTTGCCATGTAGGACTGCTGACATTAATATCTGTGCATAGATCGCCGCCTAGTGTTGGGTCCGGATGATTGCACTTTGTTGTCTTGGAAGAGTCTTCGAAGTATCACGAGATAGGTGACTCCTCCCCCAGACTACAGTGCGCATGGGCATCCTCTCCATCCTTAGATTGTTTTTCGCCATTGTGGCAGAGATGGAGATAGGAAAGTAAGAGATGGCCATGCCAAAGATAATGCTGCAGCTGCGACAGGCACCGGGGAGGAGGGCGGGCGATATGAATGTCAGCAGCCCTACGTGCCAAGAACAGATGCATACTGGTAAGTAGCATATTCCGTTCGAGGCATGTGGGCTGCTGAATTCATATCTGTGCATAGACTGAATAGCAGTATCTCCTCTAGCGGTGGCTACCTGTGCCAGCTGCAGCAGTTTGAAAAATAGTTTTGAGGACAGCCTGGCCGGCAGCAGCTTGCTGTTTTGCTTGCACGTCTACACAGTAGTGTTTTGTGAAAGTGTGTATGGTGGTCCATGTGGCTGCCTTACAGATGTCTTCAAGAGGAATATTTCCTAGGAAAGCCATGGATGCCCCCATTTTTCTTGTAGAGTGTGCTCTTGGGGAGACGGTTAAAGTGCGTTTTGCCTTTTGATAACATATTTGAATGCATTTAACTATCCATCTGGCTATTCCTGACTTTGAAATAGGATTTCCTTTGTGTTGTGGTGCAAAAGCAACAGATAGTTGTTTTGTCTTCCTAAATAATTTAGTTCTGTCTATGTAATAAAGTAGGGCTCTTTTCACATCTAATGTGTGGAGGGCTCTCTCAGCTACTGACTGCGTATTTTGAAAGAATACTGGCAGTTCTATTGACTGGTTGATATGGAAATTGGATACAACCTTAGGCATGAACTTAGGGTTGGTTCTAAAAACCACCCTGTTAGCATGTACTTGCATGAAAGGTTCTTGGATTGTTAATGCTTGTAATTCGCTCACTCTTCTGAGTGAGGTAATGGCAACCAAGAATGCAACCTTCCACGTTAAGAATTGTAGTTCGCATGAGTGTAGAGGTTCGAAAGGAGGGCCCATAAGTCTGGTAAGTACTATATTTAGATTCCAGACTGGGGAGGGGGGGGTGTCTTGGAGGGATCACCCTTTTTAAACCCTCCTTGAAGGCTTTGATTGCTGGTACTCTAAACAGTGAAAGGTGTTGCCAGTTTTGAAGGTATGCTGCTATAGCAGCGAGGTGTAGTCGTATAGAAGAGTATGCTAAGTTACATTTTTGTAAGTGCAGCAGGTAACATATCATGTTTTGTATGGAAGCGTCTAATGGGTTGATTTGGTTATTGTTGCAGTAAATAACAAATCTCTTCCATTTAGCTGCATAGCACGCTCGTTAATGATGTTCATGCAGTCTGGGGGCAAGTTAAGGTATCCGAACTCTAAGACCTCAGGAGCCAGATCGCTAGGTTCATCTGACTGGGATCTGGGTGTCTGATTTCTCCATAGTTCTGAGTTAGAAGATGGGGAGCAAGGCACAGTCTTTGATGAGGAACTACTGAGAGGTCTAGGAACGTTGTGTACCACGGTTGTCTCGCCCATGTCGGAGCAACTAGGATTAGTGTGAGAGAGTTTTGCTATAGTTTGCGCGCCACCAGCCGGATCAGCGGTGCTGGGGGAAAAGCATACGCAAATCTGCCTGACCAGTTCATCCATATCGCATTGCCCTGTGACAACGGATGTGGGAACCTGGCGGCAAAGTACTGGCATTTGGAGTTTTCTTTTGTGGCAAACAGGTCTACCTCTGGGTGACCCCACTCTTCGAAGAATGGATGGAGAACTTGGGGGTGAATCTCCCATTTGTGTAGTTGTTGGTTGTGCCTGCTGAGCAGGTCGGCAATCTGATTGTCCTTCCCTGGAAGGTGTTCTGCTAGGAGAAAAATGTTTCTGGGAATCGCCCACTTCCATATGCTTTGTGCCAGATGGGAAAGCTGTGGGGAGTGTGTCCCTCCCTGTTTCTGGATATAGTACATTGCGGTCATGTTGTCCGTCCGGATCAACACCTTCTTGCTGTACAAGTACTTCTGAAATGCTTTCAGGGCTAGGAATATCGCTAGCAATTCTAGTTGGTTGATATGTAGCTTTTCCTGTTTGTTTGTCCAGAGCCCTTGTACTGTGTATTGAAGGAGATGGGCTCCCCAGCCTGTCAGTGATGCGTCCGCTATTAGTACTATTTGTGGAACCGGCTCTTGGAACAGTCGCCATTTGGAAAGGTTTTGTGGGTTCCACCACTGCAGAGAGTTGTGAGCGCGACTGTCTACCAACACTAGGTCTTTTAGTTGTCTTCGAGCCTGGCTCCATTGCCGTGCTAGGCATTCTTGCAATGGGCGCATTTGAAGTCTGGCATGGGGGACAATGAATATGCAGGAGGCCATCATGCCTATGAGCTGCATAAAGACTCGACCTGGCAGAGTGTGTTATGGCAGGAATTTCCGAATGAGTATCTGCATGCTGGCTATCCTTGCTGAGTTTGGATAAGCTTTTGCCACTGAGGTATTTATAGTGGCTCCCAGGTACTGCTGGGTGTGGGATGGTTGCAGATGCTATTTTGGGTAGTTGATAGAAAACCCTAGACTGTGTAGCAACTGAAGTGTTTGAGATGTGTGTGCTGCGCACTGTTGGTACGATTTTGCTTGTATTAGCCAATCGTCCAGATAGGGGTACACATGGATGTGTTGCCTTCTGAGATGTGCTGCCACTGTCGCTAAGCATTTTGTAAACACTCTTGGAGCCGTGGTAACCCCGAAGGGCAAAACCTTGAATTGGTAGTGTTGACCTTCTATTATGAACTGGAGGTATTTTCTGTGGGCTGTATGGATGGGTATGTGAAAATACGCATCCTTGAGGTCCAGTGTTGCTAGGAAATCTCCTTGTTGGAGCAACGGGAACACTTGCTGTAGTGTGATCATATGGAAGTGTTCCGATAGTATATATTGATTTAGGGGTCTGAGGTCCAATATTGGCCTGAGGGAGCCGTCCTTCTTGGGAATAAGGAAGTATAGGGAGTATACTCCTGTCCCTTGCTGGTGGAAAGGGACTTGCTCTATGGCCCCCTTTTCCAGCATGCATTTCACCTCTTGTTGGAGCAGGGTGATGTGTTCCGTGGACATAGGACGATGTCTGGGTGGTATGTTTGGTGGTGTAGAAGTCAGTTCTAGGCAATAACCAAACTGGATAATTTCTCTCACCCACCCACCCACCTGTCCGTGGTAATTACGTGACAGACAGGTAGGAACTGTTGGAGTCTGCCTCCGACCGGTGTTATGTGGTCTGGAGGCAGCGTAATGAAGTCACTGTTCTGTGGCAGTGGAGGCTCTGGTGTTATTGCCTCCACGTCCTCTTCCCTGGTTACTGTTGCCCCTATAACCTCCTCTGTTTGTGTTCTTGGTGAAGGAACCTTGTGTGTTACTTTTGTATGAGGCAGATGTTTGCGAGGTATTTCCTCGTGTAGTTACCCTGTATGAGGAGCGCCGAAAGGAACCTCTGTGTTGTTTTGCAATGCCCCCATTGATTTTGCGGTTTCTGTGTCTTTTTACAATTTATCCAAAATGGTGTCGACAGCAGGGCCAAATAGAAAATCTTGATTGACAGGTTGGTTAAGAATGGTGGACTGCACCTCATTCTTAAAACCGGAAATACGCAGCCATGCATGTCTGCGTAATAGGACGCTAGTGTTAATTGACCTAGCTGCGGTGTCTGCTGCGTCAAGCGTGCATTTGATGGAGGCATTTGTTATAAATTTTCCCTCTTGTATGAGGTCATTAGCTTGTGCTTTAAAGGGCTCAGGCAGGTGTTGCATTAGGCTTTCGAGTTGATCATAAAGCGCCCTGTCGTAACAAGCCAGTAGGGCTTGTGTATTAGCACTACTCCATGAGTTGGAGGCTTGTGCTGCTACCCTTTTGCCTGATGCTTCCAGTATGTTTAACTCTTTATCAGGGGGATTCCCCTGTTGTTTGGGAGTTGGCCCGTTTACGTGCATTGGCCACTACCAGTGAGTCTAGTGGTAACTGTCCCCTAGAGGAAAGTAGTGCCTGTAGGAGCTGCCCTATACTGCTTTTCTATTCTGGGGTTGATTACCCGTGCCCTGGCTGTATCCTTAAATATGTCAGGTGCATGTTTCAGAACTCCTTTAAACATGAAAAGTGTTCTAACACTTTTTTCTGAAGTGGGGAAGGTGTCAAATAAGAAGTCTTCCTCAACAGGGTCTTTATGCAGATCTACATTGTGGAATTGTGCTGCCCGGTCTAAGAGTTGATTGAAGACTACTGTGCCATCTGTAGGTGACGGCTTAGTAGGATAAGAGGGTACATCAGGGATGGGGTGGGTGTTGTAAGGGCCTGTTGGCTCCTCCCATGGTTCCTCTTGTGGTTGAGGTTCTTGTGGGAAATCATACAGAGGTTGTGGCTCATCCCCCGTGTTACCCTCATTGTCCCTGTGGTGAGAAGGAGAGTAAGAAATGTAAGGATTAAAGGGTGTAGTAGGCATGATAGGCTGAAAAGGAATGAAGGGTCTAGAGGGAGAAGTCCCAAAGTCCTTTTTCTTTAATGGAATAGGGGAATGTGAGCCAGAGTCCAAAGGCCTCTTCTTTCTGTGCAGGATGGTAACTTTACCAGTGTCTGGATTGATGCATATTTTAGCTTGGTCGTCTGATGGATCTGGGTGGAAGAGTTCTTCCTCTACAGTCCTGGGTTGGGTGTTAGACCTTTTTGGGTTGGTAACACTTTCTTTTTCGACGACGTTTGGTGTTTTCCTGCTTTTTTTCGGCTCAGGCCCTTGTTCGGGGTCGACGAGTGATTCAGGGTCGACTGGAGCTTTCGGGTCGACACGTTTTTTGTGCTCCGTAGGCTTTTTGGGATGAGTGTCCTTTCCCAAGTCGATGTTCTTCTTCGGATCGACTGGTGTCTTCGGAGCACTTATCTTGGGTCGACAGCTTTGTCAGGCCGTGCTACGGGCTTCGGTACGGCCCCCTTTTTGTCCGCGACCTTGGACGGGTCGATGAATTTTGGAGCGGTAGTCTTATTCGGGTCGACGACCTTCTTCGGTTCGGCGCCCTTAGGCTGCGTGCCCCTGTTCGGTTCGACTACCTCTTTGAGGTCGACGTCTTTTGGCTGGGCGGCCTTCTTGTGGTCGGCAGTCTTTTTTGGCTCAACGCTTTTTGGCTGTACGGCCTTTTTTCGTTCGACGCCCTTCGGGGCGATGACTTTTTTAGGCTCTGGAACCTTCTTCGGGACGATGTTACTAGGCCCTGGGGTCTCAAAAGGTTTCGGTTTCGATTTCGGAGCCGAGCCGGACGGCGGGGCTGGCGAAAGTTTTTTATGATCTTGGCTAAGGCCTTTTGGCGATGCCTCGAACGGAGCCTTTGGTAACAGGCTTATTGGTGTCGGGGCTGTGTACTCACGATTTGCCCCGGCGGGATCTCGTCATCGGAGTTCGAGTAGTCCTCGACGGTGACGATCTCTAGGTCCGAGTCTTGAGCGTCCGGTAGTTCCTGGTCATCATCGAAGATGTTGTCCGGTTCTGATGCCTGTTGCTGCATTCCTTGCCTAGCGGCCCGTCGGATCCGTATCGTTTTCTTTGAGCGAAACTGGGCGCAGGCCGGGCAGGTTTCTTCCCTATGGTCTCGGGAAAGGCACTTGTTGCATACTGAGTGTTTGTCAGTATGTGGGAACTTGGAGTGGCATTGTGGGCACCTTTTAAAAGGGCTTCTTTCCATCAACGGTCTGCTCACGTGGCGTCGAAAAGGCCCAACAGCCCGCGTCGACGACCGATGGGAGATGGAAAACCGGATCGAGTAGAGAGGTACCGAGCGAGAACAATACCGTCGAAGTCGATTCCGAAGTTGGAGTTATGGAGTTAGCATCCGAACCCAATGGCGGAAAAAAACAATCTAAGGATGGAGAGCATGCCCATGTGCACTGTAGTCTAGGGGAGGAGTCACCTATCTCGTGATACTTCAAAGACTCTTCCAAGACAACAAAGTGCAATCATCCGGACCCAACACTAGGCGGCGATCTATGCGCAGATATGAATTCAGCAGCCCACATGCCTCGAACAATCCGTTCTGGTCAGCATGCATCAGATTAGGCACGGGGGTGCGGGTTTTGGGGGGGTGAATTCGATCCACCAGTATTTTGGTCAACATTTTTAAGTCAGTATTTATGAGCACCAGCTGCCAATAAGAATCCAACATTTTGGGGTCCCTGTCTAATTTGGGCAGTGAGACGAGCAGAGCCTCACAGCACGGAGGCTTCTAGAGAAACTTCATAGAGAGCAAGCAGGCGAGGGGCCAGTACTGCAGCATATGCTTTATAGTACTCAGTGGGTAGCCCATCCGGTCTGGGAGCCTTCCCGTGGCCGGGGCTCTGATGGCCTCCTGGACCTCTAAGTGTGATTGATTCTTCCAGCTCTGCCCACTGCGTCCGCATAATGGTGGGCAGATGGAGAGGGGAGAAGAAAGCCACCAGGGCAGTCAGATTAGCAGGGGCAGTAAACTCAGATAGAGCTGTGTAGTGCTTGACTAATTTCTGGTGTATCTCCCGCTGAGTGCATAGCAGCTGCACCAATACAGAGGGCAGAGAGAGAATTGGCTGCTGTGTGTGTTCCTGACAGAGCAGCCACACCAGCAAACGTCCCACCCAGTTTGCAGCTGCATGTGTGTGGGCGGAATGTGCGGAGTAATTTAGGAACCTCAGTCGCCCTGATAGCTCGCCATGCCTCCGCAAGATGCCGTGCGCAATCAGAGTCTGCAATTGCATCGGATTCTAACTGAAGCAGCGAGGGCTCAATGCGTGTGATGTCGCTATCCAGCTGTCTACGGATACACCAGCTGATACCCAATAATTGTGCCCTGATTACAATCTTGAATGCCTCCCACTCCACCACTCTGCCGGCAGCAGAGTCAGGAATTATTTTGCAGAAGTCAACCGTGGCAGTGCGCAATGACGGCCGAAAGGGAGGATCCTCAAGTGCCACAGGCTGGAGGCGCCATACATGTGTGGCCTGCCCAGCACCATCCCACTCCATCTAGAAGAGCTGGGGGTTGTGGTCCGAGTGTGTCCGCCTCAGGTAGTCTACGCGCTGACAAATCAGGAGCAGGGCAGCCGAGCCCACAAAACGATCAATGTGGACATGGAGGTCGTGTGGTGGGGAGTAGAAAGAGTACACCCATGCATCAGGGTTCAACGCCCTCCAGACATCAGTTAAATGTCAGTGTTGCAGCCAGTCTCCCAATAGCTGGGCATTAGATATGGCAGCCATGTGGGGGAGCGGTGGGAAGGAACAGTCCAATGCCATGTCAAGGACAGCATTAAAGTCCCCACCTATAATCCAGGGGAGGGCGCTCCATCGGGCTAGGACACCCGATAGTGCGTGCCAGGACCCTTGATACGTATTGAGGGCATATATATTCCCGAGCAGCCAGCACCTCCCATCAAGTCATTCACTGACAAATACATAACGGCCCTCCATGTCCACCTCCCTCTCATCCACCACTAAGGGAACACACAGTCTCACCCAGATAAGCACCCCCCTGGGGTACAAAGAATATCCAGTGTCAAATACCTCACATCGCCACCTGCGATGGAACCTGCGAGCCTTGGGCATCGTAAGATGTGTCTCCTGCAGCAACGCTATGTGGGCTGACCTGTGCGGAAGGTAGGAGTATAAAGCGTTGCAGCGCGAGGTCACCAATTTACACTTATAGTGATATTAGTAATTTATTGACTAACCCAATAATAAGGCCCAGTACTATGCATAAATGTTCAATAAAATACTCTAGGTGAAATCACATTGGCGGAACTAGTGGCATAGTTTCCAACACCACTGTTGATGCTTTTATATTACTACCCTTTACATTTGTTCAATCACAGATATACAGATTCAAGTGTGTGTTATATGTGTTTTTAATTATACATTTTTTTATTTTTTTTATTTTTTTAATCCTCATATTGCGATTTTTATGGGTTTTTTTTGGTAATATCAAGGTTCCGACTCTGCATTTACTGTTCCAGCACTGCCCCTCGATGCGAGAGTATGGGGGGAGTTTCTCAGCCATCGGATTTTGCAGAGGGGTCTCCTTTGAAATCAACACATAAATAACTTTCTGTTTTTTCGTTAGCGGGAGGGAGATAGCCACCTTGACTACTCGATGAAAATTGTATTCATCCACAGAAGTTTCCATCGCTTAATCATAGGATCGTTGTTCCATCTCAGCCATTAGTTAATAGGGTTAAAGTGATTTTCCCATATTTCCCAGAAGTTATTTCTATTGGTTTGCTTTCCCCTTCTGTCTAGTTTATTTATTTTTATGACTGAATTCATCCATTCACCAACCGTGGGAGGTGATGGGCCTACCCACTTAATGCATATCTCCCTTCTTGCAAGGAGTATCAAAACAAAAACCAGGTTTTCTTGCATTTTTGTTAGGTTACCCGCTCCTATATTGTTGTTGACAATCCCAAACAAAACAAGAATGGTACTTACAGTTAGTTGCTGATGTAGGATCGCGCTTAAGATCTTACCCACTTCAAACCAGAACTCATCGAGGGATGGGCAGTCTTTAAAGATGTGGATATCATCTGCCCTTTCTTCTCCACATTTCGGGCATTTCCTTGTTTGTGCGCCTTTAAATTTGGACAGTTTTTTTGGGGTCCAATAAGCCCTATGAATTGTAAAGAGATGGTTTCTCTTTAAAGCTGCTGATTTTAGTGTGCCCCAGCATTTCTCAATTGACTTTAGCCAAACTTCCTCAAGAATTGGAGTTTGTAGGTCTCTCCCCCAGATTGATTCTACAATCGGGGCATCTTCATCTCCTGAGGTTGTTAGGACCCAGTACCATCTGGCTATCTCTTTCTTTATGAGTAGAACTTTCTTCATTTCTCTCTCCAGTTCTTCGGTATCCTTTTCATGTTTTGTGAGGGTTTTGCCCAGCTGGCTAGCTGGTAGTATTTAAATGTGGAGATTGTGAAATTTGTGATTGCTTGGAGATCTTCCCAAGATATCAATGTTGACCTCCTCAGAATTTGTCCCCAATGTTCTATGTGGCTGTTTTCAAAGGATTTGCCAGGCTATCTTTGAGGCATTCTGGGATGCCTGGGGAGTCCCATATAGGAGCCAGAGGGCTATAATACGAAATGTTTAGAGTTCCTCTGATCTGGACCCATAGTCTGGCCGCATCTTTTAAGATCTTCAGTTTTATTTTTTTAAAGTATTTTGGGTGTCCAAATTTATATAGAAAATGGTCAGCTTTCCTGGTCATTGCTTGAAGATATTCAGGATAGTAGTGATGAGCCCCCATCATTGATCTTATGTTTTTGAAGAAAAAAGCTCTGTAGTATTCCCACAGGTCAGGGCTCGCTATCCCTCCTTGTAATTTCCTTCTCCTGATTTTTTTCCACGATATTCTGGTTCCTTTAGAAGCCCAAATAAAACTTGAGATTTCTCCCTGTAATTTCTTCAGTGACTTTTTTTTTTTATTCAAGCGGTATTGTGTTGAACAGGTATGTATATTTCGGAAGAATAGACATTTTTATGATGTTTGATCTGCCTATGAGGCTTAAGGGGAGGGTAGTCCAAATCCTTAAGAGCTTTCTTACTTCGCCTGCCACTCTGTTTAGGTTTATCTGTGGGATTTTTTCCAAGTCATGGACTACTGTGATTCCTAAGTATTTAATTTCTTTCTTGATGTTTGGGTTGGTGAGGTTAGTGTTCCAGGTCATAATCTCTGTTTTTGAGTGGTTTACCAAATAGCCTGAAATTTTCCCAAAATTCTCAAGAATGATTTTGATTTCGGGTATGGAGGACTTGTAATCGTTGGTAAAAATCATTAAGTCATCCGCATATAGGGCCACTTTTTTGGACCACCCCTGGTGTTTGAATGGAAGTATTTTTTCGTTTTCCCTTAGCAAACTTGCTAATGGCTCGATATACAAATTGAATAGTAATGGCGAGAGGGGGCAACCTTGCCTTGTGCCTCTTTCGATTCTTATGTTGTTAGTTAAATCTCCATTCACCAAAATTTTGGATCTTGGGGTCCTATAGATCTCTTTCACCATATGCCGGAAGGAATCCCCCAGGTTATTTCTTATCATTACCTCATTTAGGAAGACCCAGTTCACCCGGTCGAACGCCTTTGCGGCGTCAAAGGTGAGAATTGTAAGTGGAGTTTTTTCGGAGGAAGCAACGTATATTGCCCCAAATAATTCATGAGTTAAGTCATGAATTTGCCTTCCTTTGATGAAGCCTTTCTGGTCAGAGTGAACTAGCTGGGTCATCACATTCCCCAGCCTTTTTGCCACGATTTTTGTGCAGATCTTGTAATCACAGTTGAGTAGTGATATCGGGCGGTATGATTCACATAATGTCGGCTTTTTTCCGGGTTTTAAAATTATAGTTATAATGGCATCATTCCAAGAGTCTGGGATCTTTTCGTGTTGTTTATACACCCCATTGAGTAGGTCTGTTAATTGTGGAGATAGAGTTTCTCTAAGTGCCATATATAGCTCGTTTGGAAGAGCATCCGGGCCCGCCGCCTTCCCTCTTTTCAGCCCCTTTATTACATCTTCTAACTCCTCTCTAGAAATTTCTTAATTTAGGGCTTTTTTCTCTTCCTCTGTTAGAGATAGGGTAGGTAGAGTATTCAGATAGCATTCTATTTGCTCTTCTGTTGAATTTATGTCTTCAGAGTATAACTCAGCGAAAAATTTCATGAATTCCTGCCTTATAACCGTATCTTCAGATGATGGTGGTGACTGGCTATCTTGTTGAATACTTACTACCTTATTCCTAGATAAGTCTGACTTTAGTTTCCAGGCCAGTAATTTCCCACATCCTTCCCCATACTCGTGGTTTGCTAGTTTGCTAGCTTCCCATTTCGTCCTCACTTTTTCTTCAAGAATGTCCGCAAGGCAATCTTTTTGTCTTTGCCTTTCCTTCTCCATCTCCTTCCTTGTGACTATGCTTTGTTCAGCCAGTATTTGTCCATCTATAAGGGTTATAGAGTTCTCCAGCTTCTTTATTTTGAGTTTTATTGTTTTTGATCGAAATGCTCCTAAACTTAATAGTTTCCCTCTAATTACTGCCTTATAGGTGTCCCATAAGATTTGTCTTGTTGTGCCTATCCTACTGTTTTCAAAGAAAGATTCTGTTTCCAATTTGAGCTCATGTATGCAATGTTGGTCTAACAGGATAGCCCTTTCGATTGTCAGTCTGTTTTGCGTTTTAATTTCCGTCCTTTGCATCGTAAGCCGGACAGAAGAATGGTCTGACAAATGAGCAGGGAGATGTTTTAATGTGGTTATATCTTTTGTGAGGCTTCTATCAATTAGAAAGTAATCAATTCTGGACCTATGTCCAAGTTTCTTGTTATGTAGTGTAAAAGGCTGTCTTTTATCCCCTTTTATTTTCCAAATATCTACTAGGTCTAGGTCTCTCCTGTAGTTTCCGAGCCACTCTCTCATATTTGGAAGATTTTTGTGCCTTCCCGGGGGTGATCTGTCAACTTTAGGGTCCATAATTATGTTGAAGTCGCCACCCAATATTATTGGGGAGGTAGTCTGACAACAAGTGAGTATATAGATGCTGTAATGGTCCTGAATCATCTATGTTCGGGCCGTAGTATCCTACTATTGTATAAGGGTTATTTCCAATTCTTGCTCTAACGATTGCCCATCTGCCTTTATCGTCTACTTCAGAATATTCAAGTTTGATTTTAAGTGTTTTCTTGAACATAATAGCTATTCCTTTTATATTACATTTCTGATTCGTACACACATTGAAGTCCACCCACCCTAAATTTTTCATTATCTGGGTCCATTCTTCTTTTAGGAGGTGGGTTTCTTGTAATATGATCACCTCGCTGTCTGAAGCCCTTAAGTACTCTAGAATCCTATTTCTTCTATTTTTTACCCTTAACCCGTTTACATTCAACGAAAGCATACTAAACTTTCTACTAAGTGACCCCATCTTTTACTTGAGTTGTGTATTGCGTGCTGGAGATCATTATGATTAGATTGGCTGAAACCTTGATTTCCCTGTTTTTCTGAAACATTGAGGATTTTTTTTTATTTTTTCCCTAGTTTGCTCCCCACCCGTGTTCTGTTTCATATATTTTGATTTTATTTTATGTACATCCTGTTTACCCTCCCTGGGGAAGCCTCCTTCTTCTTTTATTAGGGCTATTCTCTTTGCCCCTTTCAGGCTTCTTGACTCCTCTATTTTTGCTTGCGCCTAAATTTTGTTCCATCTACCTTATCCGCGATACATTTTTTAGAAGCTTCTAGTGGTTCGCGAGGTTTTCAGACCTGATATTGTCTCGGGCCATCTCAAGAAAACAGACGAAATGAAATGAAAGTTTACCTTGCTGCGGATAACGAGGAGAACGAGGGCTTTTGGTTGCTTCAGAAGCAGCGAAGACGCAAGACGCGGCTAGACTGTGCTGCGGTACCTGGGCAGCCGCAGTTCGAGCGAGGAAGAGCCTCCGGAGTGTTGCCGGGAGACTTGGTTTTCACTTCCGGGGCGAGAGTGGCGGAGCTCGCTGGGGGAAGCCCGAACAAGTGGAGTGCTCGCTGGATTGCTCGGATTGCTCGGTGATACACGAAAATCAGGAGGAGGACGACGATAGCCGGCACAAGCGTCAACGCACCTACAGGAAGAAACTCAAGACTGTGGAGGTAAGCAATCCCACAATTAATAACACGCACCCTCTGCAAAACGCTAAAGGAGTAATTTATTATAGTGTCCCTAAACAAGAGAAAGTGCCCATAGAAGAAAGAGTTCTAAGCAATCGAGTGGCCCCTCAAAGTTATAACAATTATCGGCCCATGAACAAAGTATTGAGTGGGGGGGGGCAGAAAGGGGGCTCTCAGAGGATTTAGTGCCTTCGCTGACCCTGTCTTAGACACACCCAGAGAGGAGGGTGATGATAAGGAGGAAAAGGATTCTGATAGAGTAATCGTACCTCAAAGCCTGTGCAACCAGCAGGGACTGAGAAAAGGTATAGAACCCCAAGTAGATCGAACAGAGGATTCGCAAAAAGAACAGAACAGCTTTGCAAAATCTTACTACAACCTAAGGGGAAGACAGTACCTCAAACAAGATTTCGTTCCCCCAACAAATAAGGGCGTAACCCGAAAAAAATCTGGTAAGCAGCCCAAAAAGGTACGACCTACTCCTAAATTCCGAGCGGAAAGAGCTAACATAGTGGAAAAGGTCCAGGGGGTCCAGAGGGTCCCAAAGAGAAAAATTACACCATCCCTGAAAACTTTCTTTAAAGTTCAACACCTCGGTCAGCAAGTCACCAACTCACCTCATACGAGTCAGAAAGAACAATCTGCACTGCTAGAATCAAAGGGTACCCCCTTCACAACCTCAGGAATATTAGATCCAAATCCAGAGAAGCAAGACAAAAGGAAAAACCTCGTGAAAGACTCCGTGAAGGATCTTGCGAATCATAAGAATCATAAGGATATAGAATCGGCAGAAATGGAGGAAGCTGATGGTGCAGATCAAGCAGGAATAGAGAAAACACAACCTAATGAAAGGGAAGTACCAGAAGATAAAGCAGAAATTTCCTTATCCGGCCCTAAGTCTCAGGTTAACACTACGGAGAAGTTCTTGGAGAGAATGTTAAATGAAATGAGAGATAAATTTGCAATTTCAGAGGCCAATCAAGGAAAAATACAAGATGCATGTGAAGCATTAGACTGCAAACTAAATGCACTTGGGGACAGAGTAACGGCAGTGGAAGTAGAGGTGGAAGCCCTCAGTAAGAGGGTAAACATCAACCAAAAAGAGATCAGAACCCTAAGGCAAGATGGAAAAAACATGAGTGAGAAACTCGAATCATTAGAAAATCAGGCCAGGAAAAACAATATAAGGATTCTGAATGTCAAGGAAAAATCAAGAAGGATCTGATATTAAAAGTTTTGTAGTTACACTCATTGCAGAACAATTCCCATGGGCAAGTAAAGAATGTTTAGAAGAAGACATACAAAGGGTTCATCGAGACCCATTCGGTAGAGCAAAAGAGAGGAAAACACCCAGGAAAATCCTTGTCAACTTCAAAACATACACATTAAAGGAGAGAATTCTTGGAGACGCGTTGAAAAAAGGAATTTTCCGTAAGGACAACTGGTCTTTTAGAATAAGGTCAGACATGTCCAAAGCCTCACAAGACCGGCAGTGGGAACTGGGCCAATACATGACTGAAATAAAATCCCTAGGGGCCACAGTGCAAATGAAGTTCCCCCCATCACTCAGAATCATGTGGAGGAATAAAATGCGGAATATACGAGATCCTGAGGAGGTTAATTATACATGTTATATAGGAGGGCAACTAACCACCATTGGCATATGCTGTACCAACGAGTAGCATCTTGCCTAAAATGTATATTTAGATCTAAACCTTGCACATCGTGAGTCGAGTACCTGCCACCTGAATCCATGGCATCACTGGCTTAAGGCTGTCTTGCTGCTTTTCTTCTCAACAGATCGGATCTCGATTGTCCTGCACCGCAGAAGGTGCAGTAGAATTGTTTATTATTGGACACCCTCACTGCACTAACCAAGTTTTCAACCAGTTTTCGGGTAGGTTTATATACCTGGTCCTGATGAAATGCCATTGACCCTCCAGACATTGAGGCATGAAACCTGCTGAAAGCACGCCACTATTGTTGAAGCGATCTTTGTACATGACCATTGATAGCTCCCTTGTTTTTACCTTGTCAAGGAGAACCACTTTACTAATACAAGTCTTCCTGGTACAGCTTAGACTATTTTAATCAACTGCACACCACCCTACACATATACACCCCCTAACTTACATTCATCAACATGGTGAGGATCAAAAGATCTCCGCTAAAGAGCCCCCACAGGGGGGGGGGGGGCGGTCAGGCACTGCAGCACCAGTTTAGTGAGGAGCAGCCCAATAATGAGGCATGACACCCTCGTGGGTGAGTGAGAGCATTAAGATCTGATAACTTGGATCCCCCCGGTCAACCCTACAGGTCGTTGACAGCCTTATCCCCTCCTTATGAGGAACTGCACCCTCCTTTTATTCCCAATAAAAATCTAGGCCACAAATAGGGTGCACATGATAACTGACTTTTCTCTTAGTTCATTGTAGTAGTCTAAACATAGTAAGTTTTGAGTGTCTGAGCGTGATCTTCAGTTGTGATCGGGCTGAGTAGCAAGCGGCTGCTCCTGGTGGGGTCTCACCTAAATACTTACCATCTGACTTAATAAAGAGATCTACATTCTCTACACCTCGTCTTCTTCCAATTCATCATAGAAATCCTCTTATTACATTCATTAATAGCATTATTGTTCAGGGCAGGGTTGGCATGAATATTTCTAAGTTCACACTAAATTCAAGCTATCACTTGTAGTAAATGCCTGCCTTTGCAGTGATAGAGTCTGAAATATTGTGATGAAAACTTTCTATATTTTTGAATTGTAAACCAACTGTGCATAGTTCGCTGGATTTATTATTTGCTGTTTTCATACCTCCGCTTATACACAGGTTTAATTTGTTAGCTCACCCACTTCTAAAGAAGCTAGCATTTCAAAGCAAGGTTGGAGCCTGGGTGGCTGCTATGGTAAGCTTGGGGCCTAGCCTTTGGAACGGGCCACATGTCAAGCAGATGCCACATGCCTCATCACAAAGGGCAGCATTTAGTCCAAAGATAAAGCGCAGTATTTCTTTTGCAGTGGGAAGGGGTGAATTATGAAAACAGTCAAAGTACTTACTAAGGACTAGAATGAAGGCCTGGATACAGCCAAATCCTCTCAGTCAGCAATCTCCGTATGGCTTCCTTTTTTTTTTTACTTTCTGTCCGTGTGCAGCGTGTGCTCCAGCTCAATGGAAGGAAAGGTGTAGGAGAGCTAAGAAGGGTAGGAGCTCAGGAACAAAAAGACCAACATTCAGGCTGCTCACTTTTTTAAATGAAGTACAAAGAATGTTGATCTTCCGCTTCCTGGCGTGCTGAATTCTGGGGGAATCACAGGATTGACATTTTTCAACACTTCCTGCTGATTTCTTATGGGCTTCTGCCACTGAGAATGCTCGGAAAAATCACAGGGAGGACGCAAGGGGGCATGAAACTGTTTTCTAGCTTTGCTACTGCCCTGTGGGTGATCCTTACAGCAGTGCTGAAGTTGGAAAACCTTTACTCCGGGAACCTAGTCACTGGGGTCAAGGTGTGGCAACGAAAAGAAGGGGGTGGAGTTACAGAATTCAGTCTGACAGTAAACTTAAAAATGTATTTATTTATTTTAAAACTCTGCCATAAAGACACTGGCAACAAGGAGACATAGGACAGTATATCTGTTTTGGCTTATTTGGTTGAAAAGGATACATTTTAAAATATCTTATGGGGTTAAGGCACCTGCTGCAGAAATCTTTGTGTGCCCAGTAAATCTCAAGAAATAATAATTATCAGGATTGGCCTTTAGCATGTACAAGCTGGGCCCACGCCCCGAGTGCCTACCTCCAGCGGGATGCAGAACTGCCTGCAGAGATCTTTGTGTGCCCAGTAAATCTCTGCAAGTCTCACTCAGACCTGGGATACACAAATAATTAAGATGACAAGTTTGAATGGGCCCCTTCTTTGGTTTCACCCAGGGCTTTACCTTCTCTGAATAGAATGGTAAGATAACTATGGTGGTTAAACATTTGATAGAGGGATCTGTGTTTTGTCTAATTGATGTTTTGACCCAAGTAGGATGGAGGTGTGTCCTCTACAAAGCACATGTGTAACATGCAGATGATACTTTTTTATTTTATGAAGATAGGTAAGTAGGTTACTGGTTCTAACACATAGATCCTTCGGTTACTTGAAGTTCATAAATTGCAATCCTTAGACTCTAAACACAGTGAACAATGAAGAACGATGTGTAGCTCCTACACCATGCATCCCTCATTGTCTTATGTAAAACGGCCCAAACACTGAGTTACACTTGTATGATATATTGTCAATTAAACACGCAGGATACTAATCAATTACAAGATTTAGCTACAAATCAACTTACATAATGGGTGAATTCCACCACACATAAGTAGGAACATCTTCTTAATTCTGTGTTTTCCCATTTTCAATTTACATGATACGATTGTCAATTTTCCTTTTCCTGTGTCATGGTCAACCACTTTATGGTCCCTAAATTGCAATAATCTCCTACTGTCCCCAGCATCCTTCATAAAACACGAAGTTAGGGTAGATGTGGGTCAAATCTAAACCCTGTAGAATATGAGCATCTACTAACTCTCATGAAGCAAGCCGTCAGACAGAATGTAATAGAAGCAGATAAAAAATAAGAGATCGGCTCACCACTACACTAGACAAAACTATCGCATCAGAGAGCACAAGGGCTAAGGCGCTTGCCCCTTGGTTTGACACCCATCTTTGGGAGCTTAAAAAGAAATGTAAAATCCTAGAAAGAAAGTAGAGGAAGACTCATGACACCTCTAGTAAATTTCAATACAGGAAGAGAATTCAAAACTATTACTATGCTATTCGAAGAACACAGGCACCTTTTGTGCTAAAAAAAGCCAATACTGCAAACTCAACAAAAGTAGTGCTTAAAATACTATAATATGTGGCCAACTCAGCCACAAAAAGAACAATAGTGGCCACATCAGCGGCCTGTGGCAATGACTTAGCCAGATTTTTCTCCAGGAAAATATTAGGGATCTCGAGCCATTTGAGCTGACGAGCTCGTGGAGAGGTACCTGCGCGCCTGGAGAGAAACGGTGACCCGAGAATACTTTGGCAACCTGCTCAGCAACCACATACATTCGAATTGCCTAATCTCTACTGATGACGGATAACAATACAGAAACACGTGTTTAGAGATGGCCAGCACTAATCTGCACCTACCTGGTGAAACACTCGAGAGACTTTGCAAGTACACACACTTGACGAACTGCATTTACCATGATGCCTAGTGGCGAACCTGCTGGGAGGTGAAGCAGTGTGATCCCATATTTGTTTCCTGTTTAAAAGGCTCCCTCGAGCCATTTGAACTGACAAGCTCGTGGAGAGGCACCTGCGCGCCTGGAGAGGTACTGTGACCAGAGAATACTTTGGCAACCTGCTCAGCAACCCCATACATTCAAATTGCCTAATCTCTACTGATGACGGATAACAATCCAGAAACATGCGTTTAGAGATGGCCAGCACTAATCTGCACCTACCTGGTGAAACACTCGAGAGACTTTGCAAGTACACACACTTGACTAACTGCATTTACCATGATGCCTAGGGGCGAGCCTGCTGGGAGGTGAAGCAGTGTTATCCCACATTTATTTCCCAAATATTAGAGATATACTTCTCCCTTCGTGGTCAAGAAACCAATTCTCCCCAACTGAAATTTCCAGTTGAGTTAAAGTCTTCAAATAAAGGCTTTCTGTTTTCCCTCCTATAGAAGATGAAGATATAGGTGGTCCTGGCTAACAGGGTCAAATCAGCCTCTCCCCCGGAAATGTCCCCCTTCACCCCTCATATTCTTACTCAGAGTGCAGTAGTTACCCATTCTTTACTGAAGGATATCTTGAACTGCCCCCTGGTGCCTAAGGCATGGTAACATGCTCCAGTTAAGCCTCTACTAAAATAATCTTCGTTGGGTCCCTCACAATTGGAAAATTACAGACAATCTATCTGAAATTTGTGGAGCAGAACAGCCTTTTTCATCCTTCTCAGATGAGAGTTTGTCTGGGCCATAATACTGAGTTAGTGCCGCTGGCTGTGGCCGAGGACCTCAAATGCACATTGGATCAAGGTGGTACCACAGCTTTAATCTTGTTAGATCTTTGTGCCGCTTTTGACACTTTTTCCCCATACAATTATGCTTAAGAGACTACGTAACTCTGGGGTGGCTCTGTTAGCTCAGAAATGGTTTGCCTCTATCCTTCAGGATTGAAGTTTCCAGGTCTGCGATAAGTCCTTCTAATAAGATCCCCTGGCCCTGAAGTGGAGGATTCCCCAGGGATCCTCTCTGAGTCCTACCTTGTTCAATGTCTATGATCGTCCCTTAGCAAATATTGTTAATTTCTTTGGTCTTACTCTGGTATCCTTTTCGGATGACATCATATTGGTCATTTTCCTTAGCCTAAGAACAGCGCTTGAAAGCAGCTCAGTTGAAGGCAAGACTTACAGCAGTTGTCAAGTAGATGACCGGCTATTGTCTAAAACTCAATGGTGGAAAAATTAAGTTGTGACAGTACGTGATAATTTAAATTGCTGGCCTTCACAGGTTGGATAGGCAGCCTTGGGCATCAGCCTCAGCCTAAAACGGTCACCAAAATTCTAGGAATCTGGTTTGACCACAAGCTGTCATTTGAAGCTCAAGTGAGGAAACTGTGTGCGGGCTGTTTTGACATTTTAACAACCATAAGAAAGATTCTGGGAAAGTTTAACCCAGAGAACTGTAGTCTAGGCCCTAATTACATCCCTGGAAATGTATTACACTAGGGTTTCTCTCAATTGTCACTAAGAAGACTGCAGATTAATCAAAATGCGGCAGGTTGGCAGTGCGGAGGCTCTTTAGACACTAGTCGGTTCCACCTCTTTGGTAAAACGTCACTGTCTTTCTATCAAAAAATTATTCAATTAAAAGCCTTATGCTTCGCTTTCCAAGCCTTTAACAACAAGGACCCGAATCAGTTGAGACATCTGGTCCGGCCATATACTCAAACGAGACCTCTTAGATCCTCTACTTCCTGCTCAGCCATAATTACCATTCCAGAAAAGCAGAAGTGATAGACGTTCCTCTTCTCTTGTAAGCTATGGAACTCTCTTCCATCTACAATTAGGAATTCCCCATATCAATACATTTGTAAGGAAATCCCTTCAGACTTGGCTGTTTGAGCATTCCTGTTATGATCTTGACTGGCTTATATCTCTCTTAATGATGGGAGGACCATTGAGGGTAGCCGTGCACTTTAAAAGTAACCACAGAATAGAATGTATATTGTGTGCGGGTGATGGAAAGCGCTCTGACACCCTACACTGGGAGGAGTAGTGCAATAAGAGAATGTAATAAAAAAATATATATTTTAATTGTTATTCCTGTAAATAATAATAATAATAATAATAATAATAATACAGGCCAATACATCTGACATCCTTACAGTGCATGCATACATCTTATAAAAAGGGATGGAGCAAATTAAAATGCTTGCTTCCAAATAGGAGTCTCTCTTAAGCATTTGTGAAGTTTTAAGCTGTGTGTCTTTGCTTCCTAGCTGGGTGTCAGGATTTAACCCCATCTGACCCCGTGGAATGCACCAGAGACTTGCCTGCGTTAAATCCTTCTGCTTGTTCACAGCTCACGGACAGAGACAGTGAAGAACCCGGAACCAGCGACATCTCCGGCTTCTGGCCCTTTAACCCTGGGGCAGGCCCACTACCAAGCCCCGCCCCTGAAGACGTCAGGCCGGAGGATTGGTCCAATTTAAGGAGGTGGCCGCCCCATCAGGAAGTCGTCGACAAGGATCAGGAAGAAGCCGGTGATCGAGTTTGGCAGGAAGAAACCCCGGAGAGAATCTCCCACGCTGCTGGTGCTACTCCCGACCTGAAGAAGACGACCCAGGAGCCAGGAGGCTTTCCCCATGCAGCGCCCAGCCACGTACCCAGAGGTTCGTGGCTAAAACAGGTGTGTGATCGGCTCCGGGGTAGGGTGGAGAAATCCCCGCTGGGTGGTGACTGAGCAGGGCGGGTTCCTTCCCGTAGCGTAACGGGCTCTGCACCTAATCCAGTTCCTGGAGTTGGTATCCCTCGCCCCCCTAACCCATAAAAAACGGTGATCCCTCACGTCCCCCTCCCAGTCCCAGACACCCTAAAGACTGTGGCTTGCCAGTAAGGCTTTGTTTGTTTTTTTCTTTTTGCACGCCCGACTGAGCGGAGGAGTCCGTGGAGTGAACCGCGACACTTGACCCCGTGAGAGGCTGATTCCCCGAAGAGAAGCAACAGGACCGGAGGAGACTTCCATTACTGGGTTTACTTATTTCTTTTGCTTTTTCCCCCAAATAACTTGTACCACAATAAAAATTTGGTACTGACTCTACAATCTAGTCTGCTGGCCTTATATTGCCCTGCAACACTGGGGGACTCAAGATAGCTCAAATGCTAAATGCTAAAAAGAACTTCAAGCTCAGTACTTAAAAAAAACACTCAGAAACACTTATAGTAGATAACTACCACACCGTGACAAACGGAAACACGAAAACTAACTCCACCTTTCTATTAATCGTCCAGCAAAGTGGAAAAACACTTTCAGTCTTCACTTCTTTGTCACCAAATCAGTAAATATTTCTTATGGTGAAAAAATTTCCACAACTGGCTCCCCTACCTTCAAAAGGAACTCAAAATTTCCATCTACAGAACAGGAAACATTCTCATACAGATCACCGACCCACACCTACCCACTTTTGATGGTCACTTCCCAGTATTACTCTCCTCACTAACTCAACAAATCCGCCATACCCAACCTCCCCCATCACCCTCCTCCCCGACTAACAATTCGGAACCGATCCAATATTCCCTCCCGGATGACCCACTCTTCGACTCATAGACATCCACGATCACTCATTAACAATCCCACTACCCCCGTCATCACACTACGCCATCAAACACCCACTATAAAGACAGCAACTGATCACACCAGCAATCTCACAGGAAATAAACATCGCAAGGCTGATCTCAAACTAGGCAGGCCGGACGCAATCGTCGGTCTTGCCGCGACTGAACCCACCACGGACACTCCCCTCTCGACCCCTGATGATCCGACTCCACCCTCGCAAACTATACCTAACCCCAACAATTACCCTATTCCTGCTGACCAAACCTGCCCCATATACATCGTCACCGATAATCCAGTGGACATCGACCTCCCTCAAACCACTGCACACTCTCATTCCTCTGTCCCATAACCTCACCCTCAATCAGTCTCCACTTCTAAACTCCCGGACAGACCCTGGGACACAGACTTCATCCTTACCCTTGCCCACTCTCCCCCAGTGGACATTAGATCCATAACACCTACCCCCAACACCAAGTCTGGAAGCATTAATGACCTGGCCCCTCACGTTCATCTTATCCCCACTCCTAATCCCAATGATACAGTCCAAGCCCATAATCCAGTACCATCTCCTTCATCAGACCCTAGTAATTCACGGCTCCCGCCTAAAACAAGAAGCTCTTCTAGCTCTATTACTTAACAACTGACCCGAATGGAGCATAAAATAGACACCCTAGCTGCCGAAATCCTACTACTACAACAAGAACTTCTCAACCGGTTTAAACCATCGTGCTTACACACTCAGGGTAGCTATGCTCCTTCCCCCGCACAGTCTCCCCCATTGCCCCACCTGGCACCCCACGGCCCTCCATTCCTGTGATTAATTAAGCTCATTGACCCAGCCGAGCTCCCCAGACAATTTCTACACTTGAAGCAGATGAGATCAACGACTCGTACCTCACAATGAGCCAGAACACGGCTCCTCTCGCTATCCCAGTTATAGTCGGCACTAACAGAATCCCTAGAAATGTCCACTCGCTCAGACCTCCCGCTCAATACACCTCTATCCACACAACCCACACCAACATTGGGGCTCCCCGTCCTCTATCTTGCATTTTCCTCAACTGTAGATCAGCAGTATAACACGCCACAACCATTGCTGAAGTTTTACTCGCTCATGAAATAGACATCACATTCCTCACAGAATCCTGGCTCAATGACCATTCCACCCCCATTCAAGACATTCTCGCCCCCCCAGGTTACAACATCATCAGACACAACAGACCGATCAAAACGGGTGGCGGAAGTAGGAATACAGCTTACCACACTAAAACCTAGAGAATACCTGACTCTTGAGTACCTGGGTGTTGAACCCACAGGCAAACGCACTACGCCTAGCAAATTTGACACCATTTACCATCCCAGGGGTGAGCGTGCCCTCTTCGCCGAAGAAGTAACCGACCTAATAACATGCTGCTCACTAACAGACACAAAAGACGTGTTGCTGGGTAACCTCAATATCCACTGGAAAAACCCAGAAGACTCCACAGTCCAGACCGTCTCCAAACTGCTTGAAATAACCAACCTCAAACAACTCTGCAATGAACAAACTCACATCAAAGGAGCAACTCTGGATGTGATCATCACCAAAAATTAGCTGATCTCTCTGAAAGTGATTTCTCCCATGGACTGGTTTGACCACCACCTTATACTGTTTAATAGACTCGCAAATCAGATACCAACCAATATAATCTGACATACCGAAGCACTGGACCAGGAACATGAAAGAAGTCCCTATAACCGAATTTGAATCCAGAATTCATGCCAGTTTACAGCCCCAGCTTTCCACTTTGTCGGCTGAGGACCTCAGAGCTCACTTTACTTGTACAATGACGGAGGTATTAGATCAAGTAGAGCCACTCAAACTGAAACAACTGAGACCAACCAAATCTAAATCTTGGTTCAAGGTGGATCTTAATAATGAAAGACGACAACTCAGACAGTCGGAAAGGACTTGGAGACTAAACCCATCGACTTTACACTTAACGCAGCTCAGATCTGCGCACCTTGCCTATAAAAAAAATCTTCAGAGAAAAGGCCTCCTACTTTCGCAACCAACTAGACCAGGCAAAGAATAGACCTAGAGAGCTCTTCAACATTGTTAAAAGTCAAACAATCGGCACATCCTCACATGAAATCAAAGCCACCAAATGTTGTTGCGAAGAAATTGCCTGCTTCTTCACAGATAAAATAACAAAAAATTAACAAAAATTTAACAATCCTTCATCCAAACCTCAAATCCCCCTCCCTCTTATCCTGCCACCCTCTCAAGCACCATGGACCAAACAGAAACAGATCATACCAAGGACAACCAAGTCTGCCTCCAACCAACCAAAAAATAATGCTCACTGGTCAGACTTCGAACTCATGTCGGAAAACAATGTCTGCAACATAATTGCAAGCTTAAAGCCCTCTCCCCACACTATGGACCCCTCCCTTCCACAATAGTAAAACAACTCAATCACATCATTACCCCTTTCTGGACAAAAATCATAAACTTCTTCCTCACATCAGGTTGTGTCCCAGACTCCCTTCAACTCGGACAAATCACACCCATACTCAAGAAACCAGAAGCCGACCCCAACAACCAGACATATCTCCAACCTCCCATTCCTAGCTAAAACATTGGAGAAGTGAGTGCTCCAACAACTCAACAAACACATTGACGATTTCAACCTCCTCGACATCTTTCAACCTCCTCAACATCTTTCAATCGGGATTCAGGAAAGGTTGTAGCACCGAAACAGCGATGCTAAATATTTCTGACGATATCCAGAGCCTTAGATGAAGGCAAAGCCTGTTGCCTCATCCTTATTGACCTATCTGCGGCATTCCACACAATAAAACACCCAGCTTTACTTGAGACTCTGAAGAGGCGCTCATTAATGGCTAAGTACTAAGATGGTTCACTTCCTTCCTTCAGCACCGTTCGCAACAAATTAAAATCAACTCCTGTCTCTCGAGGCCAACACAAGTCACTCTTGGGGTCCTTCAATGATCAATCTTCTCACCATCCCTCTTCAATGTCTTCATTGAACCCCTGACAATCATTCAGAAACAAGCAGGAGTTAAATACCACCTACATGCAGACGACACTCAAATTTACTACTAAATCAAACCTCCCAACAACATCCATCACCTGAATGTCACACTAACCAAGATCCAATCTTTGTTCAACGCAAATCACTTGAAGCTGAACCCAGACAAAACAGAACTAATACTGTTCTCTCCAAAATGTAAATACTGACCAATCCAAGACTGGATCAAGAATCTTGATGCCCTAAACAGCTCCCCCGTCCTATCTGACTCGGTTAAGTCACTAGGCATTACCCTGTACAAGAACTTATCAATGAAAGACCACATCAAAAACTCTGCAAAAGGTACACTTTACTCACTAAAACATCTCAAGAAAATTAAACCTTTCATTCCCCAAGATGATCTCAAGACAATAGTATAATCCCTAATCCTCTCCAAACTGGACTATGGGAACACCATCCTAACAGGGACACTGAAAGCTCACCTAGCCCCACTAAGGTCAGTCCTCAACATGGCAGTGTGACTCATTACTGGTGTAAAAAGATTTGATCATATTACACCAGCTCTCTACGCCCGCAACTGACTTCCCATGGAAGGTAGATGTATTTACAAACTGGCCTGCATCACACACAAAACCCTTCACTCACCTTCCCCCAACTATCTTAACAGCAAACTAGTAAAAGCAGGAAAAGCTAGAACGCTCAGAAGCTCCAACTCATTTCTTCCCATCCCTCCGAAGGTGAAAAGGAAAATCGCTCAGTGTTGATCCTTCTCTGGTAATGTGTCCAGGATGTGGAACTCACTCCCTAGAGACCTCAGATGCAACCCCTCCTTCTCCTGCTTCAAAAGGGACTTGAAACTCCATCTACTCAAATAATTATTTACCGACCAAGGTCAACTAACCTAGACTCTGGCTCTGATAACCTAGTGGACTCCCCCCTCACTTGATCATCAAGGATTGGTGGTTACTGGACTATGCCAACCGGGAAACATCCTTTACGATGCAACTTTTACCACGCAGTGCCTTTACAACGCTGGTTTTTCAACGCAAGTCATTACAACGAATTGCGCTGGGGGGCGCTCTAGGATAGGTAATAGTTTAATTTACTATCCAACACCTTCCCTACTATCCACGGGGACTGGAGTTGGAATAGTAAATTAAACTATTCACTATCCAGCACCCCCCAACGCAAGTCGTTGTAACGACTTGCGTTGAAAAACCTGCGTTGTAAAAGCATGCGTGGTAAAAGCATGTGTTGTAACAACGTACATCCATGCCAACCACCTACTGTATTTTGTCTCCCTCCCCAGCACCATTTGCCTAATTATTATGTTTTTTGTTGCTTATATCTTTCTTGTCTCCTTAGATTATGCTATGTAATTCTACCTTTCTCTCTCACTGTTTTGCCTAATTAATATGCTTTTGCTTATATATTTTTTGCTTCCTTAGATCATGCTATGTAATGCAACCTTTATCGCTTGTGTATATGTAAAGCAATCTGATAAGCACGGGTCAAGCTAGCGCTATATAAAACTTTAAAAATAAAAATAAAATAAATAAGTTCCCAATGAGGATGCTACCCGACCCCAGAAAGGCTGATGGGCCTTTGAATCAGACCATTGTCTTGGGCCCAGTTGAAAGTGAAAATAGGAAAGCCCCTTCACTGCAGTCCCTGGAGAATGGTTGGTGTTTTTGAACATACTGAATTCCATTTGATGCCTGGTGAATATTTTTAATAGATACATTTATTGTGAATAATATGAGATTTGTATTTTTGTTTGGTTTTTAAGGTTGATTTATCTTGTTTGCTTACTATGCACCAAGTTTTGTCATGATGTGTACATTACAAATTTATATTTTTAATTGTGTAATATGTTTGTTTCTTGGATGTTTATAAATGATAAGGAAGCCATATATTTGTAGTCTTGAAGATGGTGAAACTTATCTTAACTTACCACAGAAAAGCGTCAAGGAGATAATTTTTAACATTATTTGCATACACTCGTTATATGTATAGAAATAAAGTTGCATGAATACACAGCGACAAAAAAGTAGAGGTGTATGTAACAAAGACATATTGATTAGTCTGTCTTAGTTCTTCCTTTTGAATGTTGTTAATTCTATGCATTGCTATTTTATGTTTGGATTCCAAATTTTAAATAGCATGCAAGTATGATTTTATCGGATTTAAAATACATATATATTTTTCTGGTACCTTTGCATTCAAAGGTGTTTGTACTTTTAATGAGGAGTGATTGTCGAGTAAATGAGACTTGGATAGATTAAGAGGTGAAAGGGATGAGTTTGACTTCCTGCATGTGGTTGGTAAAAAAAGGATGCACCTCATTTTGCATAATGGTCATCTGGATTGGAGGCAGTCTGTATCCTAATAATGAACGTGCTTTGGGGCAGAAAATACGTAAGAAAGAAGGAAGGCAGAAGAAGTGGAACAGGAAATTTAAATAGTTATCAGAGAAGGCCATTACTTTTTGCCCACTATCACAGTTGCGTCAGAGGGTGGACTGATGGGCTCCAGAATGTTATTGTCCCTTAATTAATGATGTAGTTGGAAAACTGCTGCACTATGAAGCACTTTCAGAGCGACATGATACTTGCAATGGGGTCTTTATCACCCCAGATGTGTGACTCAACATTAATGCAGCTGCAATGCAAGCACTGTGAAGATGATGGGACAGATGATAACTGGAAAGTCTGTGTAGGAGAGTAGGGTCTGCTATCCTATGGTCACCCCAATTTATTGCTTCAATGGTTTTCGCCTGCTAATCAGACCCACAGCCCTGCTGTTGTCTCTCTAAATTTCACACCATGTACTCTAGGTACATCACCAATTGGGATTTGGGGCACTCTTATGAGTCCCTTTACAGTGTACTATAGGTACCCAGGGCATAGGTGCACCCAGAGCCTACCAGGGGCTGCAGCATATCTTTTGCCACCCCCGGCTGGCCATCCAAACTGGCTGATCACTCAGCTGGGGCAAGGTTGTGTAATCACCCCTTGCTTAGATATAGTATTCCTATGTCTAACCTTATATCTGGACACGTTTTCCCCTATAAGTCACTCCTATGGCAGGCCTTAACAATCCTGGAGGCAGAGTGCTTGGTTTTATGTGAGATGGTGCTCTAGCATGAGCTGAGCCTGTCTGCAGCTTTCGGGACCATTTCCTTATAGCTTTTCCAGGGTATTGCCATACCATATACTCTAAAGTGCATTATAATCCTCGCGGTTATAGCTAACTTTGGTTTGGCTTTATCAAAACATGTCGTGTAAGGTGTCATACGCTTTGGAATACTACCCCCTCGCCAGTTCTGGCGACGGGGGTAGCATTCCACCCTTCTAGAGGGAGAAGACATGTTACTTCCATTAATCCCGGTTAAAGTTAACCAGAGCCTCAGCATCACAAAATGGATGCTGCTGCCACAGACACAAGTCTGACCTCCTGCTGCTGGGAGTCCTTCCAGCGAGGGAGGCTTGGACAATAGGTTTCCTGTCACAGGGAGGTGCTAGCACCACCCCAGACAGGAGATAGTGGATTGGGGCAGGGAGGGCTGAATGAAACGAGACACTGCCTGGGGCACACAAGGTGTCCCATGCATAGGCCAGTTCAAACCGGTGCTGGGGCACTCCAGCCCAAGCTCTGGTGTGAAACTGGACAAAGGGAAAGGGGTGTAATCACCCCCTTCCTGGGTCCCACCCATAGGAGGGACCTAGCAGGTAATCCAGCCCCTTCATTTGGAATAAAGGTAGGAGCTGTGTCCTTAGACTTTAGATAATCCTGACTGAAACTCTGATACGAAACTCTGGACCCTTCGACATCCTACTCGACGTAGAAGACTGAAGAATCTCCCTTGTGGTCAAGGTGTGACCACCCTGTGCAAGCAGGCACCATCAAGCGCTGAACGGTTTGCTTTGTTGTTGCTCCCACCGAAGCTCGAACGACAGAGCCTGACAAGAACCGGAGTTCCAGACATCCAACAGCCCGATCCACAGCCACAGCAAAGCTGAGACCCATGGAGGCGACGAGAGACGTGGGACCGGCCATCTTGGAAAGCCAGCGAATTGCTTTCCGTGCAGCTTCCGAGGCACCCTCGAAGTTGTGCATTGGGGATTGAGAAGCCCCAGCCCTGAGCATCCTTTGCACCGAAGATCACCTCTCCACACTCACCAAGTGCTGTGTGGGGCCCTTTTGCATTTTCCTGCTCGACGCATCTGTCCGGTCACTTCCCCTTTGGCTAGTGGCCTCTGTGACGACGAACTTTTGAATTTTCACCGCAGGACTGGTTGCTCCAGACTGGCCCTTGCTCCCCTGAAAAGGAGCAGCCCATCAGACCTTGCTGGTCTGATCCAGAACCCATCTTCGATTCCTGCGTGGGTTGCATTTGCCAAGGCCTGTTGATTCCGAATCGAGAACCGAAACCGCCATCAGCGAGAACCTTCGTGGGACAGTCCGTGCCTAGCTCCTGGTTGTCGTCGACACCTCCAGGTCCACGTGGCAGCGGAGACAAGCTTCACAACATCACCTGATCGCAACCCAACATCGCCTGGTTCCTTCCTGGTTCCTTTCTGGTCACTGGCTAGTAACCCAGACTCTGTCCCCTCTGCTTTCAGGTACTCTACATCTTCGATCCACCCTTGGATCCAACCGGACTCTTCTCTCCTGGTCGCCTACAGCATCTTTTCTCCAAGGCTCCATAGAACTCCACGACGAAACCCGACACACTTTGACACCTATGCACCCGCTTCCTGTGGGTGAGGTAACGCGAGTACTGCGGTGCTCCTGTAGAGATTTTCACTCCTAGTGTCCTAGTTTTAGGTGGTTAAGTTCTAGTCTAGTCGGAAGACCTCCAAATCTGCAACTTTCTAACTTTACGCACCCATTGACTTCTATAGGTGCACACGTGTGCATTTAGACACTGCACCCGCATCCTGTGGGCCTCCCACTTCCTAACTGCTGTTAGTCCAGTGTAGCCCCAGCGATTCCCAAGGCCCTAGGCCTTACTATTGTTCGTGACCTGGTTCTTAT
The DNA here is from genome assembly GCF_964261635.1 of Lissotriton helveticus. Lineage (NCBI taxonomy): Eukaryota > Metazoa > Chordata > Amphibia > Caudata > Salamandridae > Lissotriton > Lissotriton helveticus. The sequence goes on along the minus strand of NC_136061.1, from coordinate 1,488,400,672 downwards.
ACCACTATTTTAGTATATGGTTTAACGGGCCACCAGGGCCTATCCATATTTGTGCAACTTTTGTATGTTATATTAAGTTACTTGTTAGACGCTTGTGCTCCTGTGCTCATAAAGAGTTAAGGGGATTTATTTAGAAATAAATACATATATATTTTGAATATATAACCTGTGTAGTGTCCTTTCATTTGGTATTAAAAGGTTTGCATATGGTAAAACAGCTGGCTTCACATGCCCTCTTGAGTTAAGCCTAAGACTGCTTTTGTCCATGCTACCACTAGGATAGCTGGTCTATAAGGTTGACTTTACAACCATCACCATAAGGGTTGTTTGGACTGGTGCAAGGTGCTCACTAGAATAGTGAACATCATATACCAGGCCAACTTCTCACAGTCTGTTTGAGTCTGGAGAAATTACTGCAATTGGCCACACCACTTGTGGTAAACTGGACTTTCAGAGAAGATTTACACGTCCCGGTCAAATTGAAGGTTCAAGTTACACTGAGTTTTTAAGTTCTATAAACTGTGTTCATTCATGAATTCATTTAAATACCATGGAGTTAAAAAAAATAGGGGCAGATCCTAGAAGAGCAAACTAGAACAATGTGCAAGTCAATCACAAGACCTGGAAAAACACAGAAATGGAGATGCTGAACAACATTTGCAAAGAAAATGTAATAAAAGGATAAAACAGTGGGGTACTCCCAACAGTGATAGGTACCAAATTCCAACGCTGCAGCACAGAAACCACAAAGTATTACTCATGTCTAAATAATGCAGGCATTCCCCATAAAGAAAGCAGATTAGACACTAGGAAAATTAAAAACAAATAATCAATGGGGTTGGTTCATCTGGCATTGGGCTGTCCCTACTCCCAGGAGCTTCAGATTGTCTTTCGTTCCTCGCCTCCCTCCTCGGTAGCAGGGAGCAGAACGCCATCAGCCCATCTGGGAAAAAAAGAAATGGGGTGGGGTTTTCACCTTAAAGGCATCAGGCATCAGCCACCTCCAACCCCAAAGCACCAGAAAGCCCTTTAACCTCATTAACGAGGCGGGGGCAAAATGAGAACTTTATCTCCAATTTGCCACAGAAGAGGCAAAAACCTACAAACACCAAGGAATAATGTGAAAAAGTGAATGGAGTTGAACTCTGGTTTGTCCTGGCATCAGGGCTCCGAGGCTCCCAGGCACAAGCATTCTGCCCATTTTGGGAGACAGAATGGGGAAGGTAGCCTCTTTCTGCCTGTCCAAGTGTCAAAATTAGCATCAGAGAAATCCAACTGGAGATCCAGGGGAAACCAGGGCAGAGTGGACTGTGGATCCAAACACATTTTCTTGCAGAGAATGTCATAGAAATAGCAAACCTATGCCTAAATACACACCGAATTTCCTCGCACATTCTACCTGTGATAGCTTCCCTATTTGGGCTTTGGGTTTTCTGGCATGCAAGAGACCCTACAAACCCTTCAGTTGCAGCTTTTCTGACCAAGTACTGGGATGCACACAACCCTGAGCTCACCCAGGTGTCTAGTGTTGTAGTGCCAGAGGCACCCCCATGTATTGGGACCACGTTATGAACTTTGACTACCATTGTTTTAATGGATTTTAGGCATTTTGACTTATTCTAGCTTGAATGCACAACATCATTTTCTGTGCATGTGAACTCTGCCTGGTGCTTGCATTTCATGTCTCCTTAAAGCTGCAGAGTGGGGTGGTTGTTTTTCACAGCCTTGCCAATAACAGAACGTTTGGGATGCACGTTTAAAAGCATGAGAGAAGGAAAGATGGTATAAGTACTTCTCTGTCTCGCAGTGTAGTGTTATATGCAGTGGTGCTCAAATGTGCATCATGTTTTACATTATGTTAAATGTTATGTTAAAAAATTTTATACCGCGCACGGTCACCAAGACGATTTCATGGCGCTCATAACAGATGCGGGGAGCAGAAGCGTGTGTTTACTCGAAGGCTGACTGGCAGAGGTAAGTTTTTAACATCCTACGAAAGCAATCGTAGGTAAGGCAGTGTCGGAGAGCGGACGGGAGGGAATTCCAGGTCTTAGGGGCCAAAAAAGAAAAACCAGAACCGCCGTGTTTTTTTCGTTTAATTTTGGGAATGACCAACAGGTTATGATAGAAAGAGCGGAGATCTCTGGAGGGGACATAGCGCTTCAGATTGGAAGAAATGAAGGCAGGGGCCAGATCAGAGAGAGCTTTAAAAATCGTACAGCCCAGTTTGAAAGTGCATCGCTTAGCCACCGGGAGCCAATGAAGGCTCCGCAGTAGCGGCGAAACATGCTGGTGCTTAGGTTGTTGGTAAACCAGGCGTGCTGACTGGTTTTGCACCAGTTGCAGCCTGTGGAATAGGTATGCAGGAATACCTGCATACAGAGTGTTGGCGTAGTCAATTCTCGACGTGACGAGGGCCATGATGACAAGGATAAGTGCGTCTCTGGTAAGAAATCTACAGATTTTACGTATCCTGCGTAGATGGAAGTTTGGGAAGTTTTATGAAATTTTTACTATTGGCTTTGGCATGCCCTTATGCCATCTTGAATTCTGACTCTGTCTTGCTTGAGCTTTGCACACACAAGCAGGCCCCCAGATCACTCACGTGGTTTAGGCTATTCACGTTCAAGATTGTTTTCTGTACTTTTGGAGATGTTTTCTACTTTCGTAAGCCTCACTAAGAGAAGGGGCTGGAACATGTGAGAGCGTAGAAGAATAGGTGAGAACTCCTTTGCCTTTGGAATGCTTGTGGGAGTTTGGCCAACTCCACTAAGTTTCCTTGGCGCAGAGGTGGTCTTTTCCGAAACATCTAGTGCAGAGATTATATAACTGTGTCTGTTGACTTGGAAAGTGGGACTTTGGACCTGAATGAAGGACAGACGCATCTAATTCAGTGTAGCAGTTCCCGGCTCGCTGAGTCTCTTGACTCCGGCTGTGAATCCCCCAGTCTGGAGTGGGCTAAGATGAAGTTATTGCAGCCGGTTATGTATTTTCTTCGATTATTGGCATTATGATGTGCGAGTGTGTCTGTGTGAACATTCAAGTCCCCAGTGGTTATAATCATCTGATGTATTCTGTGTATATATCTTTCACACTTTCCTTTCACAGGTTTTATTCCATGTATCTGATTATTTGCTTTTAACAGTGTTTATTTCTTGCAGTGGACATCCAGTATTATCTGCTTGTATTTTATTCCATGCATTTACAGTTGCATTTGCTTACTTGTAAGTGTAAATAATGTATTCCTAATTTTCTACGTGATTTGCAGATTTAAAAAAAATGTTTTAGCTCAAACAGATCAAATTACTAAAAATGATGCCCCTTGTTTTGCTACACAGAGGAAGGCTCTTTAACGTACAATGGCATGTCAACATTCTTTTGCCGAATGCTGCATTTAGGTGTTAAACTGATATCATCACATTGTGAGGTATTTACCAAGAAATGTGTCTAGTTATCAGAAATATATAGCTTTCTCGGTTCCACCATGGATTTACCACATCTTTACCCAGCAAAATACAAGTAGGCAGGACCTTGAACTATTGATCCACACTCAGAAATCAGAACAACGGTGCTGAAAATTAGTTTTAAAATGCTCAATTCGACCCCCACAATTCAACATCCCTTTAATATGGTACCCTCAAAATCTGAAACTGCTCACTTTGTAGGAACTGCCTCCATATTCTAAGTTTACCATCTCAGAATGGGGGCTAGCAAGGTAATTATTTTTCTGCCACATAAATGTAGCTGCCCGAGGCCACCGCAGGGGGCCACTCAGGAGGGCGGCCCTCTAGTGCCATTGGGCTTCCCTCCCCCCCACTTCCCCCCCTTTTGTCCCCAAGGGGGGGTGGCGAAGGGAGGAGTCTCTTCCGGCTCGTGGGCGTGCTACGTCACGTCCAGTGCACAAGGCATTTTCTCTGCCTCTTTGTTGCACCGGATGCGCCGTGGACGCCCGGGGGGTGGACACGCTGTCTGCTTCCCCTCGCGTGGCTTGGTTGCGTCGGGATCGTCCCTTATTTCGCCCGTTTGGTTGGGGTGAGTTTTGTGCTCGCAGGCTGCGTGCCTGCAACTTCGGGGCAAGTTGTCGGGCCGCCCGTCTGGTACAGTTGAGAGCCGGGTATTGAAGGTGACTCGCACCCTCGTTGGGGCTCTGGGCCGATTCAGTCACAGGCTGGCCTGATGGGCAAGCATTGGCAGCATGGATGTCCGTGGTATTGAGTAATTAAAAGGATTCGAGACAGAGGAGGGTAGAAATTCCTTTATTTTAACTACAAGCGGATGTCACCTCCCCTGGTCAGGAGAAGAATAATTTGTTTAAATATCGCTTCTCCAGATTGGGCCTCCGGGCACCCGAGACCGGGACCTCGCCTGCGGGACCCAACCGGCGGAGAAGAGACTGCCGGCCCCGGCCGCGAGAGTGAACCACTGGTGGGAACCGTTGTGCGTGTGCCCCGGAGATCCTGAACCGGCCCCGATGACTGGGTCGTGCGGCTGGAGGGGGACAAGATGTGTTGGGGGCTGACCGTGTGAAGGGGTCCCTTCGCCTTTGTCCTGTCCGGCGGCCTTGAACCCCGCGCCTGGCTTCCGCCTGTGGGGCCTGCCACTGTTTGGAGGGGACCCCCCCCCCGCCTCCGTCGGGCACTCGCCCATCCTGTGCCGGTGAGGCCGTTGTTGGGAGCCTCCGGAGATCTGTAAAGTCCTACACTTGGGAACTGTTTGGAGGCCCACGGTGGAGTGTGGGGCGGCGAACCTCACAAGATGGCTACCGATAACGCGGGGGGTGCTCCGCTCTGCATTGATGCTCCTTGCCGGCTGGATTGTGCGGAGGCCTGGGTGTGTGCTCGAGCGCCCACGCCCGGAGATATCCTGGACGCCTTGATGTCACTGTACGCTGTCTTGGCCCCCGGTGCCTCTACCGACCCCATGCGGCTCGACGCCATTTTGGGCCGCCGCTCTTCCATGCACCCCTGTCGTCCTGATGCCGCCATTGCTTCGCCCCCTTCGGCTGCGCCAGGAGTTGCTGTTGTTGTTCTTCGGACGCTTGATGGGCCGGTGACTTTTGACCCTCTGCTTACTCGCCGCCTGGATTTCGGGGACTTCCACACGACGCGGAGATCTGCTCCTTCCCGAGTACCTGGGACTTGTGGTGAGCCGCTGTTTGCTCCCGCCTCGTTGGATTCGAACTTTTGTTCTGGAAGGGAACCTTTGTATTGTCAAATTGCGCACCTGGACTCCGGCTCGCCTTTGCTTGCCCTGTCGTTACTGCTACGATTGACTTGCTTTATTGATTTTTTGTATTCCCTCCGTATGAAGGCTCTCCCTGATTTATATCACTGCTGTGACACTGGACAACATTACGATTATTTTGTGCTGGGTGGTCCGCTCCACATTATCCTTTATTGGGTTGGTTTCGTGGTTAGGAAGGGCTGGGGGTGAGTTGTACGACATGATAGTTTGCTGGTCTACCTGCCCGTTGTACTGATGTTTGTAATCCCGACACGGTGAAATGTTACAATCTCTTCCTCCTCCCCCTCCCTGTGGTTTTTGCTGTATGTGAAGGTGTAGTATTGATTTGATACTTATTCATTCGTTGGTCGGGAGGGTCGTAGCCGAATGTGATTGCACATATCCTCTGGCTCCTCCCTCACATTTTATTTTTTTTTGTTTCGTATTTCCTTTCTTCCTCTTTTTGTCTTCCTCCTCTACTTTCTTATTTCACTATATTTCGGGTTTCGGATTAGGGCGACAGGCACGCTGTTTGGAGGGTAGGCCGTAGCCTTCTACAGGGGTGCGGGGTGGGACGGGTGGGCGGGGTCTTTCAGATGTTTTCTTTTGGTTCTATGGCCCTTTTCTATCCCTTTATAGCGGTGCCGCTTATGTCCTCGCTTCTCAGGCATGAGTGGGTTGGGGTCTGTTACTGTGCCACTTTTATCGATTTCAATGCTTCGTTGCGACTGCCATACCCTTCTCTTCGCCAGCTTCCGCTCGCTTCTGTACTATTAGCCGCGGGTTGCCTGGCCCGGGGTGGCGCCCATCTTGCGCGATTGTGCTTCTCCTTTTATATTTCTTTTATTTTGTTCGTCTCCTCTCCTTTCCTCCCTTTTCTGTCCCTTTTTGGTTTCTTCCCCTTTGTCTCCCCCCTATTTTTCCCCCCCTTCCCTTCCCCTTCCCCCTTCCCCCCCTCCCCCCACTTTCCCCTCCCCTCCCCCTTTTTCCCAGGCTCGTATTGAGAGAACTGGGTTCGGTTCGTACAGTTTCTCCGCTCCCCTTGCCTCTGTGGGCGTGTTATTGGGTGGGGGACATGAGATCTTGGTAGCACTTGTATGCTTCTCCACTATATTTTGCGTTTGTTTTGTGCTACGATCGACTCGTGCCCTTATATCCTCCTCCCCCCCCCTCCTCTCGTTTTGGCATGGGTGTATCCTGTTTCTGTAATTTCCCGTCTTTGTGTGTCAGTCATGAGCCTTGTCCCCTTATCATAAAATAGACCTCATTGATCCTGATATTGGGCCGTTATTGCCGCTTATCCCATTTTTAGTATTGTTCAACTATGTCTGCTTGCCTGCCAACTGGCTTTGTGTCGCTTATTTTGATTCTTGATCGTCTTTGATTTGTGGCCGGCCGGACTGGTTGTAGGCCCATACATGTTTATCCTGATGATGCAAATAAAGGTCTTCAAAAAAAAAAAAAAAAAATATCGCTTCTCCAAGCTAGGTTGAAGCTTCTATATGAGCAGCCGATATCAGAGTGTTTGGTGTTATTGTTATGAGTAACTAACCGACATCGGAAGAGACCTGCGCATTGGTATAGTGGATTGTTGAGGCAAGGCAGATGTTGTGTGGTGCAATGTTCACGCGGCTGACTTTAAATAGCAGGCGATGGGTTCGAATCCAGGCATAGTAAATGTCGCAAGCCTGTAACAGATCAGCCCTGAACTTTTGGACCCATTTTAGACTGCTGCCTTTAGATTGGTGTAAGCACGACTCTTTATGAGGTGTTTACAAGACAATGAATAACCCCCCCCTTCGGGGGGTGTCTGGCGTTGGCATGGATGGTACACACGTTAACACAGCCTATCCCAAATTATCGTCCAGGTGACGCCATCATTTGTGGGCCGGCGTTGGGTTTTATAACGGTGAGTGTGTGGGCGCTGTTGAGACCCCCCCCCCCCTGCTGGCTTTTCTTTGGGTCTGTGGCTCCAACCGCGTGTTGTGAGGGGGGACAGGCAAGCAGCGTGGGGTGTGACCCGAGGCTCCGTGTGCGGTGGCGTCAGGTTTTGCCGTGAGTGCAAGTCTGATGGACCCCATATGCAACGTGTTCAGTCATTAGGGCAGTGGCGGTCAAGTGTGGGCAGATGCCTGCCCGATCTCGTTTGCGCATGTGTGGGTGATTACCTGTGGGGCTCAGCTCGGAGAGCGGTTAAAGTAGCTGGCACCTCCGACAGCACCTCTGAGCCTTTTGGAGATGCATGTGCAGGTTCCATCCCGTCTCGCGTTCGGTGTTCGGCCTCGTGGCCCCGTCGGCATTGCTGTGTGGGGCATGGTCACTGACTTTCTAGGAGTGCATGATGGGGTATTCCTGTCTACAGAGGCAGGCTTTATAAATCTACCGCTTTCTCCGTGTGAGCCTGGGAGGGTTATTTACATTTGAAGCGGTCTTGTGTTGGCCGCTGGCTCGACTTTGGCCTGGCAGATGGAGGAGTGAGGCATGCTGGGGGAACAGGAGTTGGGGCCGAGTGGCTCTTGGCCCTGTCGGGAGCGGGGGCTTCCGCTGGCGTTTCTTTTCATCGAAGGGGTCACACCCTAAAATGGCCAGGCTCACTCTTGACCTTGTGCCGAGGGGCCCGTCTGGGTAGATGCTTCGGGGGTTCTCTTGATTCCTCCCCCAATTTCATACCGGCATGCAGCAGGTCATTCGTGGCCCGCTGTGCCTCGTTAACATCGTCAGACTGGACTGTCCCGGCTGGGAACGAGATCAATATGATAATATTGGCTATCATCCGAGGGAGTATGACGCCCCGGCGTGGCCACGTACGTAGTTTCTAGGTGTTGGGGTAATATCTGTGTTAAAACTACAGGAACGACGTGCCCTTGTGCTGCTTCGGTGTGGACGGATTACTGAACGTTTAAGGCATCAATCCGAGATGGCTCGGGGTTTGAGTGCGCGTGCACCCATCAGGGTGGAATTACAGGATTGATTACTAAATACCACAGTATTTAATTTTACACGCTGTACAGGCCAACTGTGCGTAGGTCTAGAGCTTCTAACATGCCAATAATTCATGCATGGCTATTTATCTCATTATTCTGGACACACTGTACAGGACAGCTGGGCGGCTACGCCTGGTTCTGAGTTGCATTGGGGGTGGTAGTCGCGTGGTTCGGAGATATGAGGACGTCGGGGTGGGTACGGGCCATTATTCCGTCCTGCGTTAACTCTGTGGATCCAATCCTATGGCTGCCCAGGGCAGGGGCTTTTATTTGGTTTGCGTGCCTTGGCCCAGACTGTGCAGCGCCAGGGGGTATGTTGTTTAGGTCAGGCTCACTTAGACACCACCACGAAGTATGGAATGGGTTTGTGTATGCATTTGGTCAGTGGGCCGAGATCATCGCTTAATTGTTGTTTATTATTGCCCGCCTGCCACGCTGTCCGGAGCACGGGCCTCGATTGGAGGCTCGCATCTCCTACGGGCACAGGAGGGGAATTTGGGGCTGCTGCGGCGAGCCACCCCCGCCAGTGGGCGATATCCCCCCCGGTGATGACCTGTAGCCTGCGTCTCGCTGAGCAGAGTGGGTAGGCGCCATAAAATAAGGGAGGGCAGGTACGGCAGTTACCCGGAGCGATGAGTGACAACTGTAAATGGGTTCTAAAGTGCGCTCTTTTAGGGACATCGAACGTTGAAACCCCGGTGCATGGTTTTGAATGTGGTGCGTTGTGAGTGGATAACCACTTTAACCACAGATAGGGGCATCAGCGGTGCAGGAGTGCCTGTTTGCGTACAGTTATTTTAGCAGCTAGATTGACAGGAGCACGCAGTGAGTTTTGCCAGGGACCGGAGGCCCACACTTCCGCAGGAGGGGCGAGGCCCAGATTGTTAGGTGCTAGGTCTCGCAGAAACAGGCCTGGTAGAATCTTAAATGTGCATCGCCAGCGCCAGTTGTATCAGTGGCCCTTGGATGAGTGTTCTCGTCAGGCACGGTCCTTGTGCCGGAGTCCGTCTGGATTGTTTATTTTATATGCAATTTGGCATCGGAGGGCCTCACAACGGAGCCAGGATAACAAGTGTACTGCGTGTTAGTTACATTGTTACGTTTCAGATTGCTTGTGGGACATGTTACTAACTTCAGTGTAAGAATGGGTGAAGTTTTCTTGACAATGGGTGACACTTTCACCTTTACAATATGGGCACCCAGGAATTTGAGCAGCCCAGGCGTATGTTTGTTCAATAGAATGGTTCCGCTCAGGGTTTAGGAAAGGGCTTCCGGTGTAGGTGCGGCGACTGCGGATGTGCATTTGAATTGGCTCGTTGCTGGCAGTGTAGTGCCGGTAGAATAGTCTAATCGTTTTGCTCCTCTTTACCCATTTGAGCGCAATACCGACAGAATTTACCTACTTGTTTTGTCCTCCTCAAATACTCTTGCAACCCCACGAAAAGGTCTCTTGTTTATATACGGGTTGCTTGTGCTACCAGTGCTCATACTGGGCAATGATGATGCTGTGTATTCTACCCCCCTTTGGCTCGTCATAGTCTCCAGTTCAAGGTTGAAAAATTACGTACATGGGGACTCCACGTGACCAGTAATATACTTAGATCTGGTTTACCCCGGTTTGAAAAGGTTAGGAGTGGCCACGGTTGAATCTTAAACCTAGGCAGGGTTTATAGACAATTGCCAACGTGGAAATCGTTCGCCCGGGCTTAGTATTGTTACTTTTGCCTCTGGTGTTTTTCAGGTGCTACTTGCTAATAAGCAACGGTTTCCGCTTACATGCACAGCTCGGAACTTTACCCTGTATAATCGTTGCAAAGCAGGGGGGGTAACCACGAGGCTCGGTCATTGAAAGTATGCCCCCTTCGTCATCTCCAATACAGCACCACGGTAGTTTGGCTATGCGCCCGGGGTTAGTAGGGTACACTGCTGAATGAGTTGATGCATAATCTGTTATGTTAAGTAGAGTCCCTACAGGTAACTACTGGGTGGCAAACTGATAGGTAGGAAAGTGGCCCGATGGACCTAGTGAGTTATGTATTACCTAGGAAGACATGACGAGGTTTGGTAACACAGTGCAAGATAAGCAGTTGGAGCTAGTTATCTTTTATGGAGGATACGAAGGAGAAGTTAAATAACAGTCGATGGAGTCTCTTCTGTGCTGTGCCTAGCTTGCTACTTTGGGTGTGCGGTTGGCACATTAAACTGACACTGCCTCAGAGATAAGCCCAAAGGCTCTGCCAGCTTCATAGGGAGTGAGCAAGTGTTAGGTTAAGTGTGTACTCCCTTCACCTGACGAGAGTGGTGAATTCGGCCAGGCCTAGGTGCATATCGTAGCCAACCTCAAACTCCACTTATAATATGGGTGAAGAATGCCTAGGAGTGGTTTGCAGTCCAGTCGCAACCGCCCCACGGGGCGAAAGTTTTAGGCCCCTTGGTTTGTGGTGGGCTCCTATGGGGGAGCCTGGTAGATGAGCTAACGTCAGGCAATGATGTCTTGTGCTTTCATCGCACAGGGAGGTCCCGGGCACGAGCTGATTGTATCAGGGGGTCAGGGAGCACCGATGCATCAGAAGCACTAAGCAGCTTTCAGCCGGGTTGGTATGGTTGATATCTGATTCAAGGGGCATCGGTTCGATTAGAACCGTGCTCAGATGTACCACATGCAGTGCTTGGAGTTCTGCTGGCATTGCCTTTTCAATGGAAGTCATTGCCTACAAGGCAGTTCACTAGAACTAGTTCACAGGCTCAAGTAGTAGGTGTGTAAAAGGTTGAGGTAACTTGGCAAGGGAACTGTGCCACGTGTGGTAGGTAGCTTGAGTCGGTCGGTTTGGGCATGAGCACGTCCTGTCGGTGAAGTGGGCGGCCTGTGCTCCCAGCTGTCATGTTTGGTGCGCGTATTTTAGGTCTACATTGGTTTGGTGATTACATTACCCTTGCAATTGCGGTCAGATAACGTAGATTCTGGTTGGATGTAGCAGTGCATGATCTGGGACACTTAACAGTAAAGCCGGCAAAACATGCAGCGCATACATCATCATCCGGGTCAGGCAGGACTGCCCCCCCTGTGAGCAAAGGGAAGTAAAACACTATATGGGTTGGCATTCTTTTGCAGACGGTGGTTAGCTCGCATACATGGGTGTTCTGCGAAGTTTGGGGGCAGCTTCATCTTGTCACGTCTCTGTCTAAGCCAGCAGACCCCTAGGGTTACAGCGCACCCAAATACACGTCATGTTGGAGGTAGGTCCAGGATGAAAGGTTGTGCTGGGTGAGGCTCAAATCCAATGCTGTTGTGGTATCCTTCCAAGGGGCACATCTGGGTGGACAGGACGAAATGTTAAAGACAACTGGGGATCCCCTCAGTTATGTCAGATCATGCTTATTTGTTTGTTGTTTCCGCAGAGTTTGGGGCAGGTTATTGGGCCGCATCTTGTCACGGTGGGTTTGATGTTTGGTCGGGTCAATTGACCGAGTACAGCCAATTTCGCCGCCATGCAGGGAGACCATGTCCCTAGGTCACTCACATCAGCAGAGGTGCCTAGTGGAAGCATGGGGGGACTGCACGGAACAGGACACTGCACAGGTTAGATGCCGGCGAATTGTGGCAGCATTACTGCACATGGTAAAGTAATCCTGGACTGATTCACCTGCGGGGTATGGTGGGGGTGTCCATACCTCATTTCTTAGGATCTCTCCCTGTTGGGCTTAGCTAACAATTATCTTATTGGAGGGGCGGAGCTTGCTCGAGTCCAAGATGGATGCTTGATTCTCGAGCTCCGCCAAGCCGACACAAAATCCTGCATTCTCCTGAGTTCCATGGACGCTGGAGGCACTAATAACCTGCTGTGATTGGTGGTGTTGCAGCCCGGCACCCGCTTGCCCACCTCGGAGTGTAGATTTTGCGGCACTGAGCAGAGACGCAAGAGGCAATCCTACAGAAGGATAGGCCGTGAGGCAATGGCCTAAAGTAACATCACTCCCGGACGACGTCATCCTGCATGCGGTGTCCCATAAGCTCGGCTGGCCGGAGGTGCTGCTGACTTGAGCACTTTGCTGTTTTTCGGCCGGGAGTGGGATGCTGACCGACCGGGCATGGGGGAAGGATCGAGTGCCCCAGCAGCTGCTGCCTGGATGCCGTGAGGTCGGGGCTGCGCTACACTCCTCAGCTGCAGAGGCGGTCTGAGAGGCACTAAGCGAAACACCGTGGCGGCACGTACGGGGGCTGGTTTAGAGGTCAGAGACTTGGAGGGACCTCCCAGCCTCGGCGGCCATATCTCGCGTCGCTATATGACTGGCCCCAGCGGTGCTCCGCACTATGTGAGTTGAGGTGCTACGAGCAGAGTGTCATGAATGGGGCTGCTGGGTAGAATGATGCCGCCGCGACATGCCCAACCGTGACATCATAGCGACACTGCGGATAGGGCTGCTGCTACATTTGACCTTCATCCGACGGAGCGGATCACGGATGCTGAAACGAAGGCCCCATATAAGTACAAGCCCTGGTAAATGGTCAGGTACGCAGCGCTGAGCAGACAAAGCGGCGATATACAATAAAGTTTGCCCTATAACCAACGTCATTAAGAGTGGCTGGGCAGAGGTCTACACTGCGGGGCACAAGGAATGAGGCGCTCTTCCCGGTTCTGCATACAGACAGGTGCCACGGGAGACTGCCCATAGACTGTGAAGGCGGTGTAGAGAGCAGACGGAGAGTTGCAGAGGGGAGTGAGGCCTTGCTCCGAGTACTGGCCACGTGACTTTCTGTTGGCAGCAATTTGCGGCCTCATAAGAACTCGATCTCGGGCAGTGCCGCTGCTATCTTTAAGGATTCTGTGAGGGCCATCGCACAAGAGCTGGGATCTCGGGTGTTGTGGTGTGCAACCTCGTGTTCCTTCCCCGGTTACCTTGGTGGGTGTAGGCCAATTCGCAATCCACAGTTATTACGCAGATTTCCCTAGGATACCAAGATGGGTAAGCCCGACAGAAACAAGTCCAAGCTCCCCTTCGCCCAAACACGGGCTAAATCTGAGGACAGACGTGCGGGAGGTGAAAGCAGGCCCTCTACTTCTACGGAACAAGAACAGGACATGAGAGGCATGCTGAAGTCTATGGAGAAGGGGCTGCAAGAAGGTATATCCTCGCTTGGGGCGAAGATGGACACGATAACGTACAGAATGGACAGAATTGGAGAGCGGCTGGATAAGCATGCTGAGAGACTTGACATGTCAGAGAGGAGGATTACTGAGGTGGAAGAAGCGCAAACCACCATGGACACTGAACACAAGCAACTGGGTAGGGTGCTGCAACTGCTTCAGGAGAAAACGGAGGTCTTGGAGGCCCGTTCTCGTCGCTGTAATGTGCGCATCCTTGGCCTTCCTGAGACGACTCAGACGGGCAAAATGGAGCCCTTCATCGAGCGCCTGCTGGTAACTCTACTAAGTAAGGAGATCTTCTCTACCACATTTATAGTGGAACGTGCGCATTGCACATTGGCCCCTCGACCAAAGCCAGGCGCACCACCACGGCCAAATATAGCTAAGCTCCTCAATTATAGGGACAGGGATGCTGCCTTGCGCGCTGCCAGAGAAAAGCAGACGTTGACATACGAGGGCTCTACCATTTCATTGTATCCCGATTTTACGGCCAAGGTCCAGGAGGCGAGGAAACACTTTGTTCCAATGAAAAGACAACTACGACAACAAGGGATAGACTATGCAATGCTCTACCCGGCAAAACTGAAAGTCAACAGAAATGGGCAATCGCACATCTTCACCGAGCCTAAGGTATTGCAGAAGGCGCTAAAAGACTGGGCTAAGGAGCGGAGAAAAACCCCGGGACGGGATTTATTGGATGAGGCATCAGGTGGCGGATTGGATGAACAAGACTGAGGGAAGTTATGCGTCAAGGTCTTGGACGGTACGCAGTGTGACATGGTGTATCTGTTTAAAAGGTGTTCAGCTGGCTGCCGGATGAGAGCTTCCAGTTACAGGCGACGATTCCGGCGAACAAAGGATATATAGCTGTCGGCTGGTGTGGCCGGAAGAGTATCAAGTATTGTGATTACATTTGACTTTTTTGAATGGTTCAAAGCAACCTCCGCCCACATGTGGAAACACTATGCTTGGGCGTATTGTTTGGGGGGAGGAGGGGGGGGAGGCAGGCGTCAGTGCTAGAAATTACGCAACCTTGTTGGGGGTGGTCCGCTGTGGGTGGGATGGGTGGGCAGAGGGAGTCGGGGAGTTCAAAGGTTATTGTTAATGAGGTGCCGGCCATTGCATTTCCTACATCAGATTCTACATTGTTGGCTACTGTGTGCAGAATAAGAACGTACTCTGCCAACTATGCAAGGCTTGCCCGGTGAGACTGCTGTAGATGATTCTACGTGTGGTTTGAGAGCTTTGACGTGGAATGTGCACGGTCTGAATGATTACCGTAGACTGCATAAGGTCCTGAATTATCTAGCCAGACACCATATAAACCTGGCCTTAATACAGGAGACGCATTTGCCTGCGAACTGTCTAAGGTTGATCACTGCTGCTGGCTTCACGACCCATGCGCGCGGGGTACTAACTTGGGTAAACCCGAAATCGGACTACACATTGAGTATGCTGATAGCAGATCCGGAAGGTAGATATGTTATATCGAGGTTGGCAGGAAGAGGTATGGAGTTTCTGGTCGTTAATGTTTATGGACCTAACTATGACAACCCAAAGTTCTATATAAAGCTTGCTGAAATAGCGCGGGAGTACCCCAGTCTTGACGTCTTGTGGGGAGGTGACTTTAACATGGCTAGGTGTCCGGAAGCGGACCGATCGAGTGGTCCGGTCAGACGACAAGCAAAGGCGGCTCGGGAACTTGATAGGATACTAATCAGTGAAGATCTTGCTGATGTTTGGCAAAGCCTGTACCCCGCATTAGGAGGATATACACATTATTCGGCCTTTCATAATATACATACACGGATTGATTATTGGCTAGCCTCGACGAGACTGCTCTCACAGGTTCGCCAGTGTCAGGTCCTACCCCGTACACTTTCAGATCACTCACCTATACTGCTAGTGCTCTCACTGCCGCGGAAGGTAGTTCCCCCTTTCACTTGGAGATTTCCGCCGTACTCATTGCATGACCCTATCTTTCGTGAGGAAATGCATGAAGCGATAGAGACTTACTTCGAAACTAATATAGGGTCTGAGGATAGCTTCCAAACAGAGTGGGAGGCGTTTAAGGTTTATATTAGAGGTGTGGCCATGAGTAAACATTCAGGGATACTCCGCTCGATCCGCCAAAGGCTGTCGCAATTGCAGCGACGCCTAGCTGAATGTGAAGACCGCCAGTTAACTGGAGACACCGACACTTCCCGGGATGAAATGAAAGGGCTACTGGCAGAATATCAGGAGGAGGCGGATGCCGAAGTCAAACAGTTGGGCAAGTATGCTATAGCTAGGGTATATGGGGAAAAGGACAGACCGGGTAAGGTCTTGGCCAATATGGTTAAACAGCAACGGCGGAAAATAGCGGTTACAGCCGTCAAGTCAAGGGAGGGCGCTATACTTACAGAAGAAGAAGAGATTGCACAAAGGTTTTTGGAAAACTATTCTGAATTATACGCTTCGAAAGCGACGGGTAGTGAGGAGGAGGTCTCAGACTATTTGGAACATATAAAACTCCCGTTCTTAACGAACGTGCAACGTGAATTTCTAATGCAACCAATAGAGTTTGATGAGATTCAGGAGTCCCTTGGAGGGATGAAGGCAGGTAGTCAGTTTTTATAAGGCCTTTTTGGACATACTGCTCCCGCACCTCTCCGCCCTGTTCGCAGATATGTGTGACAAATACGATGAGGGAAGCGTTAATACTTGCCATTCCAAAGCCAGATAGGCCCCCAGAGGAGTGTAGCTCCTATAGACCATTGTCGCTATTGAATGTGGACACAAAACTATACGCTAAAATACTCGCGACTAGGCTGGCCTTGCTGGCCCCGGATTTGGTGGCTCCGGAGCAGGCGGGATTTGTGGCAGGCAGGAATATCACCTACAACTTACGAACGGTATTTGGAGCCATTCAACACACGCGCCCGGAGTCGAAGGCGATTGCAGTGTTTTTAGACATGGAGAAGGCTTTTCGACTCTGAAATGGCCTTTTCTGAGGGCGGTGCTCTCAAGACTAGGGCTTGGCTCAGTGTTCCTGCAGATGATATTGGTTCTTTATAGAGAACCGATTGCACGTATTAAACTCGGGAGCTACGTCACTGCACCCATTCAGATCAGAAGGGGCACTCGTGAAGGCTGCCCATTGTCGCCCACGCGCTATGCTTTAGTTGCGGAACCCCTGGCGTGTGCGATACGTGAATACCACTCTCACCGGGGACTCAATTTTCCCACTTACCAGTTGGTCATGGCAACTTACGCAGACGATACTCTATGTTAGAGAACCTGAAACGAATCTAGCGCCGCTCCTACGTGAAGTGGTACGATTCGGCGCACTATCAGGACTAACAGTAAATTGGAACAAATCAATTGCATTGCCCATCACCACCGCCACAGAGCAATTTGAGATGGAATACCCACTGAGGTGGACCACTGATTCTGTACGATACCTAGGGATTTGGCTACACACTGACCCTGAGACGGTATTTCATGAGAACTACGGTACAGCCATGGCTTGTTTGGAAGATAACGTTGACACATGGATAGGTTTACCACTTTCTTTGCTGGGCAGGATATCGATAATGAAGATGGTGGTCCTGCCAAGATTGCTGTATTTATTCACAAATGTACCGATGGTCCTGCCTAAGTGCTTCTTTACTCGACTAACGTCATTGATGATTAAATTGGCATGGGCTGGTAAACATGCGAGGGTGCAGTGGAAAATCCTGGTCCTTCCATATCAGCTAGGCGGATTGGGGCCCCCCGATTTTGAATTATATTATTACACAGCTGGATACATGATAGAGAGAATGCGCCGTTTATAAAACTAGAAAGTCTATTTGCTGCCCGTTGCCACTTCTGGCAGTTGTATTTCAACCAGCGGACCGTAATACTGGCCTGCTTGACTCATTAAACTCGCCGAGACATGCTTGGCATACGCTACTGGAGTACCATACGGGGGCGCTTTTGTATTCTCCGCTGATGCGCATTGAATGGGCAATCTGGTTGGCCCCATGCAGGGACAAAGGTGTGATTATGGCAATGAAGGCCCTGGGTATACATACGGCGGGAGACATGTTTATTGATGGGACTCTTAAAACACTATCGGGTGTGACAACGCAAGAGATACAGCCCACAGGACTGCAGCGTTTTCAATTTCACAGGGTTAGAGAGGCATGGCGGGAGCAGTTAGGGGAGGACTTCCAGGAGCCCCCAGAACTATTAGAACTTTCATATGTAATTAAATCGGATGCTCCGAGGAAAACGGTCTCTACTTTGTATAAGATTGCCGTAGCGGAACGGGTGACAGGATACAACAAGGTACGCTTAGCCTGGCAACGCGACTTAGAAACAGTTATTGAAGATGACATGTGGCGTTATTGCTGCACTAACACGAGGTCTGTCTCCCTGAATGGTAGGCATAGACTGGTGCACTTCAAGTTTATTAATAGAGTTTACCACACCCCGGAAAGGCTGCATCGGTTTGGACTGCGAGAATGTGCGACATGTGACCGATGCAGAGCGCAGGGTTCATGCACTTGGCTTGGGAGTGTCCAGGGGTGCAACACAATTGGGGCGCGGTGTTTCAAGAACCTGAGCAAGATCCTGGAGGTGGTGATCACCCCGTCTCCGGCACTTGCGCTGCTAGATTATTCTAAAGCATTACAGAAGGCTCAGCGTAGGATAGTGGATATGGGGATGCTGATGGCGACAAGGAGGTTAGCTATGTGCTGGATGAGAAGGCCCCTCCCCAGGACTGCGCAGTGGATTAGTGACTTGACTTATTGCTGCACGCATTCTGAGACTTATAGTGAACTGCTGCCACCCAAAAGCAGACCCAAGCACTTTTGGGGATTATACCTGGATTAGATGAGACGACAGGACATGATGGCTGCTGGTAGTGAAACGGACAGGTCGGAGAACTCCCCCCTGAGGTTGGAAAGTGGTGAGACTGTTGGTTAAGATGGTATATCGCTTAGTGTAGTTACTATTTGAGTGCGTTGCACGTCTAAATCCGCCTAAGCAGCGCTTTGTCTGCTGAGTACTACAGGGCTTGTCAGATGTTAAACACCACAGGTATACAGGTACGGAGACAATGGGGACGGCACCTCTAGTTTTTTTACGTTTATAAATTAAAAAGTTGTGATATCAATATTGGAAGATAGATGATGCATGTCTTAACAATGTGTGAGCATATGGTGTCTCTTAGTTTAACGCCACCCGGCATTCGGGTTGTGGGCAGAAAGGCTGTGTGTGGCTCCCAGGAAGGTATGACTCTACCACGGCTATGTAAGACGAGATACACTTTCTTCTGCATGTAATGTTGATTTGGCTGTACAATAAAATAAAAAATAAAATTATCTTATTGGGCTTTTAAATGTTCAGCCTCTCTGGTCGCTGCATACTGTGAGTAGGTTAGCAATGGACTTTAATAAGTGCTGCACTGGCCCTTAATGCGATAGTACAGCATCTAGTTTACCAGTGGTATTTGTACCTTCATTAGCACCAACTGCGGGTCACAGGTGGCAGTAAAGCTTTCTTTTATTTCGCCTGGGATTGGAGCTGGCAATGTCATCAAACTTTGTAGCCAGGAACTGATTAGGCACATAGATACCTTTGATGGTGCAAATGGCACTGGGCGGTGGCACCAGCCAAGTTTCAACATCAGCCTAGTATACCGTCAGTGATAAATGTAAGGTTGTGGGCCACACACTAATAGGCACTTTCTGTCAGTTGGGGCGTGAGTGTGCCATTCCCAAGAGAGTGTGTGTTGCCTGGTTAGTGCGGATATGGAGGAGATGGAGCGCTTTTACGGACAACTAACAGAGCATATTGTGCAGTCCTAGTTAAGGTTACATTGACTATATTGTTGGTATGCTACCAGTTGCCTCACTTAAGCAAACTTACCATGGGAGTTCTCAGCGAACATTCGGACTGTAAGTGGGTGGTTAGCCAGTTGGCAGGCCTTTTGGATGTGGGTTTCTAGCTCAGGCAGGTCAAAGGATGGTTATAGTGCCTGGAGTCTGCCCTGGGATACAAGTTCACAGGCAGTTGGAGCGGTGAAACTGAAAGGGGCTTGGGTTTGAGCACTGGTCACAGGCAGGTCCTGGTAGGTCCACTTAGCAGTTCATCCGCTGAGGTCAATGAAACGAGCACCATTGAGTTGAGTAACAATAACATGTGCACATTCTCACGCCCAATTGCCTTGGCTGGGAGCCATACACGTTGTGGAAGTTGTCATACAGCGAGTGTACTATGGTCCATAAGATTGGGGAAACCCCTGGGTTAAACACAAATGGGCTATAAAGTATTAAAGAACACTTGGCATTCCCGGTATTAAAACAAACAAGCATTGGGAATGCAATAGGGCTCGCATTAGGAAAGTTTAAGCTATTGGTCTTATAAATGAATTTTTTTTATTTTTGTGTTAATTTTGAAAATAGCTAAATTAATAGCTTTTTCATTTACAATGCCAATAGTTATAACTTTCGCAAATGTGACACCTATAGCATTTGTAATGCAACATGTTTTGTATTTACGTGACTTAGATGTATTGATATTACAAATAACAATGGCTTTTGATTTTTTTAAGTAATTAATACTTAAATAATTTATTTAATTTGTAATGGCAATAGCTTAAACTTTTGTAAATAACTGTTGTGAAGATTATGTTCAGTGTTTTTTATTATGACGAAAATCCAAGAACAGAAGTGAAATATTAACATCTTTTTGTGATTTGTAATAAAGCGTGAAAGCTTGAAAACAGCTTGAAACATTGAAAGAACATATTTGAACCAGTGATGCTGTGGTTGCGCTGAGTGATGCTGTGGTTGCGCTGAGTGATGCTGTGGTTGCGCTGAATGACGCTGTGGTTGCGCTGAGTGACGCTGTGGTTGCGCTGAGTGACGCTGTGGTTGCGCTGAGTGATTCTGTGGTGGTGCTGTGGTGGTGCTGAGTGGTGCTGTGGTGATACTGGGTGGTGCTGAGTGATACTGGGGTGGTGCTGAGTGATGCTGGGGTGGTGCTGAGTGATGCTGGGGTGGTGCTGAGTGATGCTGTGGTGGTGCTGAGTGGTGCTGCTAAGTGATGCTGGGGTGGTGCTGAGTGATGCTGGGGTGGTGCTGAGTGATGCTGGGGTGGTGCTGAGTGGTGCTGTGGTGGTGCTGAGTGATGCTGTGGTGGTGCTGAGTGATGCTGTGGTTGCGCTGAGTGATGCTGTGGTTGCGCTGAGTGATGCTGTGGTGGTGCTGAGTGATGGTGGGGTGGCGCTGAGTGATGCTGGGGTGGTGCTGAGTGGTGCTGTGGTGGTGTTGAGTGATGCTGTGGTGGTGCTGAGTGATGCTGTGGTCGTGCTGAGTGATGCTGTGGTTGCGCTGAGTGATGATGTGGTGAAGATGAGTGGTGCTGTGGTGATGCTGGTGTGATGCTGAGTGATGATGTGTTGATGGTGAGTGGTGCTGAGTGATGCTGGGGTGGTGCTGAGTAATGCTGTGGTGGCGATGAGTAATGCTGTGGCGTTCAGTGATGCTGTAGTGGCGCATAGTGATGTTGTGGTGCTCCTGAGTGATGCTGTGGTGGTGCTGAGGGGAGCGGGACGAGAGGAGAGAGGTAAGAGGGTAGAGAGTAGATAGCAGAAGAGAGGAGAGAGAGAATAAGAGAGGGGAGAGAGGAGAGTGGAGAGTAAGGAGAGGGGAGAGTGAGGAGAGGGTTGAGTGAGGAGAGGGTTGAGTGAGGAGAGGGTTGAGTGAGGAGAGGGTTGAGTGAGGAGAGGGTTGAGTGAGGAGAGGGTTGAGTGAGGAGAGGGTTGAGTGAGGAGAGGGGGGAGTGAGGAGAGGGGAGAGTGAGGAGAGGGGAGAGTGAGGAGAGGGGAGATGGAGAGGAGAGAGGGGAGTGAGGAGAGGGGAGTGAAGAGAGAGGGGAGTGAAGAGAGAGGGTGGTGAGGAGAGAGGGTAGTGAGGAGAGAGGGGAGTGGGGAGAGAGGGGAAAGAGAGGGAGGGGAGAGAGGAATTGGAGAGTGAGGAGAGGGGAGAGTGAGGAGAGGGGAGGGGAGAGGGGAGGGGAGAGGGGAGGGGAGAGGGGAGGGGAGAGGGGAGTGAGGGGGAGAGGGTATTTCGATTTTGTGTGTAATTATTATTTTAGAAGTCCCCAAATGGAATTCAATAAGAATATTAGACTTATTTCTTATGTTATATATTTTCATCTTTCTATGTGAATCAGATCTTTAATCGGGAGTAACAGGCTCGGACAAGTCATGAGTTGAGGTGCCTCTCCATCTCGTGTCTTTAATCTTGCAGTTTCATTTCTTTTGCGGCCTTTAAAGATACTTGAACCTCCGCATGGATATGTCACGTTTGCAGCTGGGGTGACTCGAGTCTGAGCACTGTGGATAAACCGCAGCCTCTGCCTGTCTTTTCAATTAACCTTCGACCGAAAGCTGATAGTCTGAGTTCTAATCATGCAGTGCCTTCAGGGGGCTGTAAAGGGGTCCCCGAGCTGTTGGATACACGAATAAAACAAGCCTCTCCTACAAGGAAAGTCACGAGGTTGAGAGTGAAAGGCCACTTGGGGCATTGGGGTCATACACCAGCCCCATATGCACGGCGCACGCTGTGACCGTGCACGGCTCACCAGCTGAGCATATCACCGCCTGGACTAGAGTAGATGATCTGAATTACCACTGCTGGTGCAAGCAGTGCTTTTTCACTCGCCCCTCCTCCTTTCCGCGTCACCTTTGAGCACTAGTGTGACATTCGTCCGATGAACACATTACTAATGAATAACATTCATTCATGGCAGCGGAGCTGTGATAGTTCAGGGGCTCCCCTCCCCATCAGACCTGGGGGGAGGGGCTGTCTCTCAAAGGGGCGTGGTCGATGCAGTTAAGAGTGTGGCTTAAAACACCCCAGCTAAAAACCTGTGCAGATCATAGAGTGCCGCCTGACTGGCATTTTGCTGCCTCTGTGATTGCATCTAGATTTATAATACAAAAAGTAAGTTTACCTACAACAAGCTAGCGTTATTGGCTTTGTCAAGGGCTGTTAGTTGCATAAGATAAATAAGCAACAATATTCGCTTTGTGTCATATAGTGTTGACAATACTTCCGTTCTGGATTGATGAGACTGTGAAAGAATATTAATGTTTTCTGCGGTCTCCCTGGATTAAGAAGTTTGAGCTGAAATTATATGTGAAGCTCTGTAAAATGAGCTTGTCCTGAAAGCAAAGGTTTGAGGATGCATTTGTGCAGAAGCAGAAATAGTTTAGGGTAGAATAGGGGAGAGTAAGGGTGACGAGACGCACGGGGAGCAGCAGCCTTTGATGTGCCGGCCGGCCGTGGGCAGTGAATAATTAGGGGAGGAGAAATGCCAGAGCGCACGCTGGGGGAAGCTTGTGGGAGGGAGGCTGGTGGCTTTGATGCGTGCACGCGCTTTTTTCACAGGCACAGCATCAAATCGCCAGTTTGGTTAAGCTCTGGATAAGCCCCAATATGTCTCGACATCTGCAATGCGCAAGCGCATTGGCAGAGGTCGAGACCTAAAAAGCAGGTATTTATACTTATGATTCCCCCCTGGTTCACATTGTCCTGTCGGCTCCCTGGTATACTAGCAGAAGGTTGGGAGGGCAAGGCGTCACCTAGAGTGGTGACTGTCTGAATGCGATGGACATACTCCGACAAGTGCTATATGCAAATTACTGGGTGAAGGAGGAAGTAAGGCGGGCTTATTAACTCTTTCTCCCACCCGCAATGCCACTTCTTGTCAGGAGTGGCTTGTCAAAAGTATTGCTCTTCAGCCAGGCAATGTTCACAATGAACCAACTCCAAATGATTGGTTTTAGGTCATCCTGGGCGCATATACATGAAGGGCTGGGCGAGGCGGGTACCACGGATACTGGGTCCCCCTCCCAGTTGCAGACTGAGCAGGACATGCAATCAGGTGGGACAATGGCAATCCCAATGCATTTAGGTGGACAGCCGGCCGTAAGCCACCCTAAGCCTAGTTGTGGACATTCCTGTGTGCCTTGATTTAGCAAGAATATGGACTGTGCCAAGGTTAAGTATAATCCTTCTTGTCCTAATAGCCTAAGTGGGCAGCAGGGGTAAGAGCGGTCTCTTAACAAGTGAGCTGCTGTCCCAGAGATGGGAGACTTTGAGTCAGATGGGGTACACCTATCACCAGTAGAGATGGACTTGTTCTTGTTAGACTTACAAGAAGCGTTATGCAAAAGGGTTGCATATAAAGGAAAGAGCGGTTTGGTGGGGGGCCCTGGCGACGACGGTGGCCGCCTCCAGGGCTGTGGCGGAGTTACAGGGCGATCTGGAAGCATATGGGTACAGAAGGGTACCTCAGCGCGGCACAAAGGGGTGCCAGAGCCTAACCCCAGGGGCCTCATGGGAGGATCCAGGAACCTATGTCGGCGGCCCGTTAGTCCTTCGGGCGGTTGTGGGCCTGAGCAACCGGGGGCTTGCCTAGCTACGCTCCGCCCCGAAAGGGGCGTGAGTATAAGGGACCAATGGTCATGTGATCCTGGAAAGGGATTACCAGAAGGTGCAGTATATAGGTGGTTCGCCACGGTGCTGCTTGGCTCATCAGGCGGGCAGGTGGCGAGAATGCTGCTTGCCCTTGGATCGCCCGTAAGCTAACCCACAAGATTACATAACGTTGTGTGTAATAAACCTGCAGCAGTTTTTCCCAAGTTAATACTCGTGTGGCGTGTATTTATTTACGGGATGCATGCTGAGATGGGGGGGGGCTTGTTGCCATGATGGTACTATGTCTACAGGTCTTAACTGCTAAAATGTATGCGGAGAAAACCACGTTGAGTCTTTTGTCCACAATGTAATCCTTATTTAGGCAAAAACTCCTGTTTGCGCCCAAATCTGTATCGCCCCAAATCAATGTCGAGAGACCATCCGAGACTTACTTTACCGTAATCTGGTTGCCTTATTATATTACTTATTCTACGTATTGCCTTTATTTTCACTCTGTCAATAACAACGAGTCTAATAACTTCACTACAATGGGAACCCAGGAGGACCGTGGCGCGAGCCGGTGTCCCCCTGGGACGTTTCGCACGGTGGAACAACCCAACACAGCGCGATTGGCGGGGAGGCAGGTTGGGGGGCGGGATTTTAGGTAAGAATGTCCGGGAGGCGGGAAGGTTGGAGACGTCATTGTGAGGAGGCGGGAGGTTTGTGGCGCAGTTTGTTGGTCTCACCCACCCTCCCTATTTTTTCCTTTGTTTCTATTTATTTTATATATCTATATATATATATATATATATATATATATATATATATATATATATATATATATATATATATATATATATATATATGTATATATATAAAAAAAATATATATATATATTAGAGAAAAAAAAGTCATGTTAGGACAGTTGTTACAGTTATCCTTTATTAGTGCAGTTGGTTTGTGGCGCTCTGTGGGGGGGGGGGGGTCGGGATAGTCTAGAGCATGGGTACTCACAAACTTTCTCTCTGGGGCCAAATTTACAGTGTGGTTTGTGTCCGAGGGCCGCACCGGTGGGGGCGGGGTCAGTGGGGGAGGGGGCGGGGCTAGAAGGAAAAAAAACTGACCATGAGGTTGATCACAGGTCCCTGCAGCGGACGCCTTCGTCCACTGAGCCACCAGACCCGGCATACACACATTTCTCTCTCTCTCTCTCTCTCGTTCTTTCTCTGTCACCCTCTCTCACTCTCTCTGTCTCCCTCTCTCCCTCCCTCTCTCTACCTCTCTCTCCCTCTGTCTCCCTGTCTCCCTCTGTCTCACTCACTCTGACTGTCTCACTCCCTCTCACTCCCTCTCTCTCTCTGTCTCACTCACTGACTGTCTCACTCCCTCTCCCTCTCTCCCTCGGTCTCACTCACTCTGACTGTATCACTCTCTCTTTGTCTCCCTCTCTCTCTCTGTTTCCCTCTCCCTCTCTGTTTCCCTCTGCATTCCTCTATTTCTCTCTCCCTCTCTCCTTCCTTCTCCCTCCTTCCTCCGTCTCCCTCTCTCTCCTTCCCCCTCCCTTACTGCTACCCCTCCCTCACTCTGAGGTCTCCCTCACTCACTCTAAGGTCTCCGTCACTCACTCTGAGGTCTCCCTCACTCTGAGGTCTCCCTCACTCTGAGGTCTCCCTCCCTCGCTCTGCCTCCCTCGCTCTCCCTCTGTCTGCCTGTCTCCCTCCCTCGCTCTCCCTCTGTCTGCCTGTCTCCCTCCCTCACTCTCCCTCGCTCTCCCTGTCTGCCTCAGTCTCCCTCGCTCTCCCTCGCGCTGCCTCCCTCACTCTCCCTCTGTCTACCTGTCTCCCTCCCTCTCCCTCGCTCTCCCTCTGTCTGCCTCTGTCTGCCTCGCTCTCTCTCCCTCTGTCTGCCTGTCTCCCTCCCTCGCTCTCCCTCTGTCTGCCTGTCTCACTCCCCCACTCTTCCTCTGTCTGCCTGTCTCACTCCCTTGCTCTCCCTCGCTCTCCCTCGCTCTCTCTCTCTCCCTCTGTCTGCCTGTCTCCCTCCCTCGCTCTCCCTCTGTCTGCCTGTCTCCCTCCCTTGCCCTCCCTCGCTCTCCCTCTGTCTGCCTCTGTCTCCCTCGCTCTCTCCCTCTGTCTGCCTCTGTCTCCCTCCCTCGTTCTCCCTCTGTCTGCCTCTGTCTCCCTCCCTCGCTCTCCCTCTGTCTGCCTGTCTCCCTCCCTCGCTCTCCCTCTGTCTGCCTCTGTCTCCCTCACTCTCCCTCTGTCTCTCTCGCTCTCCCTTGCTCGGCCTCCCTCGCTCTCCCTCTGTCTGCCTGTCTCCCTCCCTCGCTCTCCCGGTCTGCCTGTCTCCCTCCCTCGCTCTCCCTCTATCTGCCTGTCTCCCTCCCTCACTCTCCCTCGCTCTCCCTGTCTGCCTCAGTCTCCCTCGCTCTCCCTCACGCTGCCTCCCTCGCTCTCCCTCTGTCTGCCTCCGTCTCCCTCCCTCGATCTCCCTCGGTCTGCCTGTCTCCCTCCCTCGCTCTCCCTCTGTCTGCCTCTGTCTCCCTCGCTCTCTCTCTCCCTCTGTCTGCCTGTCTCCCTCCCTCACTCTCCATCTGTCTGCCTGTCTCACTCCCTCGCTCTTCCTCTGTCTGCCTGTCTCCCTCCCTTGCTCTCCCTCGCTCTGCCTGCCTCTGTCTCCCTTGCTCTCTCTCTCCCTCTGTCTGCCTGTCTCCCTCCCTCGCTCTTCCTCTGTCTGCCTGTCTCCCTCCCTCGTTCTTCCTCTGTCTGCCTGTCTCCCTCTCTCGCTCTCCCTCTGTCTCCCTCGCTGTCCCTCTGTCTGTCTATCTCTGTCTCCTTCCCTTTCCCTCCCTCTCCCTCTTCATCTCACCCTGCGTGTGTGTGCCCGGGCTGAGACAGCTTCTGGGCACACACACACTCAGCAAGCCAGCCAGCCAGCCGCACCCGAGCACTTAACAGGTCATTAAAAGACCATTCGCATGCTAATGAAGCTTTGTTCACCTCTTAGGCCCCTGCAGCCCCACTCTGACGGAATTCGCCCGGCCCTCACACCCTCACAGAGAGACTCTGCATCGCGCTGCAGCAGGGGTGTGTGCTGAGATTCTTTTTAAAAAAAAACAAAACCATGGGTACGATGTCTGCACGGTCCGCGGGCCGCCAGGGAAGGCTTGCCGGGCCGCCACTGGCCCGCGGGCCGTACTATGAGTACCCGTGGTCTAGAGCGGGCTTATCCTTTTCCTCTGGGGGTGGGGGAGGGTGGAGAAAAATGGTGAGGAAAGTGAACAAGGGGAAAAACAAGGATGGGGGTTTGTTGCAGTATTTTGGGCAATGATTGAAAAATGGTTTGGAAATGTTTTGGAAGTTTACAGTATTTTATTGGAAATTTTGGGGGGGAAATTATTTTGGTTTCTCATGGATAACAAGTACAAAGGATTGCATATCTGTTTTTGACTGTCCTAAATAAAGGTGACCTTTTATGCTACAATTTATATATGGTGTGGATTGTTCTTATTGCGCGACACGTATGTATGTATGTTCTCGGTCATTTACAACAATATCCAGTGCTTGGAGCGAACAACACGCGCGCACAGATTACCAGGATGTTAAAATAGTAGAAAAATGTCAGCAGGGTATTTTTCTAACATTTAGAAGGCGTAGCGACATTGGAGCTCACAGGTGTGCGAGTTTAAAAGGGGCATCGGAGCACACTGAAAATTGGCTCTTAAAGCTGAAAATCCACAGGATCACCCGGCACTCTCCTCGCATTACACCCCTAATGTAGGATACGACTCACCTCTTTTAATTCCTGCACGGACATCTCTGGCCAATGATATTAAATGACTTCTTCAGACACGTGTCCCCGGTTCCGTGCTGACCAAACAGAAAGGAGTATCACAGAAAGGACCCCACAGTTATATGACGTCCGTCACCTTCTTCCGGGTAGACGCTTGAGAGACAGAGTCCAACCCGTGCTACTGCGCATGTCCACAATGCAAGATGCAGCACTGAACGGGCTTGGAGTCAGCGCCGCGGCGTAGCTTTCTTACAGTCTTACTGCGCGTGTGCTTAACCTGCAATTTCTACTCGCAAGAACGCCTTGTAGATAGATCTATTGTTCCCACACGGGAAAGCTACGAATTCTCTTTTTCAGGGTTTAACGGTCACCCTAAAGTGTCAGAGGCACAGAGCGAGGTGCGCAATGCAAACAAAAACAATAGCAACGTGACAGCAGTCAATGGATTTCATTCTTTGAAGGTATTAGCCAGCAGTAAGTGCACAAAGAAAAAGTCACGTGTTAAATGCGTGACTAACGTCACCGGAAAGAAACTGTGCATCAATGATGCGTAAGTCAGAAGTCGTGTTTGTGTTTTTGCGTCAGAAAGGGCAGAGAAGCAGCACACGCGGGTGCGCCGGAGGCAGAAACGGAATCCCCAAGGCAGTGGAACAAGCAGGGCTTTAAGTGTGATGAAAAAACGGGGGGGGGGGGGTCTCTCAAAGGGGTGTGGTCAATGTAATTAAGGGCTTGGCTTTAAAAAAGAGTAAACATCTGTGTTTAGCATAGTGCGCCGCCCGACTTGTATTTTGCCGTTTCTGTCTTTGCATCCAAATATATGTTACAAGTAACATCATACCTACAAGTACAGGTTTATTGGCTTTGTCAATGGTTGTTAGTTGCATAAGATAAATAAGCAGCAACTATGGCTTGTATATAATATTGAAAAAGCTTCCACTTAAAGCCCTGGTGACACCAGGACAATGTTGCTGCTCCTGAGTTTCAAAGAGAGAAGGGAAATATAGAGAGGATTTCCCTTCCCCTGCAACGCTCACCTGGCATGACGTCATGCCGTAACTTCACCACTGCAAGTATACGACATTTAACACTAGTGAGAAGTGAGCAGTGTGAGCACCGCACATCGATGTGCTTGCTGTCACTGCAGTCTGGGCAAATAACGGCCAGGGCACAAAACAGAGCCCGATAGAGACCTCCTTTAAAAAACTGCCAGTGCTCAGCACTGGCGAGCACCGGCCCACTTAAAGCCCTGGGAACAAGCACATTACCTATATAACGTCAATGAAAAGTGACAGCAGAGGAGCCAATGACAATGTGTTAAAATGCGTAAGCAGCAGAGAGACCTGTGTAAAGCTCCCTTCTCTGAAACCCGGATTCACATGTAAAATTGCAAAATGCTGTCACTCAGAATGCCTAACGTGACACAGCCAATGACTGTCCTTTGGGCTGACCCAAAGTGCGAATGACAATGTCAAAAGAGACAGTGTGTATGCTAGCTAGGGTGACCAACTGGCATGAGTGAAAATTCAAGACGGCGAGTATAAAAATTCAGGATAAAGGGTCAAAATTCAGGACAGAAGGGGGGTGGCTTAGCAAGCCATCATGGCGGACGTGTGCTGAGCGAGCTCCGCCCAGCCCGCTACTTATCCTTCATTTATCCTGGCTCTCCTGACTATCAAGAGATCCTCGTGACGACCTAGCAGCACTGCAAACTCCCGGGGACACTTGGTGCGACTTTCAGGCACCTGTGACGACTGCTGGACGAACGAGTGGGGCCCGTGCGGAGTGAGGCCCAGCTACTGGCGGAGGAGCCGGGGTGTTGCGCCCGGGGAGCAGGAGGATGTGTGTGATCCTGGCGATTGCAGTGGGCTGCCCGGGGTGCACTGAGGGGAGGTTATGGCGGCCGGGAGTGTGATTGCCGCTCTGTGACTCTGCGGCGTGGCCTGTGCTGGGTGCTGAAGGGGAGACGCGGCGGCCGAACTGGGCCGCGCAGGTGAGGAGTGGCGGGGAGAGGTCGGAGTGGTGGCCCGCGCTTGAGTCCCCCAGTCATCGGGACATTTTCTTGAGATCAGCGCCTTGGCAGAAGGAGAGGTCGGTGGCGCGGCTGGGCAGTGCTCCCCCCTATACCTGGGGTAGTTGTGAGGATCGGCGGCCGAGCCGATCCGCGTGGAGAGGAGCTGAGAGGCCTACCATCGGCCCTGTTTTCCTCCCCCTCTCGACTTTCCCTTTCCCCTCCGGGGGTCCTCCACATCGGCGGTCAGGCGGACCTCGAAGCCCCTGAGCTTGGGGATTCCTGTGGCCAACAGTTAGGATGTGCAGCCTGAGGTGTGAGTAGGCCCCCCTATCGTTCACACGTGCGATCGCATCAGTGGTCAGTCGGACCGCGTGCTCGCTGCGGGGGCGGGGCTTGCTGGTGGTACAATAGGCTCTGGCTTCGAGGCTGCTCCTGGGGGCACCTGTGCAGGGCTCCGGCTGAACTGCGGGGGCCCGCCCCGGGGTGATCTCTGTGTCTGCCGCTTTGTGACTCTGTGGAGTGGCCGGTGACAGGTTCGGAGGGGGAGGTGCGGAGCCCCCTGGTCATCGAGACATTTCCCCAGTGGTTAACGCCTCGGCGGAGGGTGAGGACAGCGACGTCGGTGGGCAGTTCCTTTCCCAATACCTAGAGTTGCTGCAGGGGATCGGTGGCATATCTGAGCCGCGCGGGGAGGAGATAGGGGATCTGCTCTATTTTCTCCCCCCCCCCCTGATTCCTTTCTCTCCCGGGGGTCGCTTAACAGGCGGCCGATCAGACCGCGTGGCCCCTGAGCTTTGCGTTTGGGGTGCCCAGCAAGGGGATATACAGCAGGAGGTGTGGGCAGGTTTCGCCCACCGTTCCTACGCGCGATCACATCGGCGGTCAGTCGGACCGCACGCGCTCTCTTCCCCGGGGACACCCACGTCGACGGTCAGTCGGACCCCAAGACCCTAAGGATATTGTTTGCAGCAGAACTACGCAGCTGGGGGGGTGCTTGAGGAGGGGGCCCCCCTTCTCGCCTTACTGTGTAATTACTTCAGCGGTTGGTCGGATCGCACACACCTTGTAGGGGGGCCCTTGCCGGACGTGAGCTCCTGGGGTGGTGTGCTGGCCCTGGGTCGGGGGTGCCTTCCCCCCCAGAGACAGATCGGGACCCGGATGGGTCAGTGTGTATCTGCGCCGAGGGAATCGCCGCATCAGCGCCTGGCTTGGCTTTGCCCGAAACTGCGGGGCGACCACTGAAGGCTGACATGACGAGGGACAAGGGCAGCAGTGGCTCGACCAAACATGCGCCCATTGATAAATTCACTGGCCCAGGAGCGGCGGCTGGTGCTACTGGGGGCCAGCAGGAGGCCATTCCAGACAACACGCCCTGATGGCGACGACTACTAAATCCAGGGACATGCTGGATGCCAAAATCGGGGCAGTGGGCTCTGACGTCATGCTGATGCGACAGGATTTGCGGAATTTTGTGTCCCGTATCACTGAAGCAGAGACCCGTATCTCTGGAGTAGAGGACGATGTCACGACTCTGAAGCAAAAGGTGGCGAGCATGGAAAATATTCAGAAGGGCTTGGCGCTCCAAGTTGAAGATGCAGAAGGACGGGCCCGGCGGAACAACCTGCGATTTGTTGGATTTCCAGAGGGATGCGAAAAGGGCAACATGGAACATTTCTTTACACAATGGCTTGAAAGCTGGATCCCTCCAGAGGCCATGTCCCGGTGCTTCGTTGTGGAGTGGGCTCATAGAGCGCTTATCCAGATACCCCCAGTGGGGGCCCACCCACGACCAGTGATTGCAAAACTCTTAAATTATCTTGATCGAGATGCCATACTGAAGCAGGCCGGGGCCAAAGAACCTCTGCTCTATGAGAATACACGTATCCTTATATTTCCGGACTACGCGTGGCTGGTACACCTCAAGCTACCATACGCCCTCTTGTTCACGGCTCGTCTGCGGGTGGTGTACCGCTCCCGCACCCACTTCTTTGATACTCCGGAGAAGGTATTCAAATGGACGGATGAAACAGTTTAAGTAAGGGTGCATACGCCGCCTGGGCGGGAGTCGGATTCCTCATCAAGCGAGGTGGCGCCGAAGGGACCCCAAGGATAGCAGCGGAGGGGTGACAGACGATCTTGATCCCGGCGACGCTCCACGTCCTTATCAAGGTGGTGCCGTGGAGTTCTTCTAGCTGACTTGGTGGATGCCTCGATCTACATTTGTTGGGGGAGTTTCAATGTGGGCTGAATCCCCACCTGTCTGGTACTAGTTGGGGATATGCATGGAAGACATGGGCTATAAGTTGGGGACCCATTGGCTGGGGCGGCCCTCGTCCCCCCGTTGGGGACTGGGAGCCAACCCTGCCGCGACAGATACTTCAGCGTTCTTGAGGTATGGGGTGGGGGGTTTGTTGGGGGAGGGGTTGTTTCAGGGTCACGAGTTGCACTTTCACGATGGGTCCACTACACTACACATGCACGCCTCCACGGCCCTCCGTCCGCTTTATGGTACTGCCCGCTCCCTAATGGCTGTTCGGTCTGAGGGGGGTCAGGTGTAGTCCCTCATTGTCAGTTGGAACGTGCGGGGGCTCTGGGCAAAATTAAACGTGGGGCTATACTACGTCAGCCAAAGAGGGCCAGAGCCGGTATCCTCTTGCTGCAGGAAACTGCAATGGCCCTATGTCTACAGCGATATGGGTATCAGCAGGTTTTCCATGCCGGGTTTACAAGGGGCTCGAGGGGAGTAGCAATACTGGTGCACCCCAGAATCCCATACGTACATGCAAAACAGTGGGCTGACACGCAGGGGCGCTACTTGTTTATCCGAGGTACGATTGGGGAGGACCCCCTGATACTGGGCTGCGTGTATGCCCCCCCCTTACAGTGGACGCTGGTAGAGAAGCTGCTGATCTTATGGGCCGACATACCTGATGCAATATCTGTGGTGGGCGGGGACAGGAATGATGTTATGGATGTGGTCAAGGACAGGAGCAAGGCCGGGGGAGGCCCAGGCGGTGGCCAGCCAACAAAACTGTACTCTATGGCAGTGGGCCTTGATTGGGTAGATACGTGGCGGCGCGTGCATGGAGATAGACAAGAGTACACTTATCTCTCGGCGGTTCATAAGTCCTTCTCCAGACTCGACTACATTTTCATTCCCCGAGTGATGGCTGGTAGGGTGGCGTCAGCTGAGATCCTTCCCCGCAGTCTCTCAGATAACTCCCCGGTGTCTGTTGAGCTGCAGATAGGCAGGGGGCGACAACCATTCTGTTGGCGCCTCTCGGTGTGGCACCTGCACAATAATGAGTACGGGAAGCACATGAGCGAGGCGATTGGACATTATCTCACCATCAAGGAGTGGTCTGTCTCCAGTGCAGAGATATTATGGGAGGCTTTGAAGCCCACTCTGCGGGGTGTGGACATAGCCTGGTGCGTGGCGACCTGTAAGAAGCACAGGGAAGAGTTGGTATGGGCGGAGGCAGATATAGAGGCTCTTGAGCGTCAGAGCCGGGAAGCAGGAGAAAAGCAGGCGGTGAGACAACTGCTCCTGGTGCAACAGTCCTATGCTGCTCTCCTGATGGACGAGGCCCGACAAGTTTGACTGGCAACACGTAGCAGGATATACCAATGGGGGAACAATTCCGGCAAGATGCTACATCGGCTTTGCCAAGGCACTTTTCACTCCCAGACCCTCCCGAGTGTATTGGATGAGGCGGGGCGCCGATTACGGACCCTGTGGCCATAGCGGAGAGTTTTGTTATTATGCGGAGCTCCATTTCACGCGGGAGTGCCTACCGGAGTCTACTATTGATAAATTCATAGCAGACCTGTCGCCCAAAGCAGTGTCGCGATCAGCTGGAGCTCCCTCTGACAGATGAGGAACTAGGAGGCTCAGCCCTGGGTGAGCTCAACTCTGGGAAGGCTCCTTGACCCAATGGGTTCCCAAGCGAGTTCTTCAAACGGTACAATTTATAGCTGGCCCTTACTATTGAGCGGCCTTGGAGGAGGCCAGGGAGACGGGCCGGCTCCACCCGGACTGCAGGAATGCAGAGGTGGTGGTGTTCCGTAAGCCGGGTCGGCCCCCGGAGCAGCACGCGTCCTATCGCCTCATTTCTCTCCTGAACGTGGAGGCCAAGGTCCTGGCCAAAGCGCTGGCTAACCGCCTCCTACCTCACATCTCAGCATTTGTACACCCGGACCAGGCCGGGTTTATGCCCCAGAGGGTGACCAAACAACAACAATGGTTCTGTTGGGGATCACACTTAAATTGAAAGACGTATTGAATACACAAATAAAACAATATATACGATGAAGGATATATGAGGAAACAAACACTGACCACAATAGTAATACAGGTAAATCTTTTAGTATAAACCTTGTAGTTAATCAATTCACAATTCCTTGAGTAGTTGTCCAAACAAACACAACATATGGACTGGATATACATTGGGTGAGTGAGTTGTGACTGCTGACAAAGTGCTGTAAACAATTAAACAAAGTGCCAAAATAATCATACATATAGACGAAACATTACATCATGAGCGTCTACTTTACAATACAATTGTCTCAAACGGTTAATTTATTTCTTTGCTTCATTGAGACTCTGTGTGGACGGATACATAAACAGAACGTCGATGTTTCGACCCTAGGTAAATGCGCTGATTTGTGTGCATCTATGGCGGGTCTTCATCAGGACTAAAAGAAGGTAGGACAGCCAGTGAATGTAAAATGAAGGAGGCAAAGTCAGAGCCTAGTGTGTGTCAGTGATAAAACAATTAGGGCACAAATACCCAAAAGTGCTCACCTTATTAGAAGTGAGTATTTCTTCCGACTGGTCCTTCAACGTGGGGGTGGAGAGTGTCAGCCGACAAACTCCATGGTCATGTATGGGCGCAAGTATTTCTATAAAAACAGCAAGCAAAGCAAAAACTCAGGCTCTGCTAGGAAAGAGTGATGCAAGCCCTCTTGGCTAATATAGTAGGCACTACGCCTACCTTTTAACGCAATCTTCTCATGGTTGAATGCACGCTCCAAAGACATTCAGCTCACGATGGCACACAGTAACGAGTCTATTCCATTCCTAGACCTCACCCCGGAAGTAGAGGAAGAAAGAATTGTGATGAACCTATTCAAGAAACCTACAGATCGGACCACACTCTTGCAATATAAATCGCACCACCCCAGGAACCTGAAGGATAACCTGCCCTATGGGCAATTCTTGCGTGTGCGTAGGAATTGCACAAGAAGAAAAGATTACTTCCAAGAAAGTGATTTGCTCATTTCCAAACTGAGAGAAAGGTGATACTCAAAGGGGCTACTCAACAGAGCCAGGAAAAGAGCCTGGTACAGGCCACGTGAGACCTTACTAGAAGTACAACCAAAAAAACGAAAAATGGACAAACTTATTTGTGTAACCACCTTTAACACAAGAAGCCACAAAATAAACAGTCATCAAAAAATACTGGAATCTGGTGGGGCCAGAAATTGGAATACCAGATGTTCCCATGTTCTCATTTAAGCGGGCCAAAAATGTCAAAGACTACGTAGACTCTTAGTTTCTGGAATCAACACCTGTACCTGACACCAGATCCCAGTTAGGTCTACCACCCTTCACTGGACACCAAAGGTGTGGCAGCTGCAAAGCATGCAAATACGCAATAACTGGGAAAACTGTCAGACATCGTAGTAAAACATACACACTCACCCAATTCACGAACTGTAATAGTCAAAATGTAATATATGCGATAAGATGCCCATGCCTACTGATCTATATAGGCCAGACAACTCAAAAAGTGAAGAACAGAATCCTGCAACACCAGAGTAGAATAAAATGCCAGGTGCAAGGCGCACCATTAGTGGATCACTACTCGACAATGGGCCACACACACAAGCAAATTGAATGGTTGGCACTTGAAAAGGTGATTCCACATCAAAGAGGCAGTAATACTGCAAACCAACTTAACTTCAAGGAATGCCGCTGGATACACACCATCGAGGCGATAACCCATGGCCTCAATGAACAGGAGGAAACCTTTGTACAGATGAGCAGACTCTAGCCTAGGCCCATACAGGTTCCTGTAACCAACCACGGTCTTTACACATTACATGGTTATCCATATAATACGTTTTATAGGTTGAGTTACCAACACAAAGTTTTAACAGGGCACCTTGGGCTAGTGCAGACAGAGATAACATTACACTATTTTGATATAACATCACATTGCCTTGTAACCATGTAATTCTACTTAGGAGTCCCTATAGTACTGTAACTATGAAACTCTAAAATTGTTGCCACCTGGCATTATATTGATAATATAACCTACGCTAAATGTATTGTGTTTCTCTTGGGCCAGTAACATGAGTCATAAAATCGACTGCCTTCTCTTCTCTCCCCCCCATTTTTTCACCCAGTAAAAAAATTATGATTACCGTCATTCTATGAGGATGTGTTGTACATAGCGTAGATTGAAACTTCCTATGAGTGTATATTGTACATAGCGTATATTGAAATGATTACTTAAAATGTACACGAATTATATGGAGAACTGTATTAAGATTGTTTAAAATTCTCACACCAATCATGCGCGTTGTTAACACTGCCAGTCCCGCTATTACATTAATCAAGTACGTCATTTCCTGAACAATTCAGTTGGCCGTATCTCCATCGACCGCTCTGGAGTCAGCTGTTATCCACACACACGATCTCACACGTACGCCGCAGGCGGCGCATGTCAAATAGAGAGCACACGTAGGCTCTGGTTGTCAGTCATCGACACGCTCAGACAGATTGAGACTTCCTCTCTGCTGCATCAGTACGTTTTGCCTCTGCGCCTTGCCTCCTCTCCGACCGTCAGGGTCAACCTTCACCCCGCGGGTGGGCAATTAATATTAGCGAGTACGGGATGGTTTTGTCTAGGTACGGGCCACACGATTAATTATCGGATGTTGTCCGTAGCGTTTTAGGCACGAATATCCCTCGTAACTAATACCGGCTGGTATTTTCATTCGGCAACACTACACAAATCTAGGATTCACGGCACATCGCCCTTCTTACTGCACTGGGCTTGCATGCGTTTCGGGCAGTGAAGTATTGCGCTCTCTGCTTGTTACAAAATCGGTTCAGGTCAATCACGATCATTCCTCTTCACTGTAAGTACGCTTATGTAAAGCATGGTATCGGCAAGCACACGCTATCTTTCTGGCAATACTATGCCCACACCACCACGAGCATGCTGGTTCAGGTTCCACTTCGATAAGCATATTGAGTAATTGAGCATTGGACGGTTGGGTTATAACGCATAGGGTTTACTGTACATAAGCACATTACCCTAGCTCACATCTAACTGTCATGTGAATAGCGCTGCATTCTACCATGTGAATAGGAGGCACTGCATGATATACACCATCTAGCTTTCACCGATGTGTGCAGCCCCAGGTTTCACGTAACCATGGGCTGATATTAGATTCCCCTACTCTTTTCCAGGTGATCTCCATGGCGGCACAGCTTATCACGATCTTCCCACCGGCTGGTGTTGAAGATTGCGTAAAAAGAAACAAGGTAGGCGTAGTCCCTACTACATTAGCCAAGAGGGCTGGCATCACTCTTTCCGAGCAGAGGCCTGAGTTTTTGCCTTGCTTGTTGTTTTTATAGAAATACTTGCGCCATACATGACCATCGAGTTTGTCGGCTGACACTCTCCACCCCCACGTTGAAAGATCTGTCGGAAGAAATACCTCTAATAAGGTGAGCCCTTTTGGGTATTCGTGCTCTAATTGTTTTGTCACTGACACACACTAGGCTCTGGCTTTGCCCCCTTCATTTTACATTCACAGGCTGTCCTACCTTCTTTTAGTCCTGATGAAGACCCGCCATAGATGCACAGAAATCAGCGCATTTACCTAGGGTCGAAACGTCGACGTTCTGTTTATGTATCCGTCCACACAGCGTCTCAACGAAACAAAGAAATAATGTATCCGTTTGAGACAATTTTATTGTAAAGTGGACATTCATGATGTAATGTTTCGTCTATATGTATGATTATTTTGGCACTTTGTTTAATTGTTTACAGCACTTTGTCACCAGCCATGACTCACTCACCCAATGTTTATCCAGTCCATATGTTGTGTTTGTTTTGGACAGCTACTCAAGGAATTGTGAATTGATTCACTACAAGGTTAATACTAAAAGATTTACCTTTATTACTATGGTGGTAAGTGTTTGTTTCCTCATATATCCTTCATCGGATATATTGTTTTATTTGTGTATTCAATACGTTTTTCAATTTAAGTGTGATCCCCAACAGAACCATTGTTGTTGTTAAGTCTCCTTACCCAGGTTCTGAGGGTTACTGGGTTACCCCATTGCTTCTAATGACAGACGGTGACCAGGCATAACATAAGGTGGGCCCATGTGGCGATGGCTGCCGTCCGACAAACCGGGGAGCCGGCGGCGCTCCTCTTGGCAGACATGAACAGGGCATTTGACTCCCTAAGTTGGGTATATTTGTTCGCACTGCTGCACAGACTTAATTTTGGCCCACGCTTCATGTCATACCTAATACTCCTATATACAGATCTGACAGCGTTGGTATGGGTGGCCGGAGCTGTCTCTTCCAGCTTCTCCATCAGACAAGGCACAAGGCAGGGGTGCCCCCTGTCACCGTATTTATTCGCCCTGGCTATGGAGCCGTTGGCGGCGTGGGTGCGCATTGACGCACAGATCAGAGGCTTTGATAGGGCTCCTGGTCTGTCTGACAGGATCGCATTATATGCGGACAATGTCCTCTTTTTCCTTACAGCCTTGGACAGAACGGGGCCACGGCTCCTGCGGATCATTAAGATCTTCGGGGAAACGTCGAGGCTTTAAATGAACCCCCGAAAAATCCACGCTGTGCGTTCTGGGTGATCGGGGGAAAGTAGGTACATGGGCGTCCACGATTCAAGTGGCGGTGGGGGGCCTCAAATATCTGGGGGAGTTTCTCTCGGATGGGCCAGCCATCTCCTGGGAGCGGAATCTGGCACTGATACGGGAGCAAGTCCGTGCAGATATTAAAACCTGGTCGCGCATGCCTTT
Source organism: Lissotriton helveticus (assembly GCF_964261635.1). Taxonomy (NCBI): domain Eukaryota; kingdom Metazoa; phylum Chordata; class Amphibia; order Caudata; family Salamandridae; genus Lissotriton; species Lissotriton helveticus. Next base: position 1,488,361,979 of record NC_136061.1, on the reverse strand, counting down.
GACACTACGGTAGATCAGCAATATTCAAGATGGTCGCACTTCCTGGGTTACTATACCAGCTACAGAATCACCTGTACCCGATCCCAGCCAGATGGTTTCAGCTGGTGAGTTCTGTGCTTGGGCAGTTCCTGTGGGAGGGGGAGCAGTGCGTGTAGCGCTGCGCACATGCTTTCTTTCCACCTACTGCGGAGGACTCGCGACCTCGGATATTCTTTCTTATTACCAGGCCTCGCATATATTGGTCCTTAATGAATGGTGGTATGGCGACAGGGAAGACCCGGCATATGCGTTGGAGCATAGACTTAGGGGACCCCATACGCTACACACTGTTCTTCACTCTGCGTCGCTGCGGGCCGCGCTGCCACCAGCCACACAGGTAGTGTTACAAATTTGGAGGCTGGCATTGCGGCGCATGGGATGGTGGAATACCCTGACCCCAGAAACACCCTCTGGCATAATGGGCACCTACCCGACCTCACGGCCCTACAGGGCTTCCGGGGCCGGGATGCTATTGGTATCTCGACTCTGGGTGATGTTACGAGGGACACAACACTCAAGTCCTTTCGAGATTTGCTGGAGGAATTCTGCATGCCCCGGTCCCAGTTTTATCGGTACCTTCAACTCCGTCATGGGCTGTCCCCCAGCCTAGAGGGTCTGGAATCCCTCCCTAAATTCAGCCCGTTGGAGGCGAAGGTTTTCATGGGAGACAAAGAAGATAAACCGGATTTATCAGTCCCTGGTTACTCATTGGTCCCCCACACTTCAAAGGCTCCGGGGGGATTGGGAGGAGGACGTGGGCACACTGGAGGAGGAGGATTGGAGGGAGGCCCTGGCTGCCCCCAGGGGAGCAGCCATAGCGATGCGTCTCCTCCTCATTCAATTTAAATACCTACACAGGGCCTACTTCATCCAGGTTCAACTGTGGTGGGCGGGGCTGATTGCCTCCCCGGAATGTCTTCGATGTGGTCGGGAGGAGGGTACATTTATACATACCGTCTGGCAGTGTCTATCCCTGGACCGATTTTGGAGGGGTTTTTTTCCCTGCCTGTCGGAGGTATTGGGGTAGGGGCTCCCACGTATGCCACAGTTCGCCCTGCTACACGTCATTGAGGGAATAGGGGGCAATGTTTATAAAAGACATCTTATGCAACTGGGCCTCACATTGGCAAAACCTGATATAGTCAAGGTGTGGAGGGATCCACGGGCCCCTCTGTGGCAGCATGGGAAAATGGCCTGGACTTTTGTATGGGGCTAGAACAGCCAATTTTTGTAGCCAGGGGATGCCCACGTAAGCATTATAAAATATGGAAACGTTGGGCAGACTATCGTGGTCTGTGGCTGGAGCCTCCTCTTGTGGTGGAAGACCTTCCATTGGAGTAAATGTTGGGGCACATGGGTTTGTTCTGGTGCAGGGCGGGGGATCCGGGGGTGTGTGTATCTATGCTAACATTCTTCTGTTCTATATACGACGATCGTGGACTGGGCTCCGTGGACGTTGTGCGACTCTGGGGAGCGAGGGAGTGGGGAGCTGGGGGGGTCTTAATATTCTTATTGGTATACATAGTCATGTATATTTGTTGTTCCTCTAAAAAGTCAATTGTTTCCTTGCTAATGTAATGTTTGATACTACAGTTGTTTCTGGGGTGCAGAGCCCTGCAACATATGTGCAATTTGACAATAAAATTAGTTTTAAAAAAAAATTTCAGGACAAAACTTTGGGACAAAAGATAAGTTTTATAGACACATCATTGCCATTGTGAGATGTAAAGCAGTGCCCATAGGAGGTAGCTAATTAGTGCCTACAGTGCTGGACTAGAGTGCAGTCCTCAGAGTGTCCAGCTTTATGAATCAGATCACTTCAGGTATTCCATTTCTGTTCAGCTGGTGATAACTTGAATAGGGGCTGTTACAGCACAGAGTTATGGATAAGACCCATAGTGGACAGGTCTTATGTGAGGGTAAGAGCATTAAGCAAGAAAAGGGAGTTAATAACCAATCTGCATGAGCTATAATTGGCTGAACACTGCTGAGCGTTATTGTATTATTGTGGGTCAGAGTGGTTGGAAAGGAATTGACATCAGTATATAATGCCCTGGATAGCGATATATCATCTGTACTATGTATGGCAGGGTGTCAGAGTGTGTTACATCACACAAATATTATATAGAGACAATGACTTAATCAATCAATATTTACTTTATTCGATTCAAGTATTAAATCATAAAAGCACAAGAAGTATCATTCAACATTTAAAAATAAGCATTCATAAAATCCATTACAATTTCCATAGATATGAAATAACAGACAGATTTCAAAGTGTTAGCCGCATGCTCAGGTAGTAACAAAATCATCTTGTGAATCAGTTAGTTTCAACAAGAGTTGCACCTTGCATCGATGACCTTTTTCTGACCACCCCTTTCTGATATTTTCAATGTGACTAGTGACATTTTCATCAGCTAGAGATTGAAGCCTTATAAATGCGGGTCAACATTGCCTCAAGCCTAACATCTTCAAATAAGGCACAATCTATCTCCTCCTAGGTACAGTATAAAATTTACAAAAAAACATAATGTGGATTGTCGACTAATTAGATACAGTGTGACAAGGACAGGAGCAGGGAGAACGTGACCAGTCGTTTAATTGGGGGAATGTAACCAGGTTGTGAAAGTTGCCTAAGCGTAGGCACGTCGGTAAGAAGCTATCATAATTACTTGCGGTACACAATAAATACGGCTGTTTAAATCAAGAGTAATTGATTGGCTCTGACTGTCTGATTCATAATGTTAGAAGACAGCCTGATCGTCTCCAGATGATTTAAACATAATGTTTTTAAGTCCTTCCTCGAGATATGAAGCATGGAGTCAGGATTGTCAAACAACTCAATGTGGTCAAGGTCACCAAAAAATGTTTTAATATATGCGAGCCAGGGGATGTAATTTACCTGCTGCAGTTTCAAACAATCTAAAATCACTTCCCGATTTAGGCCTGTAGACACACCTGTCCAGACCTTATGCTATAATAAAATCGTCTGGATTTTAATAAGGTCAGACAGGTATGGCAGGCCCAGTTTGGCATGGCAGATGTAAGAAGCTGTGCTATCAGGGACAGCCAAGAGGTATCTCAGAAACCTATTTTCAACTTGTTGGAGTGGCTCCACATTTACATGGCTCCAAATGCCAACCCCATACAAGGCAACAGAGATACATTTGGCTTTATATTTTGCCAGGAGGTCATCAATAGAGTGCTTTCCCAACCTCCTTGCAAAATTAATCAGAGGTCCTGTAGCTTTAGCAAAAAGTAATTTTCTGCAATTGACAGCTTTTGCCCACAAACCCCTATTGTCAAAAACAACCCCCGGGTATGAAAAATGATCTACAAAATCAAGTTTCCCTCTATGTATGAAAATATTGTGTCACTTTTCACTGGGCTTCCTACATTTCATGACAAAGGTTTTTGAGATATTAACTTTAAGGTCCAGGCTAGACATATAAGATACGAAACTCGTCTCTATTTTTTGCAGACCGTTCGGGGTGCGGGCTAACAGGAACGCATCATCGGCGTATAATAATACGCCAATTGTCCTGTTGCCAATGCTGGGCAGGTCTATAGAGGGTAAAAAGGAATGATGCAAGCACACACCCTTGCCTCACCCCCTTTCCAATGGGAAGACTATAACTAAGCTCACCCATTCTGCCATAAGGAACCCTAAACTCTAGATAGGATTGTTTTAAGTAATTAACTAATTGACCTTCTACCTCCATTTCCTCTAGAATTTGCCAAAGCTTTGACAATGATTCATAAATGTGAAAGTCAATGTAGAAGTAATGTCACTTAATACAATGAGGGCTACAAGGTGTAGGAGTCAGATGTCATCCATACTGGTAGGTAGTGGTGTAGGTGGGGCGACGGGAGGGTTGCCCTGGATGCAATATTCTTAGGGGTGCAATATTTTAAAAGAAAAAAAATTGGGATGGTAGGGACTCGAGTCACGTCGATGCTGTTGTCTGTAAGTGCAAGTTATGTTGTCTTGCCTGCCTTTCCCCTCAGAATGGTTGCACTTAGTCGTGCCATCAATCAGTCAGGGAATTTTAAGCATGCTATTCACCCATGAGGGTCTCAAGGCACTGGTGGGGGTGGGCTGCAGGTCCGGGTTAGCCGAAAAGCCCGGTCTTGAAGCTCTTCCTGAAAGTGTGCAGAGTAGGGGAGCGCCGGGTAGTGATGTAGGAGAAGGCTCTTCCACCTACTCTGGTTCGACAGCTGCGGAGGGTTTCTGCTAGGGCGAGGTCGGCTGAGTTGAGGTTTCTTTTGGATACGTGGAAAAAGCCCTCACACATCTCTCATGGCCTCGGGGCAGGTGGAGGGCTGCTCGCGCTGCTTCCCGGTGGCATGGGCGCAGCGCCGACTAGCAGAACGCCTTTTGTGGTACCACAGCGTCATACAAGGAATTAGTTTCTACTTTTTGGCAGTCGGAGCATTTCAAGGCCGAGTTCCACGCTTGCTGCCTGATGTCATATGTTGGTTTGGGATGGCAAGTTGAGTCAATCTGGGGTGTGGCATCCATTATTTCCTTCCTCCATCATTCAGCCTTTCACCATTCACTCTGTCCTTCCGTCTGTGTGCTCATCCATATCCAAACCTATTCAACCATTTCCAAACCTATCCATCATCTATTCTTCCATCCATAATTTCACTCATCTCTCCATCCACCCTTTCACTCATCCATCCATCCATCATCGATCCACCTTTTCACCCATCCATCCTTTCACTCATCCATCCATCTTTCACCCACCTATCCATCCACTCATGAATCCATTGATTGACCCTATCAGTCAGCCTTCCTTTCACTCATCCATCCATGCTTTCTGTCAACCATCCATTCACCCTTTCACTCATCCATCCATTCTTTTGCCCATCTACCCTCCCTTTCACTCACTTATCCATCCTTACATCCACCCTTTCATTCATCCATTCACCCTTTCACTCATCCATTCACCCTTTCATCCATCTATCATTTCACACATCCTTCCACCCGTTCACTCGCCCATCATCCACCTTTTCACTCATCCATCCATCTTTTCAATCACCCATCCACCCCTTTACCCATCCTGCCACACTTCTACCCATACATCAGCCTTTCCACCCATACATCTATTTATTTACCCTTTCTCTCATCCATCCAGCCATCCTTTCTCTCATTATCCATCAATTCACTCTTTCACTCATCTATTCATCCTTTTACTAATCCATTCAGCCATCCACCCATTCCTCCACTTACTCACTCACCCACCTTTTCAAATTAATTATGAGGTGAGCCTTTGTCTGCAGAGTTGCAGACAGAAGAGGCCCATCAAGAACTTCACCCTTGCTGTAGTTCCTAAAGCAAGTGGTGGGACCGGGGAGGGTTCACTATGCCACTGCACATAGGCAATCTGAAAACTTGGAAGTCATGAGTCATGCATGATGCACAGTGGCAGGACGTGAGGTGACTATGACATGATGTTGTTTCCAGGGCTTTAAGTGGGTTGAAAAAACATGGGGGTCCCTCCAAAGGGCGTGTCCGATGTAATTAAGAGCGTGGCTTAAAACACATAAGCTAAAAATATGTGTTTAGCATAGTGTGTTATGTTATGTTATGTTACTGGATTTTTAAAGCGCTCTGTTACCCTGAGGTGTCCTGGCGCTATACGCTACCATCCAATAAGGAAACTGTGACTGTTTGGCCGGAAACAAAGTACATGAATAGCCAGGTTTTTAATCCCTTTCTAAAAGGGAGAAACTCCGTTGAGTTTCTAAGAGGGAAGGCTGTTCCATACCTTAAAGGCACAGTAACGGAAACTCCTGCCACCCCAGCTAGCTTTACTATGGCGGGGAAGAATGACTTGTTTGGCTTGCATGAAGCGTAGCGCTCTTCCCGGAACATACCATTGTATTGATTGTTTCAGGAAGTCAGGGCCGATGCCATTGAGGGCTTTAAAAACTATACACATGCCCTTAAACTGGATACGTGATTCAACAGGGAGCCAGTGAAGGGTTCTAAGATCTGCCCTCACCGAGACGAACTTAGGTGTGCCTGTAAGCAGTCTGGCAGCCACATTCTGCACAATCTGGAGTCTGGCGAACTGTCTCTATTAGATGTTAATATAGAGACTGTTACAGTTATCCAGCCGTGAGAGAATGAGCGCTGTTACTGCTGTTTTTAGGCTATCATCCAGGAGGAGGAATTTTATTTTTCGTACGACTTTAAGAGTGAAGAAACTGGAAGAAACCACCTTGCTGATATGGTCCCCGTAGACGAGTTTAGAATCCAGGGTCACTCCATGATTTTTCGCCCTTTCCACCGGGACAGGGGCCGCACCCATTATATTTGGCCACCAATCAAGAATCCAAAGGTTGGCAGTGTTCCCAAATAGGATGACCTAAATGCTTCCTGACTGGTACTCTGCTACTTCTGTTATTGCATCAACATATATAATACATTACACCTACAACAAGCCAGGACTGTTGGCTTTGTCAATGGTTGTTAGTTGCATAAAATAAAAAAGCAGCAACTATGGCTTTGTTGTATATAATGTTGAAAATGCTTCAGTTCCAAAATGATGAGACTGTGAAAAAACTGACACTGTCAAAGAACTCTAGCCCCTTCTTTTTAACTTCTTTCGCAGGCTTCTTTTCATGAACTGGTTTCTGTACATTTCTTCCATCTGGTGAGGTGCAACATTATTCTTCATGTACTGTTAAAACAGAATGCCCGCCCTAGACTGAAGCAGGAGGAGGCCTACCAAAGGCTTTAACAGCCCAGACTGGCCCATTGTCATTCAGTATGTGGTAATCAGCCGGCATACAGAATGACAATGGGCGGGGTGGGGCTGCTGTTGTGCTCCGAGGATTAGTGCCAGGCTGCCCAATCAGGGAGCTGATGCTGCTTGCAGGAAAACAGTGCTGTTCCCCAATGCCCAAAATTACGGACAAAATGCGTAATGTGTAAAAGGGATCATCACTGACAACGGACGTGAGATCCAAATCACGGATGGTACTCCTTCGGACTCTGTGGGCTCTGCAACTCAGATGGTGGTTTTCCGCAGCTCCCGAGGCCTGCCCTGCTCTCTCACCAAGTTTGAGGCCAATATCCCTCGTGGGGTTGCAACAAACAAACCCCTGTGCACCACGTCCAACTTGCAGATGCAAAGCCTTGTTGGCTTCTTTGCAAGAAGATCTTCGGGCTCCAAGTAGCCCCAACCTCGAGCACCACCAGTGACCAGAATCTTCAGCCACACCGCATCATGTGCATCGTGGCCTGCATCTTTTGGTGATCTGCTTGAGGTCCTCTCGCGACTCCTGTGTTCCAGCCTGTGGGTCCACTTGAGGGTCACACTAGGTTCTTTTGGGCTCTCCTGATTGCTTGGGCCTGCCCTGACTTCCCTGCTGTTGGTGAGTGCTCCTTCTTTAATTCCTGCATTGGTTGCATTTGTCCAGGCTTGATGGTGCTCCCGCAGAACACTGACCCCTCAGCACTTGACATCCTCCGTCTGACACCTCGTGCAAGGCTCCTTGTCCTCCTCATTGTCGCCTGGTCCTCAAAGCAGAAGAGTCAAGGTCCTCATCATCCATCCTGCAACACCCAACATCAGAGGGCATTCATCTTCAAAGTCTCCTGGTCCTTCCTGAGTGACATAGACCCTGTCCCCTCTCCTTACAGGTACCTCTCATCAAGAATCCATCCTCGGATTCCACCGGACACTTCTTCCTTCTTCCACAGCAGCACTTTCCTGAAGTCCTCCATTGGGTTCAATGGCAGTTTCCGACACCACTTCACACGTATGCACCCGGCTTCCCTGGTGTAGGTAACGTGGGTACTAGGGTATCCACAGTTGGGGTGGCTCTCTAACCTTTTGTCTTCCACAGGGTTTCTTCAGGGTTCACTGGAAAGGGTCCTTAATCTTTATATCTCTACCGCGACTTGCACATAGACTTGTACGGCGCACGCGGTGGTGTTTACACAGTGAACACGCTCTCCTTTGGGGTTTCCATCTATTCACCTTGGGTGGTTCCTTGGGCCCCCAGCATTTCTACGTCCTCTCGACATCATCCTGACTTGAGTCATGGTTCTTATACCACTTTTTTAGTATATGGTTTGGTTCTCCCCTGGGGCCACCGAGTATTTCGTGCTATTTACTGTGTTTCTTTGCTAAAGTATTATGTGCATTGTGTTTATCTCTGTGTAGGAAATATTTGAACGATCTAGAGAGTATTATAATAATAACATATTTTTATAAATACTTGCTGTGGTTCTTTTAATTTAATCTACACTATAAGATTGCATTCTGGTAAAACAAGCTGCTTTACACTCCTTCTGAACTAAGCTTGAAGGCTGCTGTCCTCAGCAACCACTTAGCTTTCTAAGGTTGTCTAAGACCTCTTAAATCACCATAAGGGTTGTCTGGACTGGTGCAAGGTGCCCACTTACATTAGTAGACATCCTATACCAGGCCAGCTGCTCACAGGGGGCCTAAGCGCAAAGTAGTCAAAAGAAGGCTTAGCATGGGGAGAGGCCTAGCAGCCAAGGGGTTAAACAGGGCCTCCGACTTCAACTCGGGTTAATAATGCATCTGTGGCTCATGCTGGTTTGCTCAGTTCATTTGACAGCCATGGAGACTAAGATAAGATTAGCAACAACAGAAGGTGTTTGAAAAGTCAAAATAATTGCACACATTCTTTTTTCATTTAGAAATGTTGGTACTCTTACCATTCTGTGCTGGTTTTCTAGAAGCAATTTGATGCTTGTTTAAATGGTGTGTTTTCTGCCATGTTTGCATATTTAGTGATCCTTTTGTGAAATACACTTAGTAGTTATATTTCTATTTTCAGCATCCCAATTGTAGGTGCATCAATGGTATACTGATACATCCAGTTTTAATTTTTTTGATTACCTTTGAACGTTCAAGTACCACCTGATTGAATTTAATGCCAATCAGTTGATGCTGATTTATATCATTGATTGCTTCTTTAAATTTCATTTTGGGGTGTGTAAACTCAATTTTGAAGTTGTCCTTAGACACAGTGTGACACTTCTACGTGTATGGGACTTTCAGTGTCCTAAATTTTGGGGTTGGTAACACAGGTTTACCTTGCCTTGTCTCAATGAACTCCTTATAAGGGTCCACTCCTTTGTGTAACACGTATAAATGTAAATAAAATAAAATGTAAATGTAGTGCTTATATAGCGCACGTATCACCCCCGAAAGGGTCTCAAGGTGCTGTACACATACCGCTGTGGAACCCTTCCTGGCCTTTCCCTGTGAAGTGCCATCTCCTGGGCACCCCCAAGGTGAAGCCAGGCATCCTAGCGCTGTTGGGGCCGTTGTGGAGATTAAGCAAGCTATTGCTCAGAGTTGCAGAGTGGGACCCATGCTTAGAATAGGCACTGAGGCGAGAATTATCAGGTCCGGGGAAATTTTGCCCAAGACCCGCAGAGGCGGGAATTGAACCCTGGTCCGGGCCAGACCTCTGCATCAGGGTCTGCCGCTCTAACCATTGATTCAGAAAAGGGGGTGGTGATGAACAGAGTGCCTGAATTAAGCAGCCCACTCTTACCCAGTCCAAAGATCAGGGCTTGATCCATCACCGTTTTTTAGCTCACTGCACCATCCTAGCTCAGAACTTGGCTATATGCAAATTAGTCCGTTCCTGTCCCAGTGCATGATGGGAACAGGGCAAACCAAACTACCAAGCCAATTCTTATACTGGGAAGGAAACAAGCTTCCGGGGACCGGTTTCTGCCATTTCAGGCGTCGTCGGCCCGGCTTGCTTGAATCCTGATGGTGCAATGAGCAAGGGACTCACATCTGAGTATACCCTTCCACGCTTATGGTGGACAAAATGATTCAGAAAAGGGGGTGGTGATGAACAGAGTGCCTGAATTAAGCAGCCCACTCTTACCCAGTCCAAAGATCAGGGCTTGATCCATCACCGTTTTTTAGCTCACTGCACCATCCCAGCTCAGAACTTGGCTATACGCAAATTAGTCCGTTCCTGTCCCAGTGCATGATGGGAACAGGGCAAACCAAACTACCAAGCCAATTCTTATACTGGGAAGGAAACAAGCTTGAGATCAGGGCTTGATCCATACTTTTAGGTGTCTCCATTTTAGATAGTTCTTGTTCTGTTGTGACCCCGCTCTAAATGCCTATGTTGAGGGGTCGAAACATCTACAAATAACGTGGACTGTGTTTCTAAGATTTTTGATGGTGCATGTCAACATTCGTTTCATGGGTGTGAACTTCAAAATAATCTATCATCCCTACCAGCCAAATGTATATATGTTGCACACAGCGCAAAATGCACTTTTCAATCACCATATATCATTTACAATGTGCCATTACTTTTTAGGAGCACCTTGTATAAGTATTATATTAAACTGTGTGAATTGCTCAATATATTCATAAATGAGATATGTGTAAATAAATGCACTAAAACTGATAACTGAAACTTACTCATTGGAGAGGTTTTTTTACCTTCCCTAAAATAACACTATTGCTGTGGTAATCAAGGGCTACACTACCCCCATTTTTTTTAAAAACATAGTTTATTGGTTTTTTTACATACAACATACATAGTCATATCATCTGTCAATCAACCAATGTAGCCATGCCCATCAAGATTCCTCCCCTCATCTCCTTTTGTGCTATACAATAAAATTGCTACAATGAGGTACGAAACCAATGCCAATAAACCAGTCTCAAAATTTGCTTATCCCCACCTCCCCCCCAACTGGTGTGAACCCACCCCACCTCCCCCCATGTCACCGGTGTGTACTATGCTGCAAATCTATCCTGACTTGTGTGGACAGGAGTAATTTCTTTTACTAATTCTCAATATACCTGTGACAGGTCGGGAACCCCTACTGCTATTGCGATCTCTTCTCAGTCATCTCCTGATTGATAGTTCTGTAACGCTTGTACTAATGTTTCCCATGCCACTGCCGCCTCCAACGCTTTATCATTGTTCAGTCGTCGCGCCTGTTGGTATCTAAGTGTGCTTTCGCTGGCCGCCCATTTCACAAACTCAACCCTCCGTTTCTTGCTAGTAGGCCCCACTGTCGCCTTCCAATGTCTCGTTAGTTCCCGTTTCGCCAGTAGGAGCCCCATGTCCACAAATTTACTTGTTATCTTGTTTTTCGACGTGTGTGGAAACCAATGCAAGACACTAGTGGCTATATCAAAGGTCAAGCTTCGTTCTGTGATTGTGTTTAGTATAACTCCCACCTCCTCCCAATAGGCTCCCAACGCCGGGCAAGACCAGAGCATGTGCACCACATCTGCTCCTGTCTGTGCACAGCGAGGGCACGCCGCTTCCTGTATTCGAAAATATTTCTGGATTTTTCCTGGCGTCAGGTAAGCTCTATGAAGTATGTAAAAATGTACCAGCTGGAACCTCGCGTTCTTTGTGCCTTTCCAGGCTCTACGCATAATCTGTGTCCAGGTCACTGCAGGGATAGGCTTCCCTATGTCAGCCTCCCATTTCACTCTCAGCCCCTCTAGGGGTTCTAAACCTTCATTAAGCATTCTAGAGTAGAGACACGTAACTGCCTTGAAAGTACTGGCTGCCATCATGGCATACTGGCATGCCATGGTGGTCTTGGGCTCCGCCAGCCCCTCCTGCCAGTGTACCTGAAGTGCTCTAGTCAATGCTGCTTGCAAAAGGAATCCCCCTATCTGCAGATCAAATCTCTCCTGTAATATGTGGTATGGCAACAGCGCTCCATCCTCATACAGATCTCCTAGGACCTGGATCCCTGCTTTTTCCCAGTCCTGCATGACTCCCAGTTATCGCCATGCGGTAGAGCCGTCGCCATCCCCAGCGGGATCTCGGGCGCATATGGGTGCAGGACTCCCGCCCTGCGCTGGGTACGATTCCAGCACTGCCTTATCGTCTTTTCTTCCGTGTAAAGGTCCCTAAGGTATAGTTTTTGTTGCAGCACTATGAAAGAGAGTATATAGCGCGGTATTCCCTTGCCTCGCTGCTGTTCCGGACCTCTGAATTCTTTCCCAACTGCTTGTGTTAATACCTGGAGTTGGGCCGCTAAATAATAGAGCTCGAAGTCCGGGACTGCCAATCCCCCTTCAGCTTTGGGCCTAATGAGCGTTGCCTGCGCAACTCGTCGTCTACCTGTTCCCGATAGGAAACTCACTATGAGCGACTTCAACAATTTAAACACTGAGCACGGGATCCATTTCGGGAGAGTTCTAAAAAAGTATAATAGTCGAGGAAGCGCTATCATTTTCAATAGAGCTATACGACCCATTACAGATAGGGAGAGTGTGGCCCAAAAGGCCATACTGCCCTTCAATGCTCTCACGCCACGTCCCACATTTCCTTCTAACATATCGGCGGCTGCGTGATAAATATGTACTCCTAGGTATTTCAAACAAGTGGGTTCCCATCTCACCTCCCCATCGGTAGCTGGCTGGGGCTCCCCCCACTTCACCGGGAACAAGCATGTTTTCAACCAGTTCACTCTCAATCCCGATACATCACCAAAGTCCGACAGTAACGCCTAAACTCTCGCCAATGCTCTACCTGAGTTATCAAAAAACAATAGCAGGTCATCAGCATAAAGCGAGATGTACTGCCGATCTCCTCTGCACCACAAACCATCGTGGTGGGCCCCCAGCCGGACCTTCACCGCTAGTGGCTCCACTGCTAGAGCGAACAATAGGGGGGAGAGCGAACACTCCTGTCTGGTACTACGAGCCACCGGATATTGCGAGGATATCAGCGTTCCAACACGCACCCTGGCCACAGCTGAGGTATATAACACCTTCGTCCACTGTACATAATCAGCACCCAGGCCAAAGCGCTCCATTGTTTTATATAAATATAACCATTCTAAGCTATCAAAGGCTTTTTTGATATCTATCGACAAAACCAGAGCTACACTATCCCCATAGGGACCAGTTTATTGTTTAGGAAGTAAACATCAGTTAGGCACAATGATATGCCCCGGAGCTGAGTATAGAACTAGCTGTGGTTATTGTGTGAGTCGTCCATATGTGATTCAAAGGTATTGTCCAAGAAAGATTCCCAAATCAGCATGCTCAGAAAACAAATTGGGTTTGACCTTTGTAGATAATCCTAACTTTAGACCGGCCAGCGTCTTCCTGAGTGCCAGAAAGCCTTTTCTTCTGGGTACAATGTCCATGGCGAAGTCTTGGGAAATGGACATTTTAGAACCATGCCATGAGCACAGTTTGACTTTCTGCATATGTGTCAAGATGAGTCAGAGTGTTGATGATCCAAAAGTTTGAAGACTAACACTCGGCAAGGAGTTGCGTCTGGTTTTAAAAATGGTGATCCTGTGGGCACGTTCAGGTTCAAAGTCTTTCATGAAGGTGATGCCAAGAGTTGTTGGGATCCAGGATTCCTGGAGCTTACCACCAAGGGGGGCTTGGGTTCGGATCCTTCCAGTAGGCTGAAGATTCTAAGATTGCTGTGCCTATTATGATCTTCCAAATAAGTAATCTCACATTTAAGGGAGGTTATTAATAAGTCGTGTTTTACCAGGTGTTTAGATTGAGTTGTAATACGATCTTCTGCCATGCTAATTCTACCATCACCATTAAAAATTTTAAAGATAAGTTCTTTAGGATTCTTTCTGATACTGGCAATTTCCACTAGTATTTGGTCTGCATTTGTCTTTGTGCTCTGTGCTATATAATGAACATCATTTTGTTTTTTGAGGATTGCCCCAGGTGTAGTAGAATTATCTTGTTTTTCTTTGATTGGAGAGTCAGGGATTGGTAGTTCCTGTTTAGATCTTTTAAGATTGCCTTTCCCATCTTTTTCCTTGTAATCTTTAGATTCCGCAGTGGTTTGAAGCTGTGAAAATTGCTATGAGTAATAAGGCCAGCGAAACAGCAGTAACGTGGGTACCTTCCTTAAACAATCTAGAAGGCCCCACAGAGGGAATCCAGATAGTTTGATCTCATGCCAGTATATGCAAGGATCGTCCAATAGGTGCAATGCCAGGCACTGCTACCTAGAAGCCCAGGAACAGTGGTGCACAAGAGCTGCAGTAGGGAGGACGGACATGCCACTCAGAGCCAAGTGTCCAATGCAAGCATACAGGGCCCAGTATCAGGTGGAAATTAGATGGTCTTGCCAAGCAAAATGTTGGATAGCCCCCTTGCCTTGATATATTAGTATATCCCCTACTTAGGGGTGGTGGTAGGTCCTCATATTACACTTACTGAGTTGTGGGTAAGTACGCTTATGATGCTGAGAAGTAGAGTATCTTTAGTGGGTCAGAAGGTGAATGCAGTACTGATTCGGAGACATGAAATACCCTGGTAAAATACCTGGTGCAAGTACCTGCGAGTCTCGATGTTCTTCCACCACTCACAGGTTAGCCATGTGGTTAATGATAACAGATGCTACAGGGAACTGCCATTTTGCTTGCCATGCGGTGTGCCATCAGTTGAATAACCACATAGCAGTTAAGACAAGGGAGAGTGCATGCCAGCTTCAGTGGTCGTTCTGAGTCCTCAATGCCCACTGGACTGTAAAAAGGGCCAGCACCCACCTAAACCTAATGCTCCGACACTGCCGACACAGTCCGAGGCACCGCCATTTTGCCTGAAGGGCAAGGCTGCTTTTAGGCCAGTGGGGTGCAGCAGGGAAATATCACATCCTGGGCAGAACTGAGCTTCAGAGCCCAGAGGGCATCATCAGTCCAGCCAATGGCCTCCACGGGCAAGATATACCAGCACAGCTGTGTTCAAAATAGCGCGAAGCAGCGGGCGCTCGGAAGCTCAGTGTAGAGCCACCATCTTGCGCGGCGTAACTGCATGAGTCTAATTTCTTAGCACACGCTTAAAGCGTCATTAGATAGCTCTACTGCGACAGTATTTTATGGAAAATGTATTTAAGCCAATCGTGGCATGTTTTCCTGAATTCCTGTTTGTCTGTTATGACATGGATATTGTTTGTTAATTTTTTTTAAGCACCATACAGTAAATCTTGTTTCCCCAGTGATATCGCATCGATAGTCTGAAGAGCTACAGTGAAAAATATAGACTATGAATTTGTTTTTGTAGCAAGGCCTAGTTGAATCTCCTACCAGGTAGGACATTTCAGAGCTGCAGGCTAAGCAGGACTTAGAGAGAACATATATTTAAGAAAAGGCAGCTTTTGCACCAAATGTTGCTCCATTAGCCTGAATCCCAAATGTTAGGACGGAAAAGTCCTTTGCATGGTAATGGACGTAATTGGGGTTAGAATTGTCTTGGCTTGAAGAAGCTGTCTCTAAAATTCCCAAAAAGTAGGAACTTAAAGCATTCTATCGGGATGCTAACTTAAACTAGGGTAACGAGGTGCACAGAAGTCTTTTTTTAACATAAAGACAACTGTTCCTACGAACCATAGTTGGATATGATTAGCAATGTATCTGACAGGAAGCATTTTATTCAGTTTAGGGTGGGTTTCCTGCCCTTAAATACCTTTTGTTCTAGATAGAAATCGCTGTCCACCCACGATTATAGTTACCTATTCGGTCTCACATTAGAGAAATCTATTGCACACTTCCTATTCTTTGGCCCGATTTATGCTTGCGCTGGACAGTAGTGGGTAACACCAACCTGCTGCAATTTGGAAGTAAGAGGGCACATAGAGGCCTTGAGAATCTTAAAAACGGATAGTGGCAGCACCACTATTTGCCCTATGGTGAAATATCTAAGGTGTGTATGGCAGATCAGGGCCAGACTCCTGGCAAATATTCTCCCAGATAAGAGCTGTGATTCTAGTGTACAGTGTAGGGGTTGATTAATTCTATCCACAGAGAGGGTGGGGGTGGTAGTGTTAATCAATCAATCAATCAGGGATTTATAGAGCGCACTACTCACCTGCTCACCTGTGAGGGTCTAAAGGTGCTGGGGGGGGGGGGGGAGGGACTCTGGCAGTTCCAGTCATCCGAAAAGCCATGTCTCGTCTTTTCTGGGAAGCCTATGTCAGCCATATGTGGGGGTACCGTGAAGGATTTTGTTGTCTATGCTCGCCCTAGAAAAAAGGCTTTGATGCCAGTCAAAGCAATCTTTGGCTTGATCAGTCTTTGTTATAAACATTGGTACAATGTCTCTTGCTGCTTACAGATGATCTTACCATGTGTTAATTAACATAACATGTATTTGTAAAGCACACGTTCACCCGGAGGTATCTTGGCACTGAATAACAGATGTTTATTGTTACCCAGCTCAATGGTACTCATTTTATCGACCTGAGATGGATGAAAGGCAAAGTGAGCCCACTGGGGTTTCGAACCTGTGACCATGAGGTCGAACACATACCCCTGCAATGGGCACATCAGTCCACTGACCCACCACACCCATTTTTATGCTATTATTGCCAAATCAAGTATTTTATTTTTCGTACTGTACATCTGGTAGTGTGTAGTCTTTTATTGGATGAAACCAGCTAGTTTGTCAACTTGGGGGCAAATTAAAGCAATTAAGAAGCTAGGTATTACGAGCATTTTATACACTTGAGCTGTAGTTTTGGACTGATGTATTGTAGCCAAGGAACGTCTTTTATGTAAACCTTATATGTTTTTGAACAACGTCCTTTGGCACATGTAAATATATGTATACATTTGTGTCTAATGTATAGTGGTGGCCACACATTGTATCCTTACGTGTATTTTAAATGTGCTCTTAGATGCTTTAATGGCTTTTTAACCTAAATAAAGCTGAATTGATTGATTGATTGATTGATTGGTTGGTAATAGACGTGCACCCCGCCCTGAGTGTCCAACTGTACAGTTGTCTGGATCCCCAATGCTGATTTTTGTTGTCACAGGCAAATACTGATCATGCATAGGCATGTCTCACTGATTGTGGTCTTGTTGGACCGAGGAGGGCCGCCCACAGCACTACCTTTATAGGGGTGGAAGGCTACCTCTTTCACCAAAGAGTTATGTAGCGGAAGCGCGGTGGTGGCAGCATACAGTGTAGTGATCAGTAGGCATGAAGAGGTCCTTTTTAGGTCGAAGCCTGCGTTGCAGCGCATGCGCTGTCGCAGGCGAAAGTTCTTGTTAGCAAGAAGGGGCATGAAACCACGCCCCTTCTTCCATTGGCCGGCCTCGCAAAACGGAGGCCTGCCACTGGACAAAGCCCGTGTTCGGATGATTTGTCCGGCTGTGATCCCACCTCTCAAGGACTGGGTGACGTGACTTACAGTGTCGCAAGTGTATTTTCTAAAATATCGCCATGGCAACCATGAGTGAGGTCACCAGTCCGGGAGGGGCGGGATTCATTATCGTGTTTCCGGCTATTTATTTATTTTTTGCATTTTTGCAGTCATTCCTGCGCGTTCCTCGGCGGTGGAGGAGGTAGGGGAGAGGCGCTGCTGGTTTAATCATGGTATATGGGGCTGAGTAGCTTTCTTGAAACCCACTTTATAGATACCCTTTAAGACAATGGGTGAAATAAACAGATCAGTGTGTGAGTACTGAAAACATAAAGGAAGACAGATTTATCTCAGAGCCTCTTTGCTAGCCTATGAAACGTATGTTATGATGATAGTTAGGATTTGTATCGTTGATGAGTTGAATTAATCAAATAATAAATATTTTGACTGAGTACTGAAAATGCAAAGGAGTTGACACATTTCTTGATAACCTATTGTGGAACATGTCGTCGTCAGCACGCAAGATTCTGATTCAGAATGATGAAGCTGTCGGATACCACGAGAGAACCAAGAAGCTTAAGTTGGAGTCTCAAGGCAAGATCCAATTGCAAAAGTCGCCGAAGGAAAGACAGCCGAGCCCCACGTTTCCTTTGAGAAGATGGGTGGGGATTTCAATTAGAGTCTGAGATTCACCTGGTCTGGTTTTGGTGTTTTTTATTTTTGGCTGCATTGCTTGGTTACCTGTGGAGGAAAGACTGAGGGCAGGGATGCCTCCAAGGAAAAAGAGGGCTGTTCCGGAAAAGGGAGAAGAAAATGGTGGGCCTGTCGCTGTAGTCGCAAATTCGATTCGGAAGCACATTGGAGAGTTACCTCCGGTGCAGGAGGACCTGCCAGTGACACCTGTCCCTGAAGACGCGTCCCCAGAGCAGGTGCAAGCTGCTCAAGCAGAAGACCCTTACAGCAAGATACAGAGGAGAACCTACGACGTTTACCCGGGTGGTGTTTCGGGGGTTCAACAGAAGGGAAACCTTTGTTGTAAGAGTGCGCCCGCATTGGTAGAGGAGACCAGTACTAGAATGGCTGCGTCCGAAACCGCCCGGCATGCTGCAGGCTCCTTCTACGTTGGCGATGCTGAAACCTCGCCACAGGGTCTGCACGAAGAAACTACTGCCTCGGCCCACAGTAAGGATGACACCACAGGTAGTTCAATGTTCTTGTACATTGGTTTTCGAGAGAGCCTGATAAATGTGTAACGTGTCTGAAAGGTTGTCTCTTTGTTGGTTTGGGGGCAGGGTGTGTTTATTTTTGCAATAAGGTTATTTCAAATTTTTCCACACGGAGCCAATTTACCAAGCACCCCTGTTACTTAAGTAAAGTACAGTTTAAAAACTAAACATTTTTACGAAAGAACACTTTTTGACGGCAGTATTCAAGTGGAACTCTCCATTTTAAATGGCTTACGTGCAGTAGCTGTTCCGGTTCGGCCTTTACATTTTAGAAAGTGTTATCTTGGTTTATTTGGCTCCCAGGCAAGGTGTGATAATAGTGAGTTACAGTCAGTCCTGCTAGACTCGCGCAGTACGCAAGGACGCATTGTGCAAGGATTCATAGATCCCCGGCTAGATCTGGGAGCATTGCCGGAGCTGCAGGTGAAGCTGCGACCTCCATACCTCCAAGCTTCCTGACCAGGGGGTCAGCCTGTAAAAAGGTGAGGAGACCGAGTGTGGAGGGCGTAGCGCCCCTCGGTGGAGAGCAAGCCCGTGCCCCCCCCTGCGGGGACGGCCCAGCTAGTATTGGGTGTGGATTGTGGGATGGCCTGGTGAGCTCCGTTTAGTCTCGCGTTTCCCTTTTGCTCGCTTGTTTGTTCACCTGTTTCTGCTTGCTTGCTTGCCTTCTCACCACTTACATGCTCACCTCTACCACCTTGTTTACTCAAATATTGGTCCTCATACCCTGCAAGGCAATTTGGGAGATCGTTTTATTTGCATTTATCTGTATCCACTTTAAGGACTTACGGGGGTTGTAAGTGGGCCACAAAAGGGGGGGTCCATATAAATCCTTCCTGTTAAATGTCGTTCTGTGTGCTCCTGTGATCTCAGCTCCTGTGATCTCATTGTGCAGCCATTGCTATTCCCTTCCCTGGGGTAATCTTCCTTTTTCCCTTTTGGAAATTGTTGGGTGGTTACGCCAGTGGTAATTGTGGTACCAGTGTTACAGTGGTTATCCGCGGACTAGTAACAAGGTTAGTTTCTGTTTGACGCCACAAAACTTGCTGGTGATGCCCTCCAGGTGCCTGCATTCAGGGCGTCCTAATCGCTCCTTCAGGATCATCCGCAGCGTCACTGGGGTCCGCCCCAGGGCCAGCTAGATGTAAATCCGATCACACCAGCCCCCTCAAATGACGAAAAAACCATCAAGCGAAAGAAACCCAGGTGTCACCTGTCATATTTGAAATCCCATCCCACTGTGTTGTCGATGTTCTCGAAGGCTTATATCAGAGTAGAGGGAAGAGGATTGTAGGTCCATTCGGTTCCCCTGGACAGATACGCAATAATCCAAAATAGAATGGACACTAGTTTCTACAAAACCATTGGTTTGTACTCGAAAACCCTCATAGACATCCTGATTTTATCGTTGCGGTGTATCTTTTTTCCGCCCCACCAGGAGTCGTGGCGTATTCACAGGGTAATCGATTAACGTGCTGGGTGCCAGCCTCACCCGAGGCTACCTCCGGTACAAGTAGAAGTATCCAGATATAGTGAGAAAAGGAGGTAAAAAATAGTGACTAGCCCAAATAGTTATTTATTGAAAAAAGAGAGGGGTCTAGGCGCTATCAGTAAAAAATTACGATATGGAGGTAATCATGTTACTGGATTACCGCATGTCTATAGAAAATATGTCAACATGTTTCAGCTCTCTAAGCCCAGCCGGGTCTACGGAGCTTTCGTCAGGACAAGAACATATACAAAAAAGAAATTGGATAAAAATAACTCTCACAACTTGTGTAGTTTTCGGTGATAAGTGTCGTTGGCTTATATTCAGATTTCCAAAGCTGTGGAAACAAAAGCCAACAATATTAATTATATATGTGGCTAATAATTTCGGGTTAGGCAAGCAGACATGTGAGATTGACATGTGGAGCACGAACAAACTCCTTTTTGGGAGTAGCTATCATGTTGATGCTTTCAACGTAGTATCGAGGAGGAAGAGGAAATTAAAACTAAAGTCTGAGCATAAAATTACAGATGTTCTCGAAGGGCCAGAGGGGCACAGTTCTAAAGGATAAGGATCCAGGAGTGGGGCTTCAGGTGTAGCTAATGTAGACAAGGCGGGTCTTTGATCTGCCCTTTCCAAGATGACTGTCCCACATCACCCCAAGTTCACCTATCAGAATACAGGGTAAGTAATTGCACTAACTTAGGCCATTGATGAGCGTGCTTTAATGATAGTGGTTGATGATACGGAGATGGAAATGGACACGGTTATGGAAGATGTCAAGGTTCAAACCGAAATAAATGTTGCTGCTAAGTGGTCCGTATCTGTGGGTCCGTTGACTTCAGTTGATAAAACTGGCCTTTTGAATGCTGTAGAGCCATTACCCAGCCATATTTCCTTTAAAATGACCCCCCAAACACTACAGATCGTAGACTGCAGCTTTGAACCTGGGGACTTGAGGATTATACTATGCTAGGCATAGCAATATGCATGGGAAAAAAACAAGTAATGGAGGTTTATTTGAAGACGCCTGTTTCCCAGGAATTGGCATCGCGACTGTTATCGGACAATCATGTTAGTTGCCCCCACATGCCAGATTTGTTTAGTAGCACCCCCACTAGTGTGTCCCTTGCACAATCATCGGGTCTGTGAAAGTCTGAGGTGTCTCCAAATAAACGGGTACAAGATTCTTGGCAACTATTAAACGAAGAGGATAACGGATGGGGGGGGGGGAGGAATGTTGACATACTAAATGCACTAGAGAGGATTCTTTCATCTATTTTAACCCTGCTTGAGAAATCCACAGTTAATCACCGATTTTAATGGGGGTTCAGAAGCTAGATTCTGCCAGTCCCTGGAAAAGGGTAATGATCTAAAATCTCAGGCAAGCCAGACTAATGTAGGGGTGCCGGAAATGGGAATCCAGGTAGAGGCTTGAGAAGATAAGGGGGTCGATCCCATACTATTGCCCAGAGATAGCCACACGTCATATACCGCCCCCAAAAATCAAGCGTTAGGGGACCATTTACATATCCGTAGTGGGAAACACAAATGTAACAGCACTTATGAATCCGCTGCAGGTTTACCCTATTTTTAAAAAAGGCAACACCAATATGTCCTGTGTCACAGAATCATCAATTGACCCACCCCTTGTCAAATGGCCCAGGGATGATTTAGATGCAGTTCCCCCCCCACGAGGAGGGTGCCCCTCTCACAGAAAATAAAAAGGACGGAGAGAGAAGAACAGGATTCATCGTATTACAAAGCGTAAGCCCCAAAAATTGATGTTCCCTATGGTATCCGAGGAGCCAGACACCTTGGCCTCGCTCCAAAATGGAAATTAACCTAAGCCCGCCGAGGTAAATGATGGCCAGAACTCGGGACATTTGGAGATAAATCCTCCCCCTCCCAATATTATGATAGATGACCCCTTTTGGGATGGAGTAGGGGAGACGGAAGGGCTGGAGGACCTAGGGATAACCAGATATAATGGGGGGAGGGGGGAAATACATGGGAGAATCACAAAGTAAGTATTGACCCAGTTTTAGCGCCCCATGTCATGAGAAAAGACCATGCTTTGGTGAGCTTGGCAGTAAAGACTGATTATGTAGAGCTAGATGTAGGGCAGGTTGTGGATAATGTCTACCCAATCCTTCTGAGCACGGATACTCTCCCTGTACGGATTAATCTCAATCAAGGGAGGTTTTTGGAAGGGGGACCTGACCTTGTTTCTCACATAGGACAAATGTCCGCGACGGGTATTGACCCAAAGTTAGGCAATAATGCATGTATAGGACATAGACCAGAGCAAGCCTCTAATATTTTGAATTTTGCTTCACTGTTTGATATAGAATTAGGTCCACTCAATAGAAGCTCCCTTTTGCAGTTATTATATGAAATAGAGGAGTTGCGATAGGTAATAAATAAAGGTATTGAGCGGGTTTACTTAGACCTTAGTAGTGGATTTACAAACTCTAGCATCACATTTAGCTCTGGGATTATTGCAATGCTAATTTTGGCTAACATCGATCATTTTAGAAACAAGCATTGGCATAGCCAATAGGTCTCGCTTTTGGGACCTTACAAGTGTTTAGCCATGTGACACTTTTAGGTTCCTCTGCTGTGTGCCTAACTCACCCTTGGCCTATATCCGGTAGATATAGAGTGCTGAGCAGCATAGGAGTAGTGACACTGCGCTGGATGATTGTTCTCCTGGGAAGAGTACAATACATGGATGTAGCAGTGCTATGCAGTGCATTTATAGTTAGTGCTTGTACATAATGTTTGTATATCTGTGAGGAATACATTACATGAGAGATGCAGTGCTGTGCAGTACTTGCACAAAGAAAGCATGGACCGGGTGTGCTTGCGAGAAGTGCAATACATGAAGGAAGAAGTGTTGTGCAGTGAGAACATGGTGAGTGTGTGTGCTGACAGTGTGTGCGTTTGCAGATAACCCACCATGGTACGATACAGAGACGTAACAGTACTGAACAGTGCATGCAGATTTAATCTGTGTGATGAATGTATATATGTCTGTGGTGGCACAGTGCATGGAGGAAACAGTGCTGGACAATATGTGCTGTGCATGAACACTGAGTGTAAGTGTGCCTGGAATGGTACATTACATGGAGGATTCTGGGTTTCATTTTGGGAAGCCTAGACCTGCCTGTTGAAGACACAAGGGATAGAGGAACCCCCAGACAGATTTGTGTTTTGCTGTATTCCTGTCAACTGGGTGGGACACACTGCAGGAAGGGGAGATAGACATCCCCTTTAGGCTTCAAAAGGGTGCACTTTGATTCAGTGATAGATCAGATAAAAAAAGAAGGGGCCTGGGCACATGTTAGGAAGGAGACTGGGCTGATAAAGAGAATCATAAAGAGTGGGAAAGGAAGCCCAGGATTAATCTTTTGATGCACATATCACTGTGGCTGAAATCCAGGTGTTAACTTTAGACACTCCCATGGCCTGTGTCATGGGACTATCCGCTTCTGTGGTGACAGACAACTTTTCAAGAAGAAAGAAGACAAAGGAAAGCAGAACCCCAGCATAAAGGTTCAAAGACTCAGACACCTAAATTACATTTGATGTCTTTAAATAGGTTATAGGAAGGGGAGGTTGAGACCCCAACATTGTTCATTGGTTAAGCAACCAGAAATGCTGTGTGAGAAGGGGAAGCTCTGCAAGACTTCTGCCTGTGACTATGATTGGGGGCCAAAGCATGCTAGTCTTCCTGCTGGGTGAGGGAGCATCAGGGTGAAACCAAGACCACCTGCCCTGGAGCATGGAGCACCAGCACTTGTCTGCTCGCCAATGTGCCCTGTGAGGAAGAGGAGAGCTGAGCGAGGTCCTTGTGGGTGGCCTACAGAAAGAACTCCCTGAGCGAGGATACAGCTGTGCACTGATTGGATTGTTACCTATGTGCAGGATTGAATCTGCAGCCTCTTATGCCAGGAGAGGACAGAGCTAATCATTGAGCGCTGTGTGGGGAGCTTCAAGCACGTACTGCCTCTTTGCGGTGCCCCCGTATACCAAAGGGAGTCACCATTGAGGTAAGTCTGTGTCCAGCGTGCCAGGACTCGTAAATGCCTTAGAGGCGACCACATATGCCAGGTGGGGCGTTTGGTATAGGCGATCGCATGGGAGGCCTCTTTGTTGTGTCCCGAGGTATCACAGCAAAACGGTATGCCAGGAGGGGCTGTTGGTACCAAGGTGGGAAAGAGATCGGGCTGTTGCCCAACACAAGAGTGGACTGTGACCAGCATGATGAGCCCTAATCATCGATATCTGCCCCTGATCGACTCCAGAGGACCATGGCGGATGCCTAGGAAGACGTTGGACCCTCTCTGGGCTCCTGTAAGGAGCTGAAAGACCGACCCCTCCCCACCACCACCATGTGGGAAAGTCTGACTTCCCACATCTATGCAGACTGGGAGCATCTCCGATCATTAGGGATAGCTAGAAGCTCTAGTTAGGAGAGAACATGTGCCTGTTGGTTGCTGCTGTGTTAGTCCTGGCCCCTTGATATACCTCCACAAAAAAAGTGTTGTCTAGAGATTTTCATTTTTGATTTGTGTTTTTGTATCAATAGATATGTAATTTAGCTCAGGTAGACATTGCTAATCCAGGCTGAATTGTTCTGGACAACATTTTTATTAATGGCGGATGTGTTGCAGTGATGATGTAATATTTCAGGACCAGGACCCATGAGACCTATATACTTATTTTGGTGTCAAAACCTAGGTTTTGGAGGTCAAGTAGTCTTATAGAGATAGAAAATAACTTCTCAGAGCAAGGCTTCCGCCATTTTCCAAAATGGCCGTTCTATAATGCGTTTTAGACATCATATTGGTGATTTATATCAATATTGTTTTTCTTTCAGGTTTCCCGTTGATTCAAATTCGTAAACATGAGCAAAGCAAGTGGTAGCAGAGAATATTTACTTTCTGACAGAGTGTTTCTAACTTAAAAATCTGAGGACTCCGGGGGGCGTTGCTTGGCCGCACAGCGGAATGGCTGCTTGAAATCGCAGCTCCGCCGGCCGAGCCAAGAAATCCGTAAATATATCCGCATTTCACATGCTGTAAGTCGGGCTCACCTGTCGGGAAAGCGTGCGGGGGCACTCTGCTCCTGTTTGCAGGGAAAATTGTAGCCGTGGTGCGCGAGAGGAAAGAGCGGTGGCTGCAGCTGTCCCGACATCGATGCGAGGCCTGCGGGACTAGCTGCGACCGGGGCCTTGCGTAGCGGACTGACTGGAGGTTGGCGGTAGTGGCGCCCAGTCACAGATGGCGCGGCGCCCGCTAAGACCGAAGAAGGCCGTGAGAAGATTACCGCGTGGTCCGTGGGCTGCTGGGAAGAGCCTTGGCTGAAGTGAAAGTGGAGATTGGGCCAAATCAGCGCCTGTGGTGGCGGCGGCAGACAGGAGGTGGCCGCGAGGAGCGGAGGTGAATCGGCCGGGCTGGAGATGGTTGCCGGGGGACTATGTTAAGTGGCTGCTAGATAAGGGCACCATGCGGGAAGCACTGCAGAAAGACTTGTAGCGCCTGAAGCTCATAACCTACGAGATGGCATGGTGGATTGCAGATGAGGAGTGATAAATAACAAACTAAGACGACGTGCCGGGAATTTGTGGCCGCCATTTTGAGTGGACGGTAGCGGTCTGTGCTTGGTGCCTGGGGCGGCTTCATAGAGGTTTGCGGCAGTTATAAAGCGACGGACGGTGGTATAGGGGCTGCTAGCGGAACATTAGCGCGGCCCATATTGGATGGCGCAGAGTTAGTGCTGGGCTGCCTGCACTGAAGATTGTAGACGGGACGGAAACACATCTCTTAACGATAAGACTGCGTATGGTTAGTAGGCTGGACCGTTGAAGTTCCACAATACAACCGCTCCTGAAGCCCGCTGGACATATGAGAGTTCATTATACACAGTGTTTAAACTAAGCGGCAAAACGTGCTGGGAATTGGATTACGGCCCGTGGGCCTGTGATACGTGCGGGTTCTGTTCAAGAGGCATGAGGTGTTAGATAGATCAGCTCTTCCTCGGCGGGGGACAAATACTACATAGGCCTCGTGCCAGAGGTGGTCCGCTGGTCACACGAGGGGATCCTATTGAGGTGGCGGCAGTGCGTGGAGCTGGGCCGGTGGTGTCGATCTCCCCGTCCAAAGGGAGGCACAGGGCCGCGGTCTGAAGGAACGCATAGAAGAGCCACGGTCAGGCGGAATAGCGTTGCGGGCCCCAATGCTAGCCCCCTGAGACGCGACTTGTGGCGCATTGGAGCATTTGCATGACCGACGCGCTTTGATGGTCGAGGAGGTGTAAGACACATACCACAGTGCGAAGCACCCTATAGACCTCCATTAGTATGGTGGCACTTTGGGAAACTCAGGCCACAGACAGCATATGGTAATTAATCGACTAGTGGGTGGCAGAACCAGTACATTGGCGACAGCGCGAAGACGCCGGCGTGAGAGGGACATACAGAGAGTTGCACAGGTGATCTGAGAGAGGGAGGACAAGACACTGAGCCAAGATGGGAAAACCGGAATCACGACAGCCGAAAATCACATTCGACAAGAAAACAAATAAAACGACTGACACGGATGCGACAAGGCGTGAGCTGCCGGACGAGGGCGCACAAGGTCAACTGCCGTGGCCGGATATCAGATCCATGTTTCAGGAACTGAAAACGAGCTTACAGGGCATTGACTCCAAAATGGATACTTTGGCTGACCGCATGGACAGAATTACACAAAGGATGGATAAACAGGAGGGAAGGGTCAGTGTGCTCGAAATGAGAGTTACTAAGACGGAGGAAGGCCAAACTGACATTGAGAAGAAAGTAAGATGAATGGACAAAGTGTTTGCTTTGATCTAGCAGAAGAATGAGGATTTGGAGGCGAGATCGAGGCGCAATAACATACGTACAACAGGTATTGCGGAATCGACAGACATTCAGAACATGGAAAAATATGTCGAGACTATGCTGAAAGACCTGTTCGGACCCGATCTCTCCCCCATTTTCCTTATAGAAAGAGCTCACAGGTCCTTGGGGCCCAGACCCAAGCACCTGCAAGACCAATACTGGCTCGAGTGCTCAACTATAGGGATTGTGATACGATATTACGCCTTGCAAGGGAGAAAGGAGCAATACAATACCGTGGCAATGATATAGCACTACATCCAGACTTTACCTTGCAAGTACAGGCCGCCCACAGGGAATTTATTCCTGCGAAAAAGATCTTCCAACAGACTGGTACAAAGTATGCTTTGATATATCCGGCCAAGTTGCGGGTTCAGGGCCTGGGTAGACCCACCTTCTTTGTTGATGCTAAGGCGGCGCTCAGCTATGCTAAACAGTTAGTAAAAGACCAGCGGCAGCAGAATTTATCGGAGGAAGGCCGGTCGGAGGATAGACTAAGTGACATTGAATGATATGCAGCACCCCGTACAGTATGGTAAGACCCCTGGCTGGTTGCAGCGGGACCTGTCCGAAAGCAAGCTGCTCATGGCTGGTAAGGTGTGTCTCATGTTATTATGTAGGAGTGCCCAAATTGGCCGAGATCTCGAGGTGTACACTGAGACTCCTTGGGTCCAACTATATGACGGTGGGCCCTAGATATGCATGCGTGGCATAAGTAGCTTGGCCGCCCTGTCACACGTACAGGGTAGGATGGCGGTCACCCTGCGCGCCCCATGGGATGAGTCCCACAAGTTGGACATTGTTATTGATGAGTGTGTTGACAAGGGTAGTGGGGGGGATTGCACAACCTGTTTGGGGGGTTGGTGTGGGTGGGGAGGGGTGTGAGGTAAATATGGGAGTTTCGGGGGAGGGCAGGTAGGGTGAGAAATGTACAACCTGATTGGGGGGTTGGAGTGGAAGGGGGGAGATACAGGGAGTTAATATTGTATTTTTGCCTGCTATATCTTCAGCCTGGATTGGTGAACTATCATTGCCTAGATGAGTTAACACGACCTGGTTACATTGGTTGGGAAACTGTGTTATATGTGTTAGAACTTGATGGAATACCTGCACGATTCCGGATGTCATTGACCATGGAGGGGAGGTTGATTGCTGTTGTACATATTTTTATATCGGGGTGCCTGTGAGGGTCATCACTTGTCTCTCTTGGAATATTAGAGGTTCAAATGACCGCAGGAAGGCGAGATTGATTCATTCCTATTTGGTGCGACGGGGGGTGGATATCCATTTACTGCAGGAAACACATTTGGCATCTGCTAATACAAATATGCTTAAACACAATAGGTGGGGAGTGATTGTGGAAGCCCCGTACTCGAATTATGCTAGAGGAGTAGCCATATTGATACGTAGAGGTATGCAGTGGAAAACACATTCCTCCATCATATACACGGAGGGTAGATATATCCTGTTATTAGGGACGTTGTGTAATGTACCAGTACTGATTGTAAACGTCTATGGTCCAAATGTAGATAGCTCGTCCTTTTTTCAAAATGTATGGCAGAAAATACAGTCATGTGGGCAGATGGCGATATTATGGGGTGGGGACTTTAATGTGGTTCTATCTCATCCAGCTGATAGACAAGGAGTGGCTCGCGACCACCACCCTAGAGCGGCAGCGGTATTGAGAGAGCTTATGGTGGAAGATTGCATGGTTGACACACAGAGGGCCTTACATCTGGAGGACAGGGAGGGTTCATGTGTGACTGCACATAGAAACGCCTGGTCAAGGATCGGCTATTGGTTATTGTGCAAAGATCTGCATTCCCAGGTGGTAGAGGCCGCTCATCTTCCACTGACATTTTCTGACCATGCACCTGTGCGGGTTCAGTTACTAATCCCACCGCAATATGCGCAGCCATACAGTTGGAGATTTCCATCAGGAGCGTTGTTAGATCCGGTGTTTAGAGAGGAACTTAGGGAGAAATTAACTGAATATTTTGTGTTGAATGAGGGGTCAGTGGAGTCACCGGGAACACAATGGGAGGCATTTAAAGTTGTAACAAGGTGTAACTGTTTGGCACCTAAAACAGGTGTGCTTAGGTCAATAAGAGACACACTGGAAAGACTTGAGAGAGACATTGCTGTGTTGGAGAGAGCATCCTACTGATTCCACCCAGGTAGAGCTTAGAGCGAAGCTCACATCATTCCAAGAGGAAGCGGAGAGGGAAACAGCATATCTTAACAAATACGCACAGGCCAGACGTTACAGAGAGGGAGACCGGGCAGGGAAAACACTTGCATTTTTGTTGCGTGCACCTAGGGGGGCGGAGTATATCACTGAACTACAAGGGGCAGATGGTGAGGTGGTGAGGTCACCACAAGACATACTCCACACAATGACTGCTTTCTATAGGTCACTTTATACCTCACACACGAACCCAGAGGAGACAGATATCACAGAATATTTGGACACTATCGCATTAGCATGGTTTAATAACGGTACAAGACAATATATGGACCTTCCCATTACCGTGGATGATGTGAAAAGTGTCATAGCTGGAATGCCGGCTGATAAAACCCCGGGATCTGATGGGTTAACGGCTGCTTTCTATAAAGAGTATGTTGATACAGTTGCGCCAAGACTGCATCAGGTATATTTAGAAGCCATGGAAACAGGTATACTCCCGCCCACACTCAGAGAGGCCATGATTATAACCCTACTGAAACCTGATAAAGATCCAACTAGCCCAGAATCTTACCGCCCCCGTTCGTTAATCAATTTAGATGCAAAAATATATGCGAAATTATTGGAAGACAGACCGAAGCCCATGTTGCCTCAAATAGCGCTGTCGGATCAATCTGGATTTGTCCCCGGACGAGCCACATCTCATAACCTTAGTTCTATTTGGACTACTTCATTATCTGGACCCGAAGGTGCAGGTGGTGTCTGCCCTGTTGGATGCCACCAAGGCCTTTGACTCTCTCGAGTGGAAGTTTTTATTTGCCCTATTTTCTCGAATGGGTTTTATTCCTTTATTTATACAGAAAATCCAGCTTTTGTATAATGCCCCCACAGCACGGGTGAAAGTAAATGGTCAGATATCGGAACCGATTAATATCACGAGAGGCACAAGACAAGGTTTCCCCTTATCGCCGTTACTATTTGCTATAGCTACCGAGCTGCTAGCGGCCCGCCTCAGGCAGCACCACACTCACGGAAGCATTGGGTTCACTTCCAGAGGTCTGCTCGTCTCCATATACGTAGACGACATGACCATTTATTTGATCAAGCCTGAAGAAAATTTAGACCCGATTATGAGAGAATTTATCAGGTATGGAGGCCTCACAGGTATACAGATAAACTGGGCAAAATCAGTGATACTGCCACTAACTGATGGTAGTAAAAAGTGTGATACAGAGTTTCCCATCGTATGGACGGACGGCGACGTAAAATATCTAGGTATCTGGTTTAGTAGATCCATACAGGAAATATGGCTAGCTAACTATGGTAGGGTGGTGGAATGGATGGAAGTTAAGATATAGAGATGGAAAACATTGCCACTTTCCTTGACGGTGCGTATAGCTATCACTAAAATGGTGATTTTGCCTAAACTGCTTTATTTATTTGTGAATATCCCCCTGCCCCTAAACAGTCAATTTTTTATGTTTACATTTATTTTATTAGTTTCAATATAAATCATAGGCAGTACAAAGCAATATGGAGGTCTACCTAGGAAAGAAAGTACAATCCATACATTCGTATCAAACATGGTAGCCAAATAGCTTTCGGGGTGCGTAGTCCTTGGTGTGATATGAAAGAAGGAGCAGTCCGCACGTAATCTGCCAAGCCATAACATCCATGAAAGAAAAAAAACCCTCCCCACCACCCTCCTCCCCAACCAGTGTGCCGAGTTCTCGAAATGTGGGTTCTACTGCGCTCCGCTCTGTGATCATGTCTCATCTGCATTCCCAGGAAGGTCAGGTGTAGCTGCTGTCAAGCGTAGCAAGCGGAGATATCTGGGGCATGTAATTTCGTTGAATATTTTTGGAGAGTAGGGTAAGCATTGCTAGCCAAACTTTCTGAAAGGTTGCTGACGATTGTGTGAGTGTAGCCTGCATTTGTTTCATCCCCAGAGTGAACCATATCCTATGCAACCACCCCGTATGGGTAGGCCTATTGTTGGTCCCCCAGAGTGATAGAATATGTTGGGAGGCAGCTTGCATGGCAATGCCTATCTGGCGCCCTCTTATCGATGTCAAGGGGAAAGTGAGTGCATTTGGGAGACCAAGAATGGTGTAGGCCGTGAAGCATGGAATTTCTGTATCAAAAGTGCTGTCTATGTCATTGAGCACAGCCGTCCAATAGTCTTTAACCTCCCTGCAGTTCCAGCGTGTCAAGGTACCCCTCTCCCCGCAGCCCCTCCAACATAGTGCACTACGTGTCGGGTTACCCCTATTAAGTCTCACCGGCGTAAGGTACCAATATGTGGCCAGCTTTACCACTGTCTCTCTGCCTGCTGCATTGCGCGCCGTATGATTGGCCCTGAGGTAGATCGAGCGCCACTCCCGAGAAGATAATGTTCTCCCCAGCTCTGCTTCCCAGCTTTTTGCCCTACTGCATGACGTATCTCGGGGGGGGGGGGGGGTGAGCATCTTGTATATGTCTGTGACAAGCCCTTTATCTGTTTCTTTCAAGAACACCCACTTCTTAAAGTCGGTCATGCGTCAGCTAACGAGTGGGGCAGTGTCTGGTTGCATAAGCCAGTGTCTGAGCTGAAAGTATTGGAACAGCTGTGGTGAGGTGATGTTATACCCCCGGGAGATTTCTGAGAGAGGGAGAAAGCCCCGCAGTCCGAAGAGGTGCCCAGCCGACCTACAGGTGGAATCGCGCCATTGAGGGAAAGCGTGGGGGTCTGTGCCTGGCGGAAATTCCGGATTGTCCCAGAGGGGGGTGAGTGGGGAGGGGAAGGTCGTGAGACCCAGGGGGACGGCCACCCTGTCCCACACCCGCAGGATGGTGCGGGTGATAGGTGAGTTCTGGATGTAGCTTGGCCTGTCAGTGCGTCGGAGGAACGGTATCTTCCATAGTGATATCTGAGCCTTTGCCCTATCTTGGAAGAGCCACCTCTTCTCAGATTCCGGTCTGTACCACTCCACCAGGTAGCGTAGTTGCGTAGCTTGGAAGTATTGTGTGAGATTGGGGATCCCCAGGCCTCCCTCGTCCATCCCCGATACGCCAGTTGTTTATGGAGGCGCGGCCGCTTCCCTCCCCAGATGAAGTGCTGGAAGGCTGTCTGCAGGTTCTAAATAGCCCCGGCCTGCGGGAGCACTGGGACAGTCTGAAAAATGTATAAATCTTGGGAAGGGCCGACATTTTTACCACTGCGATATGCCCTAGCAAGGAGAGTGGTTGCTTGTACCAGCGCACCAAATCCTTATGAATCTGGGACGTGAGGTTGGTGTAAGACCCAGGTACGGGAGCTGTGTGCTTGTCTGTAGTCCCCCGCCATACGCGAGTGCGCCAGGCGTCCGGCGAGTATTCCTGCCTAGTGGTAGAAGCAGTGACTTCCCTCTATTCATTGGGAAGCCGGACACTTCTCCAAATGCCTCTTCAGCGAGAAACGCGGGCACAGACCTCTCCGGTCGGTAATGAGCAGCTAGAATATCATCGGCGTATAAACAAATAGTATGAGATTCCACACCGAACGTAACGCCTTGTATGTTCGGGTTGTCACGCACCTTTTGCGCCAGTGGTTCAACATACAGCGCAAACAGGAGCGGCGAGAGGGGGCACCCCTGCCGACTGCCACGTTGGATCTCAAAGGGTCTAGAGCGCTGGCCACCCAGGCGAACCCCCGCCCAGGGCGATGGTAGCAGCTCGCAATCCAGGCCTGGAAGCGCTCGCCCACCCGGAAATGTGCCAGGACCTTTTGCAGGAAGTTCCAGTCGACACGGTCAAATGCTTTTTCAGCATCGATCGCTAATAGAGCCGAATCCAACTGCTGGAAGTGGGTTTTGTCAATCAGATGGAGAATCCTTTTAGTGTTATCGCTGCACTGCCGCCCTGGGACAAAGCCCGATTGATCGGGCTCAATAATCCCGGGTACGCATGGCCCAAGTATCGCAGCCAAAATGCTAGTGAAAAGCTTCAGGTCTACGTTAAGCAGAGAAATGGGCGAAGTGCCAAACATTGTGTAGCCTCCTTGCCCGGTTTCGGCAAGACCACAATCTCCGCTTCTAGCATATCCAAGGGGATGGAGCCCGGGCCTTGAAAAGAATTAAAAAGTTTGGTGAGAACAGGGGCGAGCAACGAGCAGTATGTTTTATAAAACCCAGCGGAGTAGCCATCTGGGCCTGGCGATTTTAGAGGCTTGAGGCTTGAGTCGGGAAATGGCTGCCGTCACCTCATCTAGGCGGATGGGAGCGTCAAGGGAGTCCGCAGTCGCAGAAGATAGCGCAGTAGTGGCAGCACCTGCCAAGTAGGCCTTGGCGCTAGTTACTGGGGTGGTTTCAGCGTGATATAATGAGGCATAAAATCGCGGAAGGCCTCCGCAATCTGCGTCTCCTTTCGGAGCTCAACACCGTTCCCGTCCCGCAGGGTCTGGATTTTTGATCGTTGGACCTTTGCCTTCAATGCGCTGGCCAGGAGTCTCCCTGTCTTATTTCCGAGGCGAAGAGCGGCATATTCAGCTCTTTCCGTGTCTAGACCTGCCAACTGAGCCCTGGCCGCCTTAAGTTGCTTCCAGACCCTGGGTGCCCCAGTGCGGCTATGAGCCCTCTCCAGCTCTACCACCTGGGCCGTCAAGGCCTCGCGCTTTGCGGTCCCTGGCCTCCGCCACCGCAATCGCAATGAATTCCCGCGCACCACCGCCTTCAGGGCCCCCCACAGTGCAGTTACTGGCGTCTCAGGGTTATCGTTATTAGTTAAATAATCGGTGATGCACTGGCGGACCTGCTTGGATACATCTGTGCGTTGCAGGAGGGGTTCCCTCAATCTCCACCCGCCCGGAGGTCTCCTAATCTTGGGAACTGTGAGCGTGAGTTCCACTGCCGCATGATCTGAGATAGCCGCTGGAACGATATCGACGCCCGCAACCCGAGCCTCTAGTTCCGAAGATCCGATGAAGTGATCTAGCCTGGCGGCCAAGACGTAGAACTCCCTCCCCATCCACCTCCGACTGACCCAAGACCACCTCGCCTTCAGGAAGCAACTCAAGACCTGGCTGTTCGAGCAGTAGCAGACCCCCCTCCCCCAAGCACCTTGAGACCCTCCGGGTGAGTAGCGCGCTATACAAATGCTTGATTGATTGATTGATTGATTGGTGCACATGTGAATAAAAGGTGAATTGTGATGTCCCTGGGTGTGTAGCACTCCAGAGGTCCACTAGTCCCCTTTGCCGTAGCCAGTCCCTGCCTGCCCCCGAGATAGCGCCCGCACTCCCATATCTGTGTCCAGACCTGTCCATGTTAGTGTCCATCACTAAGTTAAGGTCCCCCCCCAGAAGCATAAGAGGATCAAAAGAACACAATGCCTTCGAGATCGCGTTCCGTATGAATGGCTTCTGTCCCGTGTTCGGTGCGTATAAAGACCCCACTGTCAGTTGCTGGTCTCCTAACTGAATGCTGTAGGCTAGCAGTCTACCCTTGATCTCACCCACCCTGCTCTTAAGCTGCCCTTGAAAATGTTTAGACACTAAGATCGCAAGCCCTGCCTTCTTCTCCGGTGTGGAGGAGAAGAATTGATGCGGGACTATCCGGGACCTCATTCTGTGCCAATCTTTTGTGAGTAGGTGAGTTTCTTGAAGTAGACAAATCTCAGCCCCCGAGTTTTCTAGGTAAGAAAGCACTGCCCTACGCTTAACGGGGTTGTTCAAGCCCTTCACATTTAGCGCCAGAATCTTCAAGGTAGCGTCAGCCATCACTCATGTAGAGGGCCTGCATTGCTACAAGAGGCTGACCGTTTCTGTGCCCAGGTAGGCACTGACCCTCGCAACCCACTGGTCCCCCGCGGCACACTGGTTCCCACCCTTGCCCCACCCCTCCTCCCCCCAACCAACTCCCCCCCCGCCATCTGTCCCCCCAAACTCCAATCCCCCCCCCTCCCTAACCCCAACTAGGAATCCCCAAATGCAAACCATAGTCCCAGGCCTATCAGTATCAGTCCAGGCCCGTAGAAACTTAGTGTGGAGGAGTTTGTGGCGGTGGCAACCCCGCTGGCCCCCCCACCCGTCCCCCCCGCCCGTGTGGGCACAGTGCGATGAAAGCAAATCCCTTGTTGATGCTGCCTCAGTGCAGGGCCGTCGTGTCCTTGACCACCTCTTTTATGGCCGCTGCCTGCTCCTGAGCCATGGTCATCGGATCCGGTTTAAGTTCCACCCTGGGAGAGCGTTGTCGCCCTACTTGTTGCCATTCACCTCTTGAATGCTGCTTGGATCCCTCCTGCGAAAGTCGCAGCAATGCCTTCCCCCCTCGCTCGTCCTCTTCAAGGTCGATGCCCAGCAGGGCGCAAGTGTCCCAGAGCGAGCGAAGCTGGTGCATCAGACGCTACTACTGGGCCACCCAGCTGAGTGCGGTTAATCACGCAACATATGCCCCCGGACCTTTAATCAAATTAAAAATGTATATTTTCTAAAACTGTACTAGTTTGTTTTGTTTAATCTATTGGTTATTGCTCTAATATATGCCTGGGAGTGTTACTCTACATATACTGCCCCGGCCTTTGCCATGGATAGGCATCTTCTACCGGGGGGGACTTTCAATAGGGCACTGTACTCCAAGAGGCTCATCAGAACACTTGCAGGACCCACTAAAACTGCTGTGCGTGTGTGGCATGATGCGACTGCGGCTCTGGGATGGAACGACAGACTAACTCGTGCGACCCCGTTGTATGACTGAAAGTCTGGGTAACCTATGGCGAACGAAAGGATTTGCTAAATGGGATTTGATAGGGATCTCTAGGGTGGGGGATCTTTGGTCTAAAGGTGACGTTAAGACCTTTGAGGCGCTCAAAATAGAGTATGAACTCGGGGACAGAGAATACTTCAGGTACGCTCAGGTCCGGCACGCCCTGTTGTCAGTCTTCGCTGTTGGCACAGACATCCCCGAATCCTCACCCCTGGAGGATCGCATCCTGGATGGATATGTGCCCGATAGCACGGTTTCACTGATTTACAAGAAGATGATCAACAATAGGGCTGACCTCGTTGTGCGCCTGAGGGCCTTATGGGTTGCCGATGGTCTAGAAATAGATGATGAGGACTGGCAGTCCGCTCTGTCCTCACCGAAAGAGGTTGCTATATCCTCTCGCCTCAGATTTGTTCAACTCAAGATCCTCCACAGCGTGTATGTCACTGGTCCGAGTCTGGTCCGCATGGGTTACACTTTGGATGCTCTGTGTAAGCGTGGATGTGGTATGACTGGTACCTTCCTTCACATCCTATGGGAGTGTCCGGATATGGTCGAGTTTTGGTCTCGCGTGCATGGTGTTATGGAGGAGGTCACTGGTGTGGCGCTGCTGCCCGAAGCCAGGCGCTGCCTCCTGAATGTCTGGGAGCCCAATGACTGCAACTCTGCTCAGATCACCTGGGTCACCTTAGGCAATATGATTGCCAAACAAGATATTGCGCAGCTCTGGGGCTCCCCCAGGCCCCCTACCGTATCACACTGGAAAGAGAACATGGACTGGTGCATGTTTCGTGAGAAGACTGTATACCTGTCACGTGGTAGGCCCAAGAAATGGGGTAGGATCTGGTCTCAATGGAACACTTATCGTGGCAATATCTGTACCCCCCGCAAGAGTTGTTCCCTGACGTAACCTTGTCCCCTTGATTGACATTCCACCTATTAAATGATACTGTATTGTTTTAGGTTTCCTCACTGCCCCCTTCCCATGAAGACTTATAATTGCAAAGTATATAACATGGTTACTGAGCGCTGAAACGTGATCCCCTGACTGTACCCTCAACTCTCTTATGCCTTGTGTGAATGTTATTGTTTCATTTGTTTTTCTTCGAATAGCTTCTTCAAACACTGCACCATAGTATAAAAAACACAAAATTCCATAGACCTATTAACTATCCTGATTTCGACCGTGGCAACTATACGCATGCATCGATATTTCGCTGCCGGACCTCAGGGGTGTCGGCTGGTTGGCTATGTATCTCCGGTACCGTTGCTTGTTGCTATACTTATCGCGGCCGGCCCCCAGGGTTGTAGCCTAAGCGCTGTGTCAATGTGCAATTGTGAATAAAGGTCTTTTAAAAAAAAAAAGGAAGAACCCTACAAGCATTCAGGATAAACAGGCACTTCCCTCTCGGCAGGTACTCGCCCCGGTAGCCTCCGAGCTATGGCCACACCAAATTACGGTTCAGCCAACGATCCACAGTGTTGAGGGAGGGCATTTCGACCTAGGGCAATCTAACATTTTATTATCAACAACAGAATCCTTCTGTAAAAGCGGCCTAGAAACCCTGGATCTCAGCCAACCTCAACAGGCTCCCCTCCAACCCTCAGCCCATGATTTAACTCTGCTAGAACAAGCTTCATTCAATGGATCATCGCACAGCAATGTCGATCCACCAACTTTTCAACCATTATTAAATTTAAGCCTATTTTCCCCATCTGTACTTTACCCTTCAATCGATTCTAAATTGTATAAGCCACAAAAGAGTTCAAAAGCCTCATTATCACAGGCCGGGGCCCAACCATAAGCATTTTTTAGTATCCCAGCTCTACGAGAAGCAGATTACTCTCTGGACAAGGAAAATCAAGGGGAAGAAGCCGATCAAAAGGTCACCCGAATAGGGTCAAACATCAACAAAATTAATAACTCTCTGGACTTATTGTTCTTCAATACCGAATCAAAAGAGCCCGAAAGGCAGGACAGTCCTCCCTCGGCTAACCTTAATAATCTATGGGCCCAATTATTACAAACCTTTGAAACATTGTCAGCGGTACTAACATATCACTCAGATAAGATGGATATGCAGGTGCACCTGCTAAACACTTTTGCGGTGTACACTGCTGGGATCAACCAAAAATTGGAGGCGCTCAACGATCTTATCAAAAAAGCTCAAGCCCAAACTCAACTGGTGCAATCAGTGTGCTGCTGCTCCCCTATAATCGATTCCCTCTCATCTTTGCCCCAATTCCTTTCAGCCGTCCTAACGGAAATAAAGAAACCCTCAGAGTTCAAGTTGCCAGTTTCCTCAACTCAGGCTTCAAGCCAAGCACATGAGTCATCCTGCCCGAAAGTCCACTCCAGTTCAACTTCACCAACCACCATAAAATCAGCAGTAGCTAAACTACCCACCTTCGAACCAACTAGAAACCATAATTTACATCAATTGTCGAAAAGGGTAAAGAAAAGACAACGAAAAAGACGGAATAAATTAAAAATTGCGATAAGAAACTCAAATATAAGTTACTCTCCTAGGAGCGACCAAGCACCCCCAGGAAACGTTCCACTGGCCGTATCGGCATTATTTTTTAAAGGAGATCCGACAAACCCACAATTATTATTGAACCAATTGTCCACTCAGGCAGAACCATCAACTGGGACCCCTCAGCTGTCAGCGCTAACTCAAATTCTGGGAAACCCTCTCCTGCCATCCACACAAGTAAATTCTAGTTCCATACAATAATTTTCCAAGCTCCCAGTATCGAAAGCAGAGCAACATTGTCCAGTAACTATTCGCATGCCAGCCCAGGAAACTAGTTTCCCTCATCTTCTTATTGTCGAGGAGAACCTATGTACAAAGACCACAGTTATAGAATCAGGTCGTAAGCACGATACCAACTCAGCAAGCCGTCGCAAATCGGTGTCCACTAACAAAAGTCGTCTCCAACAATCCTTAAATACCAACTGTTAGACCTGACACCCTTGGCGTGCTTTTCCCCTATCTTTTTGCCTCTGCCTCCTGTATTTTTGATGCTGTGCTGGATTTCGTTTTTGCTAGTTTAGATGCTTTGGACACTCTGCCACCGCTGATCAGTGCCAGAGTGTAAGTGCTCCCTGTGTAAATTATCATATTGATTGGGTATACCTGATTGGCATATTTGCGTCACCATGAAGTCCCTAGTAAAGTGCACTGTGTGTGCCAGAACTGGTGATGACAGATGCTACTAGTGGGCCTGCAGCGTTGATTGCGCCACCCACATAAGTAGCCCTAAAAGGGTGTCTCAGGCCTGCCACCACAGTGCCTGTGTGCAGTCAGTGAACTGCCATGTCCCCCTGGCCAGTGTCCCCACTGGCTGGGCCTAACCCTTCCTTTTATGTACACATTGGTCACCCCTATGGAAGGCTCAAGGTACCCCCCTGGGCAGGGTGCAGTGTATAGGAAAGGTAGAGCGTGTACTTGTGCAGGTAACATGCTCTGGTAGTGAGCAGCAGCCATTTTGTGTGCTCACTGCTGCAAGGTTATCTTGCTCAATAGACTAACATGGGGGAGGCTGGTCCCAATGGATACCAGCCTATCTTCTCATAGGAACAAGATGGGACATAAGTGATTGATATCCCTGAACTCAGAATTTAATAACACATCTTTTAGGAAAGGTTGTTTTTAAATTCTGTGTTTGAGAACAGTACTTTTAGAAAGTGGCTGTTCTCTTGTCTAACCTTTCTGTGTGCCTGGGCCTGCTTGTGGATTGACTGTCTGGTTTGAGGGTGACAGGGGCTGGGGAGCCCCCAGGAGGTTGTCTGAGTCAGCCCGTGGTTGAATGACTGCATCTGCAACTAGAGTGGTGGGAGGAGATAGCACCTGGGAGTGAATAGGGCTGTGCCTGCCTGCCACAATGCTGGCTCCACCTCCTGCTGGGCGACTGTCACCTCTGCCCCTCACGCTGAAAGGAAAGAAGAAGCCAGGAAGCCCAAGGGCTCCAGCAACACCCAGAACTGGTTTAGACCGGGCTCACGGCCCACTTGCACTAAGACTTCAAAGACTTTTTGGGGTATAAGAGAAGGACCCCTGACAACAGATTTTTAGATTCTACAATCAAGAGGAACCTCTGCCAGAAGAAGGACCGCTGAAGGAACTGAAGGAAGACTGCCTTGCTGTGTGCTCTAAGGGCTGACCTGTTCTGCTGTTCAACTGAAGGAGAGAAGAAGGGCTTACTGTGTGCTGTGCCGCTGCCTGCTTGTGACTATCAAGACTTTGCTGTGTGCTGTGTCTTAGACTGAATCTCCAAGGGCCTGAGAAGAGCTGGCCTCCTGTCCTGGAACCCAGGGTCAAAAGGTTCCACAGAAACTGAACTACGCTGTGAAGATCGTGCTGTTTTGGCCTGGTGCGTGATTTATGTCCAGCTGCTGATCGTGGGCAGAGATCGGTGTGCTCATCGGCACATATTCTGCGAGGGTCGGAGGTCCGTGGTGCCTCCCCTTGTGAGCTCTGCCCCAACAAGATCGTGTGGCCGTGAGGGCGGTCTTGCTGTGACCCGCGCCCTCGAAAATCACTTGCCGCCTGTTTATCGCCGAGGCCCGGGGCCAGAAACACCCTAAGAAGTTCGCCGTCCCTGGCCGGAGCCACCGCGCTCCCATTGGCTAAAGGAAACGAGCCCCCCCAGTAAACGCCGCGCTGGGATTGGCCCAGCGCCACCGCGTCATCTCCGAGGCCGCGCACTGATTGGCTGCCGGCTCAGCATCATCAGGGGCTTGTCCCGGGAGCCGCGCTGTCATTGGCTGACTCCCGGGTGTATGCAGAGGCTCATCTGTGGATCCGCGACCTCATTGGTCTGTCCTGAGGAAGCCTTGTCAACGAACGCCGGAGCCGCGCTCGAAGCGGAAGGGAGACCCATCCTCGCCGAGGGAGCAACGCGTGTGTGTTCTTCACCCCCGGCCTGTCGTCCCAGTGAAGAAGTGCCGCATTAGCTCCCCGCCGCTCGCTGGATTAGCGAGAGCGGGCGGGAGAGCTGACGGGACCGGCCGGGGCTGTGCTCGAGCTGTCTACTATGCTGAGGCTTCAGAGGAAGCGCCACGGTGAGGGTAACCTGGTTAAATACTGCTAGAGTTAGCTAAGAGCTGACTTTGGCCCTACAGCACAGCTGAGTTATTCCTGTGAGAGAACTTCCTAACAAGTTAAGTGCAACCATCAAGATTAAGTGCAACCTGCGATTAAGAGCAATCCTCTTGTAACTGTTTATTTTTACTGCTGAAACTAGATAAAGATATATTTTTACATATACCTACCTGTGTGGTCCCAGTTTGTGGTGTGTTGCAGGATTGCTGTATGTGTTAGGTGCAAATATTGTACACATTACCTTGGGGATAAGCCTGTCTGCTCGTGCCAAGCTACCTAGGGGGTGAACAGGGGTTATCTACAGTGTGTATTCCTTCACCATGACTAGAATTAAGGGTCCCTACTTGGTCAAAGGTACTTACCTCTGCCAATTAGAGACCCCCAGTTCTAACACCAACTATAAAGAATTGCCCCTTTTATCATTCACCATACCCACATATTCAAGAAAGCACCTCGAGGAAAAACTAAAGCAAAAACAGCCAGTAATGGTCAATGAGCCCAGTGAGTCCCAAAGCAGCAACGAGAGCACCATACTGCTGCTTATCCCAGAATTTACTTCAAGGGGCCCCCATGACATCCTTAACCGAGGGAATATATTGAAACTCTTCAAATCCTTATCAGATCTAAATCATCTACAATCAAGAGAGATAATCGCTATCAAATTTGTTCCATTCACTGGATCCAATACGGGCGAAGCTACACAAGTAACACTGGTATCACCGGCAATCCGGGATTTGGTCTTGACAAAAAACGACCAATTAAAAACCTGGGGTATAACAATATCAATACCAAGTGCCCCTTGTTACCCCTCAATATTGGTACACAACCAGGCAGGCACTTTTAGCTCCTCCTTAACCCCATATTCAGTATTGAGGTCCGCAAGAGGCAGTTCTCCAACTGGAACCACTATCCAAGCATTTGACCAACAAAATCTTGGTGAAACAGACTGGCTATGGCTGCCGGGGATTCTATCCAGTAACCAGACCGATTGAACCCCCATTAACCATAGTCTGATGATATGCTCCTAGAACATCAACGGATTTGGCCTGGAAAAACAATCTCCCGCCATCCTGGATTTTTTAAAAGAACACAACATCCTCCTTCTACAGGAGACATGGGCAGGAGAAAGCATCCTAATAGTGGGCTATCTGGAGTTTATGACTCCTGCTACCAGGCAGTCCAAGTTCAATAGACCAAG
Organism: Lissotriton helveticus; assembly: GCF_964261635.1. Classification (NCBI taxonomy): domain Eukaryota; kingdom Metazoa; phylum Chordata; class Amphibia; order Caudata; family Salamandridae; genus Lissotriton; species Lissotriton helveticus. The sequence continues at coordinate 1,488,319,954 of NC_136061.1, read as the reverse complement.
TGGCGGTCTCTCGATCTATGTATCGACAAAATTACCCAAATGGAATTTTACAGATTAAATTTGAGGAGGATTGTTTCTCTGGAATAATCTTGGGAAGTTCACTCATGGACCCTGAGCTGCTCATTCTCAATGTTTATATTTCCCCCTGCACTACTAAGAAAAAATCCAAAATGGACAGCCTGATCAATTCCATCTGCGATCTAATAGGCAAGTATGGCAGTACACCAGGTATAATTTCAGGTGATTTCAACACAAATTTTTTCTGCAATCTTTACGACGATCCAGGACCCGACTTCCCTAGAACTCTCCCACATTTTGCATCCCAGTCAGTTCCTGTTGGAAACAAATCATCAACATTGGGTGAATATGTGGTAATGCAATTCTACAGCTTAGGATTTACCTTACTGAATGGGCGCTTTTCTTCTGACATCCCTCCCGCATGGACCCGGTCAGATGGTAGATCCCTTTTGTTTTTGGACTTTACCCTAGGGAGCAGAGAAATACTGCCCTGGATCAAGAACTATCAAATTGCTCCACAAGGAGAGAGCGACCACCGAGCACAAATAATAACACTTTCCACCAGCAACCCATATCACCAAGAACTGGCCCACTCCCATTCAGGCAGCCACACAGAGGACTTAAAGAGGATAAACTGGTCAGATTCCTCTGCCCCATCCCTGACGGCAAAAAGCAGAACCTTATTACAAAATTCTTTAGAGCTAAATACTCATGTTGTCAGTGGCTGGACCTCTCTTAAAAAACTCCTTCTCAATGAACTTCCAATAAGGAGGGGCCAGAGAAACCAAATTTCTCAATTCTACATCTCAAAAGCCACAAGGAAATTAAGAACCGAGAGGAATCGTGCACTCCACCAATTAAGAAAGATCCCCAGCAATAAATCCTATTTCAATAATTATAAACAAGCTCAAGCTGCCTTCAGAATCGCCACACAAAAGAAGATCAATTCTGGCTGAAGCTGATCCACGAAAGTAAAAATCCTAACCCGAAGCAATTCTGGTCTCTTGTAAATAGGAGTAAACAAAGTGCAAGTGGATATGGTAACGCAAACATCAGCGAAGCAGTTTGGTGTAAGTTTTTATCTCTTCACTTCAGAGACACCAACACAAACAGCACTCACTCTGCCGGCCCTGTCAACCCCTTGAGATTTCTCCCGGGACTGGAGAGTTCGAGGCGGGCTTGGCCTGTAGTCATTCCATCTGAAGATCAGATACACAAGGAACCAATGAAATGGAGTGATAGTTCACTAGAGCCCACGGTGTCGCCGGATGCCTTAAAAAAAAAAAGATCTCAAGCTTCATAAGGAAAGCCAGAGCCGACGGAGCCCCCGGCCCGAACGGCCTCCCTCAAGCCATGTTTAAATCTGATATTAGCCTATGGTCAGAATACTTGACTCCTTTATTTCTCTACTGCAGTCTAAACAACACGGTCCCAGAATCCTGGCGAGGTGCAGTCATTCACGTAATCTTCAAAGGCGGGAAGAGAAATTAGCCAAAAAATTACCGAATGGTAGCGCTTCTTGATGTGGAGTCGAAGTACTTTGCTAATATTCTATTGGAGGAGCTACAGGCTTGGACCGAATCAACCGGACGCCTTCCCTTCAACCAGACGGGCTTCGTGGCTAATACCGGTACCTCAACCAATTTGCTAATGCTAACCGTCTTGATGGAAAAAGCAACCTGCCAACATATCCAGCTGCACTGCTGCTTTGTAGACTTCAAAGCAGCCTTCCAACGTGTGCCCAGGGGCCTGTTATGGCAGAAACTAAAATCATGGGGCATTCACAAGCCTCTTCTTCAGGCAATAATTCAACTCCACACGGAAACGTGGATAAGAATCAAGCTAGGCGAAGGCTGCCATGTCTCCAGGAACATCCAAACTGAAACAGGAGTCAAACAAGGGTGTGTATTGACCCACTTCTTTTCAACTTGTTTATATCCGATCTCTCTCCAGTTCTCGACAGTGTAAACTGCCACCCTCCCCAACTCGACGGGACACGCATCACCAACTTGCTTTACGCCGATGATCTGGCGCTTTTAAGCCACACAAAAGTGGGTCTCCAGAGATTACTGGATGAATTACTACCCTATACGACAAGAAACCATCTAGAGCTTAACTTGTCAAAAACTAAAACCATCTCTTTTGGGAAGCAAAAAAGGTCAACAGAAAGGTGGTACTTCAACAAAACAAAGCTAGATTCAACCCCCAGCTACAAATACCTGGGCATCTTTCTGGATAGAAGAGGCTCCTTCATCAAGCACAAAGAAGCATTCAAAATCAAAGCTCTGTCACTAGACGTGGCTGCTGCAAAGTTGGCAAAACAGTTATTAGGTCCCAGTTTAACACCCATGCTGAAAGTAATGAAAGCCAAAGTAATCAACTCTTTGACGTATGGCCATGAGATCACCAAAGGCACAACCAGTATATTAATAAACAAGTTAACAACAAACATTTTTTAAAGAGCCTTTGGATTGCCAAAATCTGCCTCGCCAGCTCAAGTGAGACTTGAATTGGGTCTCCAAGATCAGCATGGAGTGGAGGCAGGTGCATTCGTTAAACTTTGTCATAGACTGCGCCTTGCCCAGGAGGGTTCCTTGGAGGCCCGACTTTGGCAGGAAATACAGCAAAAACAGACAAGCCACAAGAATCCGCAACTCCTGGGTTACAGCCTACAGATACTAGGCGCAAAAGACCTCTAGGACATTAATCCATCTCTTCCGGTGATAAAGTCCGCCATCAAAAAATCTGTTAGATTGTGGTCCTTTCACTCGGACAGGGTGATACTCTCAAAGAGGAGGCACGCCTGGGCTGTAATTGGCAATTTTAAAGTGGGTGTTCAGCCGCTCTACTTGTCAAGCACATACGCACTTTATTGGAAACGTAAGTTTCTAGCCCTGAGGATGGGAGAATGGCCCTTTCTGATGAACCTCCCATAATGGCGGCGGCCGTGTACTAGCACGGAATGCAGATTGTGTGGCTATCATTCAGAATCTATGGAACATATTGTCTGTGCATGCCCTGCACTGCTCATAGCCAGACGGTCACTGTTGCGAGGCCAATGTATTAAGTTGGGAGTTTGATCTTGCCGCCAAGCAATAATAGTCGCTCTCGACCCTGACAACTAAGCATGGGCGGATCTAGCGGATCTCGCGTACGCGAACTTGCGGATTTACGGATTCGCAATCCGCGAAGATCCGCGAACTCTAGCGGATTTGCGGATTTTCCCGTTTTTTGTGTTGGCGCGCGTTCGCGCCGATTTTGGGACAAGTTCGCAATTGTGAACTTACTTTTCGGCTCGCAACGGCCGCGACTATGTTGTTTCAACGTCTGGTTTATCATCACAGGTTCACAGCACCATCTGTTTCACCACTGCCACCCTCTGGGTCACCCATGCCACCCTCTGGTACATCCTCACTGCCACCCATTAGGTTTATTTATCACTGTAGATTATGGTGGTTGAAAAAAGCAAGCACACCTGCCCTTCTTCAACTGCCATCAATTAATTTGTGTTTCATTAATGTGTCAGTTATTTAGAAAGTTCCAGTCTGGCTGGCACCTGCTTCCTTCCTTATCTGTAATTTGCTTTTTGTTGCAGTGAAATTTTTTTTTCACAGGACCTTTATGGTCTACTTGTAGCTATTCTATGAGCCTGCTGTTTGGGTCATAGCAGGGTCATAGAATAGTTGCAAACTTTGGAGGGGCCCATCAGGAAGCACTACCTTGAATGTTACTAATGTTAAGTTTGAACTTTTGCACCTGCTCATTGCTTTCAGTTTAGCTAAAATCGTTTTTTTCTGCAATTTCGCGCGTTTTTTGGGGCGCGAATCCGTGCGAGATCGATTTCGGAAGCCGCGAATACGTGCGAATACAAAATTGTTTTTTTTGCGACGTGTATGTTCGCGTGATCTTGCGCGTGTTCGCGAGGCGCTTCTAGCTATACGTTTGCCAAGTTACCCTATCGGTCGTACACGGGCGCGGCCATCTTGTTGGCGTGACGTAATTCCGTTTCCGCCCGCTATGTGTAATCTCGCAAAGTGTGCTGCTCGCTAGTACAATTTCGCGCGTACTCGCAAGGAAAATCTCGCGCGAACTTACCCACGCGGTCGTGAACGGGCGCGGCCATCTTGTTTCTCATTCATTGCTATGGTTCTGGGCATGCTTTCTCTATCCTCTCTCAATCTCTGCCATCCTTTGCTTGTTTGAAGTTTTTTTGATCTAATTTTACTTATTATCTATCCCTCTATTTTTCTAGCTCTATATTTTTGTGTTTTCTGCAGCTTTTAGTTACTTTTAAACTACTTTTTTAAACTCTTTTCTTTTCTTCTTCACTATTCTATTTCTTGTTTATCATTTAACTCTATTTCTGCCCAGACCATGGTAAAGGGAGCCGGGAAGCACCCTGAGAAGGGGAAGGGTCCCGCACCCCGTGCCCGGCTCCCGTGCGGGCGTTTAAGGGGGGAGCAAGTGGTCCCGAGGGAGATCTTCAGCGCGGAGGAAGTGGCGGCACTGATCTTCCATGTCCAGCGCCGCCTCCCCAAGACGATCCTGGGAGGCGGCAAGATCGCGACCGGCTATGGCATCCGGGAGCGTCGCAAGCGGTGGGAGAAGGTGTGCCGGGCCATGTACAAGATCTCTGGGGTCCGGCGCACATATAACCAGGCCACCCACCGCTGGACCGATGTCATGGACCGGGAGCGGGACTTGCTGGACGCGCTCGGCGTAGAGGTCCCCGGGCTTGGTGAGTAGTAGTAGTAGTACATTTACTACTCTGTTTTATCCTGCTCTGTTATTTGCAAATCTTTGTTCTTTACCAAGAGCAATAATGCTGCCGATTACATTGAGGTAAATTATATTTCAAAATCTTCTATGCATTTCAGGTGCACTGCTCTCCTTCTCAGTAGCCTTGCTTGCTACTATGCTTCTTTGTTTTGTATGTTGTGTTCAGAAGCATTTCATTGGCCTGAGAAATTATGTATGAGTGTAGTGTAAAGAAAAGAACTGCGTAATGCTAGACAGTAAGGGTCATATTTTCAATTACCGGCGCATCCCTGCAAAGTAGCAGGGATGCGGCAGTAATTGTGTGCCATGCCACCACCACCCATTGGCCCAAAACATCACAGAAGCCTTACCCATCTGTGCCGTAAAGGCAGCGCATTGCTGGAGTTGCGTGCCAACGATGGCGCAGCTCCAGCAATGCTCTGGGGTACCCTATCTCCCCAATGCAGCATCAAGCCGTACGTCGGCTTCAAGCGCGCAGGGTTTGAGTCATGCATCATTGTCCTAAAAGTGACTGATTGACATCTTGTAGATTTCCCTCAGCCACTTTTAGGATTCGTTCCTGCGCAGGTACGCCCTCCCTTGCGCCGGAACGCCCCCTGATGGCGCAGGGCTTTACAACGTGATGCATCGCCCATATGCCCATATGTGTTTTTTTTTAATATATACGCCGCACCAACACCATGGCGAGTCTTTTGTTCTGCCGCTGCGTCAGAAAAGGCACGCAACAATGGAGGAAAATGAGCCGCAACTTCCGCAAGGGACTTCTATCAGCCCCAACAGACTGACGTCCAGTCCTTCCTTTAGACACATGGCTATAAGAAGAAATAGTGGCGGTGGTGGCGGGTGGATTGATAGTTTGAGTATTCACTGATCTGCAAGCAGGATGGACTTTGTCTGTCACGTGTTGCGCACTGCTGCCTGCAGTGCCAGGCCTAGGCAAACCTCTTTAGTAGTCTGTTTATTGAGTTACATAGGAACTTTCTAAGTCAACGTTCCGCAAATCAGGCAATACGAATAACGTAGTATACCACATGAGATAGATCCCGTGGAATAGTTGTCTATCTATTTCCTATTTTTCCAAAATATGTTGTTATTGTTCTTTTGAAATGTTTGATTTGGTTGAAAAATCTCATCCATGTTTTCTGTTTTTTCTTTCTTTCATGTTGTACATCAGCTCCCCCCAAGGGCAAGAGGACACAGGAGGAGGGTGCTGAGGATGCAGGCCAGGATCGGGCAGGCGAGGGCTCCTTTGCTGGCCCCAGTAAGTTTACATTTTAATAAACAGTACCTATTTTTTCCTAGCGTTCCTCATTCGATTTTTTCTAAATCGTCTTTGATCTTCTTGTAGACTGGATATAAATTCTTATCCTGCCTCGAATATGACTCCCTGTGGTATTACGAGACTATTCTTATTAGTCTATCTGTGTAGCTAACTAAGATTGGACATTTGGCAATTCCATTGGACTCCCATTATATTCAGCAAAACCTCTATGCACTGTCTCCTTACTGACTAGATAGTGTGGCAGAGTCATTCAGCTCCCGAAGTCACCGATTATAGATCCCCAATGATCTCTAGATTATCGTACGCAGGACAAGAGAGTAGTACGGAGTCACAGCACAGTCAAGAAGTGTCAGAGGCACTCATGCTTGCAAAAATTCCAAAACCTTTAGCTCATCCACTCTAGTCTGGAGGAACAAAAACCACAGAGTCTATTTAAGTTTAAAAGCTTTATTAAAAGTAAACACATTTATTAAAATCTACTTTGTCATAAAACTATTTAACTGAAAACGGAAAAGTGGTTAGTGCTGACGATTAATTGGACACATTTCTTGTGGTCGAGCCGAGCTCTCACCTGGTTTGAACTTGATCCTGGTCGTGTTCTTAGGACTCAGGAGTCAAGCTTCTGTCTGTTAGGAGAAAAAGTGGTGCGTGTTAAAAATCAAAAGCAAGCATTCATCAGTTGTGCATAAAAGTGCAGCAAGACAACAGCCTTCCCTGGAAAATGGGACATTTTTACTATGGAGTAGACAGTCACAAATTATTACATTGTATTCTGTTTTTTTAACATTTCTCCTAGACCAAATATTATATAGTAGTGAGTGGTGTATTCTAACATTCTTAAATGTACTTTGTAGGTGTAACATCTGGTGACGGGGCCAGCGCGGAGGTGGCTGTGTTGGACCAGGACTCGGAGGCCTCTGGGGAGGAGGCGGTACAAGAGCCGGCGGACGTTCCTGTGGGGGATCAAACGGTGGTGGCGGAAACAGGTAAGCTATATATTCCTTACTTATTGAGATTGAAGACTGCATAGTGTGCTTTCTGCACGGGTGTATTACAATTACAAATCAACCAGGTAGTAGCCTCCACGAAATGTACTTCGACTTAGCTGTGAAGTTTTTGGTGAGAAGAATCCCAATAAGTTCTTAGACGAACGTGATGGATGGGATGAACGAAAAGCGAAAGAAGGGTGTAAGTAAGTGGGACGCGAACTTGTATGATGGCTGGCAAAGAAGAACGATATGTATTTGCTTGGCCCCCGAGGTGGCTGGGAAGGAAAGAATATGGTATGGTGCATGGCTGGGTCAATGATGAAGCAAGGATGGGTGGAAGGACAGCAGCCTGGGTGGGTGAAACAGAAACTGTATGTGTGCGTATACTTTGACTGAATGGATGCCTGGAGCATGGTATTCTCTGACTCTTAGATAGCACATGTGTATCTAGAGAGAGTAGATGGTCGCCAGGTGAAGTAAGTGTTACCTTGAAGAGCATGTACCACCGCACCCGCACGTCCGTTCCAGTGCAGGGAAGGCAAGGAAAAGAAATTGTAAATGTGTCCAATACTACCATGAATAGTAGCAGTACTTTGTATTGCGTCTGCAATCACAGCATATATCTGGTTATTACGGTGGACACTCCGTACCTCTCTTAATAACTTTAGTTTGCTTGTAGTACGTCATTCATGTGTGGGTGTATCACTGTTCACTCAATATTAAGCAAAGCACCTAAAGTCATCTCATCTGTCATTAAATACGTCCCATGTGAAGTGATAGATAATCAAATTAGTTAGCTTCTTCAGTTTCCTTTTCTAGTACTCATTTGCACTGTAGGGTGAAAGGTAAATTAATTAAGCAGTAGCCCTTGTAACAGAGTATTCTCAGTGCCACCCGTAATAGAAAAGTAATAGCTTCACCACCTGCATGTACTGGACCGGTACAGTAACGCAAGTCTGTCTCACTCATCATGGTGTGCAACTTTTTTTCTCGGGTGCAAGTTCACTGTGCTGTCCATGTCATTCTGCCGGCTTGCATAAGATAACGTACCCATTTCCCTAAACAAGAGAGAAGAAGAAGAATAAGACTGGTGTACTGTCATAGTCGACTGTAATGGAAGTCCATAGTGGTCGTAGAATTAGTTCATTAAACTACCACTACTGTTAGAGCAAGGATGCAGAAGTGGGAGGTTACATAGATACTGTCCTCAATAGTTATGTACTGTGCTTTCAATTTGCTACTTGTACTCTGTGACCCAACTTTCGGCTCAATCACTTTGTGTTATTAATAAGGAGCATTGGTTACAGACTATGTCTTTCTTTCTTCATATAGTTGCTCCTTCCAAATCAACAACAAGGAGGGAGCAGGCTAGATTGGCCCGGCAACGGAGGCTGGAGGCCACAGTCGCCGAATATCGGCGGCTGGTGGCCCTGGAGGAGGAGGAGGAAACGCAGTCGAGCGGGGGTGCAACAACGACATCCTCGACTGTGACCACTGCATCCTCCTCCGTGACTAAGCCAGCGGGACCGAGCCGGGCTAAGAAAGACGACCGCCACCGCCAAGCAACCGAAATACCAGCTGCCCCCCACAGGAGCTGCAAGGACCGCCAACGCCGCCTACGAGTCCGCATGTCCAACCTGGAGCAGGAGGTCCTGAGGTATAAGAACTTGGTTAAGGGCCTCCGCTCCGAGCTTGCCACCCTCCGCAAGGAGTATGATGCCCATGCCGCATCATGCACCAGCACCAGCACCCTCCAGTAGTGGAGTGTCCCTTGCCCTTTTTTTATAGACTTTTGGGGGGTGGGATTTGGGAGTTGGGATCGTTTTGGGACGTTTCAGAGACAATCGTTGGGGTTAGGGTGGGTGAGGGAGATTATTTTGTTAGGGCTAAATAAATATATTTTTCAACTTTATCTGACCATACCTGTTTTTTACTGCTTTTCAGTCTGGTGGGTGGGGGGCGGGGGTGTAACAGTAACTTTGTTTTCCTGAACAGTCGTAGGACTTTAGTAGTACAACCGTCAATCTCTTGTCTACTCCGAAATAATACTCCATTATACTACCTCCCACCAAACGCTTATCTTACCTGTAATTTGTGTTAGAAATTAGGGCTAGGCCCAGGGCTGGCTCCAGGTGAAATGGGGATTAACGTTGTCAATCCTGGGCGGGTGACATTTCCTCATTGCGGTGGTACTAGTGGTGTGACACAGTGGCAGTTGCATGCCTATGGAAAAAAAGAAAACGAAACCTTGTTTGTCCTCCTTACTGTAGCATTACAACGGTTACGGTACGATCGAGAAAATAGCAGGTGACAGTACACTAGAACAGTGCCATAATGTAGCCTAACAAATGGTAAAGTATTTGCTTGCAAGTATAACTAGTACTTGCGTTGAATTTATTTGACATTGGCTACTACTACTAGAAGATATAGTACTGAAGCTGAGTAAGTCTAGAAGATATCCTCGTATTCCTTCACCAGCCTGTTGCTGCTATGACCTTATCCTCCCCAGCAAGTGTGTGGAATTATTGATGTCATTTTAGTCAGACATCAAGCAAAACAACACAGCCCGGGGGAAGAGGGTTAGGGTTTGTAAAATGGATGGGAATGGGGGTTTCTTTTTGGGTAGGTTTTGTTGAGAGAAGAAAAAAAAAGCAGAGCATGGACAAACAATAATTGAAGATACAGACAATCTTTGGTTACAAACTAAAGGTAAGCACATGCAGTCACACTCATAGAATAAAAGACAACAATGGATACTGTATCTGTATTGCGTATGTTGTTGGAGTTGTCCTGTTGAATTTGGTAAGTAATAAGCATGCAGCAAACAATTCCTCTTATTGGCGGCACTCCTCCATTCCAGCTGACGCTTCGTCCATCAATGTGGTGACCACTGACAGAAGACACCCTGTCCACTGCCTGCCTGGCGGATGTTGACTGAAACCCGGCCTGTAATTATTGAACGGAAAACAGGAAGTGCTATTACAATACCACTGATAAATAAATAAAAGGTATGTACGCTGTGTGGTGCAAAAAGTCACACTTTGATTTCCCTAATAGACAGTACAATATTTTTGAAATTGCGTGCTCTGTCTGAGTCACCTTTTTAAGGATCAATAAGTATGGCCAAAATATTATAGCGGATCTTTCCCCTCAAGGTAGGTGTACTACTGTGTTTTAGAACAAAATTTGACCTTGAAAAAAAGGCTGTTCCTTATGGATTTTGTCCAAAACACTTCTATCCGGTATTAGACCTTCCCAGGAATGCCCCAGATAAGACCCGCCAACCCACCCGCAAAAAACCACCCGACAACACCCCCAAACAGCGAAAAAGCTAAATCTCATACTTACAATATCTCTCGGCCTTCTGTCCAAATGCGGCGCTGTTCAGCTAGGTCATCATCATCAATCATCATAACTCCTGTTTTCCACCACGGATTTCCTGAAAAGCAAATGCAATCAAGATTAGACTGTCGCAGCAGTGCTTCGACAGAGACCCCGGCCGCAACCCACCCACGAACAGCAGGAAGCCCCCCAAAACGCTACATTGAGCAAGATGTCCGAAGAAATAGCAAAAAAAAGGCTGTTCCTTATGGATTTTGTCCAAAACACTTCTATCCGGTATTAGACCTTCCCAGGAATGCCCCAGGCAAGACCCGCCGGCGCCAACCCACCCGCAAAAAACCACCCGACAACACCCCCAAACAGCGAAAAAGCTAAATCTCATACTTACAATATCTCTCGGCCTTCGGTCCAAATGCGGCGCTGTTCAGCTAGGTCATCATCATCAATCATCATAACTCCTGTTTTCCACCACGGATTTCCTGAAAAGCAAATGCAATCAAGATTAGACTGTCGCAGCAGTGCTTCGACAGAGACCCCGGCCGCAACCCACCCACGAACAGCAGGAAGCCCCCCAAAACGCTACATTGAGCAAGATGTCAGAAGAAATAGCAAAAAAAAGGCTGTTCCTTATGGATTTTGTCCAAAACACTTCTATCCGGTATTAGACCTTCCCAGGAATGCCCCAGGCAAGACCCGCCGGCGCCAACCCACCCGCAAAAAACCACCCGACAACACCCCCAAACAGCGAAAAAGCTAAATCTCATACTTACAATATCTCTCGGCCTTCGGTCCAAATGCGGCGCTGTTCAGCTAGGTCATCATCATCAATCATCATAACTCCTGTTTTCCACCACGGATTTCCTGAAAAGCAAATGCAATCAAGATTAGACTGTCGCAGCAGTGCTTCGACAGACACCAAAAATTACCCACAAACCCCCGGAACCCCGCCAAAGAGCACCTCAAAGGCAAGCAAGTCAGCAAAAACGGCAAGAAATTTCCACCTCATATTTGGTCCAAAACACTTTTGTCCATTATTAGAGCTTCACAGCAATGGGCCCAAATCCGTCAACTCACCCGCAAAGAAGTACAACACCCCCACAAGTGCTGAGTCTTTCTTCATTGGGCGTAATCCAGCACTCTGCTTGGAGGGAAATCGCAGTCTGGAGGAGGAGGATAGAGGAGCATGTTCTTCGGAACTTGTGAACCTGAGGAATGTAGACTGCGGCACCTTCAAAGCAATAAGCAAACAAGTGAAGACAGTTCTGATGATGGTCTTGTTTTTGGGATTAGGTGATTAAAGTTTGAATTTAATTAACTGTGCAAAACAAAGAAAGAGAGACACAAAGCACACAGGAATAAAAGTGAATAAGGACGAAAAAGAAAGTTCTTGATTGATTGTCTCATTTTCAGGGCTCGGTGTCAGGGAATAAGAACAAGATTTCGTCATCATACTCTGCGAATTCAGGCTGGATGAGGTCAGTGCCACCGAACAGAGAAAAAATCCCCTCATCTACGTTGCCATCCTCCTCGTCTTCATGCGGCGTGCTTTCTCGTACTTTGTAATCTGGTGGTATGAGGTGCTGATTCATCTTGATCATTGTCAGCCGCTCCACATTTTTGGGCGAGAGGCGGCTCCGTTTGGGAGTTACAATGCCACCAGCAGCACTGAAAACACGTTCAGAAGACACACTTGCGAGTGGGCAAGACAAATAGTTTATAGCCAGGTTGTAGAGCTGTGGCCACAATTGTTTTTTGCCATGCCAATACTGCAATGGCTCCTCATTAAGAAAGACCACTGTTGAGTCATTCATATAGTCCTGCACCATCGACTCAAGGTCATCAACGGTTCCTCCACTTTGCTTACTTTTTGCTGTGGCTGTGACATTTTTTCGAGAACCATACCCAAGCAAACTTAGCCAATCCTCTACAACAGCCACTGTTTTTGTTGTGTGTGGTGCAGATGATCCAGTTGCCGGTGTCTTTAACGGCTGAGAGGTCACTTGTGCCCCAGCCACAGGTGCAGAAGTGGATTCTTGTGACTGGGGATGGCCTGCTGATGCTGATGCTGATGTACTGGCTTCTCCTTCAATAACCTGCCGTTCTTTTTCAAACCTCTTGGCTGACAAGGCTAACCAATGTTTGTACTTTTGAACATCTGCATCATCAAAAGGAAAGAATGCTTCGCCTGCCAGCGCCCTTTTGTAGCGTGGATCCAGAATAGTAGCACAAATGTAATGCTGATCTGACTTGATCTTTTGAAGACGTTCATCACCACGTAGGCGCTCTAATAATGTCTCTGACAAAATGAAATGGTTTTTTTTTTCTTCATCTTCTTTTTCAAACTCAGAAGACACCGCCATCAGTTGGTGCTCCAGCATGCACAACAATGGGATAGCTTTTCCCAAATTACAGTCCTCCTGGCTGACTGCACGCGTGAAGAACTCAAAAGGACGAAGCATGTCTGTCAGGCTTTTAACTATGTCCCATTGCGCCGCACTCATCCGCAGGTCCTCCGAGATGTACCCTCTGTGAAGAAATAGTGATCGAGTACCGTATACTGCTCATACAGACGCTCAAGCATGTAGAAGGTTGAGTTCCAACGTGTTGCCACCTCCTGGATGAGTGCTTTCACTGGCATTCTACGTTGAAGTAGCAGTCTCCGCAGATGCTTCCGGGCCTTAAAAGAATGGCTGAAATGGTTGCACATTTTGCGGCAGGTGGCCATTACCGCGAACGCTGCACTGTCTCTATCACTCAAGAATTTTTGAACTACCAGGTTGATACAGTGCGCCAAACATGGCACTCTGAAATAGCCACCCTCCGACATGGCCTTAACTACATTGGAGCCATTATCCGTGGAAACATAACCAATCTTGCGTTTTAGGGGGGATAGCATTGTCAAGACCTTTTTGTTAAACTCTTGCAAAAGGTTTTCTGCTGTGTGACTTTTCTCCAAGCCAAACATGGCTAGTGTTGCATGTTTCCGAGCAGCTTTGAAAACTTGGTCCGGGTCAACACCTGCGTTTAGCTTTGCTTTAACACCTGAATAAGAGACCCAGTGTGCAGTGATGCACATGTAATCATGGCCTGGGCCACTGGTCCACATGTCTGTTGTCAGATGTATTGTGTGAACAGCACTCTTCTGCAAAGCTGCCCCAATCGCCTGCAGCACATCTTCATGTAGTGCTGGAACCGCAACTCTGGCAAAATAGAACCGGCTCGGAACTTTCCATTTAGGGCAGAGCGTTGCCACTAATTCAAGAAAACCTACCGCTTCTACAAAAGAAAAAGGTAGAAGGTCCACAGCTAGCATTTTAGCCAGCTTAGTGTTATACAGACACGTCAGTGGGTGGTTGCGTTCATATGGCACGTCTGAAGTAAGCATTGTTCTAATGTTGGCCTGGACCAAGCATTTACGGGCTGATAATGACTTCGTTGACCCAATTTTGCTCGCTGGTGAACTTTTGTGCGTTGGTGTCTCACTCGCTCCAACACTCTTAGTGTGCCTCACATTGGGTGTGCTGCTGACAGGGGTACTGGGTGTAAGGGACGTGTTTGACACGTCTTCTTCCTGCTCGTCATCATCAGATGAAACATCAACGTTTCCTTGATTTTGGCCTTTCTTGATCGCATCTAGGTGCGCAAACCATTTGACAGCGTGCTTTCTCTCAAGATGACCACTCTGGCCGCCGGTACCATAGTTGGTACCTGACTTACCACGACTAACTGCAAGCTTACAAAGGGTACAAATGGCAAACTTTGGATTTTTGGGACAAACAGTAAAGAAGTCCCAAACTGGGGACTTGAAGTGTCTGTGGGACCTGGAGGAGGCGGCGATACTGGTGGTGGTGGTCATGAAGCTAATGCCAGATGAAGTGGAGGATCTGGATTGCCCAACATTTGTACGTTTTGCACTTTCACCGCCACTAATTAAGGTCGAGGTTGACGGAGGTCTCTTCTTGCCAGAAAGAAATATGGAAGCGGGACGAGTTGGTGTACTACTTAACTCCAATGATTGTGGTGTTTCCACTGCCTCCTCATCGACAACATCATCATCATCATCATCACGCGCAGCAGCTCTTCGGGCTAGGGTCAAAATGTCTGTTTGCTGCATGCCCGCTGGGGCTGCAGTGACCTTTATGATGACTGGGTCGTCGTTGGCAGAGTCTTCATCAGCAGCAGTATCCGCCACTTCTTGTTGAGCCTCATCACACTCCATAACTCTGAGACTTTGGACGAGCTTCCTTTTACGCTTAACTACCTTTGTTGGATCATGGTGTGCCTCACTCTCAGACGGCTGTGGTGCTGGTTCCCAAGTTTGATCCGTATCATCAGAAGGAGGTGTGCTTGAAGAGGATGTAGACACCACCCTTGATCTCTTCCTTGCTAGGGGTGTGGAAGACAATGAAGGATCATCAGGAGGAGTGGCTTCCTCAAATGATACCTCGCCTTGATTGTCGATTTCCTGATGTGCCCCTACTTCGGGAGGAACAACTATTGTGGGCACTTGTGACCCTCCATGCACCTCTGCTTGCGCATCTCCTTGCGCTGCCTCTCCTTCCACATGTACTTGGGCTTGTACTTGCACATGTGATTGTTGTTGCGGCTGTGGTTGTTCAACACTCGTCAGATGAGCTACAACAACCTGTGTTGATTGAGGGACATTGCTGCTGCTTTCTTGCGATGAGCCAACATCACTGGTCGATGGTGATTGAAGAACTATACTGGCTGCCTCTGCAGCACTCAAGGGCTTGGACTTAAGTTGGCGTGGTGGTGGTGGTGGCACTGAGCCCAATGGAGCGGGGGTGCTGCTGCCAGCTTGGTCCCCAGCAGATCCCGCTGCTGCTGCTGCAGGCATACTTTTTTTTTTACTCCCAAAAAAAGGGGCGGGCGGCACACCAGTCTCCTTGGTAACTTGCTTCTTCTGCTCCTTACTGGCACCTTTCTTGCTAGAGGAGCTACGGGTTACTTTTTTTGGGGCCATCCTCTTCAGAGCAGGTCAGCAGGCAGCAGTTGCACGAGTTGCAGAGGGTTCTGTGTCCAGACGTGACGTCGCGTGACGTTATGCTGCACACACCGCTGCAGGACTTCTTCCTGGCACTGGTGGTTCTCTTGAGTCTTCTTGTGCACCTAAAAGCAATGGAAGACAGAGGAACATCAGTTCAGTTATACACCCCAAAAAATCGACAAAACACAGAAAAATGAGCACAATCCCATGCCATCCTTGATGTTTACATTGAAGACACCCCACAGAAAGACTACGGACATGCAAGTATGCAACACTCACTACCCCTGGGCATAATGGATGAAAAGTAGGCAAAATAAGTGCAGGCCTCAGACACTGCCTCTCCTCAAAATGGCCCCCTTACACCCCAAGCACATGTTGCCTGTACCAGCCAGCACTCAAGATGGCCACCACCACCACCCACATGGCCAGTCCACATCAACAGTACACCCCCAAAAAACAGAAAAACAGCCAGAAATCACCACAATCCAATGCCATCCATGATGTTTACATCAAAGAGAGTGAGACCACACCACAGGCACACTCAGTCCATGCACCACCACCACCCCTGGGCAAGCAAAAGGCCACACCAGCAGCCCCCCAAAAACGACAAAAAACAATAAAATAAGCACAATCCCAGCCCATCCATGGCCTCAATTATGTTTAAATTCAAGAAGACACCCCACAGAAAGACTAGGCCCATGCAACACTCACCACCCCTGGGCAAAGGGCCACACCAGCAGGCCCAAAAAAACGACAAAAAACAATAAAATCTGCACAATCCCAGCCCATCCATGGCCTCAATGGTGTTTAAATTCAAGAAGACACCCCTCAGAAACACTAGGCCCATGCAACACTCACTACCCCTGGGCATAAGGGATGAAAAGTAGGCAAAATAAGTGCAGGCCTCAGACACTGCCTCTCCTCAAAATGGCCCCCTTACACCCCAAGCACATGTTGCCTGTACCAGCCAGCACTCAAGATGGCCACCACCACCACCCACATGGCCAGTCCACATCAACAGTACACCCCCAAAAAACAGAAAAACAGCCAGAAATCACCACAATCCAATGCCATCCATGATGTTTACATCAAAGAGAGTGAGACCACACCACAGGCACACTCAGTCCATGCACCACCACCACCCCTGGGCAAGCAAAAGGCCACACCAGCAGCCCCCCAAAAACGACAAAAAACAATAAAATAAGCACAATCCCAGCCCATCCATGGCCTCAATTATGTTTAAATTCAAGAAGACACCCCACAGAAAGACTAGGCCCATGCAACACTCACCACCCCTGGGCAAAGGGCCACACCAGCAGGCCCAAAAAAACGACAAAAAACAATAAAATCTGCACAATCCCAGCCCATCCATGGCCTCAATGGTGTTTAAATTCAAGAAGACACCCCTCAGAAACACTAGGCCCATGCAACACTCACTACCCCTGGGCATAATGGATGAAAAGTAGGCAAAATAAGTGCAGGCCTCAGACACTGCCTCTCCTCAAAATGGCCCCCTTACACCCCAAGCACATGTTGCCTGTACCAGCCAGCACTCAAGATGGCCACCACCACCACCCACATGGCCAGTCCACATCAACAGTACACCCCCAAAAAACAGAAAAACAGCCAGAAATCACCACAATCCAATGCCATCCATGATGTTTACATCAAAGAGAGTGAGACCACACCACAGGCACACTCAGTCCATGCACCACCACCACCCCTGGGCAAGCAAAAGGCCACACCAGCAGCCCCCCAAAAACGACAAAAAACAATAAAATAAGCACAATCCCAGCCCATCCATGGCCTCAATTATGTTTAAATTCAAGAAGACACCCCACAGAAAGACTAGGCCCATGCAACACTCACCACCCCTGGGCAAAGGGCCACACCAGCAGGCCCAAAAAAACGACAAAAAACAATAAAATCTGCACAATCCCAGCCCATCCATGGCCTCAATGGTGTTTAAATTCAAGAAGACACCCCTCAGAAACACTAGGCCCATGCAACACTCACTACCCCTGGGCATAAGGGATGAAAAGTAGGCAAAATAAGTGCAGGCCTCAGACACTGCCTCTCCTCAAAATGGCCCCCTTACACCCCAAGCACATGTTGCCTGTACCAGCCAGCACTCAAGATGGCCACCACCACCACCCACATGGCCAGTGCACATCAACAGTACACCCCCAAAAAACAGAAAAACAGCCAGAAATCACCACAATCCAATGCCATCCATGATGTTTACATCAAAGAGAGTGAGACCACACCACAGGCACACTCAGTCCATGCACCACCACCACCCCTGGGCAAGCAAAAGGCCACACCAGCAGCCCCCCAAAAACGACAAAAAACAATAAAATAAGCACAATCCCAGCCCATCCATGGCCTCAATTATGTTTAAATTCAAGAAGACACCCCACAGAAAGACTAGGCCCATGCAACACTCACCACCCCTGGGCAAAGGGCCACACCAGCAGGCCCAAAAAAACGACAAAAAACAATAAAATCTGCACAATCCCAGCCCATCCATGGCCTCAATGGTGTTTAAATTCAAGAAGACACCCCTCAGAAACACTAGGCCCATGCAACACTCACTACCCCTGGGCATAAGGGATGAAAAGTAGGCAAAATAAGTGCAGGCCTCAGACACTGCCTCTCCTCAAAATGGCCCCCTTACACCCCAAGCACATGTTGCCTGTACCAGCCAGCACTCAAGATGGCCACCACCACCACCCACATGGCCAGTCCACATCAACAGTACACCCCCAAAAAACAGAAAAACAGCCAGAAATCACCACAATCCAATGCCATCCATGATGTTTACATCAAAGAGAGTGAGACCACACCACAGGCACACTCAGTCCATGCACCACCACCACCCCTGGGCAAGCAAAAGGCCACACCAGCAGCCCCCCAAAAACAACAAAAAACAATAAAATAAGCACAATCCCAGCCCATCCATGGCCTCAATTATGTTTAAATTCAAGAAGACACCCCACAGAAAGACTAGGCCCATGCAACACTCACCACCCCTGGGCAAAGGGCCACACCAGCAGGCCCAAAAAAACGACAAAAAACAATAAAATCTGCACAATCCCAGCCCATCCATGGCCTCAATGGTGTTTAAATTCAAGAAGACACCCCTCAGAAACACTAGGCCCATGCAACACTCACTACCCCTGGGCATAAGGGATGAAAAGTAGGCAAAATAAGTGCAGGCCTCAGACACTGCCTCTCCTCAAAATGGCCCCCTTACACCCCAAGCACATGTTGCCTGTACCAGCCAGCACTCAAGATGGCCACCACCACCACCCACATGGCCAGTCCACATCAACAGTACACCCCCAAAAAACAGAAAAACAGCCAGAAATCACCACAATCCAATGCCATCCATGATGTTTACATCAAAGAGAGTGAGACCACACCACAGGCACACTCAGTCCATGCACCACCACCACCCCTGGGCAAGCAAAAGGCCACACCAGCAGCCCCCCAAAAACAACAAAAAACAATAAAATAAGCACAATCCCAGCCCATCCATGGCCTCAATTATGTTTAAATTCAAGAAGACACCCCACAGAAAGACTAGGCCCATGCAACACTCACCACCCCTGGGCAAAGGGCCACACCAGCAGGCCCAAAAAAACGACAAAAAACAATAAAATCTGCACAATCCCAGCCCATCCATGGCCTCAATGGTGTTTAAATTCAACAAAACAGTTGTATCATGCACCCATAACCAACCTGGTCCTACTGGATACTGTGGCTACCCACAATATAATTTATTTAATTTTCTGAAAAAGTTCAAAAATTGTACTTGCAGCAACTGTAATGCCCCAAACAAACTTACTTGTGAAAGTTGATTTCTAATCCAAAAGTGATCCAAAGACAGTCAAATAGGCCTCAAATCCAAATATCCAGCAGCACCCACAAAAAGTAATCCTTCCAGCTCCAGATCCAAATGAAAGTGACCAGGAGATGGACAAAGCACTGGGAGGAGCCTGCTGGACAGGAACAGGAAGTTGGAGACTGTGGGGCACTTCCTTACTCCCCCCCCCCAAAATGGACTCCTTGCAAAAAAAAAGGCCATGCAAATGTCAACCTGAGGAGTGATTCTGATAAAAATCATAATTTTCTGAAGGTTTATCCTGTTTGCTGGTGATTTTCTTGTGCGAAATTGCAAAATCTCTATTTCGCAAGTGCGAGATTGTTCCTTTCCGCCGCAACTACGTGTTCGCAATTGCGAACTCTCGCGAGGTGTGCTGTGCAAGGTGGCAAGCCGCGAGTACGTATTCGCGGGCGACAAACTCCCGCGGGAACACGCAGCAAGATCTAAAATGGCGCGTCACTCGCAAAGAAAAACAACTCGGCAAACGCTAAAATGACGGAAAGTGAACGCCGTGCACCACGCCGCGCGCCGCAACCAAGCAAAAAATCCGCCGCGAGCGGATTCACGGATTTTCGACGAATTCGCGAGCGTTCGCGGATTGCGAATTTGCCGAAAATCCGAAAAATCCGCGAGCGGAGCGGATTTTACGCCCATGCTTACTGACAACACCAAGCTAAACATTGGGCTTTGCGAAATTTGTCCATAAAGCGTTAAAACTCCTCGAAACCACTCTCCAACCTAAAGCCTCCCCAGCATAGCAGAGCGGTTGAGTTAAGAGACACAATATCCAAATCAGAGACTACAAGAAACCTAGATTTATGTACTGCATCAGAACATTATCAGATCTTATCGGCCCTCGAATTTTAAACTATTTCAAACTAATTGTTTTAAAGTTTTTATCACAGTTATTCTTATCAATCTTTGTCATGTCGTAAATTGTAAAAAAAATTTAACTAATCAATAAAGAAATTATTATTGTAGTTACATTGTGGATGAGTTTACAGGGAGGTCGTCGTACACACCACTACTAATTTGTTCCAAAAGAAAACCTCTGTCCTTTTTACTTGCAACCCTTGCACTATTTTACACATACCACTTCTATCACTTTTCATGAAATCTCCCTGTTCTATTTACCTTCAATTTTCTTAAAAATTTACACTCATAATAAAAACAAATTGGATTTCCCGACATAGTGGAACGCCCCATTCGAAGATGGCACCCATTTTTTCCTTATCTGAGTTCTCATGACCGGGATGCTGCCGGCATCAACAAATCACGCTGACATGCCCAACTTCCCGCCGACTGACAGAGACCACTAAACTTATGATCAACAGGTATGATTAAGTTATTGAAAGTCTGGTGCCAATCGCCTTCGTGACTTAGGCACGGATAATAATCACTACTCTTTGCCGCCGGTACTTTTCACTCGAACACACAATATGATGGATTACCACCCACTGATCTTCTGAATACAGGTACGGAGCACCCGAGGTGCTTACAGTTTTTTACTCATATTGTTTTTCTTTTACTCCATACATAGCAATATGGTGCTTAGACCTTGTCTACGATTCATACAATAATTCTAAGTTAGTCTCTTCACATTGAATTTATTTTGAATTGTCATACTGACCGCACAGTAAACTTTAACCAATAAGATGATAGGAACTCATATTTATCACTCAAAACAGGTGATGGGTCACTTTCACTAAATATGCGGATCACCACTGATTGTTTTTACAACACCACAAACTTGACAGCAATGCTTTGCAGCACCTTTTTACCTCAACTAGGTACTATGACAATTCTGATTGCACTGGTTTCTTATGCTTAATATATATATATATATTATATATCTACTAGTAATGGAAAAGAGGAAGAAACGGAAAGTAAAACACGTCTCATTATGGACTTTAACAACCAAAGCCAGGATATAAGAAAGATTATTGTTAGGTACCCCACAAGGCTTACCTTTGCTTGTGGAGTATTCTCGCAGAGACGACAAGTGCTACCGCCCCTGCACCCACCTAACCCCGTGGGAGAAATTAGGCGCCCAACCGGGATGAGAAGGAACCAGGGGAAGGGAGCCGATAATGATGATGGGTTGCTGTCTTGGGTGCAGATGTGGAACGTCTCAGGGGAAGGGTAGAACCGGTGACACCAACTGGAAATGGACAAAGGAACACCCAGTTAGAAGGAGACCCACACCTCCCACTCCAACGTATGCCTCTACACACATACAGAGAAACAACTACCTGGTAGTGAAGGCATCCAGACTCCAGGAACAGTCTTTAGGATTCTTAGTAACCCCCTGTTACTCTGTGTTCCAGAACGGTTATGTAAACAAAAATAAAGCGCTCCTGCGCAATGAGGAAAACCCCAAAGTATATCTGGCAAGGCAAGCGCTCCTGCGCTATAAGTAACCCCTCCAAGACAGCTGGCAAACTAAAAGAATGTTGGGCAAAAGGAAACAGCGCTCCAGCGCGATAAGTATAAACGCTGTACCCAGGCAAATGAAAGCGCTCCTGCGCTGAGTAATAAACCAAAGAAAAGCGCTCCAGCGCGGTCTCAACAAATAAAACACCCAGGCAATGGCAAAGCGCTCCTGCGCAGTTACGGAAACAATGGAGAACTAGCACCCCAGCGCGATGTCACGTAACTAAGTACAAAGGCAAATGAAAAGCGCCCCTGCGCGGTCAGCAAAGGCAAACTCGCAACGTTCAAAGAAATGCGGAGAGGACGTTCGCTTGGCAGCCGAACTCCTCCGATACATGTTCCGATGATTCTCATGGCAGAAAGGCTTCAACAGGAAATTGCCAGGATACGAAGCGCCGATCCGGGCGGAACCGCGTTGGTTATGCAGATTCCCCCGGAAGCGCATCATAGGAAGAGGTGGACCCTCTGAATGGCTAGACGGCTCCTCGACTTCAAGGCGGAAGTGAGGATGTGGCGTTCTATGTAGGTGTGTAGGAGGCGCCGTACGGCAAAAGCCGCGACCTGACAGTACCCACCCCCTCCAAAACAAAACCCCACCCCAGGATCAGACAGGAGTGGCAGGGCGAGGAGAAAGCGGGTGGCCAATGTGAAAGGAACGGACCAGGTCGGGGGCATGACGCACATGTGACAAGGGCTCCCAAGAACGCTCCTCGGGACCGTACCCCTTCCAGTCCATCAAGTAATAGAGCCTCCCTCGGGAACGACGAGAACCCAAGATGGCCTTGACTTCGTACTCTACATGGCCCTCCACCTGTACAGGCGAGGGAGGAGAAGGGACCACGCAATCCGGGTGTACAGCCCGCAGAAGGGAGACATGAAAGACGGGGTGTATCTTCATGGGGAAGGCAAGGAGAGCTTCATGGAAACAGGGTTGACTACTCTCTCAATGGCATAAGGACCCACAAAGCGTGGTAGGAGTTTTTGGAGCCATGCATGTTAAGGTGACGAACAGAGAGCCACACCTTGTCTCCCTGCCGGTATAAGGGTTCCTTCCGTCTGTGCACGTCAGCATGCGTTTTGTAGCTTTCCTTGGCTTTGGCCAATTCGAACCGGGCTTGTTGCCATATGTGACACAATGCACCGTGATATGCCCGTACTGTGGGCAACGGACTGTCCTGAGGCTCTTCCCAAGCCATGGTGTGGGGATGCTTCCCTTGTAGGCATAGAAAGGAGACATACCAGTGGCTGAATGTTTGCTGTTGTTATACGCGTATTCTGCTATCCATAGCACTTCCGCCCATTCCTTTTTTACTACCAGCAGCAGGCAGCGGAGATACTGCTCCATGGTGTGGTTTGTTCTCTCGGCTTGCCCATCAGTCTGGGGATGGTAAGCAGACGAAAGGCGAACGTCCAACTCCATGATCCTGCATACCTCGTTCCAGAAACGGGACACAAACTGTGAACCCCTGTCTGTGATCACCACCGACGGAATGCCGTGCAGACGCACCACGTTCTGCATGTAAATGTAAATGTAGGGGACACTTTTATAGCGCATCTATCACTCCATGGAGTATCTTGGCGCTCAAACCTGATGGAAACGGTTTAAGGAAGGATTGACCAATGGAGGCGCTTACACTTTACACCAGTGCTATGCAGGCTGCATCTGTAAGAGAAAACACCCAGGTCTTTAGCGCTTTCCTGAACTGAGTTTCACAAGACAGTGACCTAAGGTGAGGTGGGAGCTTGTTCCAGGCTCTAGATCCCAGGACAAAAAGAGATTTTCCTCCATTGGTGGCCAATCTAAATCTGGGGATGGTTAACAGATTCGGACTGGCAGACCTCAAGCAACGAGTAGGATAGTATTGTTTAAAGCCATTACACAAATATTTAGGCCCTTGCTGTTGCAAGGCTCTAAATGTGATCAGCAAGATTTTAAATAGGATCCTTTTGCCAACTGACAACCAATGCAACGCTTTTAGCGCAGCTGACGCAGATGATTTTCGAGGCCAACGTAGCACCAGCCGGGCAGCAGCATGTTGGATCATCTGTAGCCTATGGAGTACGGACTTATTGACTCCAGCATATAGGCTATTACAGTAATCCAGCCTTGAACTTATTAAGGCTACTGCGACTGATTTCCTGGCTGATAGAGGAAGAAGATCGAAGAACTTCCTCAAAGATTTAATTGTGTGAAAACACATACCGCCTACGGCCACCGCTTGCTGCTTAAAGCACAATTGGTCGTCAAATTTAATGCCCAGAAGATTACAGCCAGCTCGGTTGCCGTGGGTAGTTTTTTCAGAGGAACGAAGTGTGCCATCTTGGAGAGGTGATCCACAATGGTGAGAAATGTGGTATAGCCGGTTTTGGTGACAGGGAGTTCTACTACGAAATCCATGGAAATGGTGTGCCATGGACATGGAGAAACAGGAATGGGACGTAACTGTCCTGTAGGGACTTCCGACCTGTTTTTCCCTTGGACACACACGGCACAACGGGCTATATGGTTTTTTGTGTCCTCTTCCATGGTAGGCCACCAGAAGTGTCTCTGTATCAGGTCAAGGGTTTTGTGGTATCCTGGATGATTGGAGAGGACATGATCATGACACATGGTCAACGCTTGTTGTTGTCGAGCCGTCTTTGGAAGGTAGTACCTGTTTTCTCTGAGTAGGAACCCTCTTTCCTGGGTCATGCCTTCGTTTCTTCCTGTTAGATTGGCAGGATCGATCAGGCTTACGTCATTTCGTAGTTGGACCAGGAAATCCGAGGATAGTACAACCCCCTGGAAATGCTGTTCTGGAATGATGGGAACAGGCTCGTTCGTGGGTAGCGTGTCTTCGGTCTCTGTTATTCGGGATAGTGCATCTGCCTTGGCGTTCTCTTTTCCTGGTCTGTATGTTATTGTGAAGTTGTATTCATTGAACAGGGTCCAACGAAGTTGCCTGGCTGTAAGGGCTCGTGCTGAACGCAGGAACTGTAGGTTCCTATGATCCGTGTAAATGGTCAGAGGGTGTTTGGCGTCTTTTAAGTGATGGCGCCATTCCTCGAATGCCATCTTTATGGCCAACAGCTCCCCGTCAGACACCATGTAGTTGCGTTCTGTAGGTTGGAGCTTCTTGGAGTAGTATGCCATGGGATGAAGGAGCCCCGTACAGGCGTCTCTTTGTGACAACACGCCCCCCAATGCATCCTGCGAGGCATCTGCTTCTACTACGAATGGCAACTCCGCGTTAGGGTGAACCAGAATGGGGGTCCGTGGTGAACCGTCTCTTCAGTTCCTGGAATGCATTGTCAGCTTCTGCGTCCCAACAAAAGGAAACACCTTTGCGAAGCAGCCAGGTGATTGGAGCCACCATTCCGGAGAATCCTGCGATAAAACAACGAGAATAATTGGAAAACCCCAGGAACCTCTGGATGCCTTTCACGGATGTTGGGGTTGGCCATAGCAAAATGGCCTCCATTTTTTTGTTGTCCATCTGTATACCAGCCGGGGTGATCATATGACCCAGGAATTCGACAGCCTTCGCGTGGAAGACGCTCTTTTCCAGCTTCACATAGAGACTGTGTTTAATCAGCTGTTGTAGGATGGCACGGACGTGCTGGACGTGTTCCGTGGGGTTCCGTGAATAGATCAGTATATCATCGATATAAACGATACAGAAGACATCAATGTAGTCTCTCAATACTTCATCTATGAAGAACTGGAATGCTGCGGGGGTGTTGCAGAGTCCGAAGGGCATGATCTGGTACTCGAATAGGCCGAATCTGGTCCGGAAGGCGGTCTTCCACTTGTCACCCTTCCAGACTCTGACGAGATAAGCCCCCCGCAGGTCCAACTTCGTGTAGATGGATGCGTTCTTCACCTGGTCCAGGAGGCTGGAAATCAACGTTAACAGATACCTGTTCTTCACTGGCGTTCATAGCCCTGAAGTCGATGCAGTTCCTGAGGTCTCCCTCCTTCTTAGCCACAAAGAAAAGAGAAGACACCGGAGACCTGGAATGGCGTATGAACCCGTTGTTCAAGTAGTCATCCAGATAGGAGCGTAGATGTTCGTTCTCCTTCTGCGTGAGGGAATAGATTCGACTGCAAGGAAGTGTGGATCCAGGCATTAAATCGATCCTGCAGTCGAATGAACGATGGGGTGGCAGGGTATTGGCCCCTTTTTCGTCGAACACGGCTGCCAGATCATGGTACACCTCTGGTATGTCTGTTTGGGTGACAACCCCCATACCCAACAAGGGTAAGGGGTTATGACCCTGGACACCCAATCGATTCGGGGCTTGTGGTTTACCAACCAAGGAAGACCCAATATGACCTTGAAATGAGGAGCATCGATAACGTCAAGGCCGATTGTTTCTTTGTGGTGGTTAGCAAAGACCATGATCATGTCTTCCGTCTGATGCCGGATGAGGCCGGAAGTGAGGTCCGTTCCGTCTACCGCCTTAACTGTTTCTGGTCTTTTCTTTGGTATTGTGGTCATTCCCAGATCCTGTGAGTATTGAGTGTCGATGAAATTCCCGGTGGCTCCGGAATCCAGAAGAGCGATCACCGGCCACACCTTGCCTAATGGGTTGCTCAATGTTACCTCGACACCCACATGATGACTGCCATCAAACACCACAGGGATCACCGTGTTCCAGGAGGACAAACCCAGTAGACGGACCCCTTCATCTACTGGGTTGCTTCGTTTCCCGTCTTCTCTCCCTTGGACACGGGAAACGCAAAAGGTTTTCTTCCTCTGGTACGTGTGGGTTTTACCGGGCATTCCCTAACGAAATGACCACTTTTGCCACAGTACAGACACTGATTCTGTTTCCTCCTCTTTCCCCTTTACACCCTGGTGCCACCTATCTGCATGGGCTCCGGGGGGTCGCTAGAGGCAGTGGTGTTGTCTCGGCTCTTCTCGGTGCTTTTGTCCCCGAAAGACAGGAACCGGTTTTCACCCCCTTTTCCTCTTTCGGTCTTCCTTTCCTGTATTCTGTAGTTCACCTTGACTACTAAATCAATAAAGGGCCCAATCTCTTCAGGGGGTTAGGCATTTGCGATATCAGGTCCTTAAGCTCGTCACGTAGACCCCTGTAGAAAACCGATACCTTCTTGGTCTCGGGCCAATGGGCCTCAATCACGAGTTTACTAAACATGGTGATGTAATGAAGCAAGTCGTTGTTGCCTTGTTTTAGATTGAGTAGCTCGTTATCAGCGGCCTGAACGAAAGTGTGCCGGGCGAACATTCTACGCATTGTTTCTTTGAATACCGGAAGGTTGAATAACATGGGATCGTCGTTTTCCACCAATGATATGGACCACTGGGCTGCATCTCCGCCCATGTAGGAAAGGATGAAGGCAGTCTTCGAGGCGTCGTCTGGGAAGGCGGTAGCTCTGGCCATGAAGTGCAGATGGCACTGGTGGATGAATACGCTATATTTGGTGCTGTCGCCATAGAAGCGTTCCAGCAGTGCAAGCTGCACTGGGTGAGGTGTGACCACTTGTATCGCCGTGTCCGGGTTGGATGCAGACGAGGAACCCTCGAAGGTGAACAATGGTGGTCGCAACAACCCTTCCTGTCGGACTCTAGAACTAGGGGAGGGACCCCAAGGGCCTGTAACGCCTGCCGCTAATTGGCTTTGTATGGCCGTCATGTCATGGCGTAGGCTAAGGTTCTCTGCCTGCAGTAAGCATGGCTGCTATGTCTTGCAGGGATATCTAAGTATCACTCATGTCATCTGGGCGAGATAAAACACGTGGGCTTCGTATTCTGTCAGGTACCCCACAAGGCTTACCTTTGCTTGTGGAGTATTCTCGCAGAGATGACAAGAGCTACCGCCCCTGCACCCACCTAACCCTGTGGGAGAAATGAGGCGCCCAACCGGGATGAGATGGAACCAGGGGAAGGGAGCCGATAATGATGGGTTGCTGTCTTGGGTGCAGATGTGGAACGTCTCAGGGGAAGGGTAGAACCAGTGACACCAACTGGAAATGGACAAATGGACACCCAGTTAGAAGGAGACCCACACCTCCCACTCCAACGTACGCCTCTACACACATACAGAGAAACAACTACCTGGTAGTGAAGGCATCCAGACTCCAGGAACAGTCTTTAAGATTCTTAGTAACCCCCTGTCACTCTGTGTTCCAGAACTGTTATGTAAACAAAAATAAAGAGCTCCTGCGCAATGAGGAAAACCCCAAAGTATATCTGGCAAGACAAGCGCTCCTGCGCTATAAGTAACCCCTCCAAGACAGCTGGCGATGGTTATGCGGATTCCCCGGAAGCGCATCATAGGAAGAGGCGGACCCTCTGAATGGCTAGACCGCTCCTCGACTTCAAGGCGGAAGTGAGGATGCGGCGTTCTGTGTAGGTGTGTAGGAGGCGCCGTACGGCAAAAGCTGCGATCTGACATTTATAAAGAGAAATTGGGAAATTCTGTTATTGGATGAAACTTTAAGGGAACACCTAACACCCTATCCAAGTATAACCTATAGAAAAACATCGTTCCTAAGAGACATCTTGACCCAAAGCCACCTGGAAATCAAACAGCAGAAAAAGATCTCGTGGCTCAGCACACCAGGCTTTTGGAAGTGTGTAAAATGCAAAGCTTGTGAACATGGCCAGAACATCACGGAGTACAAACTACAAAATGGAAAAACCGAAAAGATCTTAGATCACATTACTTGTGAGTCGAAATATGTGATCTATAGATTAAGATGTCCATGTGGAAAATATTATGTTGGGAGCACTGCCTGACCGGGCCCCATAGCGGAGGGGGCCTGGCGTCGCTGGCGTGGAGGAGCCCCCGCCCGTGGCGGTGAATCAGGGGTGAATGACCGGGGAGCGCAGCGGCAGCACTGGACCGCCTGCTAGGGTGCAGACTGGCTTGTGGAAGGTGCCACAGAGTGCCCGTGAGGGGACGGGTCCCTGAGCCGCCATTTTGGGTCTGCCTACATCTACCTCAGTTGTGGAGTGCGCCCCTGACCGCTGACGAGCCCTGGGGGCGGCGACCGGGGGACCGGGCACCCGACTCGCTGCCGTTTGCGAGAGGAGGTGACGCCCTGTAGCGCCCGACGGCCGGAGAGAGCAGGAAGACCCCGCGGTGAGCGGAAAGAGCCAAGAGAGGGAGAGCACGAGGCCGCCGGACCCGCCGTGAGGTGTACAGGGCCGTGGGACTGATGCAGAGAGGCCTTAGGGGTGAGCAGTGAAGCCCCGGAGGAGGGGCACAGAGGCGGCGTCTTGACCCGGCGTGTGGGCCGACGTGGGAACGAAGGCTGAGAGCAGCGGTGGAGATCCCCCGCGGCCCTCACTGCAGCCCCAGGGGGACGAATTGGGCTGCCTTGGCCCTGAGGAGAGCGTAGTCAGGGTGCTCACGCCTGAGAAACGACAGCCTGGCGTTTGGTGGGGCGGATACGGCGTCGCTTATGCTCGGGAACCACTTGTGACCGGTGAGGACGACCTTGAGGAGAGGGCCCCCCGTTCCACGCAGGGCAGCATCTGGCACACGGCTCGAAGGAGACACCAGTCGTCACATGCACTCTGAAGGAGTGGACCATCACTGAACGCCCAGCGGGAGACACACAGACGAGATCCCGCTACCCAGAGACCGCACCCGGCCACCGCGCAGCCGGGAGTGCGGATGCCCACGGCACAGCAAATTGCTATGGGTAGACTGAAGGACAAAGCGCTGCTGCGGCAGCAGGAGGCGCGTGGGCAAGATGCGGCACAGGACCAGCGTCGGTCAACCGTAGACCCCGCAGCTGCATTAGCGACGAAAATGGACACAGTTCTAGCGGCAGTGGAACGCATAGGGGCGACTCTAGAGCAAACTAAGACGTCGCTGGAGGGGCAGATTGACAAAGTGACGTCGGATTTCTCACTGCTGCACGCCGACCACCGAAAACTGGCGGAAACCATCACAGAGCAGCGTCACATAGTGCAGGACATCCAACCTGTGGTGCGCAGCCACGCAGCGGCCCTACAAGACCTGATAGACAGAGTCCATGAGCTGGAGGATCGTGCCGAGGATGCTGAAGGGCGCTCTCGGCGCAACAACGTCCGGGTAGTAGGCCTGCCGGAAGGAGAGGAGGGGACGACACCAGAACGATACACTGAGACATGGCTCAGGGAGATCCTGCCGCCTGGAGTACTTTCTCCGCAATTCGTGGTAGAACGGGCACACAGGGTGCCGGCGCAGGCCCGGAGGGTGGGAGAAAGACCCCGCCCGTTCCTATTCAAACTCCTCAAGACCGGGACACGGTGCTCCGGGAAACCCGGAAGCTGAACGACCTGCAAGTGGGCAATAGTCGAGTAATACTTTTCCCGGACTACACTGCAGCGACTCAAAAGAGACAGGGCTCATACTTGGCGGTGAAGAAACAACTCAGAGACCTGAACCTGCCCTACTCACTGCTCTTCCCCTCGCGGCTGCGCGCAGTGGCGAAAGAAGGCACACGATTCTTCGACACACCAGCGGACGTCTGGGACTGGTTGAAGGAAACCGGGCAGTGGTCGGGGACGAGGCCGACGAACCAGGAGGGCGGCGGATGGCAGGAACAACGCTTCAGGAGGAGGAGGAGAAGGAGAGGGGCCAAACGAGGGATAGGCCTGGGTCAAGCGGCACCCAGCCCGGAGAAGATACGGCAAGAGCGACAGGAGGCATTGGAGGCGGTGGCCACGCTGGGCGCGGGATCGGGCCACAGGGGCCCAGACCATGGCCGACATGACGGAGGCGGTGTCAGCGGATCCTCTTCGCCGTCCACTGCGCTGTCAGATGACATTCTGCCGCCGGAGGTGACAGCCCAGACAGCGGACTACATAGGGTGATGCGCGAAGGAATCATGATGGAATGCTGCATGGCTGGTGTCCTTGAACACAGACCCGCTGTATCCTTTGAAAGACTATGATAACACATGGATTGGTAACTTTGCGGGCCCACTGGCCCAAGCATGCATAGTCATAGCAACAGGATAAGCCACTATGCTGCAGGTGCGCGGAAATGCGCTGCTCACCTGGGTCACACATGCATGTGCTGCCGCGCAGGGAGGCGCTAGTGGGCGGCTCGCGCTGGTTAGTACGCTCCACTGGCGGCGGCCCACACACACCCTAACTGAGTTGGGGCTCCGCTGAGGGAGTTTCATGACGACACCACCGGCTGCGCGTTCCCCACACGCACACCCATTGCGTTCATAGTGCGCTAGGCAGTTGCTACACATTGCGCTCGCAATAAGCTAAGCCACAGTTTGGTTGAACAGTTTGGACACATCCCCGTTGGGGATACGCCCATAAAGTTATGAACTTAACCACAGTTCTTAAGTTTCAGATGCAGTCACGGGTGCCTTCTGCCGGAGAACTCACCCCCAGACCCCGCGATACGCCACTTCCCCCCTGGGCGAACACAACACAACACTTTACATGGCATGCACTAATATCATGACCTGGAACATCCGGGGCATGCACACCCCATCGCGCCGATACTCTGTTTTTGCGTATATGCAGCGTCATCATACAGGGATCGCATTCCTACAAGAAACGCACATGTCTCGGGTAGAACTGGACAGGCTCCGCAGAAGATGGAGGGGACAAACCTATGGCACTACCTACTCAGCGCACGCGCGGGGTACCCTGATCTGGGTGAAGGCGGGAGTCCCCTTTCAACACACGGACACACAGGTAGATGCGGAAGGGCGATACACATTAGTGAGGGGGAGGCTTAATGGACAGGACATATTGCTGGGCTCCATTTATGCCCCTAATACGGAGCAACCTGCCTTCCTGGCGTCTCTAAACCAAGTCCTTCAACAATACGCGGGCCTACCCTGGTTAATAGGAGGCGACTATAACATGGTACTGAACACACAGTTAGATCGCTCATATCCACCCCTGCGCGCAGCGGCTGCGACCTCATTGGCACAGGTGGTTGGAGACTGGCTGACACACTGGGCCATCCAGGACCTTTGGCGAGACAAGATTTACTCCTACTACTCGCCGGTACATGGCCTGCACGTTAGGCTAGATAGGATAGTGGGCTCTCAGTCCCTGCTCCCGCTCATAACTAAGTCGGAGTATTTAGGCAGGACGCACTCTGACCACAACCCCATGTTACTCCAAATTAGCTGGGCGACTGACAGACCACCGGTGCCCACATGGCGACTGCAGGCGGCTGCGCTAGAGGATGCGGAGTTCAGGTCATCCCTGGGGGGTGCCTTCTCTCCTACTTTGAGGACAATGAGGGCACGGCGAGCGACCCTTTGGTGGAGTGGGATGCACATAAGGCAACCATACGGGGGCATTGCATAGGGACCACCTGGAACATCAGAGCACGACTATCAGCGTCCCTGACCCGCATAGAATCAGAATTGCAGCAGTACGAACGGGAGGGGGAGGGTACGGGTAGGCATGCGCTCGCACTGGAGGGATTACGGAATGAGCATGCGGTCCTAATCGAACGATTACGGTGCCACAACTATGCGGCGCATACGGCCCGGACGCACGCGAAAGCGGACAGAGCCGGACGCTTGCTCGCCTGGCTGATACAGGCCGCGGAGCGCAGGGTTCCAATAGGAGCCATTCGATTGGATAATGGCACTGTGGTGTACACGCAGCGCGACATACACAAAGCGTTCACGGAGCACTACGAGACCTCTACAAGGCCCGGGGCTCTGGCCGGGAGGACACGGTGGCTGCCTTCCTGGGGATGGTCACATTGCCCGCGGTCGCTGACGCACAGAGGGAGGAGCTAGGTGCCCCGCTCACGCTAGAGGAGGTGGGTGATGCGATCCAGGCGTTAGCAACTGGGAAAACGCCGGGACCTGACGGCCTACCGGCTGAATATTACAAGGCAAACAAAGACATCTTATCGCTGAGGCTGCTTCAAATGTACCAGGAGGCGATAGCCGAGGGCCGACTACCGTCCTCCCTGCGGGAAGCGTTCTTGGTGCCCCTGCCCAAGCCGGATAGGGATCCACTGTCCCTGGGCTCCTATCGCCCATTGGCGATGCTCAATACGGACTATAAAATACTGGCTAAGATGCTTGCCGAGCGCCTGGCGCCACTGGTCTCCCATCTGGTCCACCCGGACCAAAATGGCTTTGTGCCGACACGGTCAATGTCCCTGAATCTCAGGAGATACTTCCGAGTAGCGACAGAGGCGACGACGGCTTGGCCCAGAGCGGGATGCCTGATATTGGACCTGGAAAAGGCCTTTGATAGCCTTGCGTGGGGATATCTCCAGGCGGTGCAGGAGGCGTTTGAACTGGACAGGTAATTCCTAGAAATGGTGGGGCTCCTGTACAGGAGTCCTGTGGTCCGCGTTCGCTTGGGGCCATATGTTTCGGAGGAGGTGGCGATAGGCACAGGCACCCATCAGGGATGCCCCCTGTCGCCGCTACTCTTCATGCTGGCAATTGAACTGCTAGCGGCAGCAATGAGGCAACTGCTAGCCAATGGGATCCCGCTAGGCGATGGCACGCATCAGGTGTCCCTGTACGCAGACGATCTGCTGATATTTGTCAGGGACGTGAACAGTATGCCGGAACAGCTTGCCCCACTCTTAAGTCAATTTGCTGACATCTCGTGGCTCAGAGTTAACGTGGGCAAGTCCTGTCTCTTTGCCTTCAATAGCAAGACGCACGACCCGGAGTACACCCTTCACGGTGCAAGGGTGAGATGGTGCCCAGACACGTTCAAATACTTGGGGATCCAGGTATACCGGCAGTCGGCAGACCTGATGGACGGGAACCTAGGCAGAGCGGTCACCATGCTCAGGGCGCAGGTAGGCTTTTGCTCCACGCTTCCTCTGACGACCACGGGTAGATGGTGATGCTCCCTCGCTTTCTTTACTACTTCACAAACCTCCCGCTGTTCGTGCCCGCGGCCTTCTTCTCCAGGCTCAATGGTATCCTGCGCGACTTTGTGTGAGGCGTGTCCCGACACCGGCTGGCCCTAGGGAAGCTATTTCTCCCCACAGACAGGAGTGGCCTGGCTGCCCCCTGTTTCGAGCACTACTACTTGGCAGCGCAGCTCCAGTGGATTGCACGCTGGCTGGCAGACAGGGGGAGAGAGGACACTGCCACGGATGAGCCGCCCTACACCTTGGAGCGGATCATCGCGATGTTCCACCCTCTGGCAGACAGGGCCAAGCCTACCCCGCTCCTATTGGGGGTGGCATATCGGTGCTTCCGTAGGGCACTATACCTCACGAGGAAAGTGCTCCCATACGTGCCCGCAGTGCCGTTGGAGGGCTCACCGGGAGGCGAGGGAGTCCTTACGCACCGCATGCTTGTGCACTGGCAGGAGGCGGAGGTGCAAACGCTGGGAGACCTCTACCAAGATGGAGCCTTGATCCCCTTCGAGGCGCTGGTTGCAGAGGCCGGGCTTCCCCCTGGGGGATTCCTAATGCACAGATCGCTCATAGCCGGGATGACATTGAGGTGGGGTGACATGGCGGAGGAGCCGGCGCAGAATCTGGTGATCCAGTACCTCCACGTCATGGGCAAGGGCAAGCACCTCATTAAGTGGTTTGCCGCGTCTCTGCGTCTACACACAGAACTAGATCTAGCCCCCTCCGTGGGAAATGGGAGCGAGACATGGGGAGGCCGCTGGCGGACAAAGAATGGGAGCGAGTGCTCAAAAGCCCGGTGCGTATACCCAGAAACATGCGCTTTCGCCAGATCCAAGTTTATATAGTTCACAGGGCCTACCTCACCCCGGATTTAATTAATAAATACTTCCACAGGGCGGATGCAGCTTGCCCCAGATGCGGCGAGATTGCTGCAGACCTCCTTCACCTCCTGTGGCGCTGCCCGAGGCTTGGTCAGTACTGGGGAGAGATACACGCTCGGCTCGTGCAATGCACTGGTCGTGACATCCCATGCGACTGGCCAGTGTTCCTCTTGCACCATTTCAAACGGTCCCCTACTGCCAAAGCGTCGTCCAGGTTCTTGGACCTGGGAATGATCACGGTGGTGCGGCTTCTGACGAAAATATGGAAGGCGAGGGAGCCGCCCAGCGCACGGGCGTGGACCCTGTCTCTCCTTTCGTGGGGCCGAGCGGAATGGACGGCCATCAGGAGGGAGGAAACGTTAGGATTGCGCAAGGAGCCCATGGCGGACAAATGGGAAAGTATGCTCAACGCGCTCCAGGCGGCGGAGACAGAGTTGGCTGCGGAAGGTGTTGAGGGCATGGAGGGCGGAATGGAGCAACATGGAGAGGGGGCGCAGCGACCTTTAACGATAGCAGCGGAGGCAGCAGCGGCGTTGACACCAACGCGCCGGCGGGAGCCCAAGGTCGGGATGATGGGAGGGTGTAGTGAACGGAGGGAATACAAGGGCGTCAGCAGAAGAGGACAGGGGAGGGAGGAGCGTGAAGGGCTGTCCAGACAAATCGAGAGGTGCGACACACATTTATTGATTGAGAAAAGAGGGAGGGGGGTCTTGGGTGGGGGCAGGAGGATTGATCTGCACTGTGCATAGGCGTTACGACTGCATCTTGTTATTACTGTTTCTTCGTTATAAATGTTGTGGTTACAACCGCGCAGGTTTATATGAACTGGCAGTTCAGGTGGAGAGATGGCGCAAAGACTCATAGGTACAGTGGATATGTACGAAAGACTGGGGCCCAGCTTCTCTCTGCATATGCCATACCGTTCTAATACCTTGTAGTGATTGATGTCGTCAGTGTACGGATACTGGAGTACAGGGGTACTTGCAATTACAATTGTAAACGCTGTCTAAAAAGCGTCCATTGTGAACTTTGGAATAGTTTACTACAAAATGCCAATAAAAAGAGTTGACAAAAAAAAAGAAACTGGTCAATTGAAACAAGATACCATCTAAAATGAAAAGTTAACTCTGTGTAATATAGTGTATATAAATGTACATAATCCTTCTCGATAAAAAAGATAAAAAAGAACCATCTCAATCATGGAGCAGCCCTATAAAGTACATGACGAATGCAAATTCTTCAACCATGTCATTTACCCCAAAAAAACTTCCTCCAACCGAGTTGAGATTGACAAAGAGATCAACATGGGATACCACCAAAACAACTTCTTAAACTACGAAAAACAAGGAGGAAATAGTCACTCTAAAGTGGAACAATGAAACATAAAATTTAGACAAGACATGGGAATATGGAATATGAAGAATTATAATTGTACACAAAAAATAGAAATGTAAATATTGTAAATGGCTTTGGCTCTCTTATATAGAGAAATGGAATAGAGATATGAGACGGTCATACAGGCAGGATGTGGAAAAGTACTTTACTGCAACATCAGCCGAGAGGAATCCTGAGCAAAAACATGAGTACAATATCTAGGAAACGCAATCGGATTCCAGAGACTGTCGAAATCTCATATGAATGAACATTGAGCCGGCCATCTTGTATAACAATTTCTTATTGTGTACAGTTTATTGTTGTTCTTCTTTTTTTAATCGTCTTGCACCTTGCACTTTATCAATGCATTTAAAAAAAATAAAAAGTACTTTACAGCATATAAAAAATGTAAAAGAAAGAGAAAAAAGAAAAAGAAATGTAAATAATGGCGACCACTTGTGGCCTAAAATATGAATGAGGTTGGTAGTCTAGTGGTTTTAAATTATCGTAGAAACAGACGAGGGTACAAGCACTGACCACTTTATAAACTGTCTAGATACCTAGGACTCTATGGTCCAGTTGAAGACTAACTGTAGTCGAAACGCGTAGGCCGTCCTTCTTTTTGCACTTTGCACATGGTGTTTTAATGAAATAAAATAATTTACCTTAACTTACTGCTGTGGTGCCGTGACTTCCGTCAAAAACAAGGAGACGAGAGGAATCCAGGAAATATATATATATATATCACAACCGGTTATCCCAAACCAGACTCACAGGCAACTTAGGACTATAAAGCCCCCTGAACCTTACTCTGCCCCGCCTCGCTAAAGATAAGAATAATATGAAGCTGAATCATCTAATTGTGGAAACCATCCATGTGTTTAATTCCCTTTTACATGCGAACATGACTGTTGACCTGACCGGAACAGTTACAAAAACGTATGTACATGGTCTCATTTACTACTATATATATTTTTACGAATATCTTTGAATGTATTTCTATTCACCCCTGGGCTTAATTACTGTGGCTTATTATTGTGTGAAAATTCCGTATAACTTGCAAAAAATGGCCTCAACTGAATGTGGATCTTCTAACACACATAATCTAAAGCCATGCTATTTACTATGACTATGCAAATGCGTGTAACTGTGATAATGTATGACTTTTTGTTTTCTTCTCTGCTCCTTTCTCCTTTACTGGCCCAACGAGCTGTATGATATGCACTATTGATTGTTTTATATAAAATCAATGTGATTGTTTTAAATATGTATTGAACTCACAGGCCACAAATGTGTTCTCTTAACATACTGGATTTATGTTTTGTATATACTCATATCATGACATATCATCATCACTACAGCCCTGAGGAAGCCCCAGGTTTGCAGGCTATTTGTGGGCGAAATATGTGTTGGCTGAGCCTCACAATAGTTTTTAGTCACATCCTGTTTTTCAGTGATTCTGGTATACTAAGAGTCATTGTGCACACTCTTGATTCTGAGAAATAAATGTCAAAAAGATCACCCAGATATTTCCGATCTATTATAAATACACTTACTTGTCCTGGTTCACTCTCTCAGTGTAGTAACACTGACCACACAAGAAGTAGGTTCCAAGTGAATTTATTCTTAGGAAGAACAGCTTAACATCCACAGGTTGCAGGACATGTCTTCATGCTCTTTGTAAGTCAGTTAACAGTAACATTCAAGGGGAAACACTCTTAGCATCTTAGACCATTCTAAATATGATATGGTTTGGTTCCAGATGACAGGGAGTCATGGTCATAGAGTGACATGGGAAAGTTCTATGTGACATAGGGGATACCACACACCTTCCCCCCTTTAAAAAAAACAAAAAAATTGAAAAAATAAAATTAAAACTAAAATTTTAACAGAAACCATAAATTATAAACAGTATTTAAGTTCTAATATAATCTTTGAATTTTGAAGGAACACACTTCACACGTTCACTACGTCTTAATGAACTATCTTCACTTTCTACATTTGATTGGTTGTCTATGGTAATATTTGGGACAGGTCGAACATCAGAATTGATCACAACATCAGAATTGTTTACAATGACCTTTTCTAAATTGTCATAAATCTCATGCATACCAGAAAAACTATTAGGGTCTGAGATAAGTTTCTCAGGAATAATGGTTTTTTGAGTAATTCTTTGAGGAGAAACAACAATGGGTTTGCACAAAGAAATTCTCCTCAAATTCCATATTTTCCCCCCTTCTACTCTAACTGCTTTGCTAAAAATTTCAATGACTTTGATAGGATCAGACCATCTGGAAACATTCTTGTGGAATAAACCACCCATTTTTACACGGACTTGGTCACCAACTTTTATACTGCTAGAATTATACTTCTTTTTAGTAGAATGTTGGATCATTCTTTCCTGGTATTTTCCAATTTTATTTCTCAATTCTTTAAAATCTACCTCGTAGGGAGAATTACCTTTTAGCCACCAGGGTAAAAGACGAGAACCTGGTTTCCTCCCTCTCAACAACTCAAAAGGAGATAAACCAGTGACTGAATTGGGAGACAACCGATAAGTTAACAGGGTTGCTTGAAGTGCTTTCCTCCATTTTAAACCACTTTTTACAGCTAGTTGACACGATTCTTTGATTACTCTGTTGAACCTTTCAACTTGGCCGTTAGCCTGTGGAAAATAATTAGAAGTTCTTTTGTGAATAATTCCACAATTTCTAAGAAAACACTCGAACTCATTGCTAATGAACTGTGGTCCATTGTCTGTGATGAGTTCTTCCGGTAAACCTTCCCTAGCAAATATTTCGTCAAGGAAATCAATTACATGTTCTGAGGAAATTTTCTCAACTATTTTTAATTCAGGCCATTTAGAGAAGTAGTCAATTAGAACTAATCCATACATTTCCTTACCAGATTGATAGCTGAAAGGTCCGATGATGTCAATTGCTAACCTCCTCCAAGGTCCAATGGCGTATTCAATGGGAGTAACATCAACAGACATACTCTTCACAGTTTTGTCACTCATAGAGCAAGGGGAGCAATTCCTGACCCAATTATCTATCATGGCATCAATACTCGGCCACCAGTAGTGTTCTCTGATCCTTCTTTTGGTGGTGGACATCCCCATGTGTCCTTCATGTGCTATTTCGCAAATTCTCTCTCTCAAACTTGAAGGAGGTACTATTTTATCTGACCTGACAATGATGTTTCCACATAACATTAAATCATCTTTAACTTTATAAAATGATCCTAACTCACCAGAAAGCTTCCTTTCTTCGGGCCAACCTTTTACCAAAAACTGCTTGACTTGATTCAATATAACATCATTCTCCATTGCTCCTGACCAATCTTTTTCTGATAGGGTTAGAGGACTTTCTTGATCTGAAATTATGTTAACATCTGCAAATGAGTACGCAACATCACAATCCATGCTGTCACCTACTTCTACTCTGGCTGGAAAGCGTGACATACAATCTGCATGAACATTTAAACGTCCTGGAATATATACAACTTCGCAACGGTACTCTTGTAATTTGGCAGCTAGTCTCGCCAATCGAGCTGTAAGAACTCTTCCACCACCAGCAGCTAGCATGGTGATTAAGGGCTTATGATCTGTTCTCAAAGAGAATTTTGTCCCCCATAAAAACTGTCTAAAGTGCTGAGAAGCCCAGGTACAAGCAAGTAATTCCCTTTCTATAGTTGAATAGTTCTTCTCGGCATCTCGTAGGGCTCGGGAAGCATATGAGACAACAAACTCACCGGTTTTATCTTTTTGCATTAAAACGGCTCCTAGGCCAACATTGCTTGCATCTACATAAACGATACATTCTTTACCCACTGA
Source organism: Lissotriton helveticus (assembly GCF_964261635.1). Lineage (NCBI taxonomy): Eukaryota > Metazoa > Chordata > Amphibia > Caudata > Salamandridae > Lissotriton > Lissotriton helveticus. Next base: position 1,488,280,292 of record NC_136061.1, on the reverse strand, counting down.
GTAAGGTTTGAGGAATGGAGCTTCAACAATTTTATGCTTCAAAATTTCAAAGGAATTTTCTTGTTCTTTGTCCCAAACAAACTTTGCATTTTTTTTTAAAAGGATCCTTAAGGGATGTACAATGTCAGAATAATTTTTAACAAATTTACCGTAGAATTCAGTTAATCCTAAGAAAGAAAGTAATTGTTCCTTTGTTTTGGGAGATGGTGCATTGACAATATTTTGGACATGATTAATTTTGGGTTTGATTCCATAACTAGATATTTCATGTCCAAGGTACTCAACCTTGTTTTGCCTGAATTTACATTTGTTAAATTTCAGAGTAAGGCCTTTAGATCGAACTCTTTCCAAAACACAAGTTAAATTCTTATCATGTTCAGGATGATCTTTTCCAAAAATTAGAATGTCATCTTGGAAAGCTATGGCTCCTTTGCAGTCCTTCAATAATTCTTTCATTAGGCGCTGGAAGACGGAGGCCGCACTGGCTAACCCGAAAGGCATGCGTAAATACTGAAACATGCCTTCCGGGGTAACAAAGGCAGTTAATTTTCTTGAGTCTTCATCTAATTCTACCTGGTGGTAAGCGCTAGCTAAATCGATTGAGGTGAACACAGTGGCACCTGACAGTGCGGAAATTAACTCGTGTATGTTTGGTAGAGGGTGTTTGTCAACCCATATTTCCTTATTAAGACTGCGCAAATCCGCACATAAACGAAGTTCTCCTGAGCTCTTAAGTGAAATTACTACTGGTGAAACCCAAGGGGAGGATTCAATTGGTTCTATAATACTCTTTTTCATTAAGTCTTCTAGGATTTCTTTTAATTTGGGTCTATAGGCTAAAGGAACATTTCTTACCCTATGCCTGACAGGAACTGCATTATCATTTAAGATAATTTTATGTTTAAAATTAATATATTTTCCCAGTTTAGCATTAAAAATTTCAGGAAAATCTTTGAGTACTTTTTCAGTGAATTCAATACTACTAGATGTATTAGTGGTTAAGTTAACTAAAGAGTCAGGTATGTGTTTTTCATACCGGGGCTCATCAACATAAACTGGTGGAATGGAATTTGGATCTAACTTGATCCCTAACATACGTTGATGGGGCCAACCTAGGATAGAAACACCCTTGGTAGCAACATAAATCTTTGCCCTGAAATCCCAGTTCTTAAAAAACAATTTGGCCCAAAAGAAACCCTCCAATGCAATCTTTCGTCCTGTGTACCCACCAGGATATATGTCTGGACTTAAAAGTTCCCTTTTTTTCCACATTCGTTCGAAAATATCCTTACCGATTATAGTGTACCATGCACAAGAATCAACAAAAATTTCGACAGGTTTGTTATCTATATGAATTGTACAAGAAGGAAAGTTATTTTGAATACACTCATCAATAGAAAGTATGCAGTTCAGGCTATTAAGAACTTCTTCTTCTTCAGGAGAGATATAATTAATTCTCTGACTAGATCTGCACACATTGCTGAAATGTCCTTTCCTTTTACATTTGATACAGATTTTATCCCAGGCAGGACAACCTTTATAGTTGCCAACATGGTTGGGACTACCGCATCTGTAGCAGAATATTGTATTTTTCTTAGTGTAGCTCCTGTTTTCATTAGAGTTCCTTAAATATTCTTTCTTGAAAGTAGGTTTAGCGTTAGAAGTATTTGGAGTAGACTGACTAGTTTGAGTTTTAACAATGGCTACTTCAACCTCAGGGACATTTGTTTTCATATTTTTCCCTCTAATTTCGGATACAAACACCTCAGAGTGTTCTATACCCTTAGCTATATTTATTACTGCAGAAAGAGTGGTCTCCGTACCCATCCAAAGTCTTTCTTGTATCTTTTTGCTTTTTGTTCTCATCATAATTTGGTCCCTGAGGACTTGTTCGTATGATATAGTTTCAAAAGAACAAGTGCAGGCAAGAGAACGTAGTGCTGCAACGTAATCCTCAATATTTTCATCTGTTTTTTGTTCACGTGAGTAGAATTTGAACCTTTCCATTACTGTGTTTATCCTTCTACCAAAACGAATTTTCATCTGTTTGGAGGCTTTGCTAAACACATCTATGTCGCCTGCGTCTTCGAGAGGTGGTAGGTTATCAAATTCTTTTATTCCTGCGCCACCAAGACAATGTCTTAAAAGAGCAAGTTTTCTTTTTGCTGTACAATCCTCTTTTTCCAAAACATCTACGTATGCATTAAACATGGGAAACCAAAGATCCCATTCAATAGGAGGGTCACCTGCAACTTGAAGGAAATGGGTTGTTGCTGCGATGTTAGACATCCTGTAAATAAATTTTTAATGTTAGTATGTTATTTATAAATATGGATGTGTAAATTACTGTAATTGAAATTTTTCTAAAGGAAGAAATTTATTTGAAGCAAGGTGTGCAAATCACCGTTGAAATTTGCAGTAAATAAGGTGTGCAAATCACCGTTGAAGTTTGCAGCAAAGCGTCTTATTAGGGATTGTTAAATAATTGATTTGTAGTTTATTTCGGTAAAGTTCCGAAAATGCGCGAAGATTTGGCTTCAACCTTAACTAAGATGGCCGCCGAGAGCGTCTTTAGTACGCGATGATGTGCGTGATGACGCTGATACCCAGAATGCAGTGCGAGTCGGTTGAGCACTAACGAACTCCGGGAGGCTCGAGGTGAGTTTACTTAAAAGTAAACAAGGCGATTGAATGCAAAGCGATTGAAAGCGCAAAAGTCACTGTTAATAAACCTTTTAAATGCAGGCAAATAAACCGCTCGATCAGTGCGGTCGAGAATTGGTAAAGTTGAATTTAGCGGTGAAATTGAGTAATTGGAAATGCAAAGTAACTTACGTTTTTGAGGATTAATGTTGCTGAGAATTCTTACGTAAGTTTAGAAGGTCGAGTTGTATGATGAAATTCTTCACAGTTGAAGGAAATTAAGGTTTTCTTTTCTTTTTGGTTTCTTTAAGTTGAATAATTGTTGATTGAAGTAAGTGAACGCTGTCTTCTCAAATCCACTGCTCCCAATCGTCGCCAGTAATTGTGTAGTAACACTGACCACACAAGAAGTAGGTTCCAAGTGAATTTATTCTTAGGAAGAACAGCTTAACATCCACAGGTTGCAGGACATGTCTTCATGCTCTTTGTAAGTCAGTTAACAGTAACATTCAAGGGGAAACACTCTTAGCATCTTAGACCATTCTAAATATGACATGGTTTGGTTCCAGATGACAGGGAGTCATGGTCATAGAGTGACATGGGAAAGTTCTATGTGACATAGGGGATACCACACTCAGGCTGCCTGTATTGGCAGCAGGTGCTTATGAATGGATGTTAGTGAATGGGATGTGGAAGGTAAAAATAAGTATCACAGATGCCTACTTTTAGTGAATACCTTTTATAAGTGAGAAGGTAGCAAGATGGTTAAAAAAAATTTAAGAAAATGCATTGGAGAGATTATTACTCCTATTTTTGCAAGGTCACGCCTATGCATCTTCTCTACTTCCCTTCCTTTCCTTGCCCGTTCTCAAACTCCACCATCTTCCCTCCAACCCAGTTGCCTCCAACACCCTTGTTCAGCTTCACCAAGGGGTAGGGAACCTAAATTCTGTTTAGATGTCCAACTTAACATCTGGACAATATTTATGGGTGGGGCATTCCCTCCAAGCCTCAATAATTCATCTGTATGTCTAACAACCTATTACTCAGATTTTAGTTTAAACATCTCATATCCCATTTAAACCCCTCAATACTTCATTCGAAAGGTTCGCATTTTAGTATTTACGCACTCAGCTTAGGAGGCCATGTCATATCTCATTAAACTAATGTCTAGATCATTAGGGGAGCAGAGAAAATAATAAAGGAGCTCTGCCAATTAATTTTAGGCAGGGCTCCTCTATCATAGTTGCCCGAATTGATAATGCCTTTAATTTTGGTATCAGGGCCCTCATTTCCTTAAATCAGGAGGCAGTTTCCCAGGCTAAGTCTTCAAAGATGGAAAATGAGTAGCCCTTCATAGTAGTGAATCTCCTCGATTCTCTATCAATATTAAAGATTCTCTCCTCAATATTGAAATCCTGGCAATAAGCAAGGAAGGTGCAGGCTTAACTACTAGCTACGGGGATCCTTCGGGTACTCAATATGCTTGTGAAACGAAAATGTATGGAAAGCTCCCCCATGGTTAGTTTCAGCTTGATCTCCAAGCACATTGTAAGAAATTAAGTGAGAGAACCAGTCCCTTCAGCACCTTCAGGTCCAACAACTATCCATAGGTTAGCTATATATGAGCAATTTTCTAGGTCTTTGTATTTCTGTGTGAGGTTTTTAATCCTTGTGTGCTGATGTTGTGAGGAGGCGTTTTCTAGGTCTGAGATCTTATCCTCAGTGTCCTTGTTTTTTTTTCTATGCACACTGATAATTGCTCCACAAATTATAGTACCTGGTGAGTCAGTCTTTTCAACTTGGCAGTCTGAGTGATTTGATTAGCTTTAATCTAACAAGCCTCCCTTAAAATAGTTATGAACATTGTTTCGTGAGCTCATAGAATTCTCTTCCGATTCCTCGACTTCTGAGGTATGCCGAGTTGTCAGATATAAAGTGTGGTGTGCTGGCGTTACCTTGTTTGAGTTAGTTGCTCTTTTTAGCAGGATACTAGAGGAGTCCTGTATTGCATAGTAGTTTGAAACCTGGGGTTAGGGACCTTCCCTAAGAATTACAGGCAATTAGCACCACTTGACTCACTAGGGAACATTTTTGCTAATCCACCTCAAGAGTTGTCGGAGGTCAATAACATCATTCTGTTGGAGCCAGCTGGTTTTAAATCTATCAGCGCTGCTTTAGATAATATTACAGCCCTCCAATTAATACTGGAGAAATATGTGGTGGCATATAATATGCCAATCTATGCCTCATTCATTTATGACTTTACTGCTTTCAACCATGTAGACCGTACCACTCCTTGCCAAAAGCTTAGAATAAAAAAAAATCATGATCCTTTGCTTAACCTTATTATTCAACTTTATTCTAACTGGTGTCATATTCTTCTTGCCGGCCATCGGAATATCATTTCACTGCTTTATGCGGATGATATTGTTATCTTGGACCTTACTCCAAGAGGTTTTCAGAGCTGACTGGATAGTTTGCAGAAGTACACTGATAGTCAATACTTAAGAATTAATATTTGAGTAGAGTTATGATCTTCTGTGATGAAGAAAGAAGAAAACTGGAAAGCTACAAGTGGCGATTAGACACTCAGGATTTGGAATGTGTGAACTTATATCCATACTTGGGCGAAATATTATCTTCCCATCTTTCTGTGAAAGTACATATCTCGCATCTTTGGGTTCCTGCTCCTTTGAACTTCGCTCCTACTCGCACCACATGGCATGTCAAGTGATATTCTCTTTCTGTTCATTTTGCTCATTTGTTTGCCATTTGTAATATGCCTGCACAGAAATCCATCAATCCACGGTGAGGTGTTTCTTTTTCCCTTATCTCTCTACCTGAAAGTTTAAAGCCAGTAAATATTAGAGAATGGCACCCATTCGGGAGCTCAGATAGGGCTCCTTGGGGCGTTCTCAGAGCCAAGCGCCATATTGACTCTGTCTAAAATCCCAGTGAGAATCTGTCTGCATGCACATTTCACAAATTCAACAACCTCCTTTGTGAGCCTCTTACTGGATAGTTGGTGTTAAGATTCTTGCTCTATACTGACACTACACCTCAAGGATCTCAGATGCACAGGAAATGCATCTCTCCTGCATTAAAGACATGGAACGACATGGGATGCAGAATCTAAAAAGCTCTTATTTTTTCACACAAAAAAGAGAACATTGCATGTGTTCAGGCACCTTTATATGTTAGGAAAAGATCTACACCCTAATATGGGTCTTTAGTCACAGCTGCACCTTTGTGATTTAATGCCCAAATATTTCAGTTTGAGATTAATAATTTTGCATGAAAAAATATAAGATCATGCATAGATGTAAAATGAAGCACTCATTGAAAAAAGAATGGTCTCTATATTGCCACAACCACCAACAGTCAATATTCATCATCAGTGGGGCATCAAGCTTTAATGTGCACCAAATAACTGAAGGTACAAAGGCCTGGGTGTGATGAACTAAAGCTTTGATGGACACAGCCTTACATGTTGTGACCAAGTAGTTCATGATGGCATGCAAGCCTGTTTTAGATTAATATTACTGCGATTATAACTACTGATGGATTTGTGGAAGGGCAAGGGGTGAAGTTAGAGGGGAGGGAATAAGAGGCACGATCTATATCAAGCCAATTATAACATAAGCTCTTCCTTAAAATAAGTAAATCTCAATAGGAGTAAATAGCAAAACCCAGAGGATAAGCCCAGCCTGGCCTCATGCAGTCACAGACGGGCCCGCCCTTGGTCTCTTGGTTTTGCTATTTACTCATATTGAGATTTACTTATTTTAAGGAAGAGTTTATGTTATAATTGGCTTGACATAGATTGTGCCTCTTATTCCCTCCCCTCTCTTTCTGATTTGATTGATTATTAAGGTTAGCTTGTCGCTTAAGGCATGGGGAAAAGGAAGTTACTGAGCACCAAACCTTCCCGTGGTAATAAGCTAATAGCTGATTCTCAGCAAACTTTATTGAACTATCTGACGGGGCGGTGGGGGTTCTAGACAAACAGATTTCCTCAGTTGAAGAATCGATAGAGGGAACTTCCTCTAGGCTGAGTCTGGATTAGAGTCAGCCAGATGAAGTCACACAGTCAGAACCAATGAATACTGCTGAAAGGGGATATAACGGTTGTATTCAGCCTGGCTCTGATGAAATAATACTTACTGATAGTGATTCTCCAACTCAACCCCCTCAAAAAAAGCCTAAGAATCCCCGTCCTCTTGACCAACAAATTACCATTCATGCCAATGCTTTGGCTTTACCTAGTGCAAGAAAATCCGTAAAATGTACCCCGCTTGGGAAAAAACGGGCAGGACTTAATAAAGGACAGGTGAAGCGTAAAGTTGAACCTAATACAAAATCATCAACCCAATCGGATATTTAAACTCTAACTTCCCTGGTGGAAAGATTAGACCTCTACTTGAGGGTCAGGCTGGACCAATTCTCGTCCAGACTGACCTCCATCGAGGATCTGATTACTAGTAAGCAAAATCAAGGGCCAGTGGCTACCCAGAGTTTGAATAGCCAAGCTACTATGGGCAGGGGCGCCACAAATAATGCCGGGAATTCAACCCACATATTGACTGGGGTCACGGATAATCAGGGGGGCGGGGGGACAGCCGCAGGCAGTAACATTTTGAAGCAAAGTTGTCTTATAACTAGGAGAAACCACATCACTTCCCAAAAACTTCAGAAGGTGATAAAGTTGGAATTTTTAAAAACGCTTTGGGACTGGTACCCCATTCGCCAATAACTTTTCCTTACCAAACTGAACAACAAGTACGTTTCAAATCCTCTCATTTTAGGGATTTCTCTGTACCAGATAACCATCTTGACCTTCCTCCGGCAGCTACCCCCTATATCATTGTGTTGGGTAACGTCCCAAAAAAGAAGGATTCTGAAGAGGAATCATGGTTATCCCTCAGAAACAAATCTTTACATTGGTTAGGTAACAGGGTAGGAATGAATGAGCACTTATTCTGTGAATTTAAAATGGCGAGAAGGGTACAGTGGGTGGGACATCGCGAAAAAATGTTAACAGGGGACTGCATAGTGCTGACATTCGGCTCCCCATTATTAGTCAATGAAATCCTTGGGAAGGGCACAAACAATTTTGTGGATGCAGTGGGGATAAATATACTTCCACTAGGCTTTTTTTACCCCTCTATAAAAAGTCATCAAAGCGCCACTAATACAACAAGTACATTCTCCCATTATAGCCGAACGCAGACTATCCAGCTATATAACAGATTTAACCCACTCTCGGTTTGGAAGATAATGATTGACTGGACAATGGGGATCCCATTAAATCAGGATAGTTTCGGACTCCCCATAGTTCTGTTGATCTTCAGGCTGACCCAGAATCGCCACCCAATTGCCCAACCATACCTGAGCAAACTAAAACACCAACTTTAATACTCCATTACGTTGACTCAGAAATGCCACCCAATTGCCCTACCATACCTGAGCAAACTAATACACCAACTTTAGCATTCCATCATGTAAATGCATGTACAGTTCTTGCGGAGTCAAGATTTCATTTGCAACCTACTGAGGAGATACCCGTATTGATCCCCCTTAGATCAAACATAGACTTGATTAAACAAGATTCTATAAGCCATACAAAAAAGAGAGACTTTAAGCATAACCTTCTTTTCTGGAACGTTGCGGGTCTTCGCTCTAAAGCGACAAATGACATCTGGCTGGACCTGGTGTTAAAATATAATATTGTCTGCCTACAAGAAACTTGGGCAAGCATTCCAATCCATCTAGAGGGGTACAAAACGTACTTTTTAAAAGCTCTGCCCTGTACTTCGGGCAGACCCAAGGGGGGATTAATAACGTTTATTTCCAACACCTTGGAAGTGAAAGATATTGTTGCATTGAGACTGAAGAGCAATTATCAGGTTGTTATGCTAAGAATAAATAAGTCGACCATTTACTTTTTGTTAAATTTTTATAATAAGCTCAAGCAGGCAGATCTTATAGTTTTAAATGATATTTATTGTTTTTTACAAGAGCAGAGAAACAAGCACATTAACAAATCACTCATGCTAATTTGGGGCGGTGATTTTAATTTATCACTTTGTAAGAACTCTAACACCAAAAATTGAGGCATTCATGATGAGCATGAAAATAATGTAACTTCATTTGTACATACTATTGTTAGTAACCGCTTGACAGAAATTCTCTTTACTTTAGAACTGGGCTTCGCTAATGAGCTGGTGGCCCCTTTGGTCCCTTATTCAGCTACATTTAATGGCAGGGGGCTTTCCAGCATAATTGATTTTATATTTGTGTCATACAACGCGGAGCATATTATTTGAGATTTTACAACCATTAACAACGGTCTAAGTGACCACTTCCCCAATAGTTTGTCCATATGTTTACCAACTATCAAAGAGAACCCGAAAGCACGGTCTGTTGCACCAATAATTATTGACTCTAGATAGAGTAAACGGCTTTTCCATAAAGTGGGCAAAAACTGCCCCAGAAGAAGTAACATCCAAAGTAGTCAAGCAACCATTGCCCTTAATTGAAAAATGTCTCAACCCTGACACCGCCTATGGGATAACATTGTCTAGCTATATAAGCATTACTAGGATTGTCCAAGACGTCTTACACCAAAAATCTAGATATAAGGGGACCTACAAAGGATGGTTCAACAAAGAGTGCACAAAAGCCTACGCGAATCTGAAAAATGCACTTCATAAATCTAATCGGGAGAAAGAAGAAATTGTAAGATTAAGAAAGGCTTATAATATGCCCTTAAAAGCCCGAAAAATAGAACTAAAAAATGAGCTATGGAATCAACTTCATGCGAGTTGTTCCTCAAACGATAGTGCTAATTTTTGGGAATTGTTAAAAACCCCTTTCTCTTAGACACAAAAGTTTCCCCTAAAATAGACGTCGCTGTGGATGATATTACATGGGTTGAGCATTTTACTAAAACATTTGGCTCTGCCCCAAATGGAAACCAGGAGACTATTGAGTAAGACGGGCGGGACCCACCTCATAATAGCTCAGTATACCCAATCCCTCTTTCCTTAACTCACCTGGAAGTGGCTAATGCTCTAGCAGCTAGTAAGGGAGGAAAAGCACCGGGCCCCGATGGGGTCCCGGTAGATCTTTTCAAACATAACCCAGAGCTTTGGTCTCCCATACTTACACAGGTACTCGAAGCGTCTTGCGCCGTAGGCCTAGTCGAATCCTGGTCAACCTCAATACTTGTACCTATTTTTAAAAAGGGCGACCAACATAATCCAACTTGCTACCGACCCATCTCCCTTTTAGATTCTCTGGGTATGGTTGCGGGTCGCATCCTTTTAGAGCGTTTGCAGGATTGGGTCGATGACCAAAAAATAATTTCGGACCTACAGTATGGATTTAGGGAAGGACTGGGTACAGTGGAGCAAGCCCTAAATCTTTCACTCCTAATGGGGAAATATGTAGGAGCCAAAGGGGGATCATTGCACATGGCCTACGTCGATTTGACCGCGGCCTTTGATTGTGTAAATCACACTAAGTTATGGTAAATCCTCTTAGAAATGGGCGTAGACCTACCACTAGTGAATTTTCTCCTTGAGCTCTATTCGGGTGCAACAGCAAGGGTTCGATACGGCCTGAGGGGAGAACTCACTGCATCATTTGGGGTGGAGTAAGGGGTCAGGCAGGGCTGTGTCCTGGCCCCTTTCCTATTAACTCTTTATACCAATGAGCTGGAATTAGCTATGTTGAAAGGAAGCCAGGACTTGCCCGCCATTGGCCTTCGCCCCATACCGGCACTTTTATATGCCGACGATGCCGTGATTCTGGCTAGAACTCCCCTACAGCTCCAACAGGTTTTAGAAAGATACCGCAGTTTTATATCAAGCTTGGATCTGAATATCAACATAAAAAAAATCATCATGCATGCAGGAATAAGATTCAAGAAAACAAAGGATATTTTTGTAAATAATGATAAGTTGGAGCGCACAAACTCCTACCCCTATTTAGGGATTTCAATCGATAATAAGTCTTCTTGGAAGTAGGCTATCGACTCTAAGAAAATTACTTTCCTCAGGGCACACTGTCCTAGTAGCATTTGCACAAAAACTGGGGAAGAGGTCAGCACCAGAAATTTTAAAAATATACCAAGCAAAGTGCATCAGTGTAGCAAGTTATGGAGCCGGGGTCTGGGGCCACGCCAATGTGGATACTCTTCAGAAAGTTGAAAATAGCTTTCTGAGGTATCTAGTGGCGGTTCCCCGAAGTACCTCTACCTATTGCTGTCACTTAGAATTGGGGATGGTACACATATTGGATATCATAAAAACCCAACCAATCCTCTTATGGCACCGTGTTTGGTCATCTGAACAGTGCGAGTTATCACGAAGCCTTATACGCGACTGCCTTACGTTAGACAAAGTGCATAAGATCAGTTGGCTTGTATATGTTAAAAAATTTCTTGAAGATCTAGGCTTAGAAAAATACTTCCACCTCCTGCTAACTATCACAGAGCTCCTGAGGAAAGAAGCTCCGTTCAGCACAGCTTAGCCATCCAGATTTCTTTTACTGTGCAGCCTTATCTAATATATAAAGTGAATGCCTACGAGAAATTTGTATTGACTCGTTTCAGGTTTGACATTTTTCATCGTTTGGTGACTTTCCCCTAACAAAATGACTGGTCAAAGAATCTCTCATTTTGTCCCTGCAACGATGTTTCCTTACAGTCACCAATCAATGTAATTTTATCCTGCAGGTTCTATAAAGACCCAAGGAACCGATGGATTTTACCAATACTTAAAATACCTAAAATTATGGGCCTACTTAGCTGTCGCCCGGCATTTCTTGCACTCCAATTTCTGGATGCCGGGGTTTATGCTAAAAATATTGCCTGTTTTCTGAAGTTGTGTTAAACATCGAGCAAACCTTGGTTAGATCTGAACCGGAGAAATACTTCTATTTTTGTATAAATTCATCTGTACAGATCTGTTTATAGTTTTTAATTGCCCCATTGATGCACTTGTGAAATTTTATAATGAGATATTTAAATTTATTGTATGTACATGCTCTTTTTTGAACTTTTATGGTTTTCTATGAAATTTTGGAAACCGAATAAAGGAATTTTTGATTTTGATTCTTGCTTGGTTTTTGGTTTGTTTTTTGACCGCTGTTTAATTATCCCCCTCCTCCCAACCCTAGCCTCTAAATGATTGATTACCTGGTCACCACTGGAATGCCCTACTCAATTCTTTTGGAATGCCAGTTCTGGATTGTCACCTGATACTACTCTTTCTAGTATTGGGGTTTGGTTTGATTTCTTTGTGACTTTTGCTCTGGACTTCCATTTTCTTTAGTTTTTGTCTCTTCCGGGAATGCTTACAGTACTCGGATTACTGTACACCTAAGAGCAGGCCTGGGGCCTCATACCCAAACAAATGTAGTTACTCATCTCGCCAATGTGAAAGGAGATGGGGTAGACAGAGTCACAGGAGAAACGGGTCTCTATGTGCTGTAGGGTTGCCTTGACTTGTTGTCCAATGGTTTTCCTGCACTGGAAGGAACACTTTTTGTAGGTGCAATTATCACTTTACCTATAACGATTTTCTCTATTGAGGTTATTCATGAACAGTGATAAGTGTAACAATGCACCACCTCCTGTATCAATGGATCTCAAAGCAAAAGGAAGAGATAAGTCTTAGCCTGAGTACCTGGGGATCCAAACATCCATTCAGTTTGATGGAAATCTGGCTCAACTCTACTAGGGAAGCAATGTTAACGGAATCAACTCTTTTTACATATTCATGAGGATAACTAAAGTCTAATATCAGAGGGTACAAATTGTGACATTATTGTAGGCTGGTTTACTAAGGATCATATCTGTGTAATCACTATTTGGAAAAGTAAAACTGCAAGAAATCACAACATTAATATTCATTTTTTAACATTAATTGCTTCTTTAAGTCTATACAGATCCTACTCATATACTTGTATTATACTTCTATTTAAATTGGTCTTATCCAGTACACATGACAATTCCGATACAAGAGCTTGTTGGACCTCAAAATGTACCTATGAGCAAGACCTGGCACCATCCTGGCAGCATGATTCTAGAAAGTGTTATCCAAGACCTTATAGGGCATATAGAAATAAACAATGGCATTAATTAGTGTGGTACCCCACAATAAATCGTTCATTGATCAATCAGTTCTTGTTCCCACATGAATGTTTGGGTGGTGTTTAACATGAATTCGGATTCAGAGTTCACTTATTTTCATCTACAAGTTTCTTTCTCTTCCATGATCAGGTGTTATTCATATGAATATACCAAGGCCTTTCCTTTTCTTGAGGATGGTAATAATGATCTGTCCCACTTGTAGCGTGCCATCCACACTTCTTAACAAAGGCTTCCGAGGTCTTACAGGTATTAGTTTGTTTTATGGGTAGTCAAAGGCAACCACTTGTATGCCAGCCACTCTCCAAATACCTGACAGAGATTATCAAGAGACGCATTTTTTATAGTTTGGTGAAAGAACAGATCAGTAGGGGCAGGAAACCCTACTTCCATCAGACGGCAGAGAACTTAATATCAAATTTCACAATTATTCATGTGCAGTAGAATAAAACTAGGATTAAGGTTGATAAAGAATGAAAAACATTTCTGGGATACATTACACACATAAGATATAAAAATATTGGTAAATGCATTTTAGAGCAAACATGTTTGGATTAGGAAAAAACAAATTAATTAATTACTTCTAGGGTTTCTTTTCACTAAATAGTGGAGTGCCAAGTAAATATTTTTGTGCTATGCAATGCACAAATGAAATGGAAGCCTATTTGTTTTTTAATGAGGTTATAAGAATAGCCAGAATTCTGCCAGCGCACCTCAAATTGGACTACCTATACTCGATTCTATGCAGAATTGATATACACTAAGTAGGTAGGTGTCGAATGGGGTGAAGTTTCTGGGGGTGTTTATATCGGCCTTGCAACATACATAGTGGGAAAGGAAAATTGCTCCAGTCTGGGCAAGGGTAAAAGAGGAAATTAAAACGTGGTCGCATATGCCTCGCTCTATCTATGGTAGACAAGCCATCTTTAAAATGGGCTCACTCCCACGTCTGCTATACCAATTGCAGAATTATCCATATTCGATATCACAAACCTGGTTCAGACACGTAAATGTGATATTGGGACAGTTTTTATGGGTGGGGGAGTAGCTAGGGCTGCCCTTCGAACCTGTTTCCAGTCGACGTATTGTGGGGGACTTGCCACAGCTGACATCCAATCCTACTACATGGCATCACACCTACTTGTGCTCAATGAATGGTGGTACGGGGACCGACGGGACCCGGCATACACAGTGGAGAGGTGGCGCATGGGGGTTGCGTCCCTCCATACCATTCTATACTCAGACCCCATGCTCCGAGCTTTGCCGCCTGCAACACAAGTGGTCTTTAGGCTGTGGAAACAATTCCTCTGTAAGATGGGATGGTTGGGAAGATTAACGGGGAAAACACTGTTGTGGCACAACAGTGAATTGCAACAGTTGACCACACTGACAGGGTTTCGGGGATGGGATAGTACTGGTATCTCCACATTGGGGGATGTCATGAGAGGATCGACCCTGAAATCGTTCCAAGACCTGCAAAAAGAATACAATATGCCTCAAACCCAAATTTTTAGGTACCTCCAAGTTAGACAAGCCATTTCCCTCAGTATTGCAGAGCTGGATGAACTGCCCAAATATAATCCAATTGAAGCCAAGGTGTTTATGGGAGACCTCAGGGAACACAAAATAGATCAGTCCCTGTTAACAAATAGCCCCACTACAGAAAACAAACTAAGAGAGGCGTGGATGCTGGACCTGGATCCATTGGACTGAGATGATTGGGCAGAGGTGCTGGCTTACCCGCGGGGGGCGCCGATAGCTACTCCACTGCACATGATTCAATTCAAGTATATACATCGGGTCTACTACACCAGGCAGAGACTGTGGAAGGCAGGCCTAGTGGCGTCTCTGGAGTGCCTGCTGTGTGGGCACGCGGAGGGTACTCTTATGTATACAATATGGCACTGTTTGGCAATCGCAAACTTTTGGTGAAGGGTCATGGTGTGCCTCTCAGAGGTCCTAGGGTGGGATAGCCCTACCCTCACCAAGATTAGGTATCTTACACATAATGGAGGGTGTCAGAGGCAACCTGTATAAACGCCACTTACTATTTGTTGGGGCTCACACTAGCCGAAAGAGATATTGCAAGATTGTGGAAGGCAACCGCCCCACCATCACTGTCAGCATGGAAAAAAGGACTTGATTTTTATATTCGTATGGAGCAGCCAATTTTCAAGGCTAGGGGGTGCCCGCAGAAGCCCTCCAAAATCTGGAGGATATGGGCTGAATATCGGGGCCCATGCTTGAAACCTGCATTGGGGACTCTGGCGATCGCTAGGCAGTGGAGCGTGTAAGTACTCTATACACAAATCAATTGGGGGCAGGGCACTTTGGATAACAAGGGATGCAGAATTGGGGCAGCACACAGGGGAGGGGTTCAAATTGATAACTTGATAACGTTATAATGTTTTATTTTTCATGCATATATGACTATGGTAAACGAGTTGTCAACATCAAAATAATATGGTTTGATATGTCGACCGCTTCCAGTATTAGGGAGCGTTGAACACAATGTGACTATTGACACAATAAAATTTGTTTATAAAAAAAAGTATCACAATTTAAATGTATATATTCCTGTGCACACTCAACACCTCAATGTATCTAAATCAGATAAAGATTATTTTTCCAGAAAAATATAGTAAGGCAGATGAACATTTTGATGTTACTTACTAATACACAGTTTCATGGAAATACATCTTTGCACTCATATAACTTTTTCATAGACTATCAAGTCTGAAAACCCCTATCTGTGTTCTCTCCACGAAGATAATTTATTTATTTTCTCGCCAAATGGCTACCAAATTTCAAACTAACATCTCATACTTTTCTGTTGCATGTCGTTTTTTGTGTTTGAAAAGGGTGTCTGTTCGATTGAAGCTTTTCCCACATACATTGCATTCATAAGGTCTTTCACCGGTATGCAATACTTGGTGTCTTTGTAAAGCTCCAAGATTACTGAAGCTTTTTCCACATACAGTACAAGGAGGAGGTTTTATGCCAGTATGAATTTTTTCATGCTTTCTAAGATTTGATAATGTTGTAAAGCTTTTTCCACACTGAGAACATGCACGCTTTCCATCTCCTTTATGTAGTCGCTGGAGCCCGCTACGGCTGGTCACTGAATGAATTAGCTCACTTTGAGACGAGGTAGATGGTTTGCATCTTGGCAGTGGATATGACTGGCGTGAAGTAATGTTTTCATTTCTTATTTTACTTCCACATACATTGTATGTTTCAGATCTCGGCTCACGGGATGCTTCTTGATATAAAGTGTAATGTGTGAGCTCTTTACAGTCATTTTGCCAAAGCTGAGTGTTCTCCTCTTTCAGTTCAGAATCACTTCTCAGATAGTTAATCCGAGTAGGGTTTAATTTTTCTTTTATATTACCCACTGGTTTGCAAAGGCTCAATTTATCATTAGACTCAAAGCTATTTTTCGTTCTGCGGTTTTTTAGGTTTCCTGCAATAATAAAATTAAATTAACAAAGTGAGATTTTTACATGAGAAAACATGCACAACAACAATATTTTGACATCAAGGTGTGTGTTCTGCAATGTAAGAGAGCAGATTCTAATGATTTAGTATGAAAAATAAAGGTTGAACTAGCTTAATTACATTGCCGTAGACCTGAGGCCAATAGAATTACTCTGTGTTAGGAGGTGAATAAATGCATTCTTAGCACCAAATGTGCCACTTCCCTCTCAGTGTAAGAAAGTATACTGTTTCAGGAGGAAGGGTACTCAGATAACATTCATAAAAGATAAACTTCTTCAAATTATTTCAGATTTAGGACTCAAAGATAATATGTATTTAATTTGCATTAAGTTTGTGTAGGTAATAGCCCAATGAAAACAATTAAAATTAAAGAAACATCAGATGAGGATGGTCTGACAGCAAATTAACAACTTTTTTCATTACTTGCAATTAATATTGAGTGTACTATAATACAACAGCTACACTTCCTTCATGCTCCACACTCAGGAACCTTCTCCTTTGAACCTCTCCTGTGACAGTATAATTTCATCATACCAAGCTAACAAGGTATTACATCTTTTCTCCTGCTTTATCTTTCTCCACATCTATCTTTAACCACATTCTCTTCAAAAGTTAATGGATTTAACAATCTATGTCTGCAGAAAGGAAATCTAATATTGTTAGGAAACATAAAACTAGGGTTATAAGATGCCAGAGAGTCTACCATGACTTTTAAGGAAAGCTTTGATGTCTTTAATCTAAGACTTGTTTTTACTAATAATACTCACCAAGCAGGCTACCTTCTCAATCCTATTTATTATCTACTTTTAATTAAGTCATAGTGGGAAAACAGATTGCTTTTATATGAACAGGCCATCAAGCAATTCTTTTTTCCTGGGAAACAGGGAAGGTGATAGCCGATCCAGAATTAGATAGCAACTGGGAGAGCCCTGGTTACAGAGGGAAAAAGGGGGGGCACAAAAACAGTGCAAAAAGAAACTAGTTACAAAGGAGGGTGTTGTGAATTCAGAAAGGGTTGAAGTGTGTGTACTAGGTTTTGAGAGATTCTTATGTTGCAGGGGTCCACCAGTTCTGGTCTTGGAGGAACAAGTCTAGGGTTCTTTCTTTTTTATTTTTAAAGATGATTGGGTGATTCTGATAATAGAGAGAAAAGTGTTAACTATGCAGGTAGGCAGCCATGCCCACCAGGTGTGGAAGGAAATAAAGTTGGAAGATTTCCAGTCCAGGAGAATGAATTCAAAAGTGATGGGAAGTAAGAGATCAAGTAAAAGATGTCAAGCTCCAGCAGTATTAGCGGGTCTGCACAGGGGCCACGGGTTATAGTGGGAAAATCTAACGTAAGATTCAGTTTTTAAAATGGCATTTAATTGAGATGTGATTTGGTCCCAACATGGGGAAAGTAATCTGCAATAGAAGAACATACGCTCAAGGTCATCTAGGGATTTTTGCAGAACCAGCAGAGATTTGAGTCCGAGTAGTTCAGTTTGTGTTACTTGTTCGGTGACCAGTAAGAGTGGTATATAGCAAGCAGTTTGATTAGATAAAGTGCAGAAACTATCTTATTTGATAGAGCAGAGGAGCAAGACTTAGACTATTATTCTGAAGGAGAAATCTTCCCATTTGAACTAAATGTGGGCTCCATTTGATTGGAGGACTAAAGGCCCTTTAGTAACATTATTTTGTAGGAATTTATTGTTGAGACCACATGTCCCTTAGCTTCCCAAAATGTTCAGAGTTAAGGGGAGAGAGGGTGAATCAAGCAAAGCACATTTGGTGATTCTGGCTTTGATTTTCAGAAATTCGATGTTTGGCAGATAAAAATAGCATTGAAGGGTTGAAAAGGATAGAAGCTCTCTGCCCAAGAAGAGGTAGCAAACAAAGTCGATATCGTTCTCTGACCAGGGCGAGGATATAGAATGATTAGCCTGAGCTTCTAGAGTTTTGTAGTGCCACAGTGATTGCAAGTTTGATTTGTTAATGGGACAAGGAAGTTTTCTATCAATGGATGGATGAGCGAAGACTGTGGCAAGCATTATACGTAAAGATTGTTTAATGGGTAAGCGATCCATTGAGGGGAGTGCTTGGAGAAAAAATGGGAAGCAAAGATCCTTTTCAATTTTGAACCAGGCCAGGTAGTCAGAGGAATTAAGCGAGAACCATTGGGCGCCCTGAAATGCAAGATATGCCATCTGGTAGCTGTACCAGTGATGGAAGTTGCAGCCCTCATGTAATTTGGATAGCCAGTGTTTAAGGGAAATTCTACCTATTTTGTGGGACCATAAAAGTCGGAGAGAGTTTTCTCTATATTAGTGAAAAGATTATGAGAAAGTTAGACTGGAATCATACAGGAGAGGAAGCTAACTAGAGGAGTCGCCATTATTTTGAGCATTTATATATAATCAATCCAACCCGGATCAACAGGAGTAAACATTAGTAATACACAGGAGTCACCTGTGTATCAATTGAAAGCTTTATCGAATGTAATGAATTCATCTAAGTCTCTAATTTTGATATGCATTAATATCTTTAGGATTTTATGTTATGTTAATATATTTTGATAAAGTGCCAAATCACCTACGGTCTCTAAGCGCTAACACATAGACCCAGAACCCAAACACCCCTTACTACCAGCTGATCAAACAAAAGTGGGGAAGCTTATCCAAATGCCTCAATGAACAAGAAGGTCTTCAACTTCCTCCTAACAGGAAGAAGCGTAGCTTCTCCACGTAGGTTCAGAGCTGGGGAATTACCATGAGAAAGAACGCCCTCCCAACGTAGCTCTGTTGAAGCGTGGACAGGTCAGCAAATTTCTCCTGGATGAACGGAGACACCGACTAGGAGTGTACGGCTTCAGTCGATCTTTTATAAAGCTGGGAGCTGCTCCATATTGAGCTTTGTGTGCAATACACAGGCCCCTAAACCTGACCCTCTGCTTAATTGGGAGCTAATGTAGTTGTTGTAGGAGGGGTGTGGCGCTAGTTCTTATTGGCAGCTTAAAAATCAACCGTGCCGTGTCATTTAGTGTCACCTGGAGTTCCCCCAGGAGTTTCTCGAGGAGCCCAATGTAAACTGCGTTGCCATAATCCACACGTGATAGGATTAGTGCGGACACAATGTTACGCATGGTGGAAAATGACAGCAGGGGAACCAACTCCCTAAATTGTCTCATCAAATTCAGGCAGCTCCCCACAACCGCCGCTACCTGACTGTTCGTTGTTAGCTTAGTATCTAACCTGATGCCCAAGCTCTTCACAACTGGCACCGATATCGGAGTGGTGTCAGGCTCTTGAGGCCAGAAATGGCTAGACCATGGGTTAGCCCCTGTGTCAAGGGCCAGCACCTCTGTCTTGTCTGGATTTACCCTGAGCGAGTTATGAGTCATCCAGTTCATAGTGAACTGGAGGATATTCTGTACATTCAGCTGCGCCTAGGCAGAATTTTCGATACACACAATTAGCTGGGTATCGTTGGCGTAATTAAATACCTGACAGTCAAGTTTTGCCAGTGCTTCTACCAATGGCTGAAGGTAGATATTAAAAAGCAATGGTGACAATGCCGAGCCCTGCAGCACACCATACAGCAGAGCGCCGTACCTGTATATATAATCATCCAATTGGACTTTTTGGGACCGATCCTCCAGGTAGGAGATAATCCATTTAAGGACTGTTCCAGTCACTACCAGCTGTCGAACACAGGCTACCAGTAGTGCATGGTTCATCGTGTCGAATGCGGCTGAGAGGTCCAATAAGATCAATGTAGAGGGGCTTTTCTTGTCCGTAGTGAACCTTGGTTCTTCTAGCACCGAAAGCATCACCAGCTCAGTGCTGTTATGAGCCCTAAACCCGGCCTGCCGGGCATGTAGCAACTGGTGATCTTCCAGGAAGAACGAGAACACTGGAAGCACGTGTTGTTCGAGAAACTTAGCCAAGAAAGGAAGCCTCGAAATAGGTCTAAAGTTCCTTAAATTCTTAGTGTCTGCCCATGGTTTCTTTAATAGAGGAATCACCATTGCTTCTTTGAACTTGTGTGGGACTTTCCATGTAGTCAAGGACAGGTTCAATAGGGACAGCACCTCTGGCCCAATTACAGGGAGGCCCATTTTGAGCACTCCAGGACGGCAGGGATCCTATGGTGACCCTGATTTATCTTTAGCTGTTATATAGGCTAGATCATTGGGGTCAAGGGTAGGGAAGATCGAGAGTGTACCACACTTAAAGTCTGGTAGGTCTAAAACTGGAAAAGGACAAGGGTTCAGGCGGGTCCTTTCTATTTCCCTGATGATGTCTTGGACCTTAGCTAGGAAGAAATCTTGTATTTTCTCACAGTCATCCTGACTGATGACCGCCCTATGTTCTTTCTTATGGCTCAGCTCTTGCAATACTCTGAAAGTCTCTTTTTGGATGTTTATAGCCTCCTTGATCTTTAATTCATAACATACAAATTTAGTTCTGATAATTAGATCGTAATAGGAGGCTAGTTTTAGTTTATATTTCTCATAATCTTCTGTGTCATATCGCATCCGCCACTGCCTTTCACATTGGTGAAGGGACTGTTTTTCCCGTCTTAATTCATCTGAGTATCATGGTGCACCCTTAGTTCTGCTCATTATTCTTTCCCTACGAACAGGGGCCACAATATCTATAGCAGTCCTCAGCCAGTGAGTGAGTTTCTCGTACTCCTGGTCCGGGTCACTGGACTGAGTCACTGAGTGGGCAGTCTCACATAGTGCAGCCCTTAGGCTGGTGTCCTCTATCTTACGCCAGTTCCGTACTGTTCTCCACACTGGAGGTAGGTAGGCTGGTTTACTTTGTACCGGAATTTCAAAATTGATCTGATAATGGTCGGACCAGCTACAAGGTCTGCACTCTGTCAATGACGCGGCTGAGGACGTAGTCCAGATGAGGTCTAAAGTATGGCCCTTCTCATGGGTAGGGATCTCCACAATTTGATTCAACCCCAACATGGTCATGGCCTCTTCTAACCCCCTGGACACGTAATCTCTAGGCGTCAAATCCCAGTGGTAGGTAAAATCCCCTACCACAAGGATCTGCTTGTACCTTGAGCAGAGGTCGCTCATCACTTCATGAAACAGACCATTGAACAATGGGGTTGACTGCGGTGGGCGGTATACCACCACCACTATTAAACAAGAGGAATTGAGCCCTAGTTTGATCCCTAGGACTTCAGCCCCATCAAGACTTTCCTCAATTATCTTCTCGGCAGTCACAGCCCTAAGGGAAAACACTGCAACCCCTCCCCCCTTTCTGCTCCACTGCCAATTATAGGTCAGGACGTCATAGTCAGGGGGAAGGGAGGCCACTACAACAGGCCCAGAGTTGCCCTCTAGCCATGTCTCTGTTAGGGCGAGGATATCGGGCCTCTCCTCCTGGAGCAGTGAAAAAGTTTCTAAGTTATGTTTGTGGAGGGACTGAGTGTTTAGCAGAGTGGCCCTTAGGCTAAGGAAGTCATCCAACCATATGTCTCTAATCCTATGGCCCTGCATAGCACCCCTTTGTACATTCCCCTCTCCTGGTAGGAGCTTATCAGCTAGCAGATTGTATTAAAGGAGCTTCCTTGCTAACGGTTCCGAGAGGGTGGTTGAATGGACTGGGTGATTCAATTCAAGAAGCTTTCCTCTTGAGAACACCTGTTTTTGACCAGGGTCCATGGCCCCTGGTCCTGTTCGGACTCGGCCGGGCGTAGCCGGGCTTGCCTTAGGCGCACCTTCGGCACGCCAGCGGCACGTCCGTGCCGCGCTCTGCTTTATGTGCATGTGAGTGGCTCCCTGGGGCGCGTCAGAGGGAAGCACCGACTACGGAGAGCGCCGAAGAACCTGCCCGAACTGGCAGTCACCTCTATTCGGTAAGTTCTAGCTCAATGAGCCTAGTGGCAATAGTTCATTTCAAATTGCAGTGGGTACTTTGTACATAGCAGCAATACAATTTAAAAGTTAGAAATCGTTCCTTTTTAAAAATGAATCCCGTTAAACAAAATTCCCCAAAGGTGCAAATACAGCGGCAGCATAGTATTTTAGACCGGAGTCAAAGTCGAGCGCGTCCGCGCCACCCCTGCTTTATGCGCATGTGAGTGACTCCCTAGGGCGTGTCAGAGGGAAGTGCCGACTATGGAGAGCACCGAGGGACCTGCCCGAACTGTCAGTCACCTCTCTCCGGAAAGTTCTAGCCCAATGAGCCTAGTGGCAATAGTTAATTTTAAACGGCAGTGGGTACTTTGTACATAGCAGGAATACAATTTAAACATAGAAATCCTTCCTTTTTAAAAATGAATCCCCGTTAAACAAAATTCCCCAAATGTGCAAATACAGGGACAGCAAAGTATTTTAGACCGATTCAAAGGATCTATATACTACAGGTATTTGATCTTGTACAAATATATATAGGACTTTGTTTTGTCGGTGGAGTCACGGTCTTTTTGTAATTGTTTTTCCATTGTATGAATAAGAAGTATCATACCAATTTTTCTATATGTTTTCATTTTTTCAGCCCTGATTAAGTTCGCAAGGAAGAAGCGCTTTGGCTGGGCTGATTGTTTGTCTTTATCCACAAAAGAATAGAAATAAATCAAGAATTTTTCATTGAGACCACGTGACTCCTGTGTATTACTATTGTTTACTAACATTGATCTGGGTTGGCTTGATTATATACATTGCGGATACAAGTGATTATGCTTTGATATTACCGAGGTTGGAAACATTATGTAAGAAATTGATGAAGATTACTATGATATAGTATTGATTACTAAGGATAATATATTTCCAGATAACAGACACTCCTGCTTTATATGTGTTAATCATTTTGAGAGTACCTCAGTCACTGATGTGAATTCTAGTTTTCTTGGGCGGCTGCTCCAGCATTTTATGGCCCTTGTGGTAAGAACCAAGCCGCTTAAGCACCTAAGGGCCACGAACACCTAGTTTAATATAGAATGTAGATCAATGTGAGCACGACTTTTCCAGGTCATTAAATGAAATGATGTACCCCTGTAAGATCATTAGGGAAACTCTTTAAACATGGTGACAAAGATCCCAATAAATTCTGGTCTTTGGTTTCACATGATGGTGCCAGAGTTGAACCATTGATCGAGAATCATACTGCAGTAGAGGATTGGCATGCCTACTTCAAACTACTTTATTCTGAAGTCATCATCACCCTTGTACCTCTTCTAGTCTAATTGTTCTTTGATTATAACTTAATTGATCTAGGGGAAATACAAACCTAGATTGCTGCAATTGTGCGGCATAAAGCGACATTCCAGGTATTTTTTTTTTTTTTCAGGAGAAGAATAGCTGGGCTGAATACATCAGGGTACTTTCCAAAGCCATAGCCAGTGGTCCTCCAATTCCTCTGTCCTGGAAGGAAGCAGGGGTGATACCAATATATAAGAATGGCAACAGGAATAATCCAATGAACTATAGGCCTATCGGTCTCATCGACTCAGTCCAGAAGGTCGTCTCTCGAGTTCTGTTGTTGAAGATCCAGGACTGGAAAGACTAGCAGTGTATATTGTCACCCTTACAAGCTGGTTTTAGGCATAGGATAAGCACCAATTATCTGTTTTTACGCTTCCTTCTTTTATATTGGAAAGTGGTGGTCATTCAGAAAGGGAGTCTTAATGTCGCATTTATTGATCTGAAATCTGCATTTGACCTAGTTCCAAGAGCAAATCTTTGGTGTGTGGTGTGTGATATGGATATGCCCTTTGAGATTCTAAGTTTTGTGGTCCGACTCCATGAGGATAACAGTGTCAGAGTTAGGTGGGGGAGGAATCCAGGTCAGCTTATAGAACCATTTAATGTGTCCAAGGGTGTTCGCCAAGGATGTGCTCTGGCCTTAACCCTTTTTCCTTCTATCTGAATGATGTTGTCCAGTTTCTTGCATCTAAACCTGTATATGCTCCTACTCTAAATAAGGAGAAAATGTTGACACACCTATTTGCTGATGCCATCCTTTTGGTGTCAAAAACCGGGGGTGGCCCACAGTTGCTATTGAACCAGTTTGAAGTCTTTTGTGCCATGCGGGGTCTTGAGATAAATACACTAAAAAGTATATGGCAAACAAGCACCATAAAGCAGATAGGGGGAAGCGCACCCTGGGTGGGGTTTCCCTAGAGAGGGTCGATACGTTTCCCAATCTGGGTATCACATTGTCAGATAGGATGTCCTGAAAACAGCTTATTACCAAGATGTCTCAAACTTAGACAAACAGTAAAAACACACACTGAACCTCATCCAGCAAACTTGTTGCCCCAGCGCTCAAAATGGACAATCTTTTAAATGCTGGGAGGAGCACTGTATGGGGGGGTGGGGACCTCTGGGGCTTTGAAAGACGTGATGAACTAGCCAGTATAGAACATATGTTCCTGAGGAACGTGGTGAGTGCTCCCTCAAGCACCTTGTTACTACCATTAAAGCTGGATATGGGCAGGAGATCAACTGTCCGTAAGGGCAGACTGTGTCCCCTGCTGTTTTGGTGGCAAATCAGGTTTACGCCTTAATTATCCTTCTATGCCTTGGCTTTTCTAGAGGTAATTACTGTTGACAAATCTAAAAACTTTGCATTGCTTTGGAACTAAAATCTTTGCTGGCTGACATTGGTTTGCCTGAGATTTGGGACCATACAACCGTTCCCACAAATTTTCAGGTGAAAGCTTGCTATTGGAAGTGGGTTAGTCATCTTGAGTATAGATCTATGACAGGAGGTCGTTTGACGAACAATTTTCTGGATTTTTAATCCGACTGTGTATTTGAGGACTAGCTTGACAGAATTTGTGTTCCTAATGAAAGGAAATTGTACATACAGTTCAGGAGGAGTACCCATCCTCTCCATGTGTTTGCAAGTAGGATATCTGCGTCCAAATGTTGCCCTTGGCTGCACAGTAGTGTCTGAGACAGTTGCCCATGTATTGTTTGTATGCCCAGCTTTCAGGATTCCTCGGGAAAAGTGTGTAGAACCTATCTGCAGGCTGCTGGGCACACAAGATCATTTAGTCGCCATAAGGATTCTAAGATCGGACCCGTCCACTTTATATCCTTGTGCTGTGCCCACATTTTTAGGGTACATGTGCGGTATCAGGAGGAATTTTTCCTCTACTTAAGGATTTTAATATTTTAAGACGAGCTTCGGTTTTTACTTGACAACCCCTCTATGTATTGGGTGTAATGTATACTATGTACTATGCTTTTTTTGGTATTAATTGTTGTGTCGCTTTGTTATGATGCTTGTGTCTTTTTCAATGTTTTTGTGACTTTTGTGTCCTGCAATGAATGTTTTTTATGTATCCATTTTTTTTGTTTTATTGTATTTTATTTGGATGTTTACAACCTTTGAAGGCATTTAGTTGCCGAAATAAAGTTTATTTATTATAAATCTTAGGTAGGCTGCTAAAGACTTACCAGCTTTGTTGAAATTAAGTAGATTTTTCCCTTTCACCTCATTGATCCAGAGTTGTGTTCCTGTACTTACAATTAATTCATATTTCAGTTTTTTTCAGGATTCTAGGATCAGTGGGTCACTAGAATACCTAAATCAACTTTCTCGGACTTTAATCTCTTTCTAAAGAGACTCGGCGTATCCGAGATCACTATGTTCTTCGAAGACATACGTTTTATCAAAATTAACCACATATTGTCAGTGCTTTAAATGGGAAAAAATAAGTGCAGGTACTCATTAGAATAGAGGCGTGGCTAGGGGCGGGGCAAAGAGCACTATATGATCGTACCTAATGACTTGGATACCAGTTGCAGCACGTCAAAACACACAAGGAATGCGTTTATGGCAATAAAACAGCTTAACCGATTGCAGAGGATGCTCCTCCGAAGCAGAGCGAAATCTGCCCTGCAGGAGAAACCTAACCTGCCGTGGATTTATTTATTTATTTAATGCGATAACTCTACTAAGCCCACACAACAAAAAATAGGTGGAAAAGATTTCATGGCATCTTACGTGCTCGGCAATATAATGACTTTAAAAATGTCGTTGAACATAAATGCATAGCCATGTATTTTCAAATGAGTTGAAACTTCCAAAACAAATTACAAAGAACAATATCTCGGTTACATTGCAATGTAATCCCTTCTTTATCCATTTTTTGTTGGGCGAAGAAAGAGAAAAAAGCAATAAACTGCAGTTTAGATATACTGTGGGCATTGGTGTGACTGGTCAATGAACAAAAAAAATTATTTACCAATACCAGCACCTGGGAGCCTGTGCCAACTGCCAAGATAAAACAGAAGACAGAATAACTCTGCAATGTTCAGCTTCTTTTGTACTAGCTCTAGAAACAAGTTCTGCCATTTTGCAGACTTTGACCCCAGGAGGGAAAGGTTATCCCCGTAAACAATAGAGCACTAAGCGGAATACACAGGCGCACCACCACTCGCTGACGCCAACTCGCGGTTTAAAAGAAGCGTCTGTAGAATACAAAGGGCTTTCACAAAAAATACTGCATAAGGTGTTAACCACACTTGACTCAATTTCGTCGGTGTAAGCCTGCCTCACACACAGGCTGTAGGCATTGGCAGGAAATGGAAATACACAGCTTACACTTCTTATTATGACACACCTATACCCGAGCCGCTGACTCCCATAATAACGACAAGCATGCTGCTTGCAGCAAATGACAACATCACGGTACCGGTACTCTCACCTGTCTGTAGAGAAGTGCCGGTACTGTGGGCAAAAAAAATCGGAAGTGCCGGTACTCAGTACCGGTGAGTACCGGCCCATTTAAAGCACTGCATATTGTGCAATTCAGTGCGACCCACAGAGAGATTGAAAGGGGGGATGACAGACGACCGAACTGAGATTTTCTCGTAGGAACAAGACGATGTCATTAGCCAAGCATTGCATCCTGTTGGGGGTGGGAGGGGGGGGAAGAGGGGGAAGAGAGAGAGAGAGAGAGAGAGAGAGAGAGAGAGAGAGAGAGAGAGAGAGAGAGAGAGAGAGAGAGAGAGAGAGAGAGAGAGAGAGAGAGAGAGAGAGAGAGAGAGAGAGAGAGAGAGAGAAAGAGAGGAGAGAATGGCAGCATAGTCTAAGATGCATAGTGGTTCAATTGTCGTGCAGGAAATATGCTGTACAAAGGAGGTATCTGCGAATAAGTAATCAATTCTTGAAATGCTCTGGTGTGGGTGAGAGAAAAAAGTGAAGTCTTTGCCAGTGAGATAGTGAAGTTTCCAGACATTTTCTTTTTTTGTCTCATATCACCACCAATAAGCACCAACCAGATTTCAAACTTCTTTGTGCTCCATTTTGGGCTCTAAGTCTATCAGAATTATTGGGTTATATTGAATGATCTCAAACTCCTCAGCCTTACTGAATCGAGATGGTGTAATCATAAAACGGAAATATTTCATGATATCTATAACAAATCCCCAAACTTTCCATTTCCATTATCATTATTACTTCTCCTGTACAGTTCTATAAAGAAAACCACATCTCTTCCATGCCACGGAAGAATTCTGTGGTTTTCTAAGCAGAGAGCGGACCAGAAATCGTGCATGGCTTAATGTGACTTTGGTGGACGGGATTTGAAAATCGAGTCTCTATCTGAAAATGAGTCCATGGGCAACATGAAATCGCCCCACAACTTATATGTGATTGGGGGGGGGGGGGCAGCTAATCTGGATATAAGGGATGACCAAAATTGAGGAATGTCACCATTTGGTGCATAGATGTTTACAGCATAGAATTCCGATTTACCGCCTTGAAGTCTGGTGATTAACCACCCTTCTTCATTATCGTATTCGCCTGAGATTTAGGTCTGGCCACAGTTCCTTGAGATAAGTGTATTTACCCGCCGTTTTTTTGGAGACTGCCTCAAAACATGCCAAATCATTGACCCAGCCACCTCTCATTGAGAGAGTTTTAATCTATTTTGGTTTCTTGGAGGAAAATAATATCTCTGGCTGGTTTGTGACAGTAGTCCACTATTTTACAGCGTTTAACTAGGTGATTGAGGCCTTTAGTGATTAAGGAAATAATTTTTAGGGAGGCCATTTGTGAGTGAGAGGAGAGTGGGTGAGTGGACTGGTACTGTGGATGCCTGAGAGATCTGTAAGAGCTGGGATGGTGCATTGGTGGTACTGGTGAGGAGAAACATACTATCCGGTATTTAAGGATGGGGTGGTGATAATGACAGAGAACAGACGTGCCAGATCCTGTGAGGAGAACAGCTTACAACAGAGCAACACACTTCTAATACCATATGCTTAGAAATAGCATGACGGGAAAGAAACAGAACATATAACAGAGAATAAAATACCAAGAGCTAGAGCGCAAGTCACAGTGACCTGGAGATGGATGCAGATTCGTGAGGAGATAGGGGGCGCTGGGGAAGCCCGCATCAGAGAAAGAATGAGTTAGTGTTGTAGGAGCCAAGGAACTAAAACTGTGCTTTTCAAATAATGCACTATGAGATCAGCACTGACTGTCCAATTTAAAAGAACACAAAAAGAAGGTCCTGCATAGTGAAGGGGTTTAGGCGAATAAAAGAAAGGGCGATAGCATAGGTCAAGTTGGCACAGTATTAGTATAAGCAAATGTACTACTGCATATGAGATACGAAGGCCTTCAGGATACAATACGATCAGAGGGGCATATTAGCAACAAATAGCGATATTTATCGCTAAATGCGCTTAGCACATTTTTTTTATCGCTGTCTATCGCCGGATATTATCGCAGAGATAACATGCTATGAGCAATGTTTATCTCTAATGAGATCAAATATCCGGGGATAGCGGCTTAATGCATGAATATCGCTGGAAATCCAGCGATATTCAGGCATTAACGCTAATGGGGACATAACCTGAATATCCACCTCCCATTGGACATACAGGTTAAGTCATGGTCTGAGCAGGTGTTAGGTTCTGGCGATAATCGCGCTTAGTGCAACTTTTTTAATCGCACAGCCTGCCTTGCTAATAGGCAATAGCTATGTCAGTGACTGCTGTCAGTCGCTAACAGGTTGGGTACGCCCACTTTGCATGTCATTAGCGATAAATATCGCTGAAATGCAAAGTGGGCCCCAAACCGGTCGCTATCGCCTAAAAGCTGTTGCTAACTGCTGTTAACAACAGTTTGCTAATAGGGCGATAAAATTATCGCCGCTTTAGTGGGAAAAAGTCCCGCTAAAGCGGCGATAGTGCCCTTGCTAATATGCCCCACAGTTCGCTGTTGGGAGTAGGAGAGGAATTATTAAAGTCATGAGAGGAATGAAATGGACTTAACATGAGGGTAAGTTCCCGATAAAACATGGGCACAAGTTATAATCAAACAGAGTTAACAGTAAACAAACCAGTAGCTCAGCTGAGCAAAACAGGTAGCGGCAATCGCTGTAGCTCCCGTGTAGAACTGCAGACCACTGCTGTGCTATATATTTGCTTCACATGCAACGAGGTATTGAGCAGAATGTTGCAGAAGAAGCGAAACAGTTAAGTGTTACCGCTGGAGGGGTAATTGGAGCAGGATGCCCAACACATGAGCAAGTAAGTATGGTGGGTGTGAGCCAGCAGGATCATTTAAAACAAGTGCGCTGGTCGAGTAAGCAAGTTGGATGGCACTTTACTCTGGCTGATGATTGACTTAGGGGCCCGATGTTGCTGGAACAGGCAGAGCAGGCTACAGGCTTCGTGGTCGGGCAGAGCAATTAGCGGAGCTGCATCGCCATGTTAGGGACAGGAATGAGGTCGCTCATTACAGCCACCACTGATGACCAAGCCTGTGTCCAGAACGGCCCCAATGAAAGGGATCGCTTCAGAGGGAGTCAGATGTGACTTCGGATTGTTGATAGTGAATACAAGCAAATGCAGAAGGTCTGCCGTAGTCTGAAGGTGGGAGACGACAGCCTGGGGCGAGTCAACCTTCAACAAGCAGTCGTCGAGATAGGGGAAGATTGGAACCCCTGATTCACACAGATACCCCAGCCCAATGAGTCATTCTCATATGACCTAGGTCTGAGAAAAAACCTCTGGTCTGTGACGATTCCAAGACATTTGATGGTTTATTCTTTGTTGGGTGGAGAGGATTTACGTGCCTGAAGTGGAATATCTGGCGTTCTGTGTCTTAAAAGTCCCAAAGCTCCGAAAATACATTTAAACCCAATGGCAGAAAAAAATCTTTGTCCTCGTGCATTGTGAGAGAATGCATTGGCGAAAAGCCTAGCCGCAGGCCAGGGCCTTCAGTCAACTCCTCGTTGGCACCCAGCCACCGCTCTTCACGGCCATTGGTCGTGCGCAGCATAGGGTTCGGTGCAGGGCTGGCCTCTGATCAGGCCCTGCGACTAACGCCCTGTGAGAATTTCTCCACTTGTAGCAAGGGTTATCTCTTTACAGCTGGC
Organism: Lissotriton helveticus; assembly: GCF_964261635.1. Taxonomy (NCBI): domain Eukaryota; kingdom Metazoa; phylum Chordata; class Amphibia; order Caudata; family Salamandridae; genus Lissotriton; species Lissotriton helveticus. Next base: position 1,488,249,640 of record NC_136061.1, on the reverse strand, counting down.
AATATCTTCTTACGGTGGACTGATTTGGGGCTTGCTCCTATCAAGATGTACAGCAATGCCGAGGCCTGGTTCAGTTTTTGCAGGCTTGAGCAATTTTTGTTCAGCAAGCAAAAGGAATTTTACCATTCTACAGTTTAGTTGTGTATTTTCTGGGTTTAAGCAGGCTAACGCCGCTTGCCTTCTGGTGAGGATGCCTTTCTGTTTGAATGAATGTTTGAGAAACTGTTGCCGTGCTTGGTGCATTTCCTTGCATAAGCAGATTAGATGGACAATATTGCCTTGTTTGGTTTTCCACAACCTGCACAGCTCTAATGCTTGTGACCGTAGCAATGGTGGAAAATGTTGAGCGCACGGAAAGATTCCCATCCTAGGTCTCAAAAAGTTCATTTTTATGGACTTCGAGTAACCCTGGTTAAAAAATGGTTGTGGGGCCAGTGATTTGTATGAGTTAAGGGTCATCCAGGTGTGCAATCTATTTGCAAAGCTTGCTTTATCCTCCACCAGAGAGATTTGTTTTAAGGTTTTTCAGACCAGTTTTTTGAAGTTGGTGTAGCCAATTTGTGCATCTCAGAGTTCTGTAGGTTTGGTGTGTTCTAAGGCTAGCTGTAGGTAGCTTTTGGCTTGGGAGCGCTCCATATGCTGTATATCCTGCCACAGCAAATGATTTAACATATTTGTGCTGGCACTTCTGATCCTGTACAAGCAGATGATATAAGTGCCATACCTACTTAGATCTTGTTGTAGGAGTCCAAACTCCAGCCTTATTTGAGCAGGTGATGTATAGGACGGAAGGCTGATCATAATTCTATAGGCTTTAATCTGAGTATTGTCCAGCTCCCTTGCATCTCTTCCCCGCATAGCCTCGCTACCGTATGCGATGGATGGTAGTAGTTTAGCCTGAGCTACCTTCAGAAGCAGAGTCAGGGTAGGTCCCATCAGTTTGTTTGCAAGGTTTTTGAGCGTTAAGGTGATCAGCAGGCCTTTCCTTCTAACTTCCTCTTTCTGGCGCCAAAAAGACCCTTCCTTGTCGAATATAACTCCAAGGTACTAGTATTCCTGCACCGGGTCAAGTTTTGTGTCTCCAAGGAGCCAGCTTTTATGGAGGTTCTTTTTGTTGTTTATTGACATTGTCCTTGTCTTGCTCAAGTTAATTATTAAATTATTTTCTGTGGCATAGTCCTGCATTTCCGTCAGTAGATGCTGGAGACCGATGTAAGTGTGGCTAAGAAGACCTACGTCATCTGCATACATGAGGTTGGACAATGATTTCCCTCCAATCCTCGGCGAGTGTGAGTTGCAGGCGTCAAGCGCCTTTGGAAGGTCCGCCATATATAGGTTAAACTGGGTTGCTGCAAGCACACAACCCTGTTTTAGTCCCTTTGTCGTGGGAACTTTCGTAGAAATATGGGTGCCACTGCCCAACTTCACCTGCACCCAGGTGTCTGTATGTACAAGTTTCAGCATGTTCAGAGTAGGCTGTGGTATGCCCCATTGTGCCAATTTGTTCCACAGTCTGCTCCTTTCTACGTTATCGAAGGCAGCACTGAAGTCAATATAGCATAAATACAGAGGTAAGTTTTAGGTTTTGGGTGCATCGATTATTAGAGAAATTGTGAGGATGTTTGTGGATGTGCTGGCAATTTTGCGAAAGCCTGTCTGGTTCAGCGGTATTATAGAGTTTGCCTCCGCCCAGTTTGTCAGCTCCTCTAGTATGATCCCCGCAAAGTATTTTGCTTCTTGTCTATTAGAGCCACTAGGCGGTAGTTGTTGGGCTCAGCCTTGTCACCTTTTTTATGGATTGGCACTATTGTTGAGCCCTTCCATGATTTCGGTATTCTATTTAACCGCCAGACTTCCAAGAATAGAGGTTGCAAGATATCAGCCCAGTCTTCGCTCTTTGCTTTATACAGGGCCGGTGGAATACCGTTCGGTCCCAGAGCCCCTTCCTTCCTCCCTTTGGCGATCTGCTTTTTGATTAAGAGAGGTGGAGAGTGGGTATCAGTACCTATTGATCCGTTTTCATTGTGTAGCTCCTCGGGTTTCCTCAACCCCTTGTTGGTAGCTCCCACTTGTTCTTTAAATGCCAAACTATTAGCCGTTTGGCTTCCAGCACTGTCTATTTGGCTATTGAAATGGATAGTGAGGAATTTTACCCAGGTTGCTTCCGAAATGTATGATCCAATGCCCTTGTGGTGTGGGTGGATAATGCTGTTCACAGTCTTTCAGAAGCGGGCACTGTTTTTATTGTTTACATCGTAAAAAAGATTTGCCCAGAATACCTTCTCACGCTAACTGTTTATTTTCCATTTCAGCGTTTTTAATTTTGCCCTTTGTGCATTTAAGGAAGCTCGTGCAGAGACGTTCTCTCAGAATCCTCTAAGTCTACGCCGAGTTGCATTTATTAATTTCTTTTAATGCTTCAGCAGGAGTCTTTGATTTTTAGAGATTACTTTTTTTTTTCCCAGCTTTCTGTGAGTCATTTTTTGTAGCAAAGGGTTCTGCATAACCATCTAAAAGCTTGGCAGTGAACTGTTCCCAGTGGTCTATTTTATCTTCTGGGCCGAATGATAATGTATCAAAGAGTGGAATGGCTGCTTCGGCCTTAGTGTTTATATTGTTTGTTGTGCATTTCATCCTTCTAAGGTTGGAGGTATAGGTAGTGCCCAATGTTGCATCCATGCTGATTGGTCTTGCTCCTGTCGCTGTTATTTGGAATTCTTGGGGGCGATGGTCGCTGTCGCCCTTGTCCCCCATTCTATACCCAGAAATATGTGGAAAAAGTGCAAGGTTTGCAAAGGTGTAGTCCAATATGGAGCTTGTTATGGACGAATAAAAAGAGTCGACTGGTGGAGTATCGTCCGGAAATCTTCCATTTAAGGCTCGAACATTTAGGTGTTCTAAATCTGCAAGTGGTGATTGTTGCCTGCTTCTTCTTTCTATACGGTGGATGACACTGTGAGGAAATGTTGTAAAGCTACCTCCTCTCCTTGTGATTAACCTATAAGATGTTGGTTTAGGTTCCCTGTCAAAATAAAGATCGGGTTTTCCATCGCGTTTACAAGTGCTGTTGAGTCTTTTGCTTTCCGTTTAGGGTGGACATACAAGTTAATTAGACACCCCTCTTTTACTCCATTCTCAAGAGGGATTAAAATTATAACTGCAATTGTTGCATTCGTTTTCGAGTCCATGAGAGTTTTTGAGGATATGCTTGTTGTGGAGACGTAGATTGCCAGCCCACCTGAGCTGTGGCCAAATCTGCCCATTCTTGTTGCTGGAGTAGCAAAGCAGGTATAGCTCTCAATTTGCTGAGAGGCCAGGAGCCAGGTTTCCTGTAGAAAAATTATGTCGAAAGTTGTTACATACTGCAGGAATTCCATATCCTCGATTTTAGTTGCTAGGCCATTTATGTTCCACGAGCATAATCTGAGAAAGGACTCATTTGCTTTGCTATGGCTTCTGTCGCGCTGATCGCGTCAATGGTCCACTGTGTGTAATGTGATGGTGCGCGATATTACTTCCTTATTGCAGCCTTGGCTTGTTCTAGCAGCAACCCATGGAACCGTTTCTTGTCGGTCCCAGGTGCTGCTTGCACTCTGTTGGCGCGATCTTCATGCTCCTCTAAGTACGCCATTTAAGTGTACTTGGCATGTCTTTGTTTCCGGGGTTGCATTGCTTAATAATGGCGATGGATAGGCTGGTTTTTGGAATGGGACAATGTCGATGCCCCAGCTTTGAAATGTGCCCAGTTCGGCCAGGATTGCTTCTGCGGTTTCACTTGTGGACTACGTTGTTTTTGTGCCCTCTGGACATTGAGGGTTGGTGGTAAGTATAAACTCTATGGAGAGTAAATCCGTTGACCTTATGCCCGCGAGATTAGGTATTGATGTCGGAAATCTTAAGACATTGCTTCGATTTAATGTGTCCTGATGGCCCTTGGAGGTGTATAGACGGTAGAATACTAGAGCATGTGCCGCAAAATGCCTTCTTTGTTTTAGCTGCGGCTTTGCTGTGTCCGACGGGTCCGGTTGAAATATACTGCTATTTATTTCTTTGGACTGTGTTTCCCCTTTGCTGGGCTGTGTTTCTGCTTTATTGCGTGGTGCCTTAGTCGTGGGGTCTCTAAGGATGGACTTGAATGTTCTTGGCATGGGAGAGGTTTGTGTTGTTTCTTTCCCCCTGTGATGTGCCCCTGTGTCTGGGAACCTCCTGCTGGTGCTGCTATTAGGCGAAGAAGTAGGCCCTTTTGGTTCTTTGAGCCATTGCTCCTGGTTTGTCCCAGCTAATTTATCTATCCTGCCGCAAGCTTCTCGACTTGGCCCATTATATATGCACATGGTGGAGTTTTGTGGTTTTTATTAATTGGCTTTTGGGCCTTGGTGTTGCACACTTCTCCCCTTGGTTCTTGTGGGTAGGCAGATTTGTTAAGTGGAGCCCTTAACTCTCCCCTCATGTTCTGGCATTGTATTTGCTGGTTGTTATAGTCATTGTCCAATTTTGTTAAGAAAAGAGTGGTGGTGCATTCTTGTTTTTTCATTTCTTTGTTGACCGTAGTAGCCCTAGCTGTAGTTCTTTGCCCATTATCTTCTCCAGTTTTCCCATATGCTATTATAGCAGAAGTCTGGCTTAGAACTTCATCTTGGTCCGGGGGATTTTTCGAGGTGCTTGGTGACAGTTGTGCTTGTTTTGCAGAGCTTGCATCGATTGGGTTACTGTCACCTTTACATACTGGGTCTGAGAATATGGGAAAATAAGTTATTGCTTTTATATGGGGCTTTTGATTGTGCCCTTTCCTTTTCAATTGGCGGCGTTGCTTAGCGTTGAGTTTTGCTTATCCTCCGTTTCCCGGACTGCCCTTTTCCTCAGTGACTGCCTTGATGTTTCCTCTGTGCATATTACTGGTTGTTTGATCGTTGGTTGTTCCCTCTAGGTGATAGCAATTGCCTTGGCATGTTGCTGTTTTCCCTGCTGTTGCGCTTTTGATGTCCGTAACCAGGCCACCTAGGATTGAAGGCAGGGTAGATAATTTGTCAATGACCTGATCGCAGTTGCATCTGAGTTAGGCGCTGAATTGTGCTCTTGTTATTAAGCCATTCAAATTTCCCAATTTTTCACTGATACCGGCAGTAAAGACTGCCAGTGTATTCAGTAATGATAATTGATCTCCATTTTTATCAGATTGAAATTGCAGTGTATCGATGGTCATTTGTATAGTTTTTAGTAGGGAGGCCCAAACGCCCGCATTTTGTTCATTTGTTTGTGCAGTCTTTTCTGCACATTTTGTAGTTTGTTCTTCAGCGGGTGTATTCCTGAGGGGTTCTGTGGTGGTGTCCACCCTTTGGTCCTGTTCATGGTTTGGTGAGTAAGTTGTGAGCATATCCTCCCATTCCTGTGTATTTAAGTAGGACATGAATGCCCTCCCCTCTTCTTCCTGGTTTGGGACTCGTGACCATACTCCTGATACCGTTCCTCTGTTTTGTGTAAGTAGACACCCTTAGTCAAGGGGAGATATGATTGTGGGTGATTTGATTTTTTGTGAGTCAATTCTTTTGATGGGGGTGCTATGGCTGCTGGTCATTTGGCCTGTGTGTGGTGGATCCACCGGTCTGCAGCCGCTTCTAGTGCGGCCTCAATGAACTTCTGGTTTTCGTTACCATTCCCTGGCGCCCTGGCTAAGCTAGGGTCTTGGTCAAGTGGAGTGATAAGATGATGTAAGGAATATGCTACTTACCAGTATGCATCTGTTCTTGGCATGTAGGGCTGCTGACATTCACATCTGTGCATAGATCGCCGCCTAGTGTTGGGTCCGGATGATTGCATATTGTTGTCCTGGAAGAGTCTTCGAAGTATCACGAGATAGGTGGCTCCTCCCCTGGACTACAGTGCGCATGGGCATCCTCTCCATCCTCAGATTGTTTTTCGCCATTGTGGCGGAGATGGAGTATGATACAGTAAGAAATGTCCATGCAAGAAAGTAAGAAAGAATGCTACAGCTGCTACAGGCACCGGGGAGGAGGGGGGGAACGATGTGAATGTCAGCAGCCCTACATGCCAAGAACAGATGCATACTGGTAAGTAGCATATTCCGTTCGAGGCATGTGGGCTGCTGAATTCACATCTGTGCATAGAATGTATAGCAGTCTCTCCCTTAGCGGTGGCTACCTGTGCCAGCTGCAGCAGTCTGAAACAGAGTTTTTAGAACAGCCTGTCCTACAGCCGCTTGCTGTTTGGAATGTACATCTACACAATAGTGTTTTGTGAAAGTATGTATGGTAGATCATGTGGCTGCTCTACATATTTCCTCTAGAGGAATGTTTCCTAGGAAAGCCATGAATGCCCCTAGTTTGCATGTAGAATGCGCTCTTGGGGGAACTGTTAAAGTGTGTTTTGCTTTTAGATAACATATTTGAATGCACTTAACTATCCATCTGGCCAACCCAGATTTTGAAATGGGGTTGGCTTTGTGTTGTGGTGAAAAGGCAACAAACAACTGTTTAGTCTTTCGAAAGTCCTTAGTTCTATTAATGTAGTATAGAAGTGCTCTCTTGACATCTAGTGTGTGTAGAGCCCTTTCAGGTACTGACTGTGGATTTGGAAAGAACACTGGCAGTTCTATTGTCTGATTGATATGAAAATGTGATACCACCTTGGGCATAAATTTAGGGTTTGTTCTAAGAACTACCCTATTTGCATGTATTTGGATGAATGGCTCTTGAATAGTTAGGGCTTGCAGCTCGCTAACTCTTCTAAGCGAAGTAATTGCTACTAGAAAAGCCACCTTCCATGTCAAAAATTGTAATTCACACGAATGCAACGGTTCAAATGGTGGTCCCATTAGTCTGGTTAAATGAATATGCTACTTACCAGTATGCATCTGTTCTTGGCATGAAGGGCTGCTAACATTCATATCTTATGCATAGATCGCCGCCTAGTGTTGGGTCCGGATGATTGCACATTGTTGTCCTGGAAGAGTCTTCGAAGTATCACGAGATAGGTGGCTCCTCCCCTGGACTACAGTGCGCATGGGCATCGACTCCATCCCCAGATTGTTTTTAGCCATTGTGGCAGAGATGGAGTGAAATAGTGTAAAGGATGTCCATGCTAATGATGAATATAGAGAGAGTATCTGCAGCCGCTACGGGCACCGGGGAGGAGGGCGGGCGATATGAATGTTAGCAGCCCTTCATGCCAAGAACAGATGCATACTGGTAAGTAGCATATTCAGTTCGAGGCATGTGGGCTGCTAAATTCATATCTTATGCATAGAATACACAGCAGTCCCTCCATTAAGGGCGGTTGCCCGTGACAGCTGCAGAAGCTTGAAAAAGTGTCTTGAGAACAGCCTGTCCTACAGCTGCTTGCTCTTTTGAATGCACAGCTACACAGTAATGTTTGGTAAATGTGTGTGGTGTAGACCATGTGGCTGCTCTACAAATGTCTTCTAAGGGAATGTTCCCCAGGAAAGCCATGGAGGCCCCCAATTTGCGTGTGGAGTGCGCCCTTGGGGGTATTGTTAAAGTACGTTTAGCCTTTTGATAACAGATTTGAATGCACTTAACAATCCATCTGGCTATTCCTGCTTTGGAAATGGGGTTGCCTTTGTGCTGTGGTGAGAAGGCAACAAAAAGTTGTTGTGTCTTTCTAAAGTGTTGTGTTATGTCAATGTAGTACATTAGCGCCCTCCTAACGTCTAATGTATGAAGCATTCTTTCTGCTACTGTTTGTGGGTTTTGGAAGAATGCAGGCAGGTCAATAGTTTGGTTGATATGAAACTGTGACACCACCTTAGGAAGGAATTTGGGGTTAGTGCGGAGCACTACCCTGTTGGAATGTATCTGGATGAATGGCTCTTGGATTGTGAGCGCCTGCAGCTCACTAACACGTCTGAGCGATGTGATAGCAATGAGAAAAGCCACTTTCCATGTGAGAAACTGAATTTCGCAGGAGTGCAGTGGCTCAAAAGGTGGGCCCATCAGCCTAGTGAGGACCACATTGAGGTTCCACACTGGAGCTGGTGGTGTTCTTGGAGGAATGACTCGCTTCAGTCCTTCTAGGAAGGCTTTAATGGCAGGCACTCTGAAAACAGAGAGGTGTTGCCTATTCTGGAGATAAGCTGCTATGGCGGATAAATGTATCCGAATGGAAGCGTACGCTAGATTGCATTTGTAAAGATGTAACAAATAGCAGATGATGTTAGGAATGGATGCATCTAGCGGGTTGATATTGTTGTCTGTACAGTACATGACAAACCGCTTCCATTTTGCTGCATAGCAAGCTCTGGTCGTGGGCTTCCTCGCCTCCCGGATGATGTCCATGCATTCTGGAGGCAGGTTGAGGTAGCCAAATTCTAAGACTTCAGGAGCCAGATCGCCAGATTGAGCTGTTGCGGATCTGGATGCTGAATGTCGCCATGGTTCTGCGTCAAGAGCCTGGATGTGAGATGCAGCCTTTGATGCGGTACCACGGAAAGTTCTAGAAACGTGGTGTACCATGGTTGGCGTGCCCATGTTGGAGCAACCAGGATGAGAGTCATCGAGTGTTGCTTTAGCTTTCTTGCCACCAGCGGAATGAGAGGCGCTGGGGGAAAAGCGTACGCAAATTTGCCTGACCAGTTCATCCATATCGCATTCCCATGCGATTCCGGGTGAGGGAACCTGGCGGCAAAGCTTTGGCATTTTGCGTTTTCCCTTGTGGCAAACAGGTCTATCTCTGGATGACCCCACTGCTGGAAGTACGGGTGGAGTACTGATGGATGTATCTCCCACTCGTGCATTTGATGGCTGTATCTGCTGAGCAGATCCGCCATCTGATTGTCCTTTCCTGGGAGGTGTTCCGCCATGAGGAAAATGTTCCTCTGAATGGCCCACTTCCACATGCTCTGAGCCAGATGAGACACCTGTGGAGAGTGAGTACCTCCCTGCTTTTGGATGTTGTACATGGCTGTCATGTTGTCCGTCCGGATCAACACGACTTTGTTGCACAAATGTACTTTGAAGGACTTTATCGCCATGAAGATTGCCATCAATTCCAGGTAGTTGATGTGCAACTTCTGCTGCTGGGTGGACCACAGTCCCTGCACAGTGTAGTGGAGCACATGAGCTCCCCACCCTTGGAGAGATGCGTCCGTTGTTAGGATTATCTGTGGCACTGGCTCTTGGAACGGTCGTCCCTTGCAAAGGTTGTGTGGAGTCCACCAATGCAGAGAGTTGTATGCCCGACCGGTCACCAACACTAGGTCTGTCAGCTGTCCCCGAGCCTGTGTCCACTGATTTGCCAAGCATTCTTGGAGCGGGCGCATGTGCAACCTCGCGTGCGGGACTATGAAGATGCAGGAGGCCATCATGCCTATCAACTGCATGAACACTCTCGCTGGCAGGGAGTGTTGCGGTCTGAACATTTGGATCAGCGACTGAATGCTGTTGATTCTGACTGGGTTTGGCTGAGCCATAGCAGTTAGGGTGTTTATTGTCGCGCCCAGATACTGCCGCACATGGCTTGGTTGAAGGTGCGACTTCGGGTAGTTTAGCGAGAACCCCAGGCTGTGAAGGAGTTGAATAGTGTGGGACATGTCTAGGTCTGAGGGATCCGTCCTTTTTTGGGATGAGGAAGTACAGGGAATAGACCCCTGTGCCTTCCTCTTCCACTGATACGAGCTCGATTGCGCCTTTTTGCAGCATCACCAGTACTTCCTGCTGCAATAAGTGCAAGTGCTCTGCCGACATAGGACGGTGTCTTGGGGGAATGCTGGGAGGAGTGGATGTTAACTCCAAACAGTAACCGTACTGGATAAGTTTTCTCACCCACCTGTCTGTGGTGATGGACGTCCAGACTGGCAGGAACTGCTGGAGTCTCCCCCGAGAGGTGTTGTATGGTCGGGGGGCAGTGACAGAGAGTCACTGTTTGTTGGCGCAAAGGAACGGGAGTTGTTGTTCCCTCTGCCTCTGCCCTTGGCACTGTTACCTCTGTAACCCCCTCTACCCTGCTTGGGGTACGAGGATTGTGCACCACCCTTTGTGAATTGTGTTTGTTGACCCAAGTGTCCTCTGGTAACACCACGTGCTCCTGAGCGACGAAAAGTGCTTCCCCTGAATTGTTGTGACTGAAGCGCCCCCATGGACTTAGCAGTCTCGTTGTCCTTTTTAATCTTTTCAAGGGTGGTGTCTACATCTGGACCAAACAGTCTGTCAGGATTGACGGGCTGGTTGAGGATTGTAGTTTGAATGTCAGGCTTAAATCCAGATATACGAAGCCAAGCTTGTCGCCTTAACATTACGCTAGTGTTAATTCCCCTAGCCGCTGTATCTGCCACATCAAGTGCACACTTTATTGCAGCGTTTGAGATAAGCTTTCCCTCTTGTATGAGCATTTCGGCTGCTTCCTTAAACTCATCAGGTAGGTGTTGAAGGAGCTGTTCTAGGGTGTCGTAATGCGCCCTATCGTATCGGGCCAATAGTGCCTGTGTGTTTGCTATACGCCATACATTGGCAGCTTGCGCAGCCACCCTTTTGCCGGATGCCTCAAGCACTTTCGACTCCTTGTCTGGGGGAGGAGCTTCACCCGTCGTTTGGGAGTTTGCCCTCTTGCGGGCATTGGCGACCACCAACGAGTCCAGAGGCAACTGTCCCCGAATATAGGCAGGATCTCCAGGTGCTGGCCTGTATTTTTTCTCGATACGTGGGTTCACCACTCTTGCCCTGGTAGGTTCCTTAAAGATCTCCGGGGCATGTTTAAGGACACCTTTGAGCATAGGAAGTATTTTAACTGTTCGTTCAGAGACAGAGAAAGTGTCGAACAAAAAAATCTTCCTCCACTGGGTCAGCATGCATGTCCACATCATGATTTGCTGCCGCCCGTTCTATTAAAGCATTAAATGCTGCAGAATCCTCTGTTGGAGATGTACGTGTCCCAAAACCTTGTGGATCTTGTACCACCTGATGTCCACCTTGGTCCCCAGTGTCGTCATATGAGTCCTGCAGAACATCAGGGTCATTGTTGTAGGAGAGTAGGGTCTGCAATCCTATGATCACCCAGATTTTTGCTTTTTGCTTCACTGGTTTACGACTTTCCCTGGCTGTGGGCCTGCTAATTAGACCCACAGCCTAGCTGTTCTCTCTAATCCAAATTGTACCCAGGTACTGAATTAGCACTGGGCCCTCTCAAATCCCTGTACCCAGGGCTGAGGTGCACCCAGAAGTCTCCCAGGGGCTGCAGCATGTATTATGCCACCCCTGGACTGACTAACTAAATCAGACACAACTGGCTGCTTGACAGCTGGGGCAGAGTGGTGTACTCACCCTCTGCTGTAGATATAGTATCCCTATATCTAAACCTATATGGACACACAGATCTCCTATCAGTCACTCCTATGGCAGGCCTTAACAATCCTGAAGGCAGAGTGCTTGGAATCGTGTGAGATGGTGCTCTGGCATGAGCTGAGCCTGTCTGCAGCTTTCGGGATCCATCCCTTAGCCGTTTCCATGATATCGCATACCATATACTCGTAAGTGCATTATAATCCTCGCGGTTATATGCCAACTCTGGTATCGCTTTATCAAAACATGTCGAGTAAGGTGTCATACGAATTGGAATACTAACCCCTCGCCAATTCTGGCGACGGGGTTAGCATTCCACCCTTCTAGAGGGACACGACATGTATGTAACCTGTAACCCCGGTTAAAGTCAGACAGAGCCTTAGCTCCACAAAATGGATGCTGCCACCGAGACACAAGTCTGCCCTCCTGCTGCTGGGAGTCCTCCCAGCCCAGGAGGCAAGGACAAAGGGTTTCCTGCCAGGGGCGGTGCCAGCACCGTCCCAGACAGGATTTTGTGTATCCTAGGTAGGCAGGGCTTTAGAGGAAGGTGACTGCAAGTGGCACCCCGGTGCTCACTGTGCATAGGCCGGCTGAAACCAGTTCCAGGGGCACTCCAGCCCCTGGCCTGGGGAAAGCCTGCCAAAGGAGAGGGGTGTAACCACCCCCCTCCTAGTCCCACCCATAGGGCAGGACTTAGTCGCGTGCCAGCCCCTTTTTGCAGGATAAAGGTAGGACCTGGCCCCCTTCCAAATCAGATCATCTTTGAATCCTGAAACTACTTTCTTCAAGAAGGAACTCAAGACTCTTCTCAAGATTTCTCCCTTGTGACTAAGGAGTAGTCACCCTGCAGCAGCAGTCACCAACCAAGCATCGCGGTTTGTTGCCAGTCTCTCCTTCGGATCAAGACTGCTCCAGCACGACGAGAACCGGCTTCCCTGGCACCTCTGACCTCAACCTGCATCATCAGCCCAGCTGTGATCCGTGGGTGTGACGAGACCTCGAGGGACCGGCCATCTTCAGAACTGCACGACGCTTGTCCAGCACGACTCCCGAGTGACCCTCGACTGAGTGCTTTGGGGTAAGAGAAGCCCCGACCCTGAGCAGCTCCAGCACCGAAGTTCAGCCCCCCTGCATCCACGAGATCTGCGTGGGGCCCTTCTGCTTTTTGCTGCTCACCGCGTTGTCCAGGTCGCTTGCCCGTTGGCTAGTGGCCCCCTCACGACGCTCCACGACGACAACTACTGCTGGTCTGGTTGCTCCAGACTAGACCTTGCTCCCCTCCAAAAGAGGAGCACCCTGGACCCTCCTGGTCCACTCAAGACGCCATTTTAGGTCCACCGCGTGGGCCTTGCATCTGCCAAGACTTGTTGCCCAATCCTGGGTCCAGCGACGTCGACAGCAAATACCTTTGTGGGACAGCTCGCACCTCCATCCTGGTCGCCGACAACGCCTCCTGGTCCGAGAGACTGCAGAGCCCAGCAGCGCCCACTCACCTGGCTGAGGTGACTTCGTCCGGTGCCATCCTGGTGCCCACTCAAATCACTGGCTAGTGATTCAGAACTTGGTCCCCTCTGCTTACAGGTTTCTTCTTCCTTGATCCAGGCTTGGATCACTCCGAACTTTCTTCACTGGCCGCCTGCCAGCAACTCTTTCTTCAGGCTCCTGGATCTTCAACGTGGGTTTCCGACGCAACTTCAACCCTATGCAGCCGCAGCCCCTGGGCTAGGTAACCTGAGTACTCCGGTGCTCCAGCATAGTCCAACACCCTAAGTGTTCGGATCCACTCCCGTTTTTGATCCACCTAGTCGGGTTCGCCCGAGAACAGTAACTTTGCACTTGCTAGCCTCCATAGACTTTTTCCCGCCTTACGCGTGAGAGTTCCCACTCTGCACACGACGTCCACAGGCCTCCTGCATCTAATCCCAGTGTTTAGAATTGTAGGCCTAGCGATTCCTAAGTCTAGAAAAGTATTACTTACCTGCTAGCAAGTTCGCATTCCACTTACTGTGTATATGGTTTTTCGTGCCCCTAGGGCATTTGTGTAAATTGTGCGACTTAAAGTATTTTCGTAAGAGTTTTGTTGTGTGCTTAGCTCCCTGACTCATAAAGAGTTCAGGGTAGACTTGTTATAAATAAATATCTGTTTATTTTCATAACAACTTGTGCGGTGTCCTTTCACTTGGTGTTCAAGGGGTAATGTGATGGTAAAACAGCTGGCTTAACACGCCCTCTAGAGTCTTAGCCTTAGACTGCTCGTATCCATGCTACTAGGATAGCTGGTCTATGAGGTTGACTTACAACCAATCATCAATAAGGGTTGTTTGGACTGATACATAGTGATCACTAGAATAGTGAGCACTGCATATCAGGCCAACTTCTCACATTGGTGAGCAGCGGTTGGGATTTGAGCTTGCTGTTTGTTTTACCACACATATCCTAAGAATATCTTGTGAAAGATCACATAAGTACTAAAGGTACATATAACTTAGCTTAGAATACTCTGAGTTCTACTGAACCAGCTGTTGTAGCTCCTAGGGCCTAGCACACCCTAAACTACAACTCTAGCAAGGGATCAGTAGGTAAACATATAGTGTAGGTAAGTGCACCACTTACACCTCACTAGAAAAGCATGTCTACCCAGGGAGAGTCCTCAGGGACCCCTCTAGCGGTGATTGACCCTCCACAGGTCAGCTCAAGATATGCAGCGCTCAATTTCCAGGAGTTGAGACACTTGTGTACCTCCAGGAACTTGAAACAGGGGGCTAACCCCACCACTCCCTTTCTGTTGGATCTCTTAGAGACCTATGATGCTAGGAAAGCATCTCAGGGAGATGGGAATATGCCAGCCTTAGAGGGGCACCTTGGTGATCCAGACCTCCACAACACTGTAAATACAGTTGAGGAGGAGGAGCCTGAGGAACTCTCTGGGGATGAGGTAGACAAAGGTCTTGAGGTAGTCAGAAGGCTAACTAGGGCCAACATAGACTTGCTTGGGCTAGGATCTGGGGGACCCCCAGTACTGACCCTAAGTAGGCCTAACCTTGGAGTTAGGAGAGGTAGATCTCTTTCTAGGGACTCCAATAGATCTCTGCACTCTAATGCCTCTTCTCAGAGGAGAAGGAACTCTCCCCAGAGGAGATTGACTTCCCCTCAGAGAAGGGAGCATGAACCTAGGATGAGACAGGCTACTCTGAGGATTGAAAGGGAAGAACTTGCCCTGGCCAAAGAAAAGCTTGCCTTTGCTAGAGAGCAGCAGATGAGTGGGCTAGCACCCACTGGTGGCAGCAATCTCCCAAGAGATAGAGAGAAGGGTTTAGATACTAAACACCTGACAAAAATAGTGCCCCCCTTTAAGCAAGGGGATGACATCCAGAAATGGATGGCTGCTCTGGAGAGGGCCTGCACTGTGCAGGGCATTCCCCAGAGTCAGTGGGCAGCTATACTGTGGCTCTCCTTTGATGGCAAAGGTAGAGATAAGCTCCTCACTACAAGAGTGGAGGATGCTAATGATTACCAGGTCCTGAAAAATACACTGGTTGATGGGTTTGGTTTAACCACTGAGCAGTACAGGTTGCTGTTCAGAGACACCCAGACAAACTCAGTCTCAGGACTGGTCTGACTTTGTGGATAGTGCCACTAAGGCTTTGGAGGGCTGGTTGCTGGGTAGCAATGTTACTGATTACACAGGATTGTATAATCTGATGATGAGAGAACAAATTTTAAATAATTGTCAGAACCAGTTGTTGCACCAGC
This sequence comes from Lissotriton helveticus, assembly GCF_964261635.1. Lineage (NCBI taxonomy): Eukaryota > Metazoa > Chordata > Amphibia > Caudata > Salamandridae > Lissotriton > Lissotriton helveticus. Next base: position 1,488,234,578 of record NC_136061.1, on the reverse strand, counting down.
ACCTTGTTGATTCAGATCTGACCTCTCCCCAAGAATTGGGAAAGAAGGCAGACAAATGGGTCAGAACAAGGATCAAGCAGAACCAGAACCAGGGTGGTCAGAAGAAAGCAGACCAGAAGGGTAATGCTAAGAGTGAACAAAATGACCAGAAGTCTTCAACAGGTCCCCAACAAACCAAAGAGGGTGGGGGTCAGGCTTCACAGCAGAAAAAGAAGACTCAAGAAGGCCAGTCAAAAAGGTGGTGCCAGTACTGTAAAAGTAAGTCTCACTGGTTTAGTGAGTGCACCAAAAGAGGAGGGCAAACCTCTACCACTACAGCCCCTAAGGCAACTGCACCCCCTAGTACAGTCAGTAGTGGTAGTGCACCTCCCAAGGGATTAGTTGGGTTAACCTTGGGAACTGAGGAGTCTGACAACTTAGTTGGCACACTCACTCAGGCTGTCCTTGTCTGTACAGGGGATATGGATATGTCCCCTGATATAAGTCCCAATACTTTGGGCAAATACAGGCAGACACCTTTGATTAATGGCAAAATGGCTCAGGCCTATAGGGACACTTGTGCCAGTGTCACCATGGTGACACCTAACTTTGTGGACCCTGGACAGATCATGCCAGGTACAGATTTCCTGGTGACCAATGCCAGCAACGTCACTATTAGTCATAGTATGGTGATTGTTGCTTTCTCCTGGGGAGGGGTAAGTGGCCAAAAGAAAGTTGTGGTTAGTTCAGACCTCCCAGTGGATTGTTTGTTGGGCAATGATTTGGAGTCATCCCTATGGTCAGAAGTGGAGCAGAGGACTCACATGGAAATGTTAGGCTTGCCAGCACATGTGCTTGCTGTGACTAGGTCACAGGCCAGAAGATGCCCCACTGAACAGGTGCTGGATCCTGGAAGAAAGGACCAGACACCTTCCAAGAAGAAGAGCAGTAAGGGTAAGGCTTTGCCTTCCCCCTTGCCCCAGGTTGAGGATCAAGTCTCTGAGGAGGCTGATCTGAGAGAGCTGAGGGAAACTTAGCCTAAAGAGCTTGAACTTGATCAAGTTGAGTTTCTGGGCTCAGGGGGACCCTCCAGAGAAGACCTGGGGAAGGCACAGTTGGACTGCCCTTCCCTTGAACCCCTCAGACAGCAGGATGCTGCTGAGGCTGCAGGGAATGCCACAGGTGCCCACAGGGTATACTGGGAAGATGGACTCCTGTACTCTGAGTCAAGAGACCCCAAGCCTGGTGCAACCAGGAGGCTGGTCATCCCCTTGTCTCTGAGAGGTTTCCTTCTCACCTTGGCCCATGAGATTCCCCTTGCAGGTCATTTAGGTCAGACAAAGACTTGGGACAGGCTTGTCTCACACTTTCACTGGCCCCACATGAATGAGAATACCAAGGAGTTTTGTCGCTCCTGTGTCACTTGCCAAGCCAGTGGTAAGTCAGGTGGCACAACAAAGGCCCCCCTCATACCACTACCTGTGGTGGGGGTTCCCTTTGAAAGAGTGGGGATTGACATTGTTGGTCCAATGGAACCCCAGACAGCATCAGGGCACAAGTTTATACTGGTGGTGGTGGACCATGCCACCAGGTATCCTGAAGCTATTCCACTTACGACCACTACAGCACCTGTAGTGGCAAAGGCCCTAGTTGGAGTGTTCTCCAGAGTGGGCTTCCCTAAGGAGGTTGTTTCTGACAGAGGTGCAAACTTCATGTCAGGATATCTGACTGCAATGTGGAAGGAATGTGGTGTTAACTACAAGTTCACCACACCCTATCATCCACAGTGCAATGGGCTTGTTGAGAGATTCAACAGGACCCTCAAAGGGATGATTCATGGACTACCTGAAAAGCTCGGGCGTAGATGGGATGTCCTGATACCCTGCCTCCTGTTTGCTTACAGAGAGGTCCCACAGAAGGGGGTTGGCTACAGCCCTTTTGAACTTCTGTATGGGCATCCTGTAAGAGGACCCCTGTGTTTGGTGAAGGAAGGATGGGAGAGACCTCTCAAAAAGCCTGCAACCAACATAGTGGACTATGTACTTGGTCTCCGCTCCAGGATGGCTGAATACATGGAGAAGGCATCCAAAAACCTAGAGGCCAGCCAAGAACTCCAAAAAGCTTGGCATGACCAAAAGGCTGTATACCAGCCTGGGCAGAAGGTGTGGGTACTGGAGCCAGTGGCTCCAGCAGCCCTCAAAGACAAATGGTCTGGGCCCCACACCATCATTGAGCAAAAGGGAGAGGTCACCTACCTGGTGGACCTTGGAACCCCCAGGAGCCCCCTCAGGGTGCTCCATGTGAACAGGCTCAAGGCATATGTCGACAGGAAGGACATGAGCTTGCTCATGGCCACAGATGAGGGACAGGAGGAAGAGAGTGACCCTCTCCCAGACCTGCTCACTCAGAATCCTGATGATGGGTCAGTAGATGGTGTTGTCTTTTGTGGCAGCCTCTCTGAACATCAGCAACAGGATTGCAGGCAAGTTCTGCAATCCTTCAGACATATGTTCTCTCTGACACCCAGTCAAACTGATTGGTGTACCCATGAAGTGGACACTGGGGACAGTCTGCCTGTTAAGAGTAAAATCTACAGACAGCCTGATCATGTCAGAGACTGCATCAAAACAGAAGTGCAGAAAATGTTGGAGTTGGGAGTCATTGAGCCCTCAGATAGCCCTTGGGCTAGCCCAGTAGTTCTAGTGCCAAAGCCTCACACCCAGGGTGGTAAGAGAGAGATGAGGTTTTGCGTAGACTACAGAGGCCTCAATGCAGTCACTAAGACTGATGCCCACCCCATACCAAGGGCAGATGAACTTATAGATAGATTGGCTTCTGCCAACTACTTAAGCACATTTGACCTAACAGCTGGGTATTGGCAAATCAGGTTAGCTGAGGAAGCCAGGCCCAAGACAGCATTTTCTACCCCTGGTGGTCATTATCAGTTTGTGGTAATGCCCTTTGGGTTGAAGAATGCACCTGCCACCTTCCAAAGGCTGGTGATTCAAGTTCTCACTGGGATGGATGACTTCTGTGCAGCATATCTGGACGATATTGCTGTCTTTAGCTCCACCTGGGAGGATCACCTGGTCTACCTGAGGAAAGTGTTAGAGGCCCTGCAAAAGGCAGGCCTCACTATCAAGGCCACTAAGTGCCAGATAGGGCAGACACAGGTTGTATACCTGGGCCACCTTGTAGGTGGAGGCCAGGTTCATCCATTGGAGAGTAAGATACAGGCCATCAAGGACTGGGCTCCTCCAATCACCCAGACTCAGGTTCGAGCTTTCTTGGGCCTGACTGGGTACTATAGGAAATTTGTCAGAAATTAGCGGTCCATAGTGACCCCCCTTAATGACCTGACAAGCAAGAAGATGCCAAAGAAAGTTCAGTTGACAGAAAGCTGTCAGAAAGCATTCGATGACCTAAAGCAGGCCATGTGCACAGCACCTATCCTAAAGAGTCCAGACTTCTCCAGACCATTCATTGTCCAAACAGATGCTTCTGAGTTGGGTGTGGGAGCTGTTCTATCTCACCTGAATTTTGATGGCAACGACCAGCCAATTGCTTTCATTAGCAGAAGGCTGACCCCCAGAGAGAAAAATTGGTCAGCTATTGAGAGGGAGGCCTTTGATGTGGTATGGGCCCTGAAGAAGTTGAGGTCCTACTTGTTTGGAACTCACTTCACAGTTCAGACCGACCATAAGCCCCTCTTATGGCTAAGTCAGATGAAGGGTGAAAACCCCAAACTACTTAGGTGGTCCATTTCCCTACAGGGGATGGATTTTACAGTGGAGCACAGACCTGGTACTGATCATGGCAATGCTGATGGGCTCTCCAGGTATTTCCACTTACAGCAAGAAGACTCACCTGGTCAAGGTTAGTTTATTGTCCCAAAGTTTGGGGGGGGGTCATGTAGGAGAGTAGGGTCTGCAATCCTATGATCACCCAGATTTTTGCTTTTTGCTTCACTGGTTTACGACTTTCCCTGGCTGTGGGCCTGCTAATCAGACCCACAGCCTAGCTGTTCTCTCTAATCCAAATTGTACCCAGGTACTGAATTGGCACTGGGCCCTCTCAAATCCCTGTACCCAGGGCTGAGGTGCACCCAGAAGTCTCCCAGGGGCTGCAGCATGTATTATGCCACCCCTGGACTGACTAACTAAATCAGACACAACTGGCTGCTTGACAGCTGGGGCAGAGTGGTGTACTCACCCTCTGCTGTAGATATAGTATCCCTATATCTAAACCTATATGGACACACAGATCTCCTATCAGTCACTCCTATGGCAGGCCTTAACAATCCGGAAGGCAGAGTGCTTGGAATCGTGTGAGATGGTGCTCTGGCATGAGCTGAGCCTGTCTGCAGCTTTCGGGATCCATCCCTTAGCCGTTTCCATGATATCGCATACCATATACTCGTAAGTGCATTATAATCCTCGCGGTTATATGCCAACTCTGGTATCGCTTTATCAAAACATGTCGAGTAAGGTGTCATACGAATTGGAATACTAACCCCTCGCCAATTCTGGCGACGGGGTTAGCATTCCACCCTTCTAGAGGGACACAACATGTATGTAACCTGTAACCCCGGTTAAAGTCAGACAGAGCCTTAGCTCCACAAAATGGATGCTGCCACCGAGACACAAGTCTGCCCTCCTGCTGCTGGGAGTCCTCCCAGCCCAGGAGGCAAGGACAAAGGGTTTCCTGCCAGGGGCGGTGCCAGCACCGTCCCAGACAGGATTTTGTGTATCCTAGGTAGGCAGGGCTTTAGAGGAAGGTGACTGCAAGTGGCACCCCGGTGCTCACTGTGCATAGGCCGGCTGAAACCAGTTTCAGGGGCACTCCAGCCCCTGGCCTGGGGAAAGCCCGCCAAAGGAGAGGGGTGTAACCACCCCCCTCCTAGTCCCACCCATAGGGCAGGACTTAGTCGCGTGCCAGCCCCTTTTTGCAGGATAAAGGTAGGACCTGGCCCCCTTCCAAATCAGATCATCTTTGAATCCTGAAACTACTTTCTTCAAGAAGGAACTCAGGACTCTTCTCAAGATTTCTCCCTTGTGACTAAGGAGTAGTCACCCTGCAGCAGCAGGCACCAACCAAGCATCGCGGTTTGTTGCCAGTCTCTCCTTCGGATCAAGACTGCTCCAGCACGACGAGAACCGGCTTCCCTGGCACCTCTGACCTCAACCTGCATCATCAGCCCAGCTGTGATCCGTGGGTGTGACGAGACCTCGAGGGACCGGCCATCTTCAGAACTGCACGACGCTTGTCCAACACGACTCCCGAGTGACCCTCGACTGAGTGCTTTGGGGTAAGAGAAGCCCCGACCCTGAGCAGCTCCAGCACCGAAGTTCAGCCCCCCTGCATCCACGAGATCTGCGTGGGGCCCTTCTGCTTTTTGCTGCTCACCGCGTTGTCCAGGTCGCTTGCCCGTTGGCTAGTGGCCCCCTCACGACGCTCCACGACGACAACTACTGCTTGTCTGGTTGCTCCAGACTAGCCCTTGCTCCCCTCCAAAAGAGGAGCACCCTGGACCCTCCTGGTCCACTCAAGACGCCATTTTAGGTCCACCGCGTGGGCCTTGCATCTGCCAAGACTTGTTGCCCAATCCTGGGTCCAGCGACGTCGACAGCAAATACCTTTGTGGGACAGCTCGCACCTCCATCCTGGTCGCCGACAACGCCTCCTGGTCCGAGAGACTGCAGAGCCCAGCAGCGCCCACTCACCTGGCTGAGGTGACTTCGTCCGGTGCCATCCTGGTGCCCACTCAAATCACTGGCTAGTGATTCAGAACTTGGTCCCCTCTGCTTACAGGTTTCTTCTTCCTTGATCCAGGCTTGGATCACTCCGAACTTTCTTCACTGGCCGCCTGCCAGCAACTCTTTCTTCAGGCTCCTGGATCTTTAACGTGGGTTTCCGACGCAACTTCAACCCTATGCAGCCGCAGCCCCTGGGCTAGGTAACCTGAGTACTCCGGTGCTCCAGCATAGTCCAACACCCTAAGTGTTCGGATCCACTCCCGTTTTTGATCCACCTAGTCGGGTTCGCCCGAGAACAGTAACTTTGCACTTGCTAGCCTCCATAGACTTTTTCCCGCCTTACGCGTGAGAGTTCCCACTCTGCACACGACGTCCACAGGCCTCCTGCATCTAATCCCAGTGTTTAGAATTGTAGGCCTAGCGATTCCTAAGTCTAGAAAAGTATTACTTACCTGCTAGCAAGTTCGCATTCCACTTACTGGGTATATGGTTTTTCGTGCCCCTAGGGCATTTGTGTAAATTGTGCGACTTAAAGTATTTTCGTAAGAGTTTTGTTGTGTGCTTAGCTCCCTGACTCATAAAGAGTTCAGGGTAGACTTGTTATAAATAAATATCTGTTTATTTTCATAACAACTTGTGTGGTGTCCTTTCACTTGGTGTTCAAGGGGTAATGTGATGGTAAAACAGCTGGCTTAACACGCCCTCTAGAGTCTTAGCCTTAGACTGCTCGTATCAATGCTACTAGGATAGCTGGTCTATGAGGTTGACTTACAACCAATCATCAATAAGGGTTGTTTGGACTGATACATAGTGATCACTAGAATAGTGAGCACTGCATATCAGGCCAACTTCTCACAATTGTCAACTGGGAAGTTGTATTGGTCATCTTGTCCATCATCCTCTCCTCCTGATTGGGTGGGTGAAGGAGATGGACTTCTTCTTGGTGGTGGCAGAATAGGTTCAACAAGGGCAGGAATGTCCTGTTCCGGCCTCTTCTTCTTTAGTGGAATAACATAGGATTCCAGTGGTTGGGAAGTGATTTTCCTCTTGTAGAGGGTCAATTTCCCTGTTTGGGCATTGATGTAATGCTCAGAATGGTCTTCTGAGGCTTGATGTTGATCCAAGCGTCCTTTTTGCGTTGAAGGAGCCGACGTGCTAGCGATTGTCGGCACCGATCTCGGTGCAAATGCTTTTGGTGCCACCTTAGGTGGCAGAGTGTAGAGAAGCTTGGTTGAGGTCTTTGGAGGCGGTGCCGGTGACGACAAAGTCTTCTCCCGAATACGTTTGAGGGAGTCGGTCACCTGCTTTGTGAAGGAGGCAGAGGGTTTGGTAACCGACGGCCGATGTTCGGTGGCGTCGGACTCCCCCGGTGTGGTCGAGCTTTCCCTCGACGAATCCTCGGCTGCAATGTGTCGCGGCTCTGTTGGAGTCTTTGGCGCCGACGCCGTTGCTGCCGTAGTGCCTGCGGCCTTCGGGCCGTGGCTTTTAGTCGACTTTGATTCGACTGCGCGTTTACCTGACGGCGCCGTAGGAGCGTCCGAAGGCGTGTCAACAGACTTAGACGTCCGTGCCGGAACAACTGTGCTTGACACTTGATGGACGGCCGTCTTAGAGGATGGTTCCTTCCGCACCTTTTGCGACGCTGTCGACTCTACAGCCTTATTCGACTTCGGTGGGCCTGAGGGCGACGGAGCCGATGAAGGAGCAGGCTTCGATACTTTTTGTGGGACGTCGGCCATCTTAGGTTTGGTCGATTCCGAATGTTTTGGTTTCGATTTTGGCTGGACGTCGGCCATCTTTGGTGCCGTCGGATCCGAAGGTTTCGGTTTCGATATCTGTGATGGCGGCTCCGCTTGAGTGTCCGTGGCCGGGCCAGAAGGCGGGGCCGGGGATAGTGGTGCAGGGTCGTGGGTAGGGCCGAGTGGCGATCCCGTGACCTGAGCCTCAATAATGTAGACTTCGGGGCATAGCTCCTCCTCTGAGCTATCTTCCGCGGCCCCATAAACTTCTTCGTCGTCCCCTACCTCCTCGACGTATTCAAGGTCGTGGCCCTGTCCCTCGACATGTTCCTCGGGATCGGCTTGGACCTCCGTCGACGGTGGTGAAATCTGGAGATGATGGCTGCCGCCTTCTTCCGCGGGTCGTCGAATATGTCGTCGGGTGCCGGCGCCGCTCGCTGGGCCTCAAGGCGCACCGCGCGCCGAAGCTTGAGCGTCTTCTTGGACCTGAACTTAGAGCAGGCCATGCAGTTTTCTTCGTTGTGGTCCGGAGATAGGCATTTATTACAGACCGGATGCACATCGATGTGTGGATATTTGGATCCACAGACGGGGCAGAACTTGAACGGGCTCCGCTCCATGTTAAGTTCGTCGGGTCTTGCTGCGACGAGAGGGCCTCGATCGAAGAGTTACTTGACTCCGTAGACGTCCGGCTCAGAGAGTTGGACGACGCTCGAGACCGTACGCAAACAATACCGACGCAGGTAACGAAGGCCTTTTGGCCTTAAGAACAAAGTTGTTTTCGGTTCCGACACGGAGACGTCGAAACCACATCCGCACCCAATGGCGGAAAAAACAATCTGGGGATGGAGTCGATGCCCATGCGCACTGTAGTCCAGGGGAGGAGCCACCTATCTCGTGATACTTCGAAGACTCTTCCAGGACAACAATGTGCAATCATCCGGACCCAACACTAGGCGGCGATCTATGCATAAGATATGAATTTAGCAGCCCACATGCCTCGAACACGATGTTTAGGTTCCAAACAGGTGAAGGTGGGTGTTTTGGGGGGATTATTCGTTTGAGTCCCTCCATGAATGCTTTAATTGCAGGTACTCTAAACAGCGAAAGATGCTGTCTGTTCTGAAGATAAGCTGCAATGGCAGCTAAGTGTATTCTTATAGATGAATAAGCTAAATTGCAATGGTGTAGGTGCAAAAGATAGCAAATTATATTTTGCGTTGAAGCATCTAGTGGGTTTATGTCATTGTTATTACAGTAAATGACAAAACGCTTCCACTTTGCAGCGTAACAAGCTCTGGTAGTAGGTTTTCTTGCCTCTTTGATAATGTTCATACAGTCAGGAGGTAAGTTTAGGTACCCAAACTCTAAGACTTCAGGAGCCAGATTGCAAGATTCAGTTGTTGCGGATCTGGGTGCTGTATGTCTCCATGGCTTTGAGTGAGAAGAGTGGGTGTTAGCCGCAGTCTTTGATGAGGCACTACGGATAGTTCTAGGAAAGTTGTGTACCATGGTTGCCTCGCCCATGTTGGAGCAACCAGGATTAGTGTCAGTGAATGCTGGCGTAGTTTGCGTGCCACTAGCGGTATTAACAGTGCTGGGGGAAAAGCGTACGCAAATCTGCCTGACCAGTTCATCCGTATCTCATTGCCTTGCGACTGCGGATGTGGAAACCTGGCGGCAAAGTACTGGCATTTTGCGTTTTCCCTTGTGGCGAACAGGTCTATCTCTGGTTGTCCCCACTGTTGGAAGTATGGTTGTAGCACTGTGGGATGAATCTCCCACTCGTGCATCTGTTGGCTGTGTCTGCTGAGCAGATCCGCTATTTGGTTGTCCTTGCCTGGGAGGTGTTCCGCCATGAGAAAAATGTTTCCTTGAATGGCCCACTTCCACATGCTTTGGGCTAGATGTGATAGCTGTGGAGAGTGTGTTCCTCCCTGTTTCTGTATGTAGTACATTGCTGTCATGTTGTCCGCCCGGATCAACACATTTTTGTTGCATAAATGTACTTTGAACGCTTTCATTGAGAGAAAAAATGCCATTATCTCTAGCAGGTTAATGTGCATCTTTTTCTGTTGTGTTGTCCATAGGCTCTGCACTGTGTACTGAAGGACATGGGCTCCCCATCCTATCAGGGATGCGTCCGTTGTCAACACTATTTGTGGTACAGGCTCTTGGAACAGTCGTCCCTTGCAAAGGTTTTGTGGATTCCACCAATGCCGTGAGTTGTATGCACGACTGGTCACCAACACTAGGTCTTTCAATTGTCCTTGAGCCTGGTTCCACTGCCGTGCTAAGCACTCTTGTAGCGGACGCATGTGTAGTCTCGCGTGAGGGACTATGAAGATGCACAAAGCCATCATGCCTATAAGTTGCATAAACACTCGGGCAGAGAGTGAGTGTTGGGGCTTGAACTTCTGAATCAGTAGCTGCATACTGTTTATTCTTGCAGTGTTTGGGTATGCTTTTGCTGCTAGAGTATTTATTGTTGCTCCCAGGTACTGCTGTACATGGGATGGCTAAAGGTGAGATTTTCGGTCGTTCAACGTGAAGCCTCGTCTATGCAGGAGGCGAATAGTTTGGGACATGTGGCTGGCACATTGCTGGGCCGACTTTGCTTGTATTAGCCAGTCGTCCAGGTACGGATAGACGTGAATATGTTGTCTTCTTAAATGTGCAGCAACTGTCGCTAGGCATTTTGTGAACACCCTCGGGGCTGTTGTTCCACCAAATGGAAGGACTTTGAATTGGTAATGTTGATTTAGTATTGTGAACCTGAGATACTTCCTGTGAGCAGGATGTATCGGTATATGGAAGTATGCGTCTTTGAGGTCCAAAGTTGCGAGGAAGTCTCCTTGTTGCAGCAGTGGTAAGACTTGTTGTAGAGTGAGCATATGAAAATGCTCTGATAAAATGTATTGATTTAGGGGCCTGAGGTCCAAAATTGGTCTGAGAGACCCGTCCTTTTTGGGGATGAGGAAGTATAGTGAGTATACCCCTGTACCTTGATGTTCTAATGGTACAAGTTCTATGGCCCCTTTTTGCAGCATGCTGATGACTTCTTGCTGCAATAAGTTTAGGTGTTCTACAGACATAGGACGGTGTTTTGGTGGCATGTTGGGTGGTGTGGAGGTTAGCTCTAGGCAATAGCCATCCTGGATAATTTGCCTTACCCACTTGTCTGTAGTGTTGTTTTGCCAGACTGGTAGGAACTGCTGTAATCGTCCCCCATCTGGTGTTGTATGGTCTGGGGGTAGCGCTAAGAAGTCACTGTTTTGTGTTGGTAGAGGATCTGGTGGTATTATTCCCTCGTCCTCTGCCTTTGTTGTTATTGCCGCGGTGGTTTGCGTATTCCCTTTGTAGTTTGTGGTCTGCTGTGATGAGTTACCCCTTGCAGCACCTCTGTAATTGGATGGACGAAAGGAGCCTCTATGTTGTTGGGACTGTAAGGCTCCCATAGACTTAGCCTTCTCCGTGTCTTTTTTCATTTTGTCCAGGATTGTATCTACCGCTGGACCAAATAAATAGTCTGGATTTATTGGCTGGTTTAATAAAGTAGACTGGACTTCATTTTTGAAACCTGAAATGCGAAGCCACGCAGGTCTCCTGAGCATAACACTGGTGTTAACAGATCTGGCCGTTGTATCTGCCACGTCTAGGGCACATTTAATGGAGGCGTTAGTTATTAACTTTCCCTCCTGTACTAGGTCTTCAGCCTGTTCTTTGTAAGGTTCAGGTAAATACTGGATTAGTGTCTCTAAGGTGTCATAGTGTGCCCTGTCGTACCTAGCTAACAGGGCTTGCGTATTAGATATTCGCCATGTGTTAGCAGCTTGAGCAGCTACCCTCTTCCCTGATGGCTCAAAGATCTTTGATTCTTTGTGAGGAGGTGGAGCCTCTCCAGTTGTTTGGGAGTTTGCACGTTTTCGTGCATTGGATACCACCAAAGAATCTAAAGGCAGTTGTCCCTTAATATATGTAGGGTCCACTGACGGTGGCCTGTATTTTCTCTCTATTCTGGGGTTAATGACCCGTGCCCTAGTTGTTTCCTTAAATAGGTCACCTGCATGTTTAAGTACCCCTTTTAACCTAGGTAGTGTTTTGACAGATCTTTCTGATGTGGCAAAGGTGTCAAAGAGGAAATCTTCCTCAATGGGGTCTGCATGCATTTCTACATTGTGTTGGAGGGCTGCCCTTTCTATTAGTGAATTGAAAGCAGCTGTATCCTCCGAAGGAGAAGGCCTAGCAGGGTATGCAGGTGTATCTGTAATGGGTTGAGGGTCACCAGGATGTACTGGATCAACCCATGGTTGACCTTGATTGTCTTGGTCAGTGTCTACTGGGTAATTGTATTCCTCATTATATACATCATCCACCTCTTCATCTGAGTGTGTGGGTGTATATGTGTATGGCTCAGGCCTAGTTGGTCTAATAGGCTCAAATAGAATAGGTGAAGTAGAACAGTTCCTTTTCTTTTTGAGTGGTATGACATAAGTCTCTTTATCAGTTTCAGGTCTGATTTTTCTTTTGTAGAGTGTGACTTTGCCAGAATCAGGGTCAATGTAAAGTTTTGACTGTTCTTCTGATGAGGGGTCTGGATATAAGATCTCCTGCTCAGCAGTTCTGGGCGTTTTTGCCAATGTCCTTGGTTTAGAGTGTGTCGGTTCGATACCGCTTTTTTGGTCGCCCGCCTTTGTTTCGAGGAAGTTGGTAGGCCAAACTTGATTGGTCCGAGATCCCTTGGTGTTCCAACAGTCTTTTTCGGTTGTGCTTGTTTCTTTGGAGCCGAAGTTTTTATTGTTTCGACGTTTTTTGTCAAGTCGATAGTACCTTTCTGACCTTGTTGCGTCTTCGTAACCTGTGGTTTTGGACCGACGTTTTTTTGTCTCGGCTCGATGGCCTTTTTCGGGTCGATTTTCCTCGGCTCGATTGTCTTTGGTTGCACAGCCATTGGTTTGTCGACTCTCTGTTTGGGTTCGACAACCTTCTTCGGATCGAGTCCCTTTTTTGTGTTGTCGGCGCCGATTTTGTCGGTTCGACAGCCCTTTGTTTTGGGGTGGATATAGGTGCGCTGGCCCTCGGCTCGATGACCCTTGTGTTCGACTTCGATGGATCGACATAGTTTGGTCCAAAGACCATATTGTCGACGATCTTCTTTGGGATCGACTCCGATGGATCGACGTAGTGTGGTCCGAAGACCGTGTAGTCGATCAGTTTCGGTTTTGGTTCCATAACTTTTGGTTTAGATTTCACCAATTTCTGAGTACGTTGAACCGATGGCTCTTTTCTTATATTCTTAGCCGAGCTGTGTCGCGGGGCTATAGAATGGGTTTCGAGATCTTGGCTAAGGCCTTCTGGCGATGCCTCGACCTGAGCCTGTGGAACCATAGAAGTGTATGTTTGGGGTGTCGTACTCACGGTTGGCCCTGTTGCATCACTGGAGTCATCTTCAACGGCTCCAATCCCTTGTTCGTCATCTCCTACCTCGACGATGTCTTCTTCTTCGTCGACATAGTAGTTGGAGTCATGCTCCGAATCTTGATCCGACTGTTGATCTGATTCTTCGGCTTCGACGAGATCGTCTTCATCGTCGAAGATATTTTCCAGCTCCGGCGCTGGTTTCTGCATGGTTAGTCTAGCGGCCCATCGAGTCTGAAGTGTCTTTTACGATCGAAATTGGGCACAGGCTAGGCAGTCGAATTCATTATGTTCTGGAGATAAACACTTGTTACATACAGGGTGTTTATCTATATGTGGGTATTTCGAATTACAAAGAGGACATCTTTTGAATGGACTTCGTTCCATCGACGACTGGTCCCTTTGGCATCGAGAAGGCCCACGGCCCGATTCGACGTCCCGAGTTGAATAAACTGTAGATAAAGCTCTCAGCACCGATTCGAAACAATACCGACGAGACCGAAGGCCTTTTGGCCTTTAGAAAGTGTATTTTAGATTCCGAACTTCGAGTAAAGGAAAGTACATCCGAACCCAATGGCAGAAAAAAACTTTACCTCACAGGTCTGACCCTCTGGGTCAGTTACTATTGTCAATTCAGAAACCGTTTCACCCGGTCTCAGCGGCCACTCTGGCACATTGGGTTAGGTGGGTGATGGCTGAAGCTGGTATAGAAATTTCTGTTTATGGGGCACATTCAACAAGAGGCGCTATGGCATCTAAAGCCTTCATTATGGGGTCTTGTTTAGAAGACATTTTGATGGCCTCAGATTGGTCATCTGATTCAATGTTTAAAGTATTTTATTATAAGCCCATTGTATATGTTTCTTCTGTTGTTCTTGGTCAGCTTTGAACCAGCATAATCTGAGCCTCCGGTCCTGCCACAGAATACACATTTTTCCAGCATTCGTGACAAGCATTTTAGATTCTATTAAGGACACGGAGGCGAGGATTATCCCACCCGTTGGGACAGTCAAGGTTTACAACTGTCATATTTTCTGATGATGCATAAGATGTATGTTTTTTCCCGCCCTGTGATACCAAAAGATTTTTTGGTTCAGTATTTTAAAAAATTGTTTCTGATTTCAGGAACGGAGTCCAAACCGAGCTGAATCTGCAATTCCTGGTGACAAAGTATTCGCTCTTGAAGGATAGTTGTCTCTTCTGGGACCTGTTGGGAGTTGCTCTCCGTTGAGAGCTGGAACTTTTGCTTTTGTTTACTGAACACTTGAGACTTCTTTTGGGAAAGAAAGAGGTAAGGTATTCAAGATGGTGCCTCGCTATTTTGTATAATATGGACATGTTTGATTGGTTAATGAAGGAGGCGTGTTTCAAAGCCTCATTGGATCTGTAGTGTTTTACAATGTTTACTGTTTTTTCATTGGCTGCTATTTGAGTAGTAAAGAAATTGAGAAGCATAATCTTTGCCTCCTTATCCTTGATAGAATCTAAAATTCTTGTTGTGAACGCTGGAAAATGTTGTATTCCCCACCCGCTGTGCTCTGCGGGAGACTGACTGGAGTTGCGGCTGCGCAAAGGTGTGCCTGTTCTCTGTGGTATCTCATCAGGGTATACTCTTGAAATGCGCGCAAAGTGGCCGACTAGTCCTGTACCCCTGGTGAGTGGGGGCGCATGGTGGCGATTTGAGGCCTTCCTGTGTAATCTGACTGCTGAGCTGCCTAACAAAGAGTGGCCCTCCTGAGTCAGCGTGCTGCACTACTTGAGCCCTAGGCCAGTGGAGACTGGATATCCTTCTTGTTGGTGTTTTGGGCCCCCTAGAGAGGGCATGGACTGCCTGATGGACCGTTGCCTGGATGTAAGTAATGGAGACTGAGCCCCATAACTCCCATTAATCGTGGTGTTTGCCCTGGTGTTCCTGCTCTCCTGAGGTCCAGGTTGTAACTGCCGGGTCGTGCCAGCTCGCCTCTGGACTGCAATCTCCAATACTGGATGGGATCTCTAATAACTGATGACCTGGTCCTGCCTCACTGGTGGCACACTAGTCGACTTGCTCGTTGCCTCACTGACATTGGGGTGTGGCGGGATCTGGACTGAGCGGGCATGTGTGTCGCTCTAGACTGTGGAGCTGGAGACCACATTTGACACCTTCTCAATTGCTGCTCGCCCAGGACCTGCTCCTGTCCCTTGTGCCTAATCAGGGTGTAGCTGGTCTAGCCGTGGAGGCGGATCTGCGAGGTGCACTGTCTGAGGTGTGTTGGCAACATGCAGCTGTCCTGATCGTTTATGAAAACGTTATGGTGGATGTAACTTTATCCTCCTTTATCAGTTCACGCTCTGAGCACAAACACTAGAGCCCCACTAATGCTGGAGAAGTACTTATGGCCTCACACCTCAGAGGTTGGCTGCACGTCTCCGTAGTCTGGGTAACTAACCAGAGAGGATGGGGAGGGGTAAATTCAGGCAATCCAAACTCTCTTTTGATAACTGACGCAGATGCTCACCATGAAATCTCCTGCTGGAGATGCTCGGATGGTGCCACGGGGCGGAAGGCCTGCCACCTCATCTTGACATTCTTACAATATCCCTAGGCTTGCAACAAAGCCTGACAGCACTAGACACCAAAATTGATCTGCTTGCGGACAGATTTGATCGTCTGAAAGAGAAGGTTGATAAGCATGACAATCGCATTGATCAACTGGAACATCACACATCAGATGCAGAGGACAAACACTCAGCAGATCAGAAAAAGCTTCTGCGCATCAAAAAGATCTTGAAGGTAATATGCAATAACAATGAGGACCTGGATGCCTGCTCCAGGCGGAACAACCTATGCATTATTGGAGCGTCAGTGTCAACAGAGTTGGCCAAAATGGAGGACTTTGTGGAAAATATGCTGAGCACTCATTTTGGCACCTACCTCTCCCCCATGCTCATACTACCAACCTCTCCCCCATGCTCATAGTGGAGCGTGCCCACAGGTCCTTCGGCCCGACCACCTCCAGGTACTCTGCCTTGCCCTATTTTTGCCCCAGTATCTCACAATACAGCCCTTCGTCTTGCGAGAGAAAGAGGAGACCCTTGCATTACAAGGGCAACGAGATATCTAACTCCCCAAATTTCGTACTATAAGTGCAGGCGGCACACAGAGATTTTCTGACAACCAAATGCCCCCTTCAACGAACTGACGTTAGCTATTCATTACTATATCCTGCGAAGTTTCGATTTTCAAATGCTGGTAAAACTCTCATATTCACTGACCCTAAGAAAGCGGCTAAGTTTGCCAAAACCACCCTTCTGAAATAGGGTGGTTCCCCCTAAGGGATGATGAGCGAGACAGATTAAGACAAATTTGACTGAAACGGCTGAGGGTGATCCCCTCGGGGATGATGAGCGAGAAGAGGCGCACCTGGGCGAAACAAATTAAGACAAATTTGACTGAAACGGCTGAGGTGATCCCGTCAGGGATGATGAGCGAGAAGAGGCACACCTGGGCGAAATAAATTAAGACAAATTTGTCTTAAACGGCTGAGGTGATATAAGATGGTTCTGACTGGTGCAGTACTTGCTGTGGATCATTGGGCCTGGATGGTGGTTTCAGGGGGGAGGGTGCAGTGCCTCCTTAGTTGCTTTCTCTGGCCAGCCAGCTCTTGGTAGCTGGGAAGAGTGCCAGTCTCCTAGCTCGCCTCCATGGGATGATTCCCCGAATTACTCACTCTATTGTTATTGGGGGTTTCTTGGAGGGTGGGAATGGTCAATTTGGTCAGTTTGGGGGACCAAAGTAGGGGGTGGGGTTCCTTGGATGGTTGATGCAGCCTTCTTGGCTACTATATGTTTTGTTTTTTCCCTAATGTCACGCAGTCCTCACCCCTAATTACCATCGACATGGTTGCAAATGACACGCATTACTTCTGTCCCTCAACACTTGCCCACTAGCCCGCCCTCAACACTTGCCCACTAGCCCGTTCCGTTAAAGCTAAAAACTGGAATGTCTGGGGGCCTCAATGATCGTTGCAAGACTGTTGCAGGGTTTCTGTACTCACACAGAACTGTGCACAGAGGAGTGGAACCTCGGCAAATTAGGGTGTCCCAAAACTTACCTTAGCAACCAACTCACCCCTTACCGAGCTAGCTACAGTGTCTCATTGGACATATCAAACTCCCAATGTTTAGACAAACCAGAACATGAACTTACAGTACCTCAGGGTACGTGGAACTCATGAACACTCTTTCGTTATATTATCATTACAAACCAGAACATGGAGTAAAGAAGACACATGTGCATTTGAAATGTTTATTTACTAATGCCGTCTTCTCAGGCGCAGTATCTTAGATAATACAAGTATACTTATTATCAGTATCAAAATTATCAGCATAGTTACTAAGACATAAAAAGCGAATGGTGACAGCATGTTAACATGCTGTAATGAATAAGAGTTAACAACACTTATATCTCACCCTCCCTAACACATATATTATATTATTAGCTAAGAAGGTCTCTTTGGGTTGTTTTAGGGCGGGCCCATACCTTAGTGTCCTAGCATGAAGGAATCACATCAGCATACACCAGCTCTCTCTGCATGTGCACCGCATCAAGTGTGTTAACTATTCTTCTGCAAAGCAATATCAATCCCGCCTCAAGCCCAAGTTGGCAAAGGCTGCACTTGTGTTATGACTATGAAGGCGTGGAGATCAGACCTCATAACAATTCCATATCGTGTTGCTCCTGAAACTTCAGCACTCTCCGTGCAGACATGGTTTATTAAACAAAACTGATATCAGAGCAATAACATATTATTCTCACATACACCACGGCAAACCACTAGGTTGAAAGCTAAGTCAACAATTAAGGGTCGTGTGCAGAAGTTGCAAGAAAGGAAAAATGGCGTTTAAATCTCAAATGTACCTATGCTAACTTAACACGATATAAGGATATATAGGAGCTATACAACAAGACATGCCAGGTCTTAGAGTATTTGCAGAGCCACACCATAGATATTTGCCTTTTGCAAGAACTTCATCTCACAGAGGGGACTCTAGCACGGCTGCACTCTGGTTGGGTTGGGGATTAACACATAGCCACTTATTCCAACTATGGCCACAGAATGGCGATTATTATGAGGAAGGGGCTTTCTTGGTGTATGCGCAGTGTTATCTGTAACACTCAGGGTAGATTTGTTCTCCTCTCTGGTATTTATAAAGACTACCCTGTCAAGGTTCTCTCAGTATGCGGTCCCAATACTGAGGGCCATCAGTTCTTTGCTGAGGTATGGCAGTTGGCTGGGATGTTAGGTCCCAGTATGATTCTGTGGGAGGGGACTTTAATGTTGTGCTCAATCCAGAGAAAGATAGATCTAGCGACTTTAGATGAATGCACCCTTGTGCAACAGCTCAGCTGGAACTACTTATACATGATGTCGGTCTTATTGATCTTTGGTGCATTTGCCATGCTGACCAACAGGCGTCGCGAGACGTGCTGCCATGGACGCTCCAAATTTCCCACTTACCGAGGACGCCCTCTCACCATGCCCCTGTTTTATTACAGTTGGTCCTTCTGGGCAGTCCTCCTTGTGCTTTTAAGTGGAAACTTCCACTGTGTGCCCTTCAAGATCAGGTCTTTCGTGAAGACATCAAGGCAGCATTGGTGGAAAATTTCAGGCACAACGATAACACTTGAAACATCAAGGGCTTTCCTCTTGGAAACCTTCAAGGTGGTCATCACAGATGCTTGCATAGCTAAGCGGGCGGGTGTCCTCTGCGCCTTAAGATACGACCGTACACGCTTAGAAAGGGAAATCGGGGACCATGATCTTAAGTTTTGTGACGATCAAGATGTCTCTACGCTTGCATCTATTCGGAGAAAACTTTTGGAATTTGAGGAGGTTGCACATTGGGAGGCACATTATCTCGGTAGAGAGGTGAAGCTCTGACGCTTCGGGGAGGAAGACAAGTCGAGAAGGACTTTCACTCATTTGCTTCGCAACCTATGGGCTAGCAATTACAAAACGGAGGTACATGATGACAACTGGGACATGCATACCGGCGCAGAAGAAGTTCGATAAGCCATAGTGGATTTCTTCACCTCCTTGTATCAAACTTGTCAGGGCCTTGTTTTCCCGGACCTTTCTGCCTATCTAGACTCAATTGAATTTTTATGGCTAGAGGATGGACACAGAGGCTATCTAGATGAGATTTTTTCAACTGAAGAAGTTATTAGTGTTATTAGTGCTATGCTTGTAGATAGGGCGCCTGGACTTGACATTCTTACTGGTGCGTTCTATAAGGAATACGCTTCCCTTCTTGCCCCACATCTGCTCCCTATATATGCAGAATCACTCTCCTGAGTTTTGCCCCCCTATCTCTGCGAAGCTCTCATTGTAACTGTTCTCAAGCCTAGAAAGGATCCCCGTTGCTGGAATTCATAACGCCCACTCTTCATGATTAACACAGACAGCAAGATTGTTGCTAAGCTTATAGCCTTGCACCTCCCTCCCACTTCTTCCTGCCATGATGAGGGCTGATCAGGCGGGCTTCGTACTTCGTAAGTCCACATCTCATAACTTGCTCACGTTCTTTGCAATACTTCATAACATTGATCCATCCTTGCGCGCAGTGGCAGTTTTTTGGGCGTTGAACTCTATTGAGTGCCCATACCTCTTCGCCTTGTTGACTCACTTAGACCTGAGCCTCACAGTGATCTAACTCATTGCCCTGCTCTACTCTCAGCCGGTGGCCCGGCTACGTGTTAATGGCAGATTCTCAGCCACCTGTGCAGTGACAAGGGATGCCCGCAAGGGGAGCCCCTGTCTCTTATCCTATTTGAGATTGCGATGGAGCTTCTCGTGGCCTGGCTTCGCCAGCATTCGACTTACATTCTCTCCACGCAGAGTTTTAGTATTGCTGTATGCTGACAATGTCACCCTCTATGCCAGAGACCCATTTATACATTTGGTTCCTCTTGTTAGGTAGTTCATCAGATTCAGAGGGTTATCTGGTATTGAGATAAACTGGGTAAAGTCAATCATTTTCCCTCCGACATACGAATCATTCTGAGTCAACTTGGAATTGCTCCTCGAGTGGGCAGAAAGACCCGTCAGTTACCTTGGGACGTGGCTCAGCAAAATATCGATTAATTATAAAAACTAAATTATGGGCGTCTATTTACATGGCTTGATAGAGCTGAGGGCTGGAAGAGACTCTCCTTACCCCTGACTGGCTGATTAGCCGTTGCTAAAATGATAATCCTCTCCAAATTCAACTTACCCCTTCCCTTGCCACTTCACTTTCGTCAACAGCTCCGATCTCGCCTCATCTCTCTGACCTGGGTGGGTAGACAGATGTAGACAGATGTGCATTGCTTGGGAGGTCTTGACACTTCCCCTTGAGAATAGAGGCCTAGGCACACCAGACAGACTTGTAATACTTCTGTGCTCTTTCACACAAAGTTTCTCGCCCACGCAGCCCCCGAGACTGACCATGTGGCGCCCTTACCTCTCCAGATGGCAATGTTTATGGCCCTGAAGCACCTGAAAGTGTAGGTGGATATGGTTGTATGTACAGTATGGCCATCGAATGATCTCAGATGCTAGGGCCTGCATTGAACACTTTTTTTGCTCTATCTGTGCCGCTCATTGGCCATCCCGCCCTCTCTATTTTGCGTGACGCTGCACATGTTCGAGATTGCGCAAACTGCACCTCACTTCTCTGGGCGAGATTTACCCTAACAGTACCCTCATTTTGTTGCAAAAAGTTCTACAGGATGGTGCTGGTAACTTGTTCGATATAGTCACATATAAACTGTGCCCTGCCATGCGTGCGCTACAAGCCTCCTTTCCTGGTGCCCAGCCTACATTTCAAGTGCTCGATACGTCCCTGATGACTCCATCGTCCTGCAAACACATAATGTGACTATATACTGCGATGTGAACCACTGCTCCTGTGTGTGTTTCGATGACCAGGGGCGAGTGGGATGCAGATTTGGCAACGCCCCTTACGGATGGACAGTGGCGCTACTGCTGTGCCCAAGCATGCGCGCTCTCCCACAACAATCGTTTGAGTTTCATCAATTCAAATTCATTCAACGACTGTACCATACTGCTGAGAGGCTATGCAGCATATGCTTGAGTGCTGACACGCTGTGTGTGTGTGTGGTGCTTTTTCCCAACTGCCGGCTTCATGCATCTTTCTTGGAACAGTCCGGGAATTGCTGATTATTGGTCTGCCATTTATAAAATGATTCACCACATCACGGGACACCCCCTTGAGCGCCCCTCCCCTCCCCCCCCCACTGAGTTGCGCTGTTTGGATATGTTCAGGAGGTGCGTAAACTGATGACAATTCTTCTTCTGTTCGTTAAGCACAGGGTCACAATGCGCCGGGGTCAGCCTACATTGCTGCTTGCAACTGACTGGCTATAGGATGCAGTGTATTGTCAGGAACAGCTCACTGCCTACTGGGAGTTCATGCCCGTGCATTTTCGACATATTGATATCTGACACCCCCTCGACACCTATTTCAATGCCTATGTAAATATTGCAATGGACTGTAGAGCAGTTGCAGAAAACTGTCAAGAAGATGCAGAGTCTGTGCCCCCCGCAATAGAGAATGTGGTGGAATTATAATGTGTACTAAATTATATCAGTATTGTTCCAATTTTATCATGCACTGCTTGTCATGGGATTAACAGGTACATGCATCAATGTAGGCTTTTGCGGTTCCTTAGTTGCGATTATTAAAGAATCAAAATTAAGGAATTGCAAAAAGCCTTTGCATGTAGGAATCGCTATAAAATGTGCGATTCCCAAACATTCCTTAATTGCGACTAGCAAATTGCTTCTCGCAAATGTCATCATCAAAAATCTTCATTCGATTCAAAGAATTATTAAAGCTTATAAAACAGGTCTTTGTGCATATTGAAATTTACATTAATCTAAAAATAAGCACAAAAACGTATTGTATTTACAAGGTTCTAAAATGCAAGACATATATACTGTTTACAATTACTTATTTTAGTCTTGACCTCTATTACCCTTAATTTGATTCAAAATCTTCCCAATACAGTACAAAGACAACAATTCAATTAGCACGAGCCGACCAATTTGGGCTCCACTACTCTTACGATTTTCAGATGATTCCAATTACAACCATTAAAAAATTAGAAGTCTATACAAAATTATAAAAATCAGTTTTTCAAACTTTTTAAAATTTAAGCCCATTCGTATATCTAATGTGACTGACAGCTAACAAAAATTTGCTAACGCCAAGTACAATAAGTTGGCCACTGTCAGCTTTTAAAATTCTAAGGGACTCTAGGTAGCTCTTGATGTTCAAACTTCCGCACAGGGGCTTGATCCACTTATGTCTGGGGCTAGCATATGTTGCGCAAAAGAATAGAACATGCGCAGAATCCTCATTTGCAACTAATGTACATAGGGAGCATTTAGGATCACTGGCTCTCAGTTGAACTTTTGCCCATTTAGCTGTAAAAGCATTAACTTGTAAAGTCTCATACCTGAATTTCATGTAGAGGGACTTTGCCAGTTGTCGTTCAATCTCATCTAAAAAAGGTTCAAAGCTCGGCGTCAGTTTAAAAAACAAAAATTGAGTAGTCAGTCTCCCCATCTCAGGGTTTAAAGTGACTTTGTGCGTTATGAATTCCCAGTTTATAGATTTGATCTCTCTCTTTGAATCAGGGGTCAGTAGGCTCGGGGTTGCCCAATATCGACTCAAACCTAGATCGGAGAGACATTTGCGGATGTGGGCCAACCAGGAAAGAATGACAAATACATCCAGATGCAGTAGCTCCCTCAGGGTCTGCCTGTAGATCTCTAATTCCTCCGTTGTCCAAATTCTAATACAGTAGGCCAATAACCTCCATACAGCAAGAAATCCTATTCTTTTTATCCCAATATCATATGAAAGAAGGATCATGAGGGTATTTTTGGGCATGCGTGTCAGCATTCTCATGATTTTACTTTCCCCTATGATGAGAGGCTGAATGTTTTCTCCCCCCTCCCCCCCCCCAATAGCTCAGATCCATAGAGTGTGGCTGATGAGCTCTGGCTTTATAAACTTCTAATGCAGGAGTGATGGTCTTTGATGAGGTAGAGTGCTGTTTCTTCACTACAGGAATAGAGTTCTGCATTAGGATTGTATTTGACTTATTTATTTGAGACTTCCATATAAGTTTCGAGTCTAGTGTAACACCTACATATACAACATTTGGGACACATTCCAAAAGCTCCCTGAAAGTTTTTGTGTGGGTTGCGAGTCACAATTAAGGAATGCCTTTCTATTCATTCCTGTGGGCCTACAGGCCTATAGGAATGAATGGGCGATTGCATGTGCAATTTGCGAGTAACAATAGGTACTCGAAAATTGGGCATGCAATTTCAAGGGTGCAAGGGTATCAAAAGGACACCCTGTAGCACCCCTGAAAATTGCTCTGTGCACACATGTTGCGCGCACACATGCCCCAAGGGCATGTGTCTGTGTAACCTACAACTTTGAAAAATGCACTTCAATGCATTTTTCAAAGTTTTTGCAAATTACCATCAAGTTCAACTTGATGGTAATTTGCGCCCCCTAGTAGCGAAATCGCTATTCTAAAGTGGTTCTTGCATTGCATTTAAGGAATGGCAAATTGCGATTTCTTAAATGCAATCGCAATGTGAGAAATCACAATTAATTGCAAATTCTCAAATTGCGAGTGCCTTGAACCTTCATGCATCGCAAATGCCCTTTTTGCGGGCGCAAACGGCAATTTTTGCAAATCGCACCGTTTGTGCTCGCAAAAATGGTTGATGCATGTGCCTGTAAGTGTATTGTCATTTGAATAGTGAATATGGCCGCCTGGCTTGTTAAGTGACTGCCTTTCTCCCCTTTGTCTCCCTTTTCTGTCTTGTCCCATCTCCGCAAGTCATCAATGCGCCTTCTGGGTACTAAACGCTGTATGCCTTTGTATTGTTCTTTTTATTTTAAATCAATTAACAGACTTTAAAAAAAAAAGCTAATTGGCCTTCACGTTCATAATGCTTTATAGGAGATCTTTGAAGTTGTTACAGAAAAATAATCTGGTTATGAGAGCCAGAGGAGGAATATCTTGTTGTAGACACCAATATACCACTAAAGGAACTTTATCTGTACCTGTTTTGTGACGTTTTCATCATGGTGGTATGTGCCACTCTTTTTTTAATGATTTTAACAGATCAAATAAAAATAAAAGTATTTTCTTTCCTTTCCTTCCCACTAAAGGAACTTCTTCATGGTTGAGAAAGCTTTACATTCTTATAGAATGGCACAACCATCTTCTAGATGGCACACTGAAATTTTATCTTCAAATGTTTGAGAAAGACAGGTTCCTCACCTGAACTATTAGAACTTTCACCTCTTGCACAGTCTTGGACATCAATTGGATAGGTCTCCACTTCTTCATTAATACCAATCGATGCAACAGCTAATACATCTCCAGATCCTGCTATAGGAAGAAATATAGTTGGTATTTTTTTTAAATCTACACAAATTGATCAATTAATATTAGTTCATGCATGTACGATCACTCAATGAAAACAAAAAAAGAGAAAGCACTATCCATAACTTAAAGATATTAAATTAATAATAGTGGGATCAGGTGAACTGGTGTGTTCTTCAATATTCCTCATTCTGTTATTAAACCCTCTCTCTACATCTACCAAATAACTATTGAGGTTTCCCTGTCTCTTAAGTTCAGTTTTCCCATTCTTGGCCTGTTGTACTGCCACTTTTAGCCATGAAAAGAAATTCTGTTTACCATTAAATGGGAACTTCTCTGAGTATTTAACTTTTTGAGCATTACGTCAACCAAAATAGAAGATACACATTGTACTAAGCAATATCACACAAACTAGGGGCTCCATCAATCTGACAACCGTTTATGCAAGATGAGAAAAAACTGTCCAGAGTGTGAAATTATTAGGCATTTTGGTCAACATGTTTAACATGGGACTAGTGGACACTGGAAAAGAATATGGAAGCTTTTATCTATATATATAAAAACCAAAGTATCTCCGTTTGTCCTTTATGCAATACTACACCATTCATCCGATCGGCATGAAACTTTGGGAAGTTGTTGAGAACACTCCCCCAAGGTTTCTGGCTAAAAAAAAGAAAGAAATAAAAAAAGAAATAAATAAAAAGAAATTGTTAAAAGTTGTTGAGTACACTCCCGCAAAGGTTTCTGGCAAAAGAAAAAATACAAAAAAAAATAAATTGTTAAATATCGGCCACCCAGGGCCCTCATAATCTTTCCAATACTGAACGTTTACACTTTCCGGTGCGACTCGCTTTTGCAATGACCATCAACAAAGCACAAGGGCAATCGCTGCAAGTGTGTGGACTAGATTTGGAGAATCCGTGCTTCTCACATGGACAAGTCTATGTGGCCAGCTCACGCGTCGGAAAACCTTCTGATTTATTCGTCTACGCACCAGACGGAAAAACAAAAAATATTGTGTATCCACAAGCACTTCCCTTAAATTTCCTTTCTTCTGAGATCGCAGCAACGCGCGACGGGTAAGCTAGTCTATATACATAAAAACGAATGTATGTCTGTCTGTCTGTCTGTTTGTCCTTTATGCATTACTACACCATTCATCCGATCGCCATGAACCTTTGGGAAGTTGTTGAGTACACTCCCGCAAAGGTTTCTGGCATAAACATTTTTTAAATATCAGCCCCCCCAGGGCCCTCATAATCTTTTGAATACTGATGTACGCACCAGACGGAAAAACAACAAATTGTGTATCCACAAGCACTTGAATACATAAATAGAATTAAAACGAAACTTTGAAATGTTTTCCATATTAAAATGAATAAGTTTCAATAAAATGACACAATGTAAATTGAATGTTATCATAACGAGTTTCCTTGAATTTCCTTTCTTCGGAGATCGCAGCAACGCGCGACGGGTAAGCTAGTATCACAATAAATAAATCAAGTAGGAGGGTGGAGTTGTTTATGACTTCAGTGAAGATTCCTATGATGTAGAACCAGAAATATAGGTAAAAAACAATTTCTTCTGCATCGTAGGGTCTGAAAAATACAATAGCAAGCTAACAACTAGTAGTAATCTTGTAGTTCTTAGGAATAAGGAATAGAATTTCTAACTGGCATTAGAGTTAGGAGGAACTATGAATGTAGAGTTAACCAAAAAGATTTTGAGTTTTCAGGGTAGTTTACCCCTCCTTAGAATACATTTTTGTATCAGAGTCTAGACAGCAGAGCCTGACTTGCAAATGTGTGACAGAATAATAATGTTTCTTAGACAGTCTTGGCACCGAATTTCCCTCTACTAGAATGGTCTATGTGTATTCGTGGCAGGGGTTTATTAGCCAATTCATCACACTACAAGATGCAGGATACAATCCAATGAAAAATGGATTGTTTTGAAGTGGCTAGAGTCTGGCAAATATGATTGTAGTTGATAAAGGTTTTTAAGGAAAGCTCAGCTTGTAAAGATGTATTAATAAAGAAAACTTGTAAAATAATGATTTGGTTAGTATACATTTTGATACCACCCTATGGAGGAAAGAAGGATGATTGTCATTAATACCCTATTTGCACAGAAGTCTTTAGTTCAACAGCCAAAACGATTTCAATTTCACTAATCCTTCAAGCTAAAGCAATACCCACTAGACTAGTGGACGTCCAAGGCAGATGCTACAATGATACACTACAAGGAGCATAAGAGGGAATTAACAATCAGGTTGCTCTCCACTCATGAAATCACAATATATAAAGGGGCGAGTGCAATCTGGAGGCACCCTGTAACGTGGTTGACGTGCGGCTACTGTGATTAGCTACAGGGGATGCGTGGCTAAAAAGTTGAGAATACTCCCCAGGGGGTGTGTTGCTGGTATGAACTCTGATAGCAACCACCTGGCTAAGCTTGAAGTACCAGAGAGGTGAAGACAGGTCCCCGAGCGCTGATGAAATTGCCGCAAGGTATTAACAATTAAACATGTTGGCCTCTACTAATTGAAATTGTCTAAAACATGTTGTTCTTTTTAATCTGAGTGTTCTCATGGCATCCAATAAAGTATGTATATTTGCAAGTGAGTCACAAGTCATTTTAGCCTGGAGGAGCAATTTTCTCTTTTTTTCACTATGTGGTCCAGTTGGCATAGAATGACACAAGCACTTTCTGTGCATGTTACTTTTGTCTCTTTTTTTCTAAACATATTTTTTGGCACTATTTTGCTTTTTTCATTGTCATGAAAGTAACCAATGATGAAAGCGTGAGCAAACTGGTGAGTACCAACCAGCAGCTCCCTTGGTGATGCTTACGTGAGGTACTTTCTGACCTTTCTCACATTTTTTCTTCTTGATCACATTTACAAGAGGATTTGCAGTTTGGTGGAATGACAAACAGTGAAAATTGGGTGGAGATATTATTAAGCTGCCCCTGGTATCCTTGAAAATGATTGGTGTTTAAGTACAATCAGGCTTTTTATACATTCAGATGCTACAATTGAACCCGGAGAATTCGTTCAAAAGACAGACCTACTAATTCTGACAGAACTATTTCGACTTCCCAAGGAGGACAATGTGCCCATACTGGAGCAGAAACGTTTTTCGCAAATTCAAAAATGTCAATAAGCAAAATATATTCATTATGAACGAATAAGGAAGCAGGAGTAGAAGGAAATTTCTATTAAGCTGTCCATGCAAGACTGGGGAAGATTCAGATGAGCATACTGTCTGAAGACAAAACCCATGCATTCAAATTAAAGGATATTTGAACCTGCATTCTGGTGAGGAGATTTGGTCTGAACTGCAATTTCTAATGTGGAGTCACAGATCTATATAGCAGGTCCGGATACCACCGCTGCCTTGACCACTCGAACAATGATGACAATTGCAGTTTGACAATTTCTGAGCTTCAAGATGAATTTTGGTATTAAATAGTATCGGAGAATAAGCATAGTGTAATATCTTTGACAAAGTCATTAAAATAGCACTGCCCTGAGGTCTTGAATCTGGAAGCCTGGTTGTGAAGTCCTGCCATTATGAGACGTAGCAAATAGATCTAATTTTGGACAGACCCATTCTATGAAGATTTTTTTAAAGTACCCAGTTGTTTCGAACCCCTTTGTTGTTTTCTTCATAAAACCTGCTTAAGAAATCTGCCTCTTGGTTTAGGATTCCCTGTAACAACTGCTTTCATTGACAGACCTCTGGCAAGGCCTACATCTAGATTTATGCATCTTTCACAAGAATGGTCTTGATCTTATGCCTCTTGTATTGTTGCAACAGACCACTGCTGTTGTGTTGTCTGTCTGATTTAAGATTCCTGTTCTTTACCGGATACAGAAGGAAGGTTGAGAGCTGAATGCACTGTTTGGAGTTCTCAGATATTGATGCGATGATGACTTTTTTTGACCAAAGAACTTGCACAGTAGGAATGCCTAGATGAGTTCCTCACCCTGTAAGTGAAGCTCAGAATCATTTATGTTGGAAGTTATTGTTGAAAAAGGAGACCTTGTAGCAAGCAGCTTTGCTCTTTTGTACCACCTAAAGAGAGAAAGAGAGAGACTGTTTTGCCGCTATTGAGATGAGGAGATGGTCATCCCATTTGTTCTCCTTTTGTGACTACTCATCCTTCAGACATTGGCTTCATGTGAGACCAAAGAAATGCAGGAGGCCATCAAAACCTCTACGGAGTTGATTTGGAGGGCTGTAGGATTGAGAGCATTCAAAAGAATATCTCTCAAAGAGTGCAACAGTTTAGTAGAAAGCGGTTATAAGAACCTAGAAAACCATAAGTATTACATGATACTGGAAAAAGACACCTCACCCACATTGTTTTTACATGCACCGTCACTGGCGTCCTTCTCCCATTCTAGCACGTAGATACCACTTGGATGGACTCAGCCTTGTGAAAGCGTTTGATATAAGGATCAACTGGGCAATTGCTGAGATCCATGAGTTTCCTTGTAACCAGGGATCTGCTCAGCTCTGACAAAGGCCACACTGGGTAGGACAGAAACATGATGGCAACAGACAGTGCGTGTATGAAGCATTAATGTAACATCTCAGAATTTTCTTTCAAAACATACCTAGGATATGAATAAAAGAGATATATTTTAGGTTTACCCGGAGGTATTTTTATTTTATTATATCTGGATCCCTGCAATAATTCAGCTGATACTAATATCGAACTTCGTCACTGGGATGGGAGAAGGATACCAATGAGGAAGCATACCACAACAATGTGAATGAGACTTCTTTTTCCAATATCTTTAGATACTGATGACTTACTAGGGGCCTATTAACCATGTTCAAATAAACTGTTGCATTCTTTGTGAAATATTGTATAGATGGGGAGGCTGTGCAACAAGGTGTATGATCCTCTCACTCTTTTCTTGTGGTATTACACTTCAAAAAAAGACAACACTTCACAGAGACAGATGACAATTTCTTCTTTGGATGAAAGGAAAAAGATTCTACACCCTTATTTTGTGAGGACTGGACTGAGATCATGGTATGTTGCGCTGGTTACCTTCATGGGAATGTGGCTTTAACAAGTCAAGCATCCAGGAATGAATACATTAACATTCTTTAAACTCGCAGATGGACTACTACTACTGCCATGCACTTGAAGATAGTACAGAGAGGGACCCAAGCCAAAGGGAAGCATTGCATATTGGTAGTGGGATGTTCCCAATACAAAACTCAGAATGTTTCTATGTCTCTTCTCTGTTAGAATTTGAAAGTAAGTATCCTGTAGATCAGGGGCGGAGCTAGCCAGCTAGCAAGATGGCCGCATAAGTGGTGAGCTCCCTCGTTGTCACCCTATCCTGCAGTTATCCTGGTTGTTGTGCAGCCATAATGCATTTGGAAATACTTGCTAGCTGCTGCGGTGCGATCGTGACAAGATCCGGAGAAGCCCTGAGCCGAAATGCGGCGAAGATAGCGGAGAAAGCCTGCCGTGGCCTGCGGCAGGTGCGAGCCGACAATCCACGGCCTCGAGTTGGGAAGACGCGGAGGCGGAGCCCAGGAGCTCGGCTGGGCACGGTGATCCACGCTGAGTGGTGGGACCACGGACGGAGAGAACATCTGACAGCTGCACTGGGAGTGTCGGCGCGGACATTGGCGGTCGGGAATCCAGACCGCACTGCCTGAAGGGTCCGTGCCGCCTGGGGACGAGTGCGGCGGGTCCTGCCTCAACAGACTTGCGCGAATGGCGGACCGCGAGGCGGAGCATTGGGGTCAGCCGGACTGACTCTGAGCCCGGTGTTGAAGAGGCCATTGCATCCAGCGGCTGGGTTCTCACGCTGACACTGAGACTGTATACTTGACCCTCGGCTCCTGCAGGTAACAGGGGGGTGCATGAAGGTGAGCTGCCCTCCCTTTTGCGGTGCTGACGCGGCGGGGCATATTAATTACGGCCGCCATTTTGAAGGGATCTCCCTGGCATCCACGACGGCTCCTGGCTAGAGTAAGACGGCTGCCGCATGGGCGCCTACCCCCTGGGCCATCAGCGCATTGCTCCCCTGCTTTGGTGAAGTCTGGTGAGGCCCCGAAGAGAGGAGGTACACCTCAGCATTTCCCTTGCCGCCCCATGACGACTGCCTAGAGGTTACAAGCCCTGTGGGATCGGAGGGCCACGGAGGTTGGCTTGGACCACGGGACAGTGGGGCACGCCCTAGAGTGTGGGGGGGGGCCATGAAGGTGCGCGCCTTCTGCACTGAAATCTACATCGCCCCCGATGGCGTGCGTCCTCCTTCCCCTCTTGTATCTCTGCTAGCCGCTATCGGTACGTCTGGGGTCGGCCCAGCTAGAGCGGGCACACTGCTCCTTTAAGGCATACTATTGGAAACAATTGATCCCCGCTGGTGAAGGGACCTATTCAGCGTTTATGCTGTATCGTAGGCGACGGAGCGCAACGCCCACACCTGGACTGGTTATGGGCGCCCGGACAGATCACAGCCCAAGCTGTCCTTTGAACAGAAGGGCCCTAAGACTACCAACTCGGTGCTAAGGAATACGGAAAAGGAACATGAGACGTCAGAGACCCACGCACAGCAGGATATCCGAGGTATGCTCCTAGCGATGGAGAAGAGTCTACAAGGGGTATTGCTTCGCTGGGCACGAAGATGGACGCATTATCATATCGTATGGACCGCATGGCGGAACATTTGGACAAACAAGCTGAGAGGATGGATATGGCGGAACAGCGCATTACTGAAGTGGAGGAAGCACACACTACCTTGGACTCAGAGACCAAACACATGTCTAGGGCCATGCAGTCCCTCATGGACAAGACGGAAGATTTGGAAGCACGCTCTCGCCAGTGCAACCTTCGAATTACTGGCCTTCCGGAATCCACGCAGACTGGCAACATGGAGGTATTTGTGGAGAAGCTCCTTAAGACACTTTTTGGTGACTCTGCTTTTTCCACCTTATTTGTTGTCGAGAGAGCTCATAGATCTCTCGGCCCGAGACCCAAACCAGGAGCCCCCCCAAGACCTATAATAGCCAAACTGCTCAATTACAGGGACCGGGACATGGCTCTTCGACTGGCGCGTGACAACCAACCGCTACACTACGAGGGTTCTACTTTGTCGATATTCCCAGACTTTACCGACAAGGTACAGGAAGCACGACGCCAATTTGCTCCGATGAAGAGACTGCTTCGCAAAATGGGGGCGTACTACGCGCTTTTATACCCTGCTAAGTTGAGGGTCAATCGCCAGGGAAAATCCTTCATCTTTACAGACCCCAAAGCGCTCCAAAAGGCGATGAAAGACTGGCGCAAGGAGAGTGGTGCTGCCCGGGCAGCGGCCCTGGCGGAGGCAGATGGCGCCTTGGAGGAGCAGGAATGAGGAGATTGCACACACATACATTTGAGACACTGAGACTATGGGGCATGCGGCCCTGAGCTGAGATCGGTGGAAGGGATTGTACAATGGAGGGCTAGGTTCTTGAAGATGGCACCCGGGGGGGTAAAACGACATGTTGTCGTTTGACTACGGCCACACATTCACTCATGTGGCCTGGTTTGGCTACCTTGCGATGTGCTCTGTCTGGTGGGGCCTTCATCTTGATCTACTCCTTTAGAGTCTCTGCTCAGGGGGTGGCTGCTCCTAATAGGTACTCAATAACCATAAAACATATACGAAAAGGCCATGTATTCTGGTGCTCTGTACTAAACATGCAGGAACAGGAGGGCCTGATACTTTGCAGAGTCCTTGCACACAACTAATTGAACATGTGGACGGGGGAGAGAGTTAGCAGTGTTGAAACGTAACCTGTTTAAATCGAGGTCCTTGTTGGCTACCTTTGCCCCTGAGTGAATTACACAAATTTAGTCCCTCTGGACTTGTTTTCTCTTTGGGGTGTTGCAGTATTGCGATGTTGGGGAGGGTGTGCAGGTGGGGAGGGGAGGGACAGTGTCTGAATCGCGGCCTAGTTGGGGAAGGGCAGGCGTGGGAGGGTGTCTGGAGAGAGGGGTTATGACTAGAGATGTTTGGCGGGATCGGGAGGTTGGATGCATGGCTTTTGAAGTTGTTGTTAAGGTGAGACCACATATGGCGAGACTAGAATACTTTAATAGGCTGATGATACAGTCCACACCATGGACACTAGTTCAGGCACAATGACGATTGATCAGACTGACACAGAGGGCAGTAGTAACACACTGACGTTAATGACATGGAACGTAAGGGGTCTTAATGATCATAGGAAGGTCAGGAAGGTCCTACAATATTTTGCTAGATATAGGGTGGATATCGCATTACTGCAAGAGACTCACCTTCCCAACGACAGTCGTGTCCTCCGCTACAGAGGGCTTTTGGGCAATGTTCATGCTTCAGGGTTCACCACGCATGCACGGGGTGTTCTTACATGGGTTAACCCGAAAGCAAGACGGACGATGACCCCACTAGTTACGGATGGTGACGGGCGCTACACCATAACGAGATGTAAGAGCAGAGGGTTAGAATTCTGTATTATAAATATGTACGGCCCTAATTATGACCATCCGGACTTTTATCTGGAACTAGCGGCTAAGATTGCGCCTCTTTCGGGGGGAGAATTACTATGGGGAGGAGACTTTAATATGACCCGGCACCCACACATAGATAGATCGGACGGCCCAGACCGCCGCCCCTCGGCTGCGGCCAGAGTTCTGGAGACACAGATGACACGCATGGCCCTTCGGGACCTCTGGAGACACCTGTACCCGGACCTAGGTGGATATACACACTATTCGGCACAATTTAATATACACACGCGGATAGATTATTTGCTGGCCACTCCTTTTTTGACCTCTGTAGTTCAACAATGTAAGATACTTCCCCGCACGTATTCAGATCATTCTCCTATCATGGTCTCCGTGACCACACCTGTGAGCCGGACACCTCTGTTCGCCTGGCGGTTCCCCCCTACTCTCTACTGGACGCCTCCTTTAAGGAGGGACTAGCTACAGACATAGAGGTGTTTTTCGACGTCAATGAGGGCTCGGTGGACTCGATACAAAGTGTGTGGGAAGCATTTAAACTCTATGTAAGAGGTGTCACAATCTAAGCACTCGGGAGTCCTCCGATCGATTAGAGGTAGGTTGCAGACTTTGGAGTCTAAACTCAAAGCCCTGGAAAACAGACTTTTGCACACTTCTGAGGAAGGACTAGACAAAGAACTGTCCGATATGCTACGAGAGTACAATGAGGAGGCGGATGCAGAGATAAAACACCTGGGGAACTACGCCACGGCCCGCTCATATGGCGAGAGCGAGCGACCAGGTGCAGTTCTGGCACAGTTGGCACGGAAGGCCAGGAGGGGGGAGTATATTCCCGAAATGAGATGCCCTGAGACAAGACCTCTGCTGACGGATGAGCAGGTGGCGTGCCGTTTTAGGGAGTATTACTCTACCCTTTATGCATCGAGAGGTCCAGCGGCAGATGAGAGCATCCTAGATTACCTTACACACATTCAATTACCTTGGTTAACTGACACACACAGGAGGTTTCTTGCGCGTCCGATCGAACGGGAAGAGATAGTATGTGCCGTATCGGCCATGAGATCCGGGGGTGCGCCAGGAAGTGATGGCCTCACGGTCTCCTTTTATAAGGCCTTTCCAGATCTTCTGCTCCCTAGACTGCTTGCACTATTCAAAGATATGGCGGACTCGGGCACTATGCCACCATCGATGCAAAGAGCGATTCTAGTTGCAAACCTTAAACCGGGCAAAGACCCGGGAGACTGTGCATCGTACCGACCACTTTCCTTGCTGAATGTGGACACGAAGATTTTTGCTAAGCTACTCGCTAACCGCCTCAGTCCGCTGGTCCCCACGCTTGTGGCCCCGGAACAGGCGGGATTTGTCCTCTCACGGAATCTCACATATAATCTTAGAACGGTATTCGCGGCTTTCCAGCACACACGCCCGGAGGTTCCTGCTGTGGCTGTCTTCTTGGACATGGAGAAGGCCTTCGACTCCGTCGAATGGCCCTTTCTGCGATTTGTGCTAGGTCGAATGGGGGTGGGCCCATTGTTCCTTCAACTTCTTAATATTTTATATACCTCCCCTACGGCTCGGGACCGCATCGGGATGCTAGTCACGGACACGCTCCGCATAGGCAGAGGCACGAGGCAGGGGTGCCCCCTGTCTCCCCTATTATATGCACTGGTCGCGGAGCCATTCGCATGTGCCCTGCGCGAATATCTCAGACACCGGTGTATACGGTTTCCCACATACAACCTGATTGTGTCCACCTACGCTGATGATACCCTGGTGTACGTCAGAGACCAAGAATCTCAACTCTCGACGGTACTCCGAGAGGTCGTACTGTTTAGTTCACTATCAGGTATTCATGTGAACTGGAGCAATTCGCTCATGTTCCCTCTCACCCTAGCTACGAAACAATTTGAGCCGGACTATCCCATACAGTGGACCACTGAGGCGGTCCGATACTTAGGTATCCGTCTGCATACTGACTCGGAAGTGATACTATGAGAAAACTATGGTACTGCAGTCTCCAAGTTAGAGGATGACTTAGACAGGTGGATTGCATTGCCGTTGTCACTGATGGGACGCATTTCGCTCATGAAAATGGTGGTGCTGCCTCGTCTGCTGTTTTTATTCTGCAATATCCCTATGGTATTGTCCTCAAATTTTTTTAAGCAGTTGCGGACCCTAGTGATCCGCTTAGCGTGGGCTGGCAAACAACGAGAGTGGCGTGGAGCATACTTACGCGCCCATATGCCTCGGGAGGACTAAATGCACCAGACTTAGAATTATATTATCGGGCAGCACAGGCTGCACCCGCATACCACTGGATGCAAGGACCGGCAAACATTCCTCATATTCGTATTGAATCGATTGTGGCAGACCCTACGCCACTACCAGCGCTGCTGGCGAAACCTAGCGACCGACGCACAGGTCTACTGGACTCTTTGACCTCGGTCACTCATGCCTGGTATCACTTGATGGATGTACAGGCGTGTAGTATAATGTACGCGCCAGAAGCTAAGATTGAGTGGTGCTCCTGGCTGGCACCTTGTCTAGATGGGGCGGTGCTCACGGCTCTGAAGGCGCTCAATATACGCAAGATGGGAGATCTGTTTGTGGCGGGCGCTGTCCGCAAGTGGGACGAGTTAGGGCCAGAGGCACATCCGCTGCATTGTTTCCAATACCATAGAGTGCGACATGCACTGCGGGAGCTCCTGGACACGGAGATGGAGGAACCACAGACTGTCTCAACTTTTGCATACGTACTTTCTGCAAAGTCCCCCACAAGACTTATAGCAAAATTGTATGCCATGGCACTAGAGGAAAGAAACGCTGATTATGCTAAACCTAGACTTGAGTGGCAGGCGGATTTGCAAATAGATTTAAATGACGAAATCTGGCAATACTGCTGCACAAGCACCAAGCGTATTTCCCTAAACAGGAGGCACAGGTTAATTCATTTTAAATACTTGAACAGGGCCTACTACACCCCAGAGAGACTTTATAGGTATAAACTCAGAGAGGACCCTCGGTGTGAGCGATGTGGGGCGGCGTCGGCAGACTTCCTTCACGTAGCATGGTCCTGCCCTGCGATACAGACATTCTGGCAGGGAGTATACCGCGAGGTGAATGAGATCATGCAATTGACGCTGCAACCTGACCCTTTGCTGGCAATATTAGGCTACTCCAAACCCATTAGGCCACTATACAGAAGACTGGTAGACATGGCGTTCCTAATGGCGAAACGGTGCGTGGCTCTGCACTGGATGCGAGGGCCTGCCCCCACTCTGAAACAATGGACGGGGGAGATGACCTATTGCTGTACCCAAACTGAACTATATTGTGACTTGATTCCCCCTCGTAACAGACCGAAGAATTTTTGGGCTTCCTTCCTCGAAAGGAGGCAAACAAAAGCGGCAGCGGATGCTACTGACCTTGATGCTGCTCCTAGCCTACACATGAATGCCACCCCCACACCGCTCCTTGGGCAATGACTGACACGAGCTCCCGGATAACACACGATTGGCCCCGGGCCAACTATTGGGCTGGGCATTGTTTCTTTTTTATTCTTTAATTGTAATATGTAGACGCCCTGACACTTGCTTCTGAGATTGTTGAGATGGGGGATGTAGTGCTACATGTTTCTTTTATATGACTGTCAGCTGCGCAACTCTATACTTACCTGTCTGTATCAAATGATCCTCATTTTACTATGTGGAAAATGTGTGGATTGCTGCTCCTTGTCTCTCCATGGTCCTCGTTGTGTTTCTGTTGCAAAAAAATGGCAATAAAAATATATATATTAAAAAAAAAAGT
Organism: Lissotriton helveticus; assembly: GCF_964261635.1. Lineage (NCBI taxonomy): Eukaryota > Metazoa > Chordata > Amphibia > Caudata > Salamandridae > Lissotriton > Lissotriton helveticus. The sequence continues at coordinate 1,488,197,886 of NC_136061.1, read as the reverse complement.
ATCCTGTAGATCGACAGAGCACATCCCGTTTCTTTCCTGAGATGCAGGAAAATTTGGCGAAGTGCTCACAAACAGAACATTTACTTTTGATTTACTAGCTAGCCATCTGCAGATCTAAGATTGGCCCTAATTACTTCTTTGGACCTTTATTCTGAACCAGAAAGTATCTTAAATAAACTCTTTTCCTGTTGATGTCAAATGCTTGATTTCTGCAAGCCTGGTGTTGCATGCCACAGCACATTTTATGCATCCATTGCACCCATCGTCCCCGGAAACAGAATTTATTCTGGCCCATATTTTTGCCCAATTGCATTGAAACTTCCTGTAATCCAAGACAGAGTGAACAATATCACAATCGCCCTCTATACACCTCCAACATAGCAAGATCAGTCTCAGTCTAGCAGACAGGATACAGTGTCATCAGAGTAAATTATCTCCCATTCCTCATGTGAGGTTTGTACTGACATCTGGCCTTCCCACCAACCAATAGGGGGTTGCAATAAACAATGACTATTTATGACGGTAAAGTCCTAATACAACCCCTTTGTGCCCCCCACGTCTATAAATACTGCAGAATGGTCTAGGCAAATCGATAAACGTCCTAGCAGATAGCCTACGTATTGTGTTAACTGTTGATATTTTCCATGCTAGGAAAGGAGTAGGCTACATTCTAACTGAAGACCAGTAAATGATTAATAGAGTCCCTAAGACAATAAGTCACAAATCGCCAAGATGCCCAGTCTTTCCACACTCTCTATAACACCGTGGAACATTCAATAAGGATCCCTCCATTGTCCCATAATGGCATACCAGTATGTAACCTGCTACGCCTACCAAACCTTTTGTGGGCCCTAGACCAAGCATACACAAAGGGAGTAAATGATGGGGCTCAATTTTCCAACAGTCGGTGTATATATATGTGTGTGTGTATATATATATATATATATATATATATATATATATATATATATATATATATATATTCACTGAAAAAACCATAGGTTATAGACCATATATAGTTAGGAATTAGCATTTAAAAAACCTTATTTTACTCACACAAAACCATTGAAATTCCATATATAGTTAGTTGCACTAACTATATATCGCGCACCTGCAATCCACTGCTGATGATGTCACATATTACATCATTCATGACATGGTCAGTGACATCACTGATGACATCACTGATGACATCTCAAATGACATCACTGATGATATCTCATTTGACATCAATGGTCACATCAATGATGATATCATTAATGTGACAATACAATGCATCTCCTCACACTTTAATATAACCTCTGTTACACCCAGTGTTAAATACAGAGTATAATTTTTGAAACCATTGACACACCAATACTAGTTACTACATACGCACTCACTGATTCCTACGTCTACACACACATTCACTCATTCACCCATACAATCATTCATACATACAATCACTCATCTTTACAACACTATCATATGCACTCATACACCTATACAGACACTCACACTCTGCCACTCATCCATGGAGTTACTCACACACCTAGTCAGTCCTGTAAAGAATCAATCACACTTCCATTTTCTAATCTACACAGTTAAACATAGAGTACCTTACATTTTCAAACATATACTAACACATACTTACTCTCTTATAGAATCACTGATACAAGTACACATTGATCTGCACAGAGTCACACACCTCCCAGCCAGCCATACACACACTCAGTCTCCCATACAAATACTTGTGCAACCAATCAATAACCCATATAGCTACTTATATAGCTACTGATCAACACATGCAGCAGCTTCCACAACAACAGACATACTGATGCACACTTTCAGACAGTTTAGTCACTAACCCGTGCATTTAGTAAGACGCATTTAATCACTCACTCATACAGTCAATCACGCACCTACTAAAACCTTCATTCAGACACTTATACATCCACTCATTCTTCAATATGTAAAACATATTTAAACTTTACAGAAACACATAATCACTGGATGTTGTCATCAGTGATGTCATTTGAGATGTCATCAGTGATGTCATCAGTGATGTCACTGACCATGTCATGAATGATGTAATATGTGACATCATCAGCAGTGGATTGCGGGTGCGCCATATATAGTTAGTGCAACTAACTATATATGGAATTTCAATGGTTTTGTGTGAGTAAAATAAGGTTTTTTAATTGCTAATTCCTAACTATATATGGTCTATAACCTATGGTTTTTTCAGTGAATTTTCAAGGTTTTGTAAATGCTAATTCCTAACTATATATAATCTATAACCTATGTTTTTTTCAGTGAATTTCAATGGTTTTTTAATAGCAAATATCTGTAGCTGTAAAATGTATTCTTCTTTAAATCCCAAAATATATTTTATATGTTTATTAATAACTTTTTGTTTTGTAAATTTTTTTTTCTTCGTTCCCACTTCGCGAATCGGGAAGCTTCCCGTTAGCTGACCTTGATGCCGCGAAATAGACCGCGAGCCGGTAAACGTTTCTTTACCGCAACTGCCGCGTTAGAAAACAACATCGTGACGCCTCCCGTCCGCATGACGTTTCGCGTTGTCGCGTGATACGTCATATGACGTACTACGTTAGCGAACTGGTACGCTTACCGAGTCGCAAAGCACAGGTTTCTGGAAGCAAACCGGAAGGCCCTGCAAAGCGTGTAACGTAAACACAGCAGGTCATGTGACTTGGTAATAACACTTTTCATTGGTTCATTTCACTTTTGGTTTCCTAATGATGTAAGACTAGGTCATATAATCTAAAATGAACACTTTTCATTGGTTGAGAACTATTGTTTTTCCCAAATGATGAAAATCCCTCTTTCTTTCCTCACTCTGACTTTCATCATTGTGAGAGAAAGACCCTTTGTTACCAGTGAGCAATGGCTTCTTTAGTAGCTTCAGCTGGTGCTTCCCCACCACCTCCACCACATCCAAGGAAGAGTGGACCGATGTGTGAATGTGTTCACTGTATGCAACAACTTTGACACTTACAGAAGCCTCACCTTCTCCATGCCTCCTACACAGTTCTACATGTACATCATAAATGCAAACAGAACAGAATTAATTATACATGTTAAATGGTTTATTTTTGCTGTTCTCAGAATGTATCAAATTTCACTAAAAACAGTGACTTGAAGGTATTCATCATATAACAGCGGGGAAAAAAAAACACAATCAAAATGATTGTGTTTAAAAAACCCATACAACATAACAAATCAGAATTCAGAACTCCTTAAAGTTAACTTACTTTCCATGACGGCCAAGGATGTCCTATGAACAGCTTACACTCTGTTGTGCTGTTATTACTTTCAACCCGCCACTTTCTGAAAGAAAACCTCCATCGTTTTCAAAAACATGTTACATACAATAAATGACTTCTTGCTCTCTACCACAAGTTTCCACAAGGCCAAATCTTGTCAGACCCATTTATAACTCTTGGATTTCTTGTAAGCCAATCCCGTCTTTTCGCATTTCCGCAACTTTCAGAATTAAAATGTTGAAGATCATTTATACAATCCTGGACTAGTAATATCTTCCCCTTCTTGCTCAATCATGTTCTACATTTCCTATCACACTGATACTGCTTACTATGAAGCAGACTTACACTACCTTTATGACTAGTACAATTATTTAATTCTCTACATCACTTTTAATCACAAAGCAATGTAAAACAGTAGACAGCATTGCAGACTTACATTCCCTCTACTCCATGTTTTGATTGGCTGCTTCAATTAGCTTATAAAAAGAAATAGTTTTTCTGAACTCATTCAAAGTGCACGTATTTCTCAATGACGTCCAGTGTTATGGTAAAAAGTTATGTCTCTGTACTACACTTATCCTCAAGGCCAAATAGTGTAGGAGCCATGAGAACTTCTTGAAATTCCTCAGAGCACATCCCGAGATTCTTTCCCTAAAATGTTGGTTTTAAAAACACCAGGTAAGAGTTTTTAAGGTCATATGGCAATTTTTTTTTGAAAATTAAAACAGAATCATTGCAGAATGACCAGCCATTTCTACACTTTAAATAAGCTGTATAATGTCCTGATGTTATTGAAGGACCATCATGATATATAATTGCTACAGTTACAAAAGTCCTTCCTGATATTGACAACTGTGAAGCCACAACATTTTTAATTAAAGTTGTCAATTTTGTTCCATCAGGCCTACATCGTTGGAACATTAAAATGACATACTGGCCATATGTTCGTATAAATAATGTGGACATCATTTCAGATTTACATTGGCTACACTCCATGTTGTGATCAGCTGCTTTTACTAGCTTATTAAAAGAGACTGATTTACTGTCTGGCAAAGTTAAATATATAAATCTTTCTGAGTCTACACTAGTAGTACTTGATACCTTACAGTTCTCGCAGTCATGCTGCCATTGATAAGAAAGCCCAAACAGGTGATCTACATCTACACCTTCATCATGCAATACATCAAGCATATACATTAAAAACTCCTGACAATCTTGCTGACTATTTTGAGAGAATTGTGTTTGGCCTGAACATCTGTCTAACAGATTTCGAATTTCAGACACACTTTCTATGTTTGTTCTATCAGTGCTACATTTCTCTAACACAGAATTTAACAAACTGCAAAATCTTTGATCAGAATTGACCACAATCTCTTCTTTTACATTTTCTAGAGAAAACAAAACATTAACCACTACATTAGCATAGCAGTTGACACCAGAACTGTTTTCAAATTGAAAACCAACAACATCTTCAACAGAATCCTTTTTGTTTCTGCTTATAATTTCAGGTTCATCGACTTTTCGTCTTTTTGCTACAACCTCCCCAGTATTGGTCACATTTCTTCGTTTCCGGCCTACCACACGTTTCTCAAACAAAGGATACTGAGGCAAATGTGGCGCATACTCTCTTCTCAACCTATTGTATTCCTTAACACAATCTAGATCCGCACAAATGTTTGTGACATCACACTCAATCAAGTACAATCCCGATAAAGTCCTAACTCGTGACAATGCCACATATGCCATACCCTCCTTGAACACAGAACTGCCAATATTCACCAATGCACAGTCTACACTTAAACCTTGCGATTTATGGATTGTCACCGCATATGCCAAGCAAACAGGAAACTGCTTACGACGAACATATAAGTCTTTTACAAGCAAAAATCTAGCAGAACAACGAGCAATTAGCTGTACTTCCTCAATGCCATCAAATTTAATTTTTAAAAATTCAATTCCATCTCTATTTCTGTATTTCACAAAATCAACAACATTACCCATTGATCCATTTACCAGACCTCTTTCAACATGTAAATTCCTTCTTAAAATTATACGGCAGTTCAAGCACACATTCAGAGTCTTTTCAAAACCCGCAGTTTTAGATATACTCTTCTCTAATGAATCCAATTTTGTTTTCAGATTCTCAGACAAAATAATTGTTGATCCCATATGCTCTACTCTGTCAATAGCTTCCAGTTTCACAATCTCTTGCTTTTCTAAATGCAACATTTTGTTGTTGAATTTGGCACATTCTGCAAGAGTTGGCATCAAACATATTCCAGATTTTTTCTCAGTAACTTTCTGAAAAATATTCTCAGGCACAACATCTTCGTCTGGATATAAATTTGTCAGTAATCGTGCATGTAAAGCTTCTTTCCCATGCTCGGTCACTTTTCCAATTCTAACATCTTGTAGAATAGTCTTGTAAACTTCATCCTTTGCCTGACGCATATTTTCATGCAGTTCAGCATAATTGAAGTTTAACCATATATTGACGTTGCCAATGCTCCCTAAGCACTTCCTGGTATCTTCATGCGTGAGCATTTTGAACACAGGTTGCCCTTTCACTGGTGTCAGCTGCAGAAGATCTCCGAAAACAATGATGTGTTTGCCACCAAATAACACATCATACTCTGTTTTGAGAACTTCTTGCATTCTCAAATGCACAAAGGCAAGCATGACATTGGAAACCATGCTTACTTCGTCAATGATAAGAAGTTTCATTTTCCTCAAGACTCTTGAAACTTCAAAACAAGCATCTCCAGATAGCTTGTGATATTCTAATTTGTTGTCATGCTCCACTGGCAGCATCAGTAAACGATGTAAAGTAATCCCTTTAATGCTATGTGCTGCCAGTCCAGTTGGAGCGGTGACAACACAAGACAGCGATGACTCTGTCCTTTCCTGCAAATAACATGAAATTGCTTTAATAAGGAAACTTTTTCCAGTTCCCGCTTCTCCACTCACGTACAGTCGGACAGGCTTCAACGACGTACATGAGCACTCTTTCTTGTCATGACTTAATCCATGATCAATTTGCATGGTAAGTTCGTCATATATTTTCCTCTGCTCAACGTTGAGTTGTCTTTCCAACTCTTCTAAGTTAACCGCATCCTCCTGAGCATGTGCCATGGCTCTTTCCACTTCATTCATAGCAGTGGCAGCTTCATTTTCGATAAGAGGTCCTCCTAGTGGATCCTGACTCAATGAAGCAGAACTCTGACTGTCCTGAGAACTGTCTCTGGCAATCTCGGCTGCAATCGTTGCTTCCTGCTCAATTTCCACATTCAACATTTCTACATATTTGGGAAAAGCAGGACATTCTATGGTCTCCTTGGCAGCATTGAATGAGTCTTCGTAACAAAGGAAATCTCCAAGCAGTTCCTCTTCTGCACGCCAAGGCTTAAAAAGTTGCAAAAGTGCTAAATAGAAAAGCTCCTTTTTTTCAGGAGATTCGCCACTCAATTTTCGATGGTTTATCAAGTGGCATTTTCTTTGCTTGACCAGACATCCCTCACTTCCTATTACAGCATACACTCCTTTCTCAGTATCTTCTTTGATGTTCCTCTTGAATATGTAATTTTGCAGAACCTCATACAGACAAACATTCTCGAGGTGACTGCTTCGATTTGGATAATATGTATCCAACATGTTGCTCTTCAAAATGTCGGTACTGTTTGGCTCCTTTTCCGCCAAATACTCAATTTCCCGCACAGGTTTCAGAACTCGATTACGCGTTGCAGCAAGACCAACACTCGCCCAAACGATACTCCTGGACTTGGCATAGAGACTTGCTGAAGACAACCGGTCAGAACATTCGTAAGCTCCGATTTCTCGATGCGACAACATCTTCAGACTGAAACTGTACAACTTCTTGCTGAGGCTCTTTTCATGGGAAATGTCCTCCCACATATCCTTCAATTCTGTCTTCTCTTTTTTGGTGATGTAAGATGTCACATACCGAGCCACAGCCATACAGTTATCAGCCACAAACTGTATATCCATGTTAGCATTCCACATGGACAAAATCACCGGGTTGTAGTCGTTGATGTACTTAGACTCTTCGTTCCTCTTCAAATTGTATGTGTTTTTAGGTGATTTCTTCATCACATTATGTCGCAGCGAAGACATCAAACTGTTCACTCTTCCTTTAGAAATCACCGATCGTGGAAAGCCGAAACGACATTTGGTGTAGAACTTGTCTTTGTTCCGGAATTTACGACAACAGTACTTTCCACATCGATGGCTTTGGAAACGTAGAACTTTTTCTCTTAGGCTTTTTTTCTCCTTTGCGTTTGGAACAGCACACGTAGAATACTGTTCTATGAAACTCATCACTGAGTCTTCTGCATCCGTTCCAAATTTAGGTGCATCCTTGATCCACAGCAACATATGTATATGAGGAGCACCTCTTGCTTGGTACTCCTTCCTCCAGAAGAAATCCAACACCTCTCCAAGAGGTGGATTCTTCTTATTCATGATGAAAGACATCATACCTTCAAATCTATGATTGAAGTACCTACATACATTGACTGGATCCAAAGAGCACAGTTCTCCGGGTGTCTTGAATTCGATGTTTTCTACGTTAGCATTTGCCTCTCGTAGAAATTCAAGTAAGTCTTCCCAGCCATACTCAGCACAGCTCAAAGTGAGGAACCATGTGGGAGTTCCTAAGTTCCTCAGCATACATTTTAAATCACCATGACGACGGTACCAGTACTCATTAGTACCACGCTGACACGCCATGAGATTAATCAGGTGTGAATCCAAAATACTGTCTTGGACATTGACTTTATCCATAAAGTCACTTGCCGAGATGTTTTGCATGTGTATACCACTTTTCAAGATGTGGTTCACTGCATATGACAGTCCAGACAGATCACTTTCAAACAGGAGATGAAACAAATAAGGAATGCATTGTCGAAACCTAGGATCTCCTGCATACAATCGCAAAGTCCGGTATTCAGAAGCAGGAATTTGATGAGGTCGCTCATCATATCTTCCTCCCTGACCTGTTGGAAAAAGCTGTGGGAAACACCGAGCTTCCAAACTTTCCTCCCAAACACTAATGGGACTCCCTTTCGTTTGTTTCATTTGAAACAACTCAATAGCATTCCCCATGACTTCCTTGGAATGCAAAGGATGAACACTATAATGTTCATATATTTCTTCACTAGTACAGGGTTCTACTTTCTCAATTTGACCAGCACACAAATCGCTATCCTCTTCCTCACTTACTTCCTCTTCTGCAACATATACATTTTTATAGTATTTATTATTTTTTTTCAAATACAATGTTGCCCTTTTGACTTTCCTAACATCTACTAAATCTTGCCATATTTTCTTATTCTTTGTCGGAACCCCATTAACTAAGATAACAAGAGGTTCCTCTTCCACTTTTTCTACTCCAATTGTGTTAATGTTTTTCTTCAAATCTAGAGGCAAATAAACAACTCTTCCCTTTAATCCTCTCTGTAAATCTGATGGAGGCAATTTCCCTGTCTTTGGCTCCATTCTTACAATAGCCTGAAAGGGATGGATACTTTGAATCAAAATAGATTCATAAGTATTTAAATCCTTCAATTCAGAAGGAATCTCAACCAATTCCAGATTATTATGAACTGCTCTAGCAGGCATCTGGTTTTGATTTAATTTGTTACAACAATAAGTACACACACGTTGATCCAATCCCAAATCAAAACAATTTTCTACCATCAAGTATGTTGTAAAATCCTTCCATTCACTATTATTTTCCCTTTCACTTTTTCCATATAAATCCACTAACTTAGTCTGATTCTTATAATAAGTGCGTCGACAACACACACAAGTGAAATTTGGCCTCTCACTTGATTTCACCTCAAACGTCGCAATTTCCCTCTGGAAATTATCTGTACTGGAAACCTGTACACTATCTTCCACATTACTCTCTTCTTCTTGGTCAATTTCAACATTCTCCTCTTTACTTCCAAAGTAACAAAACTCAATTTCTTCACATATATTCTTCACATCTATTTCAGAACCATGCAAAAGAGCAGCGCATAATTGTTTAAGCATAATTGCTGGACTCTTAGCATAATACAACATTCTAACTAATTTCCTCACTTTATTATGATGCACTGCTAGCATCCTGAAATGATGAAAAACACTCTGGCATACTCTCCTGGAAAGACAAGCCAGTGAATGACCATGCAAACCTATCACTTCTCTCACTCTGCAAGGATCTAATTCTTGCAACAACTTCATTTTCTGCTTCAAACTTTTCTTATTAAATGACCGTATAAAATCACAAAGCAAATTGATGGAATCCTGTCGTACACTGCAAATACTACTACACTTCCAGGTGTACACAGGACCCTTAGGACGTCTCCCTAAAACCTCATTACCTAACACCTCTTCTATCTCTGTTCTCACAACTTTTTCTTTTTCAACTGGACAACCATCTTTCACTTCATAAGCTCGACCACTGGTGTCAACTGCATGCACCAAATCATTATCCTGGAAATAACTCTCCTCATTAAAAAATGCCTCAGAGCTTGAACTATGCATCCATTCTCCAGAAAAAACTTCACAAAAATTACTACGATTAACTATTCTCTTCCATCTACTATTTCTTTTGAAATCATAAATTACTTTGTTTAGCTTCCTAATTCTATTGATTGTCAAAATAAATAACTTACGTTTAATTTCAAATGCCTGATCAATAACTTTCTCAACTATTTTTTTTCTCTTATAAAAAACCACTTTCTGTTGACCTTTCTTAATATTTTTTAACAAATTCCCAATTATCCTGTTGCGGAACATTCGTTTACGAATATCAAGTTCAAGTTCAAGTTCAAAAGACCTTTATTCGAATTCCTTAAAATTCATAAAAGTACCGAACATAATTCATCAACACACCATGAATATATATACATACGAATAATGAATAAAATAAACATACATATGACATTCTATTCCATACAATGACAATACAATATGTTTCAAAGCAATATGCTAGATTTCCATAATAACACTAATAAAAAGCAGATTTACAATACTCAGGGGTTTTCCATCATCTTGCGTGCTCGTATAGCCAGTCTTAAAAAAGAGCTAACACGGAATGTCAATTCATCACTATCCAGAACAATCAACATGTTATATGAATCTTGGAGCGTCAGTGGTCTGGATTTTTTAAAATACGGAGTTAAAAACCATTTAATATACACAAGATAAAATTTACAGAAAAATAAAAAGTGCAAGTCATCCTGAATACTCACGCCATCACAGGGGCATAAAATAGAATCAACACTGTGACAATGGCCTAGTGGAAAAGACAACATATATTTTACTGTTCCTGCCCTTAAACGAAACAACAATGATCTCTCCCAGCTAGTCATAGGCAGCGAGAGATAGGGCGGCAGAGTCTGTCCACACAGTCCGTTGCCTATATATTTCATTACAGTTGATTTTTGTAATTCGCTTCTGAGCCTTTCACTGTTATAAAGTGCATATAGTGCATTCTTAACCTCGACTTTGTCCTGTAGTTTTATAGTTGTCGGATCAGTAAACAGAGTACCTCTACCAACTTCATCCAGTGATTTTGAAACTTCAGACAACCATGGAATTCTCATTCCATGGTCGCAGTTTAAACAATCCTTTATAATATTCTGAGTAAGAGCAGCGGCTTCATTCCTCCAGATTCTGATCCAGAAAAGTGCCGGTCTTGCTCTGATAAAATCGCTAATATATGGGAGAGTTAATTCACTATGACAAATGAAGGTAGAGGAGGAAATTGGTGCACCCAACACTTTCCTACAGAAGCGATTTTCCTCCCTTTGAATGCAGGAGCTGTTTCTTGATCCCCATACCTCTGCTCCATACGTGGCAACAGGTGCGCACTGTAGTTTAAAAATCTTAAAAATAGCCTTAGTGGCACCTATTTTCTTTGGGCGTGGGAGGCTCAGAACAGAATTGTTGGCTTTCGAGAACTTGCTCGTGGCGTGGGCCATATGCCCACTCCACGAGCCGTTCGCAGCGAAAACCAACCCTAGATATGGAAAATTAGGGATAGATTCCAGTTTGTCTGTGCCTAACTGTATAGTGCTGAGTTTCCTTTTGCCAGGTCCACAGGACATGATAAAAGATTTTTTAAAATTTACCTTTAAATCCAGATCCTCCATGAACTTAACAAAACTATGTACAAGCAGACGAAGAGCGTTAGGAGTGCGGGCCATAAGCACCGCATCGTCTGCGTATAAAAGTACTGGAAGGGGTTTCCCTAAGATAAATGGGACATCTGAGGTAGCTCTTTTCAGACAGGTGGATAAGCCGTTAATATAAATGATGAACAACAGGGGTGCTAAAACGCACCCCTGTCTCACCCCCCTCCCTATCTCAATGGCTCCTGATACCTCTCCGCCCATCCCGATACGTACCCGTGCTTTCAGGTCAGTATGGAGATAGGCTAAGAAATTTACAAGAGTGATATCAAGACCATTAGTTGAGAGAATGGACCAAAGCTTTGATCTATTAACAAGATCAAAAGCAGATGAGAGATCCATGAATGCAAGGTAGGTAGCGGAGGAGCGAGCAACACTGTATTTGTCAATTATCAGTTTCAAATTTAGGCATTGCTCCACCGTACCTACCCCACTACGGAACCCCATCTGACACGGGTCTAAAAAATCGGTGTCATTTGCCCAGTCCAGTATTCTATGAAAAATAATACGACCCAATACTTTTAAAGTATTGTCCAAAAGGGAGATAGGGCGATAATTCGCGGGATCAGACCTATCTCCCTTTTTGTAGATAGGGACAATAATACTGGTAGTCCAGGTAGTCGGCATGGCTGTTTTTGGTAGACTATTAAAAATATTGAGGAATATAGGTGTCCACAAATCAACATCATATTTAATGATGTCAATGGGAAGACCGTCCGGTCCAGGTGCCTTATTTCCCAGACTCTCTTTTATGGCTGTTTTAACTTCGTGCTCTAGGATTAGTAGACCAATTGATTGGTCAAGAGTAGGTGGAAGATACTCCTCAGTAGGGGCTGCATAGATGCTAGAAAAATGGGTCTCCCATGCTGCGCTTGTAATATTACAGCTAATTTGGGTACGTTTCTTTCCCATTTCCCGTGTTTTTCTAACAGCTGACCAAAATGGGCCACTACCACCCAAGTTTGCACTGAGTACCAAAGAGTCCCATTGCTCGGAAAGTAAATTTGCCTTCCGTTCGGATATTTTAGCTTTATAATTTTTCCTAGCTAATTGAACGGTGGCTTTACACCTTGGTTTCATAGAGAGAGCCTTTCTTAATTCTCTATTTGCCAAGGAGCATGCCGAATCGAACCACCTTGGTTCTTTACCTTCCTTGGGTAATGGGACGGACAAAAGAGTTTTAATGACTGAACACAGGACTTCAAAATCTGCAATTAATTGATCATAGTTGTCACTTGGTAATTTACAGGAGTCAATCAAGTACGGGTATAACAATTGTACATTAGTTAAAATGGCCTCACAATCCACTCCCCTCCATTTTAACCGTAAGCCGTCAATTGATGGGGTAATGTCCCTAGCACCATTTAAGTTTTCAAAGATCGGGCTAGGAGCAAGATCCAAAACTACAACCAGTGGATTGTGGTCACTAAGGGGTGTTTGTACCACAGAAGTTTTTACTATACAATCTGTTAACAGTGATGACGTAAATACGTAGTCAAGAGTAGAACTACTATTTGCGCCAATATATGTAGGAGCATAAGGGGAATCAGTTTTTTGTCCTATTTTCAAAGCATCATCTAAATCAAATTCAGTGAGCAATTTGGACAATTCAGAACCCCTACGCTCAGCTGGATCAGAATAGGTTTGATTAGCAGATCTAGCACTCACTGCTAATTTTGCATTGAAATCACCCCCTATTAAAATGCCTGACTTGTTGTCAACTGCAAGGGAACATTCCAAATTACTTAAAACCTTGGATAATGCCAAAAAGTTCTTGTTCGGTACATGGTAAAAGTCATTGTTATAAAAATTTATTAAATAGATTGTGGTCTTTGACTTCAGCTTATATTCAAGAATCTGGATGTTAGAATTTTTCGGACCATCGTTCTGCAGGTTTTTAATTGTACCACCTGCAAGAATCTTGATCCCAACAAAAAGGCCACCCACTGCTCTGCCAAAACTTGGTTTAGACGAGGTTAGGCTGAAGCAGTGATAGCCCTCTATAAACACATTACCAACAGCCCATGTTTCCTGAAACATAAGAATGTCCGCATCATTAATTATCTCAAGCCATGCAGGATCTGATAGTTTGGATTCCAGTCCTGCAACATTCCAACTTAGAATTGATAACCCATGAATATTGCAATGGTTGCCTAGCCTAACCCTATTACGAGTGCTCACTGCGTTACCAGAACTAGTGTTAACAGCAACAGTTTGGTTACTACAAGCAGGTTTTAATTCCAGGGTTTCTACGGTACCAATTGAAACCTGACCATCAACAATCAAAGCTGAATAACCCTCTTGTGTACTAACTGTAGCTAGGCTATCAATGTCTGTTTTAGGCAGTGTATTCAGTCAATCCTGGTCATCTAAGTTAGAAAAATATTCAAAACGATTGTAAGTGGGAATGTTAAATGTTGGCCTTGCTTCAGTTATCGGTTGAAACGAATGAAGTTCGGGGGCAGGATAAGATCTATCTCTATAATTAAATTGATGCATGTTTGAGAATTCAAAATGGTGCGGATGATGGATAGGGGGTACTAACGTTGGCATCTGGTTTGGCATCTGGTTCCGCCAATTATTATGGCCGTTCAAATGACCAAAGTCCTGATTTTGTAAGAAGAGCGGACATTTGAATCTTGCCCCAACGTTCAAATCTTGATGAAAAGTAATAGGATGGCTCTCCATGACTTGGTTCTGGGGTATCAAATGTCTGTAAAAATAACCTAAAGGGAGGAGTGTGGTGTTAAATTCCCGGGTTGAGGGTGATGGGGCATTTGCTAATGTTTTCTCTGCCCACTGTGGATTCTTGAAATTGATTGTAACACAATCGCCCTCAAACTTTTTCCTGAGTGGGCCGATCCAACCCACCCGCTGTGTATTTATAATTTCCCTTGCACCTTCTATGGGAAAATTAAATTTGCAATTAACCAATGTAAGGTTTTGTTTTTAAGAGACGAGGGAGTTTCTTCTTGATCCTTCCTTAGTTTAGAAACATTAACTAGAACAAGGACATAAGCCCCGCATTCTGGTGGTAAATTAATACGAGAAGGTGCCTGTCTGAATGTTTTTTGTGACGATTGGGCCAAGATGGAACCACCTCCGGAATTCGGGGGCTGGCCGACCGCAGGCCTGCTTATATTTTTTGTGTTATTGTTGTCCTTCCTTATGGCTGGGGCTGTCTTGTCACAGTTAACTATTGGTTGACTGACACTTATCCCCTTTGGTAGTACCGGGGCAGGTTTGGGTAAATTGACTATGTTTGCGGGTGGTACTTGGGAGACATTAGAATCAGAACCTACTGTTTTGGTGGAAGTAGGTTTGATTACATCATTTGCGACAGTTGTTTTAGCTAAGCTCCTAATGGGCGTGATTAGTTCCGCTAGTTGCTTTTCTATCCGGGTGAGCCTACTTTCAATAGGGGATAAATAAATACTAAGAAGTTCACCCAGTTTAGCCAGCATATGATCATTCACCAAATCGGTGCAGTCAATTATCCTATCATCCTTTACTACTGTCCCTACCTGCTGCTCCGTTTCTTTACTTTTTCCAACCCCATGCTCCTCAAGGTCATTAGGTGTCTCCTCAGTCCTACTTATATTTGGGTTGAGATTTAAATTGATATCTTCCCCTTGATATTGGAGCAGGACTTGTTTACTGACCTTAAGGGTTTTAGACGTAGGTGCATTTTGGTTCTGTTGCAGTTTCTGGATGGCACCCTCTCGTCTTCCCCTTAATTCCCTGGTATTTTCTACTGATATAATTTCAGGTGAGGGGGTCATATGTAGGTCAGGAGTCTTCTCTAAATCTAGACTAGTGTCTGTGTCGGAGTCTATCAGGGGAATGGAGGCAGATAGATTCACCTCGTTTGGGATGGTATGAACATCAACACACATATTTAATACGGGACCATTAACTATGGGCAAAACCTGGATAGGAGTAGTTGCGGAAGCAATGAGTCCCAAAGAGGAGCGTCTAGCATGGGCAAGATCTTGTGACACCCTACGTTCCAGAATGGATATACCCTGATTTATAGCGTCATTTGCCTTAATTATAAAATTGTCAATGGGGCCAGTTTTGCTAATTTTACTATTACCCCCAGCAGCTGCGGTTCTGCTGCGACTTCCCCTTGGAGACATATTGACTGTAAGTAGCAATAGACTGTGGGTATAATCACCTATTGAATTCAGAATGTAGGGCCTTTGCCAAATACTGCAAGATTCAATGGACAGGTTAACAAATGCCAAATACCTAGGACAGATTGTGCATGAACTCACGGTCTGGCAGTCAGGTCACAACCATTGGCTAGTACGTAGTATGTTCTTTTCTCCCAGTCCAATAAAATGCGAAGTGTTCAAAAGTTCCTAGTCCTCAATATAGTTACCCAAACACAAAGTCAATGGCAATAAACAGCGTGATACCTTGTTTTCGAGACGTTAGAGGGCTGGACCCGTCCCGTCCTCCTCCGGCCTCTGAGGGCCTAAGAGGGCCCGCCCTTTGCCCGGGCTTCGCCCGGCGCGGCCCCGCGCGCTCCCGCGATGCGGGAGGGGCAGCTGTGCTTTAAGCGCCTCCAGGCGCGGAAGTCCGGTGAGGGAGAAGGCGGCGCCCCAGAGGCTGCTGGGCAGTGCAGTTCCCACTCAGGCTGCCGCGTTGGTCTGCGGCGACGGGGAACCACACAAACAGGCAGCCGGTCAGCCCAGGCGTCGCCGGCCAAGATGCTCCCCAAGGTGAGTTTTACCCCCGCTCTGCCGGAGGGGCAGCTGTGCTTTAAGCGCCTCCAGGCGCGGAAGTCCGGTGAGGGAGAAGGCGGCGCCCCAGAGGCTGCTGGGTAGTGTAGTTCCCACTCAGGCTGCCGCGTTGGTCTGCGGCGACGGGGAACCACACAAACAGGCAGCCGTTCAGCTTAGGCGTCGCTGGTCAAGATGCTCCCCAAGGTGAGTTTTACCCCCGCTCTGCCGGAGGGGCAGCTGTGCTTTAAGCGCCTCCAGGCGCGGAAGTCCGGTGAGGGAGAAGGCGGCGCCCCAGAGGCTGCTGGGCAGTGCAGTTCCCACTCAGGCTGCCGCGTTGGTCTGCGGCGACGGGGAACCACACAAACAGGCAGCCGGTCAGCTTAGGCGTCGCTGGTCAAGATGCTCCCCAAGGTGAGTTTTACCCCCGCTCTGCCGGAGGGGCAGCTGTGCTTTAAGCGCCTCCAGGCGCGGAAGTCCGGTGAGGGAGAAGGCGGCGCCCCAGAGGCTGCTGGGCAGTGCAGTTCCCACTCAGGCTGCCGCGTTGGTCTGCGGCGACGGGGAACCACACAAACAGGCAGCCGGTCAGCCCAGGCGTCGCCGGCCAAGATGCTCCCCAAGGTGAGTTTTACCCCTTACGAATATCCCTAAACTGTTGTTTCCTTCTACTTTCATGCATAGAGTTATCTCTTACTCTAGCAGTAACATTTCTCATTGGCCTTTCCTTACCATTTGAATTGTTTCTCCTTTTCTGGACTGAAACATTTTCTGTAGTAATATTTTTTTTACTACACATATTTCTTATGACTGTTTTTGGACTCTTACCCGGTGCTTTCTTGGTGACTTGACAAATCTTTTTGTTAGAGGACTGCTGCATTATTCCATGGTCCTGCTGTCTTTGACGTTTTGCAGCCTTTCTCACTCTTTCTTTGCTAGGCATCCTAAAATCTTGAAATAATCTGCAGTTGAATCTGTGGTAAAATATAATAAAAATGTTTATTAACCACTATTACCCAACAGTAAATTAATAACAGTCATCAAAAACTTAACACACTACTTAAGTATATAATATACTGAAGCCTATCTCCAATTTTTCACTGAACAGGACTCATCTCTTCTTAACCTTGGATAAACCTCACCTACTCTGTGTCCCCTGCACATAATTAAATGTAAAGGGGCAGATTTATATTAACTAGCACATCCCCAGGGATGCACCAGTTAACGTGCACCGCTGCTCTGCCACCCACGGTGTGCCGCATTTACAATCAGATAGGACAAAGCTACATCAAAACCCTGCGCCTGCTTGAAGCAGGCATAGATCTTGACGCAGGTAGGCTGAAAGCTAAAGCAACAACTAAGTGTCGTGTGCAGAAGTTACAAAAAAGGAAAAATGGCGTTTAAACCAGTAATGAGACCATGCTAACGTAACACAGAGTAAAAATATCCAGGATCTACATCAGTTTGGGGTTCACGAACCTGGCAGGTACAAGGCACTGAGGCTTTCCACCGTGCATGTCTCATCCCAAATCATATGTTGTTTGTGAATGAAACCATTTCCCAGACCAAATGCTTTGGATTGGCTACTTCTAAAAAATTAAACACCCCTACTATCCCGGAGTTAGAGGAATATGATGGTTGGAGTAATTTTACTCGTTGTCCATTAAAGATTTACAGGCCCTACTCCGTAATTCTTCCTTTAACATTTCCAGTATAAATCCAAAAGGTTGACTGCTTTGGCAACGTGCCTTATCCACGGTTTAATAACGCTGCCTTTTGCTTTATATAAGTTTTCAAATTGTATGAAATATATACCAATAGGTCGTTATTAACCTTTAGGTAGTGGTTTTCTTCATGAGGTCTGGTCGCTTCCATACACATACAGATTTTCAAAGATGATCAAGAACTTTATCTGAATGGAGAGGAATGCACTGAGACGCCAGATCATTCACTAATGTGTAGGCACATACAGTTACACGGTTCATGCAACAAACACCTGTCGTGTATTTCTATAGGTTCTGAATCAGTCCCCCTATTCCTGACCCTATTCTGGTTAAACTAACTATCAAGTTAACTAACAGTCAGCCCATGAGGCAAGAAAACCCCCATGATGCAGATACCGTTATCTGACGCAGTCACACTACGGCACAGGAACGTGTTATCTGATTAGGTCATAACGCTTGAGATCTAATTAGACAAGCGACATTCCTCCAGCCCCTGATAAGGCATACGACGTTCTCATAACAAATCAAACCTATGACAACCTGGATAATCCGTGCGGCCATTGTTTTGATTTCACAGAGAACTTTATTAAAGAATGTGCTAACGAGCAAGTCGTATGACATCTTTATTGACGTATCTATGTCCATCCTTACGTCAATCTCGGCACCTTTAAGGTATAAATATTGCCGACCTTGCCCTATGCAAACACACGCGTGGTGACAAGACGGAGCAGCCATACTTGCCGAAGCCGAGAGCAGAAGCAGACCCCGCTGGCAGCAGCCCTGCCTTCCTGACGCGCTGAGAGACGCGCTGCTATCTCAAGCCGAGAGACCCAGCACCGGCGCTTTCGGGCAGCCCTCGCAGGCAGCCTGGAATATCGAGAGCAGAGAAAGAGATACTATTCCTCATCCATCCTAAATTCCAGGTACAGAACTGAATAACCCCTCACAGAGAATTCTTTAGTTATTCACTTGGCAAAAACAAACTTAACTTAAACTGTAACTTTCTATTCCCGCCCACGCATTAGACTTAGGTCAGGTACACGGGGTAGGCGTATTTAGAAACACCAGTTGAGTACGTTTAGTCAAATGTATATGTGTATGTAAATATATTTTAATCATTTTAAACATCATATGGCTCAGAAACCATATCAATGTTTTTACAGTATTATTTTATACTATTGCTTTTAATGTATGCACTTTACTTAACTATAAGTATTGCAATAATATCGATCCATTTCTCATGTATGAGAAAAGAGACTGATCAATAAATAACACCTTTTTATTGAACACGCCCGTCTCTTCCTTTTCTCTACATTCTGATGAGACTAAGAATGCACGTACTGACTGAGTAAAATAATTGCCTTGTGCTCACACGACTCTCGAGATTGACTCTTGATTAGGGGAGAGCAAAGTTGTCATGTTCTATGGTTGTCAGAAACTAAATCCCTTCTTGTCTAATCAGGGGAGTTAATTCCTTCCTTGAACATTCGAGAAAGTTTCTAGCGAACTCTGAGCTTAGCTGGCAAACCCAAAAATTAAGTCTAGTATCGACAGTAGTAGACCTAGTTAACGTCTGGTCTAGGCCTTTACTGCTGTAGGTACTATTCCAATGCGCAGAGCCTATTGGGAAAATAGGAGCTACACTACATGGCGCCCAACACGTTTGGAAAGGGCGATAAAACTAACGTAAGACATTTAGAGTAACTCAGTCGTGCTTTCTCACTCAGACCCCTTTTCCCAAATACTCCAAAGACGTCTGGAGTGGGTGAAAGGTAATATCCTCCAAAACCTCGCAGGAGGGAACTCCTATGTATGGTTCTTGGTCAAGTCAACGTTGAAGGATAAACAGTTCCAAAATATTGTGCATCTAATCTTTGTTCCATAAAGAAACCTGATCTGCAAACAAACATAATACCATCCTGTCTGTAAAATGGCAGAGAGTGATGATGAAAGAGAGGCAGTTAGATTAGCAACTGAAATCGCAGATGCTGATGCTACCATGCAAGCAGCTGACCCGAATATAACACTCATTCCGGTCATTAAAAGGAGATCTATAACCTTAAAACTTATAGAAAATGGACTGACACCTAGAGGTGGCACAGTCATATTCGTAATTGAGGCACACGAATATCGGCAGACAGAGGTATACTATTCATGGATACATTTTCCGGCAGCAAATGCTGTAACAAAGTACTTCCACTATTACAAAGTAGAGGAACCTCCTGAAACATACACTCCTTTCGAGGAGGTGGAAGTACCACTCAAATTCCAAGAGCATTTGCTCTTATTTGATGGCGCCCTAATACATAACAATCACATTACAAGGCTCGGTCCTTTAGGAAGACCAGGAGCAACGTGGCCGGTCTTAGCCGGATACACACCACATCCAGACATCGAAAGAATGCCTGCAGCAGAGCTGTTAATACAGCTAAAACAACTACTAAAAATTCATAGACAATTAGTTCAGTATGTAATGCGGACTTCAACAATTCAGCCAGCGATTAAACTTCCACAGCTGACCCCTCACCAGGGGAACACAAATAAAATTACACCACAGAACATCCAATCCTGCCTAGGTAAAGTTCCAGCTAAACGGGAACAGATACCATTCTGGTTGGCACAGAAAATTACCCAAATAGAGGCGGTGTTTCCTGACACCACCCCATTAGAAAAACACAGGATTCTGACTATATGTCTCCCAATGGGAATCGCACCACACATTGAGGACTGTGACACTTGGGGTACAGTCTTTGCTTCCATCTACACAAAAACGCACGGTGTTCCATCCATTTCGGTAATACCAGATGTGCTAAAACAAATTCAAGATGAATACGGTCCAGAACCTGCTTTAACTCTTGGTATGAAATTACTGAAAGACTTCAAGCAGGTCTCGGCTATATTACTAGCCAACATAAAAGGTGAAGCAGCAAACGTGGCGATCCGCCAGAGGTTAAAAGAGACAGATATAGCAGACCAACCAGCTGAAATTGCCAGAATCATCGAAAAATCCTATGAAGAACTAGGCAGAGATAGTCTAGGTGGAATACCAGTAAAACCGCAACTGACTACAAGTCCAGAAAAAATATTTTTTAATAATAATAATTCACCAAAAAAGAACTGGGATGGAAACAAACAATCCAATCCTAAAGAAAAGAAATTCCAGTCCCGAGGAAGGTCTCCTAGGCGAAGAGAGAAATCTCCAAACCAAAGACAGAGGTCACCGCAGAGTGACCCCTCGGGGAATAGATATAACCTTAGAAATAGGGATAATATTAAAAAACCTGATAGATATCAAGACATTGATACACGTCCCTCTCAATCTTTTCAGAATTCCTCGCAGAAATCGGAAAGAAGAGGACGATCAGAAGAGCACGCCAAGTCCAAAGACAAGGAACCTGCTCAACAAAAAAAGAAATTACAATTTCCAAAAAAGAAGGTAGCCAGTATCAAGGTAGTTAACAATGCCGAGAATACTGAGGACACAACTGAAAAACGGAGAGTGGGCTCAGACAATGCTAGACAGCGCAGCAGAGGTGAGCATAGCTCGCAAAGTCCTTATGAATCATCTGGAGACAGTGGACACGAATGAATACCTTCAAGTGGAAACTGCAGACACCAGAGTTAGCAAGCCCCACAAGATATACGAGATAACATTACGTATAGAGGGAGATAAGACTAGGAAAATAAGGGGACTATTTTGGGATAACCTCTCCAAAGGCTATGACATCCTTCTAGCTGAAAAAGACTGGCCACCAGAGTTTGTCAGGGAGTGCCCTCATGGCGAAGAAGTAATTATGCCTGCCTTCTCGAATCAAATACCGATTCATAAAAAATACACACTTGCTAGAAAGTGGGCAGTGGCCTTAGCACCTGCTTTATATAAAAATCATGTAGGATGGGATGAGGATTCTCCTCCTCACAAAATCCAGTTAAAATCACAACCTACTGCACAAAGGCAGTACCCAATTAAGCAAGAAGCTAAAAAACAAGTAAATGAAATACTAGATCAGCTAGAATACCAGGGGGTGATTGAAACTTGCACCTCACAAATGAAAAATCCTTTGTTTCCGGTCTCCAAACCAGACAATTCATATCGTCTAGTTTTGGATTACCGACACCTTAACACATGTTGCAAAACTTTTGCAGTGCAAAACTCACACAGTGCTGCACTAATGAATAACATAGTGCGCAAAAAATACAAAACAACCTTGGACATCTCCAATGGATTCTTTTGTCAAAACATAGCACCAGAGAGCAGATATTTAACTGCATTCTCAGTAAATGGCACTCAAAAACAATTCTGTCGGTTAGCCCAGGGGTACAAGAACAGCCCGGGGGTATTCTCAGCGAGAGTAACAGAATTACTACAACTATATGATGATGAAGCATTATCTTATGTCGATGACATTTACTTAACAGATGATGACTTGGAGACTCACTTGAAAAGGGTGAACACCATAATACTTGGGTTCGCTGCAGAGGGTTACAAATTCAACTTTAACAAATCCAGAATTGCCCATCTGACAGTCTTGTACGTAGGATATGAATTATCAAGTATAGCCTGGTTGACAATTTTCTAAGAACTAGAAGAATTAAAAAATCTAAAATATGAAAAGACGTATCCTCTGCCAATCGACATTCTGCCTCTACAACATTACGCCTGTGTAATCTATACAGACGGACATGCTCAACCCTCCGTTTGGGGAGAACATGCATACAATCCCACATGTGAGATTACAAAAGAAGTGTGGCGCGGAGGTAAACTAAGACCTCTATTAACAAAATCACACTCAGTAGAAACTAATTCAGAACTACAAACTGAAATAATAGCATTAAAAATGGCGCTGGATAATGCGGATCGCGAATTCCCGACACTTATAGTGTCAGATTCATATTACTGCATCAAAGCATATAACAAGGATTTGCAGACATGGATTCAGAACGGTTACAAAGATGACACAGATGCACCAATAAAGCAGAAACTGCTCTGGGAACAAGTAGCTCTTTTGAAAAAAGAACTACCAAAGACTCACGTGACTCACTCACTGAGTCATCAACGTGATGGCGTTCACGTTGTGGGGAATTCATTGGCTTAAGCAGCCGCAGCGGCAGCCACTAAACCGGCTCCCGTAGATCGAAAAAAGCGTACATTAAAATACATTGACGGTGAAACGATGCTGGCGGTGAAAACGTCATCAAAAGGCGACTGCTCAGCGTTACCGATCAACTATCCACTCAATTATACATACATAATCGATGCGAACTCCGTCCCTTTTGCTCGAATCCCTGGAGTGGGGGATAGAGTAATGCCAAACATGGACAGGAGAAACTTGTTAATCGCAGACGCACACATGGGCGAGGGTCTCAGACACCTTAAATTAAAAGATTCTCTGGAAGAATTACAATCACGGTACTGGTGGCCAGGCATGAGCCTGCACTACACCATGTTTGTAAAAAACTGCCCAAACTGCAACAGAGATCGCAGTGGGGAGAGAAGCAGTTTAATACCTCGTCGTATCAAGGCAGATAATATTACCAGCAAAAAGAATGGCTTGCGATTAACATATACAGGCTAGTTTCCACTTATAATGTAGATCACCAGCACTCGGCTGACGTCCGGACTATTATACAAGATTTGCGAGTCTAAATGGCATATACGCTAAGAGCATGCTACGTTCGACCATTGTTTTCACTCAGGCAATCCAGCCTGGGGGGGAAACATGGCCAAATGAGCACAGCCCAGCGGGAATCTTCTCACTTCCTTCCTGAGGGTACGGGATGGTGTAAAGAAAAAACCAAGGCAGAAAGCAATCTATAATAGAAAGGATATTAGGTTCGGGAGCTGGGTGGGTCAAACATCTAATAAGTGTCCAACGTAGTCTAAATAACTTGCCAAGAAATTCTCTGAAGGGATTCAGTCCGTACGAATTATTATTCGGAACTAGGATGTTGATCTCTGACCTTGATAGTCAGACTTCAGTGGTAATAGAAAAAACCTTTGATGTCAAAGACCGTTTGGCTATTTTGCAGGACTTAAACAAAACAAGAAAAGACCTGAGCAACATACAGTTGAAACAACAGCCAACAACCACTGAAGAACCACCACCTGTCCCGGCAAGACCTGTCTGGATTCCAAAAGTCGGGGATCTAGTCAGGGAGAAGATCGCGGTAAAGAAGGAATTTGGGCCTTCTTACAGAAAAGCAGTTCCTGTCTTGTCTGTCAACGGGACAAGATCAGTTGTACTACCGCCACTTGCTGGAAAAAAGGAGAACCGAGCTGTATCCATCGACCTGGTAAAACCACAACATGTGGCCGATAACAAACAGTAGGCCAAGTGGACTCCCAATAAGTAGCAGAACACCAAGGTTTGCTACCAGTACAGAGGTCCTAACAAAAAGGCTCATCACATTCGAAACGCCTGCAGAAGAACAAGAAGGACTATGCAACAATGCAATAGAACTCAGACCTCTGAAAACCCAAATAAAGACATTTAGCAGAGACACACCGATCTATACTGAAGTACCAAGTGAAAATGCAAAAAACAGAAATCCTGAACCAATTGGAACAATTGACAGAACTGCATCCGGTTACTTCATCAACTTCGATGATTCCTCTGAAAGCCTGAGTGAATCAAAGACACAGCCATCATCAAAATCCTTTAAAGACAAAGCGAAGGAACTTTTGAAACATCTGAAAGAAACATATCTGGTTTCTCCATGGATTGAATTTTGGGTGGGTTTTGGCTCATTTATCCTCATACTTTGGCTCATCATGGTATTTACTTTGGGACGCTTCATTGAGTGAAAATATGCTAAAATGGACACAGCAAGTCAGAACACCAACTTGATCCTCAAACCACACACATCTTCACACGTCGAGAAAAGAGAACTTTCTTCAGCCAACTTCACAGCCAATCCTATACCTGGTGGGGTAGCCTGGGACAACACTGACTATGAAATTTATGGTCCGGTCGAAAACCTGAAATATCCACACCAAATCAAGATCTCCTTGAGTGACTTTGCAAAACCAAACTCATTTGCTGATGATTGGGACTTCGAAAGTATTAACAACATGATGTCTGACTTAGTAATGTCTGCTAAATTTACAAAACATGATTATTTGCAAGGTTCTACAAATTATGATAGTATGTATTGCTATAACCATTATGGTAACCATTTTTTACATAAATCTGCACAACCTAGAAATGTTTTAAGTTATAATCAATGGGAACATTGTGCTACACCTCCAAAAGGAAGCTCTAGAACCGTATATGACAAATATTCATATTTTTCAGGTTTTAACATAAGTAATGCTGAAACATTTTATTTTAAATTGTCAAACAAGACAGGGATGAAAACCATGATAACCAACACAAAATTGATATATTCAGATTCATTCTTTGAAAAAATGAATACATTTGGATTTGATTATTGGGACTAAAATGCTGATTTGAAAAGTGTTTGGGGTACAAAAGAATGGCAAGTACAGGGTTTAGAAGCTTTGTTTAGAGCCTGCATGATCCCAGAACAAATGATATTTTTAAATGACACTGTTCAACAAACCACCTGTCTTGGCTTAGCCAAAATCAAAGATTTAATTAAACCGTCTATTCCGAAGCCAACAATGTTTAGCAATAGCTCTGATACAGATGAAGAGATAGACGTAAACCATATATTAAACCAAAACAGAACACATCCTGATTGGAAACAATGGTTGATCTGGCCCACAGATACAAATTACTGTCAAGATAGATTCCTGAATAAAACACAGGGTTTCAAAATGACCAGGCCAGACCCTAGATATCCCCAAAGACATCACCCAGGGATAATAACAACCTACAGTGTGGGCAAATTATGCCTTCAATGGCTACAGACTTCCACACTGCCTGAAATTAAGCAACACCTAACTTTACTTACTGATGGTGCTGACTTGCGTGATTTCATACTGGGACCACGCAAACAGCGTCAAAAGCGTTTCATAGCAGCCTCTGTATATGCAGCATACAATGAGGCCTGGAAGGTTACTCAAATTGAGACAGCAGAAAGAATACGGGAAATTGACCGTATCAATTTGGAAAAATCACTTTCTGTAGTGGACAATGGGTTAATGACTCTGTCCTCCAGAATTTTTTCATTGGACAGCATTGTGTCTTCAGCAATCGATATATTATCGCAAGACTTACTGTTATTACAACATGGTCAGTCACAATTGCGTTCCATTGTACAGCTTGGCTGGACGTTACAAAATCTGCGTTCAGGCTATGTGCCTTGGCGTTTAATCAACACAACGTCACTATTCCAAATCTTTAACCTTACTGATAGACAAATCGGTATGGCGCAAAAGGGTGCTGATTATACAATCTTGAGCATTGAAAAACTAGAAAGATTACCAATGACAATGTCAGAACGACCTGTCAGTGAATGGATAATCCACGGAATCATAAATATTCCAATCTCAACCTTCAGGTTTCAATACTGCCAAAAATATATACAGGCTGGCATGTACGAGAAATTGGGAAAGGGGTACCTTAAAACAACTTGGAACCTGCCCTATTCACATGCATGTGTCAGTAATAAAGGACAGAAAGTGTTTCTTAGTGGCAACAATTGTGCTATGTCACTAAGCGGCACGCTTCTGTGGAACGGAATTAGTTTGCATGGAGCCTGTGAAGGGAATTCATACAACCTTTCATGTCACCAGCAAGGCGCACCTGCAACTGAAATAGAACCATTCTTTCAAAGACTCTATAATGGGAGTTACATTCTTATTGTAGACCGCAGATGTTGCAGTCTTATGCCCGGGACTCCTTATCTAGTAACTACAACGGCGAAGGTCAAGTGCTGTGGACGTTCTTTATTCCCCAGCTCCTTTCCAGACAGGGAGGCAAGGGCATGGCCCAGTTTGAAAATTACTTCTATTCGAATAGATGCTTTAAGCAGAATGAAAACAGTGCTTCTTCAGACGCCTACAAGGCTCACGTCATCAAAAGAAACGTATGATCTACAAGTCGCAAGGACGACTGCAGAGATACATACATTATTATCAACTAATTCCCCCGTACATTTCGCGGAAATCCTAAGCGAAATCTTAAATATTTCTGATACCACTGGGGTCTCAAAGATATTTAAGACAGTATTTTCGATGGCATTAACACCATTCAAAGCCATTCTGGGTATTTTTCCAGATTTCGTCCATTCGATTTTTGGCGGACTTCCCCTGATCCTAGGACTAATTGCCGGAATCCTATTCCTAGTCCTTATTTTTCGTTATGGCAACCCATGTCACAGATCAAACTCTCGCGACAATGGAAGATACGATCCTAGCCATTGGATACCGGGACCGGATATCAAAAATCCTGGGACTCTCCCGGCTTAGAGACCTGAACATGACTTGGTTTCTATCATTTCGACCAATGTGGCAAAGGTGTGTTTTACCTGTACTAAGGTGTCTGCTATGCGGAGAAGAATGCGTGTTAGACACCTGTCTGACGCTACAATCGGATGCGCCAGTGGATGCAGATACACTGTTGGTTCCTACCAAGGTTCACGCTTTGTGCTGCCCTCAAAGGCTGCCAATCCTGATGACGGCATTCCTGGAATCTTCACCACTGCGATTGAAGAGTAGTGAAGTTCAAGATGAAAGCAGCATCGAACAGGTACGACCTTCTGTCAGCAATGCGAATCAGAATGTCAATGGAGACAATCATGCGCACGAATGCATGGTTACCCCTATTTCCGACTTAGTGGAACTTTCCCATGAAGCTGTTGACAGTTTTTTCGAAAGCCTGAATGATATGATGTTCTCTCCAGAACAGAAATAGAGACTTTTGAGTAAACTCGCACACGGCGTTCCCTGAATTCGGCCTTCAACTTTAAAAATAAAGTCACATGAACAATTTCACTCCAGCTCACGGACAGCAATATTTTTCAGCAAGCCCCTTAAAATATTTTTCTACATATTTTTCCCCGGGACACTGATCTTCTGCTTAAAGTAATAAACTATTCCTAGAGAACTAAAATTTCTATTTTTAGATACTTTATAGACTTTAGCTGCTCGCTGGGATGTTCACAAATATTTTATTATGTGATGAAATGGTCTCGAACTTCCTTTCTGTATAGCCATATTAAGAGCCATTTCATGTGTATTTCTCATATACCAATAAGCAATAATGCATAAAAATGCGTGTTTACTTTTGCATTTAATTCATAGCTTAAGTGCATACAATATATATGACTGCAATTTTTCAGTATATTTGAAAATTTCGAAATGCATTTATGTATTTTGGGGTGGTAAGGTATACACTATACTCTATAGTATGTTGTACTATGTTATACTATGCATAGATTAGTAGATATGACCATAGTTAGCGTGGAGTGGGTGTCGTGTATTTCTATAGGTTCTGAATCAGTCCCCCTATTCCTGACCCTATTCTGGTTAAACTAACTATCAAGTTAACTAACAGTAAGCCCATGAGGCAAGAAAACCCCCATGATGCAGATACCGTTATCTGACGCAGTCACACTACGGCACAGGAACGTGTTATCTGATTAGGTCATAACGCTTGAGATCTAATTAGACAAGCGACATTCCTCCAGCCCCTGATAAGGCATACGACGTTCTCATAACAAATCAAACCTATGACAACCTGGATAATCCGTGCGGCCATTGTTTTGATTTCACAGAGAACTTTAGTAAAGAATGTGCTAACGAGCAAGTCGTATGACATCTTTATTGACGTATCTATGTCCATCCTTACGTCAATCTCGGCACCTTTAAGGTATAAATATTGCCGACCTTGCCCTATGCAAACACACGCGTGGTGACAAGACGGAGCAGCCATACTTGCCGAAGCCGAGAGCAGAAGCAGACCCCGCTGGCAGCAGCCCCGCCTTCCTGACGCGCTGAGAGACGCGCTGCTATCTCAAGCCGAGAGACCCAGCACCGGCGCTTTCGGGCAGCCCTCGCAGGCAGCCTGGAATATCGAGAGCAGAGAAAGAGATACTATTCCTCATCCATCCTAAATTCCAGGTACAGAACTGAATAACCCCTCACAGAGAATTCTTTAGTTATTCACTTGGCAAAAACAAACTTAACTTAAACTGTAACTTTCTATTCCCGCCCACGCATTAGACTTAGGTCAGGTACACGGGGTAGGCGTATTTAGAAACACCAGTTGAGTACGTTTAGTCAAATGTATATGTGTATGTAAATATATTTTAATCATTTTAAACATCATATGGCTCAGAAACCATATCAATGTTTTTACAGTATTATTTTATACTATTGCTTTTAATGTATGCACTTTACTTAACTATAAGTATTGCAATAATATCGATCCATTTCTCATGTATGAGAAAAGAGACTGATCAATAAATAACACCTTTTTATTGAACACGCCCGTCTCTTCCTTTTCTCTACATTCTGATGAGACTAAGAATGCACGTACTGACTGAGTAAAATAATTGCCTTGTGCTCACACGACTCTCGAGATTGACTCTTGATTAGGGGAGAGCAAAGTTGTCATGTTCTATGGTTGTCAGAAACTAAATCCCTTCTTGTCTAATCAGGGGAGTTAATTCCTTCCTTGAACATTCGAGAAAGTTTCTAGCGAACTCTGAGCTTAGCTGGCAAACCCCAAAATTAAGTCCAGTATCGACAGTAGTAGACCTAGTTAACGTCTGGTCTAGGCCTTTACTGCTGTAGGTACTATTCCAATGCGCAGAGCCTATTGGGAAAATAGGAGCTACACTACACACCGACCAAATATGGCTTGCGTGTTGCAAGGCACACCAGTTCCTGCTATCATCCCCACGTTCAAGTTCTTGGAAAATGGTAGTTATTTGATGCTCAATAATGAAGATTGTTCTGGGTTAATTAAAAGTATTCATTTTATCGTAACAGTAAATGAACGGGTTATTTGCTGCAGAAATGTTCTATTTCCTCCCACACATGAACATAGGGAGTTTTCAATCTGGCCACAAATACCAACCTTGGGAGCACATTTCAACGGCATGACAAGAATAAGAGCTCTTTTGTCTCAAAGAGAGGTGGCCTTGACTTCGGCCCGTGAAACTTTCGTGCTTCACATAGCGAACACCCGTACAGAGGTGCAGACCCTTTTAAATACAGATTCGCCTTTCCATTTCAGCAAGATGGTTCGGACTATCTCTAACGCGTCCTCCACAAAGGGCCTGGCGCACTTTTTTAAAGTTGTTACCAGTGGTCTCGTGACTTCATTTGAGAAAATCTTTGGAGTCATCCCTGCTTTCTTTCATTCTATTTTTTCCACTCTGCTTCGTGGATTCCCATTTTTACTTGCATTACCAGCGGACGCTCTTGTGCTTTTTTACATTTTTAAATATGGATGTCCCTCCTGTGCAAGCTCCCGCCCTGCAGCTGCTGACACTGTTCCGCAATCGCATGCTAGAATATTATGGCACAATGCCGTTGGCGATATTAAGCACGGCATATGGATTATCTTTTCGATTCTCCTACTTCACCTGTGTCCAGCCTGTATTTCACTGCCTGACCTGTGATTTCGATTGGGCCATTGATTTGTGTCTCTGCGGACCGGTTTCTCCTGACGTCGACTTTAATCAGCTGATGACTCCTATCATTACTCACGAGTTGGTTTGTCCTGGCGAAAGGATTATGGCTGTGGCATTGATGCATGGACTAATTGGTCCCTGGAATTTACTGGCGGCAACACAGTCTTTCTTGGAACAGAGCTTTCTTGAAAACCCACCGAGCTGTCCTCTGATGTTGATAGAGGATCCGGTGCTGGGAGAGCACTTATGTTCTTTTCCGCTTTTAAATTGGATGGCTGAACTCTTTTCGGATGAAGACGGTGACTTCCTATTGGAGGCTGTTGCAGCTTATTTTGCATACACAGTTATGTCATAGACCTTTTTCATGTTTGATATGCTGAGTACTAGCATTTCATTGACAATTCATTGACTTATTTGTCAAGTTTTTATTATTTAGCTTGCCTATTGGCTTAAGACTCGATAAAGTACTTGGCTGTTTTATTTTTCTTTAGCATTACATTTTCCTAGTTTTTAATGTTTTACCTTGCGGACCGTCCACATATAAAGTTGCAATCTGCTCTCATGAGATGGCACTTCTATTATCTTATTCAGTTCGTTTCCGGATCATGGGGAGGTGTCATCTAGGTCCTGGATATCTTTACACCGTGTTAAGTTAGCATGGACTCATTACCGGTTTAAACGCCATTTTTTCCTTTTTTGCAACTTCTGCACATGACACTTAGTTGTTGCTTTAGCTTTCAACCTAATAGTTCATCGTGATTTACATGAGAATAATATGTTATTGCTCTACTATCTGCTTTACTTCTTAAACTATATCTGTACAGCGAGTGCTGAAGTTTCAAGAACAACACGATACAGAATTGTTATGAGGTCTGATCTCCACGACTTCATACTCATAACATAAGTGCAGCTTCTCCCAATTCTGGGCATGAGGCGGGTTTTATATTGCTTTGCCGAACACACATACACAACACTTGATGCGGTTCACATGAAGAGAGAGCTGGTGTATGCTGATGTGATTCCTTCAAATCTAAGACACTAAAGTATCGGCACGCCCTAAACCAACACAAAGAGACCTTCTTAGCAAATAATATATTATGTGTATTAGGGAGGGTGAGATATAAGCAGCCGCGGGCCGTGGAGGGAGTTACGGTGGGGCAGGGAGGCGGGGAGGGGGAGGGGCAGGGTGGAGCCCTCTCCACCCTGCCCCTCCCCCTCCCCGCCTCCCTGCCCCACCGTAACTCCCTCCACGGCCCGCGGCTGCTTATAAGTGTTGCTAACTCTTATTCATTTACAGCATGTTAACATACTGTCACCATTCGCTTTTTATGTACTACTGACTATGCTGGTAATTTTGCTACTGATAATATGTGTACTTGTATAATCTAAGATACTACGCCTGAGAAGACGGCATTAGTAAATAAACATTTCAAATACACATGTGTTCTTCTTAACTCCATGTTCTGGTTTCTAAGAAATATATAACGACCGACTGTTCATGAGTTCCACGTATCCTGAGGTACTATAAGTTCATATTCTGGATTGTCTAAACATTGAGAGTTTGTTATATCCAATGTGACACTGTACCTAGCTTGCTAAGGGGTTTTGATTACTAAGGTGAGTTTTGGGACACCCTAATTCGCCGAGGTTCCAATCCTCTGTCCACAGTTCTGTGTGAGAACAGAAACCCTGCGACAGGGGCACCCCTCAGCCTTGCTGGAGCTTCATCACACTTGCGATACAACTCCAGCAATGCGCCAACTTTACGGCACAAATACGTCACGCATCTGTGCTGTTTTTGCCCCATGATGCGCCGCATTGTAAATGCAGCACACCATAGGTGACGGAACAGCGGCACAGAATGACTAACACATCCCTGGTGATGCGCCAGTCATCATAAATCTATCCCTATGCTTCTTGTTAGAGATGAACCGCCATATGTATCATCAAAGTTTTTTCCATTTCCTAAATAGCGAACTTTAAGGAATAAATAGCGATTCTTTACCATTCCTAGTTTGCGATGACCTATTTGCTAATTACAAATTACCCATTCATTTCCATGCAGCAGGAGGCCCATAGGAATGAAGGTGCAATTTGCGATTAGCAATTACCTCATCGCAAATTACGAATTTTTCCGACGGTGCAGGGGTGTCTCAAGAACACCCTGCTGCACCCCTGAAAAAGAAATTTGGGGTCATATGGCGCACATAAATTTTGAAAACATTCCTTTACCTCAAAAACGATTTTCAACTCATAATTTGAAAACACTGCACATGGGGAAATGACTTAAAATGTCCTTAAGACACATAAAAGCATTTTTTGATTGCCTTTGCAGCATGTTTCAGTCACCTTTAACATGCCTATGTAACGGAAACATTCAAAATCTAAATTTGCCATGCACAGGTGAGAGCATATTTACAAGCAATTTGCTCCACAGACAAACTTCTTACATTGAAATGGGAAAAATAACATCAGAGACTCTCAATTACCTTATAAAGAAGCAGACACCATTATGTCCTTCTCATCAATATTAAAACCATTGCTTTTTCTCAAAAACGATTTACAAGTCATAATTTGAAAACACTCCACAGCTCCTATGCACATAAAAGCCCTGTCAGTACTAATACTTCACATTTTCTCCAATTACAATTTCTCAAAGAAACAAAATCTATTTGTGAAACACTTGAGACAAAGCAACATTTGAAAAACACAACTTTCTTCATAATTTTCTCCTTAAAGCACACTATTTTCTATCTAAATTAAAGAAATCTTTTCTCACCTTAGCAAATACTTTGAGTTTCAAAACAGTCTCAGAAACACACCAATTTGTCTTCAGCAGAGCAAAAGGTATGCACTCCAGAGTCTGCAGCTATCAAAAGCACAGAAATGCTGTAATTCCTCACACATATCTCTCATGTCACCCAATCAAAACTCTTCCCTCACTTTTTTTCAAAGCAAAACCCTTCCCCCATCTGCCCCCTCTCTGCTTTTTCTGCATAGCAACCACCTCTTGCAAGACCTCTCACACAACAATGTTGCAATTGAACTCTGAACTCTCAGTGCACCTGCATATCCAGAGCATTCTTTCATTTAATGATTTTTTCTTCGCCACTCAAAATACATCTTTCAACGAACTCATCCATGCACACTAACTTTCTGTTTTCAGCAATCAAAATCCACCAATCACTCTTACTGCTTCATTAACACAGAAACTCCTCAGTTTTTTTCATTTTACACTCTCATTTTTTCAACTGCCATTTCATTGCCACACTTCATCTGACTGCAGCAGAACCTTCTCTCACCATGTTTTCTGTCTGGATTGTTGGACATAGTTACATCTATTGGGCTCAAAGGTACGCTGAAAACAGGAATTTACCTAACCTCAATTTACAAGATGTGGAAATTAAGTGGTTTGGCCACAGAGGATTAAAATGTCACCAATTGATACCATTGGTGAAAACCTTTATGCATTTGCCAAAACCTGACCTGTTAATTGTGCACTGTGGAGGTAATGATTTGGGCACTTTGACTGGGGTAGGTCTGGAAATGCTTTTAAAGGACACCTTTGAGCAATTGATGGCACTTTTTCCTCAGACTGCCTTGGTATATTCAAATATATGCCAAAGACAGAAATGGAGGTGGTCGAACCAATTTTGTCCACAAATTGAGAAATCGAGGAAGCATGTAAACAAATCTGTTTCAGCTTACATGAGAGACCATGGAATGGGCTCCCTGTACAACAATAACTTGCGTTACTACATGCAAGATATCTACAGAGGAGATGGAGTTCACTTCTCAGATGAGGGCAACAGAGTTTTCACTCTGAATTTAAGACTGTGCATTGGTACCTACTTATAAGTACCTAAATGTACCATAAACCCAAAAGCTCTTCTCAGAGCTACCCTACATCTGATCACTCACAATTATTATTTTACTCTAACTTTTTTCACTAATTTTCAAGAAAGTACGCTCCCCAGAACGCTTCCCGGTTCGCGAACCGGGCGCACTCCACGCAAAAAAACTAAAAAAACTGTATATTTTTTTTTTGCCCTGCGAGACCCTTTCAAAGCCTCCACATCAAACCTAGGGGGTCAGGGACGATCTACTATGCCCCCTTATGGTCATTTGCCCCTTCGCTTTGGCCTCCTCTTGTCTCTCGATCCTACCGAGAGACAAGATGGCGGCCGCTACGGACTGTTTGGAATGTTTACAGACGCCGAAAAACCAATCAGCTTCGCAAACCTCCGTAACGCGAAAAGTACGCGAAGCGGAGCGCTGTTACAGATATATATCTTTTTTTGAACGTTAATTTCTCAAAATCCACTGGAGCACATATATTGAGACCTAGCAAAGGCACATCGGGCTACCAGTCCCTACAATTTTGCCAAGTTTCGTGCAAATCCATTCAGCCGTTCGATTATTATTATTTTTTTTTTTTTGCCCCGCGGGGCCCTTTTAAAACCTCCACATCAAACCTAGGGGGGTCAGCGACAATCTACTATGCCCCCTTATGGTCATTTGCCCCTTCGCTTTGGCCTCCTCTTGTCTCTCGATCCTACCGAGAGACAAGATGGCGGCCGCTACGGACTGTTTGGAATGTTGACAGACGCCGGAGAACCAATCAGCTTCGCTTCACAAAGCTCCGTTGCGCGAAAAGTACGCGTCCTGGAGCGCTGCCCGGTCCGCTGTTACAGATATATATCTTTTTTTAAACGTTAATTTCTCAAAATCCACTGGAGCACATATATTGAGACCTACAAAAGGCACATCGGGCTACCAGTCCCTACAATTTTGCCAAGTTTCGTGCAAATCCATTCAGCCGTTCGGGCTAAAAGTGAGGCCAACCGCCCTATGGAAATTAACATGGGAAAAACGCGTTTTGGGACCCCCCTTTTTTCTCGGCCCCCCCTTGTCGAACCCCCCCAAAATTTTCAGGGGCTGCTCAGACACAAAATGTGAGTGATCAATGGATATTGAAGCACTCAGTGTTTGTGAAAATACCCCTCACACACCAGAAGGCCCCTTGGTGTCATGCTTCATCATCGGGGTCTTCGCACCCCTCTATCGGGATGCGGCGTGCTGCGACCGACGACTACGAGGGAGCACTTACAAAGTTGGCTATGTGTGGTGTACAGTGTGTGGGTTGTGTTTACAAGTGAGTAGGGAGTGTTGTGAAAAGTTTTAAAAAGTACCTGGCACTAGAGCGGAAAAGAAAAAAGTTTTATTCTGTGCTCTGGCTGGTACCGTTAAAAAGAAAGTGCAGGGCGAGGTCAATCTGTTGTATTAATGAACAGGACCTCTGATGTGCTTATGTGTCGACATGTTTCGGAGACAAGCTCCTTCTTCAGGACAGGGGCACAAACTCCCTTCCCTACTCACGTCTTTTGCTACGTAAAACTGTGTATTTACAGAAAAGTGAATTTTACTTTGAATAGGCTAAGTGTGCCTACAGCGGTCTGCTACAAGCACAATGACTTGTGAAGCTTGGTTGTGGGCTTCATGAGCAAATTAGGAACGTCGGGGTGTTGCTCCAATGGCAATATAGTAAGGACGCTCTGATCGCCGCCTTACCCCGTCCGCTGCTCCGCTGGTTGCAGCGGACGGGGTAAGGCGGCGATCAGAGCGTCCTTACTATATTGCCATTGGAGCAACACCCCGACGTTCCTAATTTGCTCATGAAGCCCACAACCAAGCTTCACAAGTCATTGTGCTTGTAGCAGACCGCTGTAGGCACACTTAGCCTATTCAAAGTAAAATTCACTTTTCTGTAAATACACAGTTTTACGTAGCAAAAGACGTGAGTAGGGAAGGGAGTTTGTGCCCCTGTCCTGAAGAAGGAGCTTGTCTCCGAAACATGTCGACACATAAGCACATCAGAGGTCCTGTTCATTAATACAACAGATTGACCTCGCCCTGCACTTTCTTTTTAACGGTACCAGCCAGAGCACAGAATAAAACTTTTTTCTTTTCCGCTCTAGTGCCAGGTACTTTTTAAAACTTTTCACAACACTCCCTACTCACTTGTAAACACAACCCACACACTGTACACCACACATAGCCAACTTTGTAAGTGCTCCCTCGTAGTCGTCGGTCGCAGCACGCCGCATCCCGATAGAGGGGTGCGAAGACCCCGATGATGAAGCATGACACCAAGGGGCCTTCTGGTGTGTGAGGGGTATTTTCACAAACACTGAGTGCTTCAATATCCATTGATCACTCTCCTTTTCCCACTAAATGTTGGATTTCTCTTGTTTATTTGAATACCCAGTGGAGCATAAATCCAACGATTAGCTCTACCTCCCCCTCTTGTTTTTGATACAGACACAAAATGTGCCATTTTCCTGAAAATTTCAGCCAATTCCGTCCACAAACGTCAAAGTTATTAGACATAGAATTTTCAAAAATCCCATAGAGAAAAAATCCTAACTATATATACCTACTGGCGACCGCCAGTAGGTAATATATATATATATATATATATATATATATATATATATATATATATATATATATATATATATATATATATATTCTTCGAACAAACTCCAGTACTTGAGAAATAAAACTCACTGGTGCCGTGGCCTCGATATAAGCGGTGTTTATTTACGGCAACGGGTGCCCAACGCGTTTCGCAGTTAACCTCACTGCTTGATCACGGGTAAGTTGTACAAGTGAACTACAATTATTTAAAGGTGCAGGGTTCATTTACGTTTGTTACAATAGATATAGTAAACATACTATTCAACAGGATTTTAAAGCATTTGCAAATAGTTCAAGGTCATTTTTGAATTCCAATAGAACTTACATTTCTCGATAATTTTAAACTAAACTAATTCGTAAATCAATAATCTCAGCAATCCACATTTTACCCAAGTGGGTCTTATAAAACGGGCAATTCGGCTGTATTTTCAAATAAAGACAACACGCAATTGGGCAAAGGCGGGTGCATGTCCCGCCTTTGCTCCGCCCACGACCTTTTGGTGTTGGTTACCCGCACAGGCCACATATGTTTTCAATTATCGTGCCCAGACACGGGCGCAATAATTGAAAGCAGATTGTTCGCTGTAGCGTGCGCGCACAACACGCGGACTTGTTTTTACCCCTGCATAGTGCCCCTTCACTTTACATTGGCCAACCTCCGCCACCTAATTTAGAACAGCTGAAAAGGCGTTTACATTATGTGCCACTAAAATTAGAACATTTAATATTGTGCAACTAAAACTGAGAAAAGCCCAGACATAAATACACAAAATAACTAAATCAGGCGAGTGCAGGTTACCGGGTGGTGCGTCGTAGTGCCTAGAAGACACATATGGAATTTAGATTCTTTTTAATCATTGTGACATGTTGCTGTACTTGCAGAAACTGGCGCTTCTGATAACATACGTTGTAACCCTAATGAACAAGTTACTTACCTTCGGTAACGCTTTTTCTGGTAGATACAATATCTGCCTGTGGATTCCTCACCTTGTGAATATCCCCCTGCGTCAGCAACATTCGGAAATTCTTTTTGTAGCTGCGCGCCGACGTGGACCCGGACGTCATAGAGGCACGGCATCGCTCGCGACTCCGCTGACGTCACCGACGCCTATAATAGGCCCACGCCGGCATGATGACATCAGTTCCGCCCTTTTTTCCGTGCCTTCGAGGCACACGGACGGACCAATGACAGTAGACATATACACAGTATACGCAGTACAAATATCAAGGTAACACACACAGTGTGAAGCAAATGCGATAAAACATTTGACAATAAAATAAAAACATAATAGAAACACTGACATAGAAGAGTGGACAACGGGGAGGCGGGTGGGTCAGTGAGGAATCCACAGGCAGATATTGTATCTACCAGAAAAAGCGTTACCGAAGATAAGTAACTTGTTCTTCTGATAGATACATCTGCCGTGTGGATTCCTCACTTTGTGAATAGAGTCCCACAGCAGTCCCCACTCCCGGAGGAGGGAGTCCACTCCTCTAAAACAGGAAATCCTGTAGGACAGAGCGTGCAAAGTGACCGTCCCTCCTCACCTCGGAATCCAAGCAGTAATGCTTCGCGAAAGTGTGGAGGGAATACCAAGTTGCCGCCCTACAAATATCCTCTACAGGAACACCTCTAGCCAATGCAGAGGTTGACGACTTAGCTCTTGTAGAATGAGCCCTTATACCCTCTGGTGGTTCCTTACCGGCCAAAGAGTAGCAGATCTTTATACAGAGGACGATCCATCTCGATAAAGTTCTCTTATGGACCGCTCTTCCTCTCTTGCAGCCAGCAAAGCCGACAGTCTTTAGATCTGTCCAGATAAAAAGACACCGCCCTCTTGGGGTCCAGACGGTGTAATCTCTCCTCCTCATTGGAAGGGTGTGGGGGAGGATAAAAGGTAGGGAGGGTAACAGATTGACCAAGGTGGAAAGGAGTCACCACCTTAGGCAGAAAAGCAACCCTGGTCCTAAGAACCATTCGATCAGCATGAATGGACAAGAAAGGGGGCTTGGAACTAAGAGCTTGAAGCTCACTTACCCTCCTTGCCGAGGTTATTGCAACGAGGAAAACTGTCTTAAGAGTCAAAAGCCTCATAGGACATTTGTGAAGAGGCTCAAAAGGAGCACCCATCAGAAAGGTCAAAACAAGATTTAAGTCCCACTGAGGCACAATAAAAGGAGTGGGAGGGAACTTATTCGTGAGGCCCTTCAAAAACCTTAAAACCACAGGAGATATAAAAAGAGATGGCTGGTCAGGCAAACAGAGAAATTACGACAGCGCTGAAAGATAGCCCTTCACTGTGGCAACAGCAAGCCCCTGTTGCGCCAGAGAAAGGGCAAACTGGAGAACATCAGACAAATGGGCTCTCAAAGGGTCTATAGATTTCTCCCCACACCAAGCGACAAATTTTGACCACCTATAAGAATAGATGGACTTAGTGGAGTCACGCCTGGCTGACAAGATGACATCCACCACGTCAGGCGGGAGAGAAAAAGAACTCAGGTTGCCCCGTTCAATCTCCAGGCATGAAGGTGTAAGGTCTGGAGGTGGGGGTGTAGAACCTGCCCCTCCATCTGGGAGAGGAGATCTGTCCTGTGAGGGAGACGGAGCGGCGGGTGAGAGGAGAGGTGGAGAAGGTCTGAGTACCACACCCTTCTTGGCCAATCTGGGGCGACCAATATGACTTGGGCCCAGTCTTGGCGAATTTTCCTCAGAACCCGAGGAATCAAAGGTATGGGAGGAAACGCGTATAGGAGTTGCGAGCTCCAACTCAACTGAAAAGCGTCCCCCAAGGCTCTTTGCATCGGATGCTGGAGACTGCATAATAACGGGCAGTGAGCATTCTCTTGAGTGGCAAAAAGGTCCACCTGAGGAGTCCCCCACGTCCGAAAGACGTGACGAACTACCTCCGGATGAAGCCTCCACTCGTGGTCGGCAGAGAACTGCCGACTGAGACTGTCTGCACGAACGTTCTGAACTCCGGCCAGATGATTTGCCATCAGAAAAATCTGATGGTCCTGAACCCAGGACCAGAGACGCAGAGCCTCTCTGCAGAGACACTGCGACCCCACTCCTCACTGCTTGTTGATGTACCACATCGCGGTCGTGTTGTCCGTCAGGACTTGCACTGACACACCGCGAAGGGAAGGGAGGAAGGGGGGGTGGAGCTTGCCAGCGTCGATGGTGGACGCATAAGCGCGAGGCTCCTCACCATCACCGGAGAATATCCTGTAAAATATCCTACTTCTAACGTGGCCGAGCAGTGAAAGTGTCGGGAGTCGCCTCTGGAAGCCCTGCTGCTGCATCGGTGGAGACCGCGGGTTGCGGTGCCACCCAAAACCGACGGAAAAAGGTGATCCCATCTAACGGCGGACCAGGCCGCAGTCCCCAGCCTTTCCTGTGAAGAGATCCGACGTGCGTCAGTCTGCGTGCGGGCCGGGATTGGGCCTGCGCCCGGGACACCTCGGAGGCCTGACAGAGTGGCGCTGGAACTGCACAATTTTGCTGATAACAGACCCGGCTGAGGGGCGAGGACACTTGCTGCTGACAGCGGGACCGACGCACCCCGAAATCAGCACGAGACGCCCGGCAGCGGAGACGCGGACTCAGTGACCGGAGGTAAACCCGAGAGCCGGTGCGGTGCCAGAGATCCCCCGCTGTCCCCCGCTGTCTCCCATGAACTGTGTGAAAAGCGGTGAGCGGGCTGGAGAGTCCCTGCGGGGTGCGACTCGGGGGCAGACCCTCGGTGCGGGACAATTGCTCGAGTCTGGACTGTGTGCACGCTGCTGCGGTGGGGGGGGCAGGCTCCTTGGAGAACGGGCTGTTGTGTGATGGGCCCTGTGTAGTTTGACCGGACACATAACACGTGGTGCACAGAGCCGGCGAGGCAGAGAGAAACTGAAGACATCCGCAGATGGGTGGCTGTGTGGAGAGACGTGCACCCTGGGAAAGAGTGGCAGCGGCACCTGCGGCCCCCCCCCTTCCTCTCTCGAATCTGGAGTTGTGGCCCGGACTCGCGGCCCAGCGGGACGAAGCCCGCCAGAACAGCGAGCCAGAAGCCACTGTTGGCGAGGGTGTCTGCTCCTTGCCGGAAGCCCTCGGGTGAATCCTAGGCACAACGTAGCCCTGTCTTGGAAGTGAGGGGGGATCAAGAAGCACGAGGGTACCGCATCTGGACCACCTGATCCTTCGGGCCTGGCCCTTTGTTGCGGCTGCACACTATCAAGGCCTGCTCAAGCCTGGGGCACATCTGCTGAGGCGGCCCGCATTCGGGGACACTGGCCAGAAGTGTAACACACGGGCTAACGGCAGGATTGGGTGAGCCCCAACCTACACTCGGTATTGACACTCTTGCGACTGTTGTAAGCACTGACAGAGGGAGCGGCACGTGCAGACAGTTCCTGGAGCGCGGGGGGATAGCAAGGTGGCGCACAGCACTCCCTGAAGTAGGCGCTGGGTAGAGGATTGTAGTTTGCCCTCGGAGCGCGGTGGAGGTTCCGAGTGTGAGGGGGTGCACTGCCTCGAGCGCGTGCTTCTACAATACCGAACGCAAGGCAGCCAGCGGTACCACTAGGTTGGAACCTCCCGTGGAGATACCGAGAGGCAGGACACCTCTACTCATACTGCGCAATCATGGGCAAGGGGGACAGAACCCAGACTAAGTTAATGTTTGACCAACGCCGGCAGAAGGTGCCAGAGACACAAGCAGAGGCTGCATCGCCGCGAGGCGGAGGACCGGAGGGCTCACTGTGCTCGGAGATTAAAGACATGCTGACGACAATGGAGAAAGGGTTACAGGAAAGCATGACAGCGATTGGTTCCAAAATAGATGCGCTTACATATCGCATGGACCGCATGTCTGAAAGAGTGGACAAGCAGGCCAAAAGGTTGGACATGTCAGAGAGGCGATTGACTGAAGTAGAGGAGGCTCAAACAGAATGGGATAAAGACCGCAAACAATTCAGCAGGCTGCTCCAGGTTATCCAGGACAAGTCTGAGGACTTGGAAGCGCGCTCGAACATTCGAATTACGGGGGTGGCAGAAATGACTCAAACTGGAAAAATGGAGCTGTTTGTCGAGAAACTGCTAGTTGCCCTCCTGGGGGAAGGTGTCTTTTCACCGATGTTCATTGTGGAACGCGCACACCGCACGCTGGGCCCGCGCCCGCGCACGG
The DNA here is from genome assembly GCF_964261635.1 of Lissotriton helveticus. NCBI lineage: Eukaryota > Metazoa > Chordata > Amphibia > Caudata > Salamandridae > Lissotriton > Lissotriton helveticus. The sequence continues at coordinate 1,488,155,768 of NC_136061.1, read as the reverse complement.
GGGCACCCCCAAGACCGATAATAGCGAAATTGTTAAACTACAGGGACAGGGATGCGGCACGGAGAACGGCTCGGGAGAAGGGGAGGCTGCAGTTCGAGGGCATGGACATCTCGCTGTACCCAGACTTCACGGCGAAAGTGCAAGAGGAGAGAAGGCACTTCGCCCCGTACAAACAACAGCTCTGGGATCTTGGCCTGGACTACGCAATGATGTACCCGGCGAGGCTGCATATAAACAGGCAAGGGCACTCGCATTTCTTCACGGACCTCAAAGAACTTCAGAAATCGCTGAAGGTGTGGGCCAAGGAGTAAAGGAACAACCCGAGGAGTCAAGCCGAGGAGCCAGAGAACAACAACGACCTCGACGAGCAAGACTAAGAGGGAGGTTCGGATCCGCATGGTACAGATGTGGGGGTCATCTCGAATGACCTATTGTTGGCGACTAACTGAAAGATGGACTACGTCGCACCGCGCACAAGCAGCGAATCGAGGGGCAAGCAACATGTGCTGGGTGAGACCTTTCCGTGATGTTTCAGCACTATTGATGGGGCGTAACATTAGGCGATTGGAGGCTACGAGGCCCTCGTAATATACTGTGTCTCTTACACTGGAATGGAACAGTTATATGTCTGTGTGCAGGGGTGGGGAAAGAGAGGAATCCACTTTTCAAGTTACTATGAAACGCACATGGCCTACGTTAGCACGCATGGGAAGGGTGATGGTGCAGGGGTAGATTTATAAGTTTCCTTGGGAGGGCCACACTGAAGGAGCACGACTTAAGGACATGTTTGGCGACCTCTGCCCTAGCGCTATTAGCACTTTTGGTCCATAATTGGCCCTTTTCGGGGATTGGTTATGGGTGCTTCAAGGGAAGGGGGGGGGAGGCAGGGGTTTTGGTCTGACCAGTTTGGGGGAATGGGAGTTCTGTTTCTGTTTGCTCTTGGGGGGGGCAGTTAGTGGGAGGGAGGGAGACTCAGGAACTGTTGGCTGTTTTTCTCATGTTGGGGGCTCTGAGACGATTGACTACTGGAGTGCAAGTACCTGCTAATCGAAAGGGACTTTACACGAATGCGGGCCCGTATAGAGCTGCCCTGTTTGTAACTTTACCTATTGTGGAAATAGTCTTGCCTAACATGTATACACGATTGCGACCTTGGATATGTCTAGTTATTGTAGTGGAGTCTGAGACTGATCGGGTCCGCACTGTAACAATGCTGAGCGATGGGGATTCTAAGGGGTTAGTGATGAACGGCTTGTTGGTGCCTATACCTGTGGATGTGCTCCCCAACTCTATGGTTCTGGGCCCTTTTGAATTGAGCGAAATCCTGACCACACCGCTAACAACAGCACCTACTAGCAGTGTTTCTGGGGGAACTGTACATATTGAGATGTCACGGTTGCACATTCTAACGATGGCAGATGCTCCATCGCTTCCCATAATAGAGTACCACGGTGAATATGGCTGAAGAGCACCACGGGGGCACGGTAGATGCAGCCGAGTCCTTCAGAGCCATGACATGGAATGTTAGGGGGCTCAATGATTACCGCAAGCTCCGCAAAGTGTTACACTACTTACAGAGACACCACGTAGACTTGGCACTTCTTCAAGAAACGCATCTGCCCCCTACGAGCAAGATGCTTTCTGCCAGGGGATTGATGGGTAACATCACACAGGCGGGCTTCACGACACACTCTAGGGGCGTCCTTACGTGGGTGAACCCTAGGTCCAAATTGCAACTCTCGCTACTGAGCGCTGACCCAGAGGGGCGGTATGTGCTCTCCAGGTGTGTGGGTAAAGGACATGACTTCATAGTGATGAATGTGTATGGCCCCAATTATGATTCCCCTGGTTTTTACGCGGCTGTGGCCAGGCACTGTGTCGCGATAAACGCCTCTATGTTGCTATGGGGGGGGGATTTTAACCTGGTCTTCAACCCAGAACTGGACAGATCAGCGGGGCCTCCCCGACGACCGGCAGCTGCTGCCTTACAAATGCAGGCAGAAATGGTAACGCTGGATCTGGTGGACGTCTGGAGGGATAAACACCAGGGCAGAGGGGGATACACTCACTACTCAGCTTACCACAATATACACACGAGAATAGATTACTGGCTGGCTACACGCTCTCTCCTGAGGCACGTGCAGACCTGCAAGATATTACCACGCACCCTATCGGACCACTCCCCGATATTACTGATACTTGACTCCCCGAAGAGGAGAATTCCGCCATTCACATGGCGCTTCTCCCCTTACTCGCTGCTGGATGAGGTGTTTAGAGGGGAACTGGGAGAGGAGATAGATACGTTTTTTTAAACTAATGTAGGCACGGTGGACAGTTTCCAAACTGTATGGGAAGCATTTAAGGTTTGCATTAGGGGAGTGGCAATGGCAAAACACTCCAGTGTTCTGAAATCTATACGACAGATACTGACACACTTGGAACGACAGATAGCTGACCTGGAGAGACAACACCTAGAGAGCATAGTCGCAGTTAACACTAGGGAACTCCAAGAGCTGCTCAAAGAATTTAATGAAGAGGCAGACAGAGAAGTATGCCACATGGGCAAGTACGCCACCGCACGCACATATGGGGAGGGGGAGCGCCCAGGCTCCCTTTTGGCCAAGATAGTAAAAGGCAGCAGGCGACCGCAAACGTTCACCGAATTAGAGTCGGAAGCAGGTGTGCGACTTACAGAGGAAGAAGAGATTCTAGCAGAGTTCAAAAACCTTTACTCCGGTCTATACACCACTAAGCTATCAAGGGTGGAGGAGCAGATAGATGACTACTTAAGTTATATAAAGATGCCGTTTCTATCGAATTAACAGAGGGAAATCATGATGTCCCCCATACAGAAGGAGGAGATATCAGACGCACTGGAAATTATGAGACCCGAAAGTGCGCATGGGGCGGATGGCCTGACAGTAAGCTTTTATAAAGCATTCAAAGACAAGCTTCTCCCGCACCTATCCACTCTATTTGATGACGTATATGAGGTGGGATCCATGCCGCCATCCATGCGGGAGGCATTACTGGTTACCATACTTAAACCGGGAAAACCCCCCACCCTCTGTGGTTCATACAGGCCACTGTCACTGTTGAACGTGGATGCCAAAATATACGCTAAGGTACTGGCCGCACGGTTAGCGTTGGTTGCCCCCGAACTGGTAGCCCCAGAACAAGCGGGGTTTATCCCTGCGCGCAACCTTACTTATAATATCCGCACGGTAATGGGGACTATACAACATACGCGCCAGGACACCAAGGCAATAGCGGTTTTCCTAGACATGGAGAAAGCTTTTGATTCCGTAGAGTGGCCATTTATGCTGAGAGTCCTCAGGAAATTGGGTCTGGGAGAACCATATCTACAAATGCTCTGAGCACTATACCACAGACCCACGGCACGGTTTCGTCTGGGAGATAGGGTCTCGGAACCGTTCGACATTAGTAGAGGCACTAGACAGGGATGCCCACTCTCGCCCCTACTATACGCACTGATAGCGGAACCTTTGGCCTGTGCGTTCAGAGAATACCACAGATACGAAGCCATTAGCTACCCAACGTATAAGATTGGAATATCCACCTATGCCGATGACACGCTGCTTTATGTCAGGGATCCGGTTAACAACTTATCTTCGGTACTGAGGGAAGTGGTGCACTTTGGTGCGCTATCAGGACTTAAGGTGAACTGGTCGAAATCGGTGGCGTTCCCACTGACCCCTGTCACCGAGCGTTTTGAAATGCGAGTATCCTCTGCAGTGGTCTAATGAGCCGGTGCGCTACCTAGGCATCATGCTGCACACTGACCCAGAAATTATGGTCAGAGAGAACTATGGGGTGGCTTACAGCAAACTAGCTGACGACGTGGAGACCTGGTGCAAACTACCATTGTCCCTAATGGGACGAATTGCCATAATGAAAATGGTAGTGCTTCCCCGCTTTCTATTTCTCTTCAATAACATCCCGATAGTGTTATCTAAAGCCTTTTTCAATACATTGACCAAATTTCTCATTCGCTTGGCCTGGGGCGGCAAACAACCCAGAGTGAAGTGGGAGGTCCTAAAGCTACCGTATGAGCAGGGGGGACTGGGAGCCCCAGACATGGAGAGGTATTACAGAATTGCGCAGGCTACTCACCTACACACCTGGATACACGGGAGCCCAGATATCCCGCATGTGATTATGGAGCGGTTGTTTGCAGACCCCACTCCTCTCCCAGCCATGATATGTGGCCCTATGGATCGCAGAGTAGGGACACTCGACTCTATAATGACCATAGACGATAGCATGTGGGCATACTGCTGTGCTAACTCTAGAAGAATATCGCTGAACGTGAGGCATCGTCTGGTACACTTTAAATATCTACAGCGTGTATACTACACGCCGGAGAGGCTGCACAGATATGGCCTACGGGAAAGCCCGGACTGTGAGAGATGTCATGCCCCAGTAGCAGACTTTATGCATATGGCCTGGGATTGCCCAGGCATACAGAAATTCTGGCACTTGGTATTCACGGAACTGAGTACTATAGTAGACTCTGAGCTGACCGCAGACCCGGCGCTGGCCTTACTGGGATACTCGAAAAGGGTGCCAGTAGCATTGCGCAAGCTGGTGGACATGGGTCTGCTTATAGCAAAGAGAGTGGTTGCGATGTGCTGGATGAGGGGCCCCTTGCCAACTCTGAAAAGATGGTCCAGTGATATGTTATTTTGCAACACGCAATCAGAAGCCTATGGGGAGCTGCTTCCACCCAGGAGCCGGCCTAAGAACTTCTGGGGTCTGTATCAAACCTACATATATACAAAAGATTCGGGGGAGGAGGCCCCGGAGCAGGTACGGGAAGAGCAGTCAGACCAGGAAGATATCGATCAACAGGCAGTGCAGGAGTAGAGAGGTAGGGCTGAAGAGTCTACTCGGGTGTGGGACACGGTGGGTGGCCACGAGGGTTGCTCTACACATACAGAGGAGCAGGATAGGAGCAGCTCCTGGGGAGGAAGCGACAGGGGGTAGGATGGGGCTGGGTCAACACACAATTAGACATCTGGAGCGCACTTTCAAGGGTTAGGTACACCACGTAGCTTTGAAAGACAGCCACACTGAATGAACCCCAGTAGGGACATTAGGGTGTTGGGGAAGGGAGTTATGGGGGGGAGGGGGGCGAAAAAGTTAAAATAAAATGATGTATGTTTTCAAATATATGATAGTGCTGTGGCTGCCGTCGGCAGAGTCATATTGAGTATGTACCAAGGATGCATTTTGCCTTTTCGTTGTGTACTTTACAGACCAGTTTTAATGTAATGCCGGCCTGAGAAGGGTTGTAGGCGTGCGGCTATGTACACATTGTATCCTGTGAATAAAATAAAATAAAAAAATAAAAAATAAATATAAAGAACAGACTCGTAGTTTACATCAACATTTCGGAAGTTAACATTACAATTTCATACTTAATAAATAATATTCAAAGTATCGTTGTGCTAATATAATCTAAATAAACACTTTGTTTAAATTTTAAAACAATGTGTACTTAGTAATGGTCGCCCGCGTAGCATTTCATTAAAGCTATTAGGTCCGTTAATTAATACGGCGCTAGTTTCACATATTAAATACAGCTCAAGTGAGCACAATCCCAATGAAACTTTATTGACAATTTCTTATGCGTTTGTTCTTGCATCTTAAATATAGCTCATGTGAGCAAGCTCAACCCAAATCTCCAATATTCTTGTGGGCCTTCTATCACTCATTAAATAAAATGAGAAACAGTGCTTATACTAACTTATAATTTAATAAACAAGACAATGCTTACGACCACAAAAAAACAAAAAACAAAAAAAAAGGGAAGGGAGGAAGGCCTTGAGTGCCAAACGTATCGCCCGCAATTCCAGAAGGTTGATGTGAACCAACCTTTCCTCTGGAGACCAAAGACCCTTGACCTCCAGGTCCCCCAGATGAGCACCCCACCCTAGAGTGGATGCATCCGTTATTACCGTGGCCACCGATGGAGGAAGTTGAAAAGGGTTTCCTTGCGACAGATTGCCTTCCACGCTCCACCAAGACAGATCCGCTGCAGTTTCTCTGGAGATCCTCACTGACTCCCTGAGATCTCCGTTGTGCTGATACCACTGCCTGCGGAGGCACCACTGGAGTGCCCTCATGTGCCAGCGTGCATGGTTGACCAACAAAATGCAAGAAGCCATCAGACCGAGCAGGCAAAGAACCTTCAGGACTGGAACGACCGCTCCATTGTAGAACAAAGGAATCATTTCCTGAATGTCGCGAATCCTTTGAGGTTGAGGGAATGCACGACAAACAGTAGTGTCCAGCACTGCACCTATGAATAGGTTGCGCTGGGAGGGCACCAGGTGAGACTTGGGTACATTTATCGAAAAACTCAACTTGTGCAACAACTGAGTTGTCTCTTGCAGATGATAGAGCACCTTCTCCGGCGACTCCGCTTTGATCAGCCAGTCGTCCAGATACGGGAATACAGGTATCCCCGACCTCCTGAGATGTGCTGCCACCACGGCCATCACCTTGGTGAAGACTCGAGGCGCAGTAGTAAGACCAAACGGAAGGACCGCAAACTGGTAGTGTTGCGACCCAACCGTAAAACTGAGATACTTTCTGTGCGACTTCAGGATTGGGATGTGAAAATACGCATCCTGCAAGTGGATCGACACCATCCAGCCTTCTTCTAGCAGCGCTTGAAGAACCTGTGCAAGAGTGAGCATCTTGAACTTTTCCTGTTTCAGGTAAAGGTTCAAGATCCTGAGATCCAGAATTGGCCGAAGCCTGCCATCCTTTTTGGGGATCAGGAAATACTGGGAGTAGCATCCCTGACCCCTCTCCTGCTCTGGAACCACCTCTATCGCACCTTTTCGAAACAGTGCCAGGACTTCTTCCTGGAGGAGAAGCAGGTGGTCCTCCAAACAATAACCCTGGCAAGGAGGATAATTTGGGGGAAACACCCAAAAGGGAAGAGCATACCCATTCTCTACAAGATTGAGAACCCAAAGATCCAATGTTATCAATTCCCAATCTTGTAGAAAATGGGTAAGCCGACCCCCCACTGGGCCCACATGATCCGGAATGGCGGATCTAGGGCTGCTTTGCTGCGGTGGCTGGGGGCTGGGATGGGGAAGAGGAGGAAGAGGAAGAAGCGTTACGGCCCGAGCTCGGGCCCTTTGCCTGCCTTATAAGATCTATATAATGTGTTTTGCTGCTGCTGTGGCTGCTGCTGGGTTGACTTATAGGTTCGAAAAGAAGGTCTGCTAAATCCTCTTGAACGTCTTCCAAAAGTGCCCCTGGTCTGAAGGCCCAACGACTTTGCTGTCGCCCTGCTGTCTTTAAAGCGTTCCAAAGCAGTGTCTGCTTTTTTTCCAAACAATCCAGACCCGTCAAATGGAAGATCCAATAATGCCGCCTGGACATCTGTGGAAAACTCACTAGACTTCAGCCACGCAGCTCTTCTTGTCGAAACGGAAGAACCCATGACCCTCGCCACAGAGTCCACCGTGTCCAATCCACTTTGAATAACCTGCCTTGCTGCAGCTTGAGTATCAGAGATTACCTCTTGGAAGTCTTTTCTATCCTCCTCAGGTATCTTGGGCACCAACTGTTTCACAGTGTCCATAAGAGCGTGGATATAACGCCCCATCAAGCAGGTTGCGTTTGTGGACTTCAAAGCCATACTGGCAGAGGAGAAAACCTTTTTAGCAGCCTGATCCTGCTTTCTCGACTCCTTTTCTGCTGGGACACCTGCGGAAATGCACCTCTAGATCTTTTGGAACAGGCAGCCTGCACCACCAAACTCTCCGGCAGAGGATGAGAGGTTAAAAATTCCAGGTCTTCAGGAGCTGCCCTATACTTCCTAGCTCCAGCCCTAGATACAGCAGGAGCTGATACAGGATTCTCTAAAATCTCTAAAATTGGATCCTTTAAGGCATCATTAAAAGGTAGCAACGGTTCAGTTACTGATGAAGGAGAGTGAAGGACCTCTGTGAGCAGATTAGATTTAAATTCTGCAGTTGGTAGAGCAATGTTTAACAAATTTGCAGCCTCACTACATGATAAGGCGTCACATCCCTTGAGGGCTCATCAGAAACCGAAACAAGGTCCCATTCAGGTGACAGTTCTAGGCCACTAGCTACACTCAGGTCCTCAAAAGGGTCCACAGACTCCTGTAGTTCGCCTTCCTCCAGATTCTCCTCTCGATATCTTTCTTCCTCCATCAACCTCTGGGCTTCACGCCTTGATCTTTGCTTCACATTCCAAGCCGTCGGATCCGCAATAGACTCCGACGGAGCGGGAGCCGGCGTCGAACCCGACGTTGGACGAGGAAGAGATTCACGACGTCGCTCAGGGTTCGGCATCAAAGTTGATGGAATCGGCGTCGAAGGAATCGGAGTCATCGATCTCGGCGTCGATGGCTTCGGAGTCGAAGGCCTCGCCGGAGTCAGATAATGCCAATGCGGCGTTGGAGCCAGTATAAAGGGCATAAAGGGCGCAGGTGCATAGGATTGAGGAACACCCAGACCATATGCCATCAGACCAGCAGGAGCCCCAGAGGGATACATAGCCCTTGAAAAAATTCCGAACATCGCATTCAGGAAATGCGTAGGATCCTGACCTGGAGCCGGGAAGGCTGGGTAGGAACCCCCAGGCTGCTCTTGAGGGCGTGGAGTCGATACGACGTTGACCTCCTCTTCGGGCTGGTGCCCCGGAGTCGTATGACCTTCGGGCAGCTGAGCCTCTCCCTCTCCAACCTCCTCCTCCTCACCTTCATCCTCCCGACCTGAAGGATGGGATGGGTCCGGAGATGGAACAGCTTTCTGCTTCGGCGAACTCGGCGAATTCGCATTTGACGCCTCAATTTCGGCATCCTGTTCTTCCGAAGCCGAAGATACTACCACCTTCTTGACCAGCTTCACCTGCGACTTTGGCTTGGAACCCGACTCCTTCCTCGATCGATGTCGGGATTCATGGGTTCTCTTTTTATGCTTCTTTTTTGAAGATCTTGAAGCATGGGCCGAGGACGAATCCGATCGCGACCTCGATCGAGACCATGACTTCGAGCGTCGAGCCCGCGATCTTGATTTCTTCTTCTCCTTTCCTTCTTTAAACTTGGCAACAAGAAGTTTTGCCTGTCTTTCCCGGAGGGCCTTTGGTGTCATCTTCCTGCAGGATTGGCAGTCCTCGACTTCGTGGTCGGAGCTCAGACACCACAAACAGCATTCATGTGGATCTGTGATGGACAATATCTTGTAACATTCTCCGCAGGCTTTAAACCCGGTCTTCTTCGAGGTCATGTCGAAAGAGAGAAGACAAAGAGACTAGAAAAATAGCAAGTAACAAAGTTACAGCAAAGGCTACAGACGATCCCAGAAAACCTTTAGCGTTGATGACGCGGAAAAAAGGGAACTGATGTCATCACGCTGGCGTGGGCCTATTATAGGCGTCGGTGACGTCAGCGGAGTCGTGAGCGATGCCGTGCCTCTATGACGTCCGGGTCCACGTCGGCGCGAAGCTACAAAAAGAAGTTCCGAATGTTGCTGACGCAGGGGGATATTCACAAGGTGAGGAATCCACACGGCAGATGTATCTATCAGAAACACACAGATGAACAAAACCCGCAAATTAACAGCACAATGACTTACGTAAACTCATGAACATGTTAATTATGTCACGGACTGGCATATTTTACTATTCTAACGTGGCATGCCACAAAATTCGGTAACAATATTTTCAACAGCATCTCACCGTTTTAAGACGCTTGCCAGTGTTGCCGACATTCCTCGGGATATCGGTGTCAGTAGTCATTCAAGCTGCTCTGCCATCAACAATGCGACACAAAATACCCCCTATTGGCCAATTACTGGATCCATAGCAATCCAGAGCACTGCTCCTTTAAATGAAAGACGTGAAACAAACTCCCAGTGGTAGCGAGGTTGGTGTCAAATGTCGTGTCCACTTTACCAGGTCATCTCACCCAAACAATGAAGACAATCATGGGGTCGCTGCCATCCAAGTTAGGGGGGTTGTGTTTCCCAGTGGAAGACGCGAGACCGGACAATAAGCAAAACACTTTTGGTCGCTCTAGGTATTTACGGAAAGGACACGCAGTATACAAGAACTACAATAACCAAGGTATAAATACACAGATCGTCCATAAATGCTCAGCCTTTTCTCAACTTCAAGCATGTTGCCTTTTTTTCTCCGCTTTTTCATTATAAATAATGGTGAAATATAGGTGGCAAGGTGCAAAAGCATAATAAATCAACATGATGCCACAAAGAAACACAGCCAATACGGCTAAAAATGACATTTTTAAAAAAACACACTAGGGTTATTTTGTTACAAAGAGACACGGGAGAGTTGCTGTCAAGCTGCTCCCATCTCGCTGTCAATTGATCAGTTCTATGAGCTGCTGACTGCACAGCAACGCCAAACAACCACTTAAAACACACAATAATGGTCAAATTCAAAAGGTACGGCCATTCATGCTACTATTCCCTTTCAGCCGGCACAGGATCACGCATTAAAGCCGCCGTGAGAACTGGAGTGTATTCCATTTTATTTTAAAGGCCTGGTGTTCGGTTTCTTTTTTTTCACTTTCAAAGGAATGCAAAAAAGCTTAGCTGCCAACACCAGAAGAGTTTAAATCGGGGACAGGATGGTGGGTCCGTATGAGGCAACCTGCTCCCACTCAAGCCCGCTTCTGCAGAGCTCCGAGATTCAGAAGTTTGACTAATTACAGCCATTTCCCCTTAATTTGAAAAATGTGTGTCGCTTCTTTTTAGGGCACGGGCCTACCGTCCCACTGCGTCAGCAGTGGGCGTGGCCTAAGAGTCCTTTTCTCAGGTCTTCCGAAAACGTACCTAACAACGCTTCTTTTTAGGGCTCGGGCCTACCGTCCCACTGCGTCAGCAGTGGGCGTGGCCTAGGAGTCCTTTTCTCAGGGCTTCCGAAAACGTACCTAACGAATTCCAGGCTGCTCGTGGTTTTTCGTGTTTTTTTTGTTAGCTGCATTGCTATTGGCCTTCGTGTGCGTGCTGCTGTAAAACAGAACACGCAATAGGCCATAGGCGGTCGCGTAGCTCCGTCTATGGCCTATTGGTGTCTTTTACACGCACAAGAAGGCCGTATGTTTTGAATTATCGCTGCTTGACAGCCGAGATAATTCAAAACATATGTTAGCAGTGGCGCGCGCACACCACTGCTCGTTTCAGAAGGACTGGCTCCATTAAGCCCCGAGACACGGCCTGTGAACTCTCCCCCATCCCTTGGATACAGACAGCATACCTGGATGTGAATTCTAATGTCAGCTCCGCATTTCACCTCTTTGTGTGATTCCAGGCAAATCACTCTATTTCCCTACACCTCAGTTTATTTTCTGTAAGGTCACTTGAGGACTCCGTGTCGCCTAGGATGCAATGCTTCAGTTGTGGCTTTCTCTTTAACAACTCGTTGCATTCCGTGGGCTAGTTCAATTGCACCTTGCTTATCTGTCAATATCCCGAGCGCCCAGAAGCAGGCCAAATGGCAGATTAAAGAGCTATATAAAAACGTGGGTATCTTAAATGACTGGCATATTGCCTCATTCGGAGCAGGAGAGAGCCGAGGGTGGCACGCGACTGTCGGTGACGTCAGGCGAGGCTGCGCCAGAGGGCGGAAGGGGGGGAAAAGGGTGGAAGGTGGGCAGAAATGTTAGCAATAACATTAGAGCTGAGGAAGCACAAATAGAATAAAACAATGTGTGCTGATGAGTAGGCAGAAACACAACCGCCGCAGCCTGGCATGTCAGCAGACAGAGCTGCCGCTGCTCTAACCCATTATCATCTGGAAACAAACAAAAACTGCGAACGCTTCTCTGTGCCAGCAGGGAAAAATAAATGAATGGGATGGGTTCCAGAAAATGATCGTTGTAAAATGCCCTTTTATAACGTGGTATATTCCATGAGCTCCTGTAGCAAGGCACACTCTCTTCAGCTGCACCTGTGAGCTGTTGCACTGTGCAGTAAAGCGCTGCAACACTGTTATGGGACTAGTCAGCGCCACAAAAGCTCGCTCAGCTTCAAATAATATAAATGTAACGGCCAGTCAGTAATAACTCAAAATTATGGACAAATCTAGGACAAAATTATGTGGCAGAGTTGTATAGATTATGCGGCAGATAATTCAGTGTAATATGGCATAATATGTAGCAGCATTACTGGACTAGTCTTTTTTTTAATACATGTTAACGCTTCATAGGCAAAAGTTACACCGTATTAGTATTTAACACCAAATTAAAGCAATCAGCAGCTGCAAGACGACAAGTTCACTTTCCATGTTCCATTCAGCGGCAGTGAGTGTGACTGCAGTGTGACTCCAGAGTGAGTGTGAGTGCAGAGTGAGTGTGAGTGCAGAGTGAGTGTGACTGCAGTGTGTGTGTGACTGCAGTGTGAGTGTGACTGCAGTGTGAGTGCAGAGTGAGTGTGACTGCAGAGTGAGTGCAGAGTGAGTGTGACTGCAGAGTGAGTGTGACTGCAGAGTGAGTGCAGAGTGAGTACAGAGTGAGTGTGAGTGCAGAGTGAGTGTGAGTGCATTGTGAGTGTGACTGCAGTGTGAGTGTGACTGCAGTGTGAGTGCAGAGTGAGTGTGAGTGCATTGTGAGTGTGAGTGCAGAGTGAGTGTGAGTACAGAGTGAGTGTGAGTGCAGAGTGTGAGTGCAGTGAGTGTGAGTGCAGTGAGTGTGAGTGTGAGTGCAGAGTGAGAGTGAGTGCAGCGTGAGTGTGACTGCAGTGTGAGTGCAGAGTGAGTGGGAGTGCAGAGTGAGTGGGAGTGCAGAGTGAGTGTGAGTGCAGAGTGAGTGTGACTGCAGAGTGAGTGCAAGTGCAGAGTGAGTGTGAGTGCAGAGTAAGTGTGACTGCAGAGTGAGTGTGACTGCAGAGTGAGTGTGACTGCAGAGTGAGTGCAGAGTGAGTGTGACTGCAGTGTGAGTGCAGAGTGAGTGCAGAGTGAGTGTGACTGCAGTGTGAGTACAGAGTGAGTGTGACTGCAGAGTGAGTGTGAGTGCAGAGTGAGTGTGAGGGCAGAGTGAGTGTGAGGGCAGAGTGAGTGTGAGGGCAGAGTGAGTGTGACTGCAGAGTAAGTGTGACTGCAGTGTGAGTGCAGTGAGTGCAGAGTGGGTGTGAGTGCAGAGTGAGTGTGACTGCAGTGTGAGTGCAGAGTGAGTGTGACTGCAGTGTGAGTGCAGTGAGTGTGAGTGCAGAGTGAGTGCAGTGAGTGTGACTGCAGTGTGAGTGCAGAGTGAGCGCAGATTGAGTGTGACTGCAGTGTGAGTGCAGAGTGAGTGTGACTGCAGAGTGAGTGTGACTGCAGTGTGAGTGCAGAGTGAGTGCAGTGAGTGAGTGCAGAGTGAGTGCAGAGTGACTGCAGAGTGAATGTGAGTGCAGAGTGAGTGTGACTGCAGAGTGAGTGCAGTGAGTGTGAGTGCAGAGTGAGTGTGACTGCAGAGTGAGTGCAGTGTGTGAGTGCAGAGTGAGTGTGACTGCAGTGTGAGTGCAGAGTGAGTGTGAGTGCAGAGTGAGTGTGAGTGCAGAGTGAGTGCAGTGAGTGTGAGTGCAGAGTGAGTGTGACTGCAGTGTGAGTGCAGTGAGTGTGACTGCAGTGTGAGTGCAGAGTGAGCGCAGATTGAGTGTGACTGCAGTGTGAGTGCAGAGTGAGTGTGACTGCAGTGTGAGTGCAGAGTGAGTGCAGAGTGTGAGTGAGTGCAGAGTGAGTGTAAGTGCAGAGTGAGTGTGAGTGAAGAGTGTGTGAGTACAGAGTGAGTGTGAGTGCAGAGTGAGTGCAGAGTGAGTGCAGTGAGTGTGAGTGCAGAGTGAGTGTAGAGTGAGTATGAGTGCAGAGTGAGTGCAGAGTGAGTGTGAGTGCAGAGTGAGTGCAGAGTGAGTGTGAGTGCAGAGTGAGTGTGAGTACAGAGTGAGTGTGAGTACAGAGTGAGTGCAGTGAGTGTGAGTGCAGAGTGAGTGCAATGAGTGCAGTGACTGCAGAGTGACTGCAGAGTGAGTGTGAGTGCAGAGTGAGTGAGACTGCAGTGTGAGTGCAGTGAGTGTGAGTGCAGAGTGAGTGTGACTGCAGTGTGAGTGCAGTGAGTGTGACTGCAGTGTGAGTGCAGAGTGAGCGCAGATTGAGTGTGACTGCAGTGTGAGTGCAGAGTGAGTGTGACTGCAGTGTGAGTGCAGAGTGAGTGCAGAGTGTGAGTGAGTGCAGAGTGAGTGTAAGTGCAGAGTGAGTGTGAGTGAAGAGTGTGTGAGTACAGAGTGAGTGTGAGTGCAGAGTGAGTGCAGTGAGTGTGAGTGCAGAGTGAGTGTAGAGTGAGTATGAGTGCAGAGTGAGTGCAGAGTGAGTGTGAGTGCAGAGTGAGTGCAGAGTGAGTGTAAGTGCAGAGTGAGTGTGAGCGAAGAGTGTGTGAGTACAGAGTGAGTGTGAGTGCAGTGAGTGTGAGTGCAGAGTGACTGCAGAGTGAGTGTGAGTGCGTGTGAGTGCAGAGTGTGAGTGCAAAGTGAGTGTGACTGCAGAGTGAGTGTGACTGCAGAGTGAGTGTGACTGCAGAGTGAGTGTGAGTGCAGAGTGAGTGTGACTAGAGTGAGTGTGAGTGCAGAGTGAGTGCAGAGTGAGAGTGACTGCAGAGTGTGAGTGCAGAGTGAGTGCAGTGAGTTGTGGTATATAAATAAATAATACCGGATCTAGGTTTGACTAGGCATAGTAATAACAGATAGCTCAATAAATAAGAGTCAAGATTCGAGGTAGTAGGAGTCTGCAGGTTTATTACAGCATAAAGGACAGGAACAGGACAACCTGCATAGGAATAGGATGGCAGGGCCCGGCAGCTGCCGGGGCTGGATCTGGGATGAGCGCGCTAGCATTTAATAACAATACACAAGCATATATAGTAAAACAGTTGCATTACAGTACATATGATAGGCGGAGCGGTGGGTGGAGCAAAGGGTGTGACGCGTAGCAGTCGCGAAAGATAAGGGTGAAAGTGGGTGTAACAGGGCGTATACATAGATATGTGATGCAAACGTAACAGAATATGTCATGAATGGGGCGGAAACATGGAGGGGGCTACCTAAGGAGCCGGGACCTCTAACCTGATGGTGCGCGCAAACTGGCAATGTCGTATTACTAGGAGAAGCTGGGGGCTACGAACTCTGTGTTAGGAGCAGAGACTGAAGTCTGGAGAGTCAGGGCGACATGTACCTAAACAGTATCTAGTATCTGATGTTTAGAGAACATGTTGATAGAATCCAAAAGCTATCGGGGTAAAGGCTAACAGACTCTAAGACTGGAGCATGCATTATTCTACATGTAGTGCGTGATGAAGAATATTAAATGACCATAAATACAGTATTTCTCTTACATGGAGACGTAAAGGCTAGACAATGACTGAAACTATTGATGCGGTTCAGTAGCTTAGGAATGCAGAGAAGGAGGGCTGGACTGATAACTAGAATCATAACATACTCTTGGCAGACTCAGAGGCAGAGCCAGGCTGGGCCAGGCACTGCGAGGCAGGAAGTAAGTGAAGGGTCAGGGATACAGGTGGGGGCTGTATCGCTCCTCAGCGAAGCTCAGGAGACAGAAGCTGAATCTAGTGTCCGGGCCCTTTTGAGGCCTAGAAACGGGGACTTTATAATGAAATAACGTGCACACTGAGAAACGTGGCAACGTAGCTTTACATAGGCCTGATATTCGTAGTATTCACGAGAACTGGAAATAGACATACTAGAGATGGACACAACTGTAATTGCGTCATTAATCGAACATGGGGAATACATATGCATATTAATCATGCACAGATAACATATGATGGAGGACGCGTAGGGACACAGAACATGGCAAAATTTACTTTTCCACATTCCCTCCTTGTCACTACGTTTCCATCAGGAAACATCAATATTCATGATACCATCTATCATTTCATACAGTATCATTTGCTCGTCTCGAATTTTCTTGGAACGGGATTTAGAACGGGGCTTGGGACTAGGAATACAAGAGGTAGCACAAATGCCGCAAATCGCAGGGCCACATTGTATACAGAGGCAGCAACTGAATATGATCGCTACTGCAATACCTAGAAAGAACAATACTTTCCATCCCCAGGCGGAAATTATATTCCAGAACCAACCGGACCATGTCCAGGTGCCTGGATCTTGGTGTAACAGATGGGCAATTTTATGGAGTCTGGTTATAGCTGAATAAACAGACGGCGCGTTATTTGGAATGAAAATGCAGCAACTAGATCCGATGACTCTACAGGCCCCGCCCCTATCGGCCAGTATGACGTCAAGGACGAGACGATTTTGCAAAACGACAAATCTCATAGCAGATTGCTCTTCGGTTAAGTTACCTAGGGCAGAGGCAGTCTCATTTACTACAGCTTCAAGGGTTCTGGTTAACCTACGGATTAGCTTACTATTCTGGATAGGTCCTATAAAAAAGAAGATACCTCTATTGAAATCTGTATACTGTTCTAGAGCAGTTTCAGTATAATCGACAATTGGGGACTCGATCTCCCTTTTATGTCTAATGTGTACTAGATGTGTGTTTCTGTGATAATCAGATGGGGCTAGGAAAACTGGTGGCAGTAGGAAGGCAATATAACAGGTTCCCTCCCAATCGAGGGGCAGACGAACATATGCGGTTTGACCACAAATAAAATAAGAATGACGTGAAGCTTTGAAAATAGATTTCCCACTGTCACTATACTTGACAATAGTAGTACAATCACTATGTCCTACATGTACGGAACCATTATTTCGGACACATAATTCGCCTTTGACTGGTAATACGGAAATAGCAGGTAAGTCTGGAGTAGTATCAGACTGAACATTCAGGACCATAAAATTCGAAGAATAATTACCTAAGTTGTAAACTTCATTCTCTAGATCCAACCCTGTTCTGTGGGGAAGACCTTGCTTGTCTGGGAAACATGTACTGTTAAGAAAAGACATATCTGTTGAGGATGACGTTAACGTGGACCATGCTCCACACGAACCATTATGTGAAAATGGATAAGGAAAGAGTGGCAGAACTCCCTTCGGTGTCTGGAAAGGGGGGAGTCGACCACACACCCAACAATTAGTGGCATTGCTGGTCTGGTGTGAATAATGTAACATGCGGATAAAAGAATTGTTACGCATAGCGAGGCGATAAGAGAGTTCATGAGGAGGCAGATCACTAAACGTGTGCTCTACTGTAACATTAGAAGACTTATTTACATGAGAAACTGGAAAATACAGATAAAATGCATAACTGGTGCAGGAAATCATAATGCTGAGAAATAATATGAAACTTAGAAAAATGATACATCGGATTGAGTTTTGACTAACTCTCTCACTATGGGGGTCTATTTTATACATGTCAGAAACCGGTCTAACCGTTTCACCTAGGGGAGGACTTAGACAATCAAACTGGCTGACTTATTTTACTAGACCTTAACTTTTTCTTATACTCCTGTTGCGGAGTTGTCTCTAACAGGGAGGGTGCAGTAACATTGTCTTTTGCGGGACAGTCCTTAAGAATAGTACTTTGGCAGTCCTTTAAATCCTCGGAAATGTTCTTTGAAACAGGTTTCAATCCATAAAACTTCTTGATATGCGATAGATGCACCCAGCCTTTGCGTCCCTCCAACTTCACGGCTGTACGGGTGGCCAGGAGGACCTGTCGGGGCTCCTTCCAGCGAGGCTCCAGCGGACTTGAACGATCAAAATTTCGCACTAGGACCATGGATCCGGGAACGATTTCATGCGGTGCCACCTCGGTATTGTCTGGAAATGCGGCAGCAACCTGTGAACGACAAGAGTTGAGGGCAGACATCAAGGAAGCTAGGTAATCTGTCAGCATATTACTTGAAACATCGGTAATACTTCGGGGTCTAGGAGTACCCCACATGTTAGGGGGGCGGCCGAAAACGACCTCATACGGGGACAGACATGATCTGGAATGTGCGACCATGCGCATATAGAACAGGGCGACTGGCAGAGCTATTAGCCAGTCCACACCTTTCTCTTGACAAACCTTTGCAATTCGAATTTTCAGGGTCTGATTATGTCTCTCTACGAGACCAGCTGCTTCAGGATGGCGTACACAATGGAACTTCCACTGGTACCCTAACAAAAGGGACACGTGTTTCATTAGCTCGGATGAGAATGGCTGGCCGTTATCAGAATATACGACTCTAGGAAGTCCATAACGGGGGAAGAACTCACGAACCAACTGCTTGGCAGTGGTCGCGGCTGTGTAATCTGGGACTGGATATGCTTCTGTCCACCTGGACAAAGCGCATACAACTACAAGGACATACTTGAAACCTCGACATCGCTCCATCTGAATGTAATCCATCTGGAGGACTTCAAAAGGGTGGTCAGGGGGCTGGAATCCACCTTGTTCCACCGGAACACTTTTACCTGGATTAAACTGGCAACATATCATACAGGTACGGACTTTCTGCTTGGCTGCAGCTCGTAAATGCTTGTTGAACCAAATGTTCTGGATACTGTTTAACATTGCTTTTTCCCCTAAATGTGCTGGACTATGTGCGGTATTGATAATGACTTGAACCATAGAGTCGGGGAGAAACCATGTGGCTCTACCCTTCGTTACCCATCCCTGATCTGTCTGGACCCCTCCTTGTTCGGACCATTTCTTGATTTCATCGGGAGTAGCGTGTAACTGGATATCTATGACATCTTGAGTAGGGTCCTTAACTGTCATACATGTAGTCGGATCTGGAGTGTGTGTCTGTGTTGGCTTAACTGAAATGTCTGGAGTCTGAGCTGTAAGCTTGGCTGTGCGATCTGCTAGATCATTACCCTGGGAAATAATGTCAGTAGCCTTCGTATGTGCTTTGCATTTCATGATAGCAATGGATGTCGGTAAATGTATTGCATCTAACAGAGCCTGGATAAGGAGACCATGCTGAATCTTGGTTCCATGAGAAGTCATGAAACCTCTCTCCTGCCAGAGCACTCCAAAGTCGTGTACAACTCCAAATGCATAACGTGAATCTGTATAAACATTAACTTTCAGGTTCTTGGCATGTATGCAGGCTTGAGTCAGAGCAACTAGCTCTGCTGCTTGAGCAGACAGGGTGTCAATACGGTGTGTTTCAATAACTTCAGTGTCAGTAGTTACTGCATACGCGGCTACTAGTTCTCCTGTACTTGTTCTCATGCATGAACCATCCACATAAAGTGTCAGGTCGGGATCTGGTAATGGAATATCTGTCAGATCTTGTCTTGGCTTGGTCATGATGTTAACTACTTCCACACAATCGTGTGTGGCAGGATTTGGATTAACTGACGGTAACAGTGTGGCAGGATTTAGGACGTTGCAGCGTCTGATCTCTATGTGTGGCTGGAACAGTGTCAATTCATAACCTGTTAAACGTGCAATTGTCAAGTGCTGAGTTTGTGTTCGGTTTAAAAGAACTTCCACGGAGTGTGGAACTTGTACTGTCAGGGAGTGTCCTAAGACTATGGAATCACTTTGTCTGATAGCTAGTGCTGTGGCTGCAACTGACTTGAGGCACGCAGGCAGAGCCTGGGCTACAGGATCTAATGTGCTCGAAAAATAAGCACAAGGCTTGTATTGTCCTGCTTGATCTTGTGTGAGAACAGATAATGCTGTACCTTCACGTTCAGTGACGAAAAGTGTAAAAGGCTTACTGTAGTTCGGTGTAGCTAGAACTGGAGCTTGGCATAGGGCTTTCTTTAATTCATTAAAACTAAGTGTATGTTCAGATGTCCAAGGGAGGACAGTCGATACGGCTGCCTCCTGTGTTGTTAACTGTATCAGTGGCTTGGCTAGAAATGCATACTGAGGAATCCATTGTCTGCAATAAGAAGTAAGGCCGATAAAAGCACGTACCTCCTTCTGGGTCTTGGGCTGAGGAAGACTCGCTATTAACTGAATACGATCTGGTGTCAACTGCCTACCCCTCTTGGACAGTAAGTGTCCTAAGTAGACCACTTGCTGGACACAGAATTGAAGCTTAGAAGGGGACACCTTGTGCCCCATCTCGGCTAGGAAATACAAGACTGTAAGTGATGCTTGCTCGCAAGCACGTTCAGAACGGGCTGTGATCAGTAGATCATCGACATATTGGAGCAGGGCAGTGTCAGTTGGCATGTGAATGTTGTCTAGTTGTCTCTTGAGTGCTTGACTGTAAATACTAGGACTTTCTGTGAAACCTTGAGGAGCGCGTGTGAACATATAGCTCCTTCCATTTAAACAAAATCCGAAAAGAAACTGGCTGTCTGGATGAATGGGGACACTGAAAAACGCGTTCTTGAGGTCTATGACTGTAAAAAATGTGGCTTCGGAATCAATGGCTGTCAATAGGGAAGAGATATCTGGGACAACTGGGTACTGGGGAATAATACATTTATTGAGTTCTCGAAGGTCAATCACTAATCGATATACTGGAGGTGCATTTGGATCAGTACGTTTCATGACAGGAATGATCGGAGAATTACATACATTGGAGTCAGTTTCTACCACTACTCCTTGAGCCATGAGCTCGTCAATAATTTTGGATAAGGCTGCTACAGCCTCAGGTGGCAATCTGTACTGTCTGATTCGTGGCAGGACTACACCTGGCTTGAGAGTCACACGATGGGGTGTGATTTGCATATAACCAACATCAGTTGGACCTTGTGCCCATAGATGCTGCGGGACATTGGACAATCTCGGATCAAAATCTCGTAATACATAGTGACCCTTGAAGTCACGAAGAAACAATCGTATTCCCTCTGGGGAACAGCATATAACTGCACCTAATTCTTTCAGTGTTTTAATGCCTAATAGATTTTCTGGACATGACTTAGTAAGTAACAGATCAGTAGTGCGGGACAATGGACCTACTTCTAGAGTAACTGGCTTTGATATTTCATTTACAATAGGCTTTCCCGAAAATCCAAGGGAAACATTTCTAGAGCCTGAGAGCGGAGCCCCTGGAACTTCGGCGTGACTTATAGTGGTCCTACTTGCCCCTGTATCAATCAGAAACTTTCTGTCTTTCCCTAGTACTTGACTGTGAACATAGGGACCTTCTTGATCTACAGGTATCTCGATGAGAGGCAAGCCTACCTCCCTCTCTAGGCTGTTTCATGAATATGGCTGATACTCTGGATACTCGGACTGTGCATACTGGTACATCTGCTGTGTAACATGCTGTGTTGCAGCGATGGGCTGCGGTACAGTAACTGTCTGTTGTGCATTCTGTGGCTGAGGAGTCTGTGAAACTTGTTCTTGTCTAGGCGGACGTGGTCTTTCTTTAGTCTTACCGGTAGCTATGTTGTGTTTCAGAACTGCACACTCGTTTATAAAATGACCTGGCTGTTTACAATAATTGCAGTTCCCTTTAACGGGAGCTGCAGGATGACTGGCTTGATTCGGACCCCTCTTCTGACTGTCTTGTGGGACAGATTGTGCAACTAGTACTTTCATTTTCGTGTCTTTCATACGCTTTCTCTCGTGTTCTTGCTCTTCTCTGATTCTATTCTGGTGATATTGAAGCATCTGTAACATCTGGGACGGGGTATTAGCTTGCCAGGTACTTTCGACTTTCAAAACTCGTTTTTTAATTAGTGGACTTGAATTCTCGACTAATTTGGTAACAAAAAGGTGAGGGTATGACTCGCTACTTGTCTTGAGGCCACTGTTGATGCTAAAACATTTCTCAAATCTAGAATAAAAATCACTAATATCTTCATCTTGTTTCTGTTTACAGGCTGAGATTGCATCCCAGTCTTCCTTTTTAGTGGTTAATAACCTGGGTAACACTTGTATTAATAATTCTGGTAATTCTTTACATTTGTCTCCAAGACCGGTACCTGGTACTCGTGCCTTATCTTCAGCTTCTAGAACTGCCCAATCGATCTTTTTCTCTCCCACCTCCCATTCTTTTTCCTTGAGTTTCTCATATACCCCTGCGGGCAACAGGACCTTTAGCATTTTAATTATGTCTGGATACGTGTATTCTCCCATACGGAGCATGTCTTTCAATTCTCGGTGGAACCCTGCTGGATCTTTATCATGACAGGGAATTAACTTTTTCATCTCTAAGAGTTCCATCTTTGTAATCGGGGTGTAAACAAACACTCGTTCTAGTTCGCCACCCGTTCCTCTAACTGGGTGGACTTCTCGTAACGGATTCTGTCTTTCTATGTAAAAGGGTTTACTTTCTGGGGGTGAGACATGAACAAAATGCGGGTTCAAGAACGTTCTATATTTGTGGCGCTGTTCTAGAATGACACTAATTAAATCGGTACCTAAACCTTTCCATTTATACTGGAGTAACTCGTTCAGGACATCGTGTAACGGACCTGGATCAGAATGTTGACCCTCATACAAAGTAATGAGGTGTTGAATCATATACATACCCGCCAGTCGTTGCTCGGCTGGGGGCAATTTCAGAAACATTTGTGCCACTATTTCGTCTGGAAAAGTGGTAGAATCAGTAATCCATCGGACTGCTGATCGGACTAGTTCTTGTTCATGCCTAGTACTTAACTCGCTATAACCGATTCGTGATTTCAGAATGTGGTCGGTAGCTTGAAATACTTGTTCTAGAGAACCTTGTTCTGGTGTTGGACGATGGAAAGTTGACTTGTGTTCTAGGCGTAAATGGCGATCTGGAAATCTAGATTTTCCTACATACGCTATTCTGGCGGGATTCTCGTTCTCTACCTCTTCCGCAGAGTCATTTTCTTTCTCGCTTACTTGTGCTGCCTTACGTTGATCATGTAACCTTATTATTTCCTTACGAATTTTCTTGTACATACTCTCTATACTACCGATAGTTCTATGCTTACCGTCGGCTATATTATCACTCCATCTTGTCAGGGTTCTCATTTCGGCTTGATCTTTGGTCGGATAATCTTGTTCTCTTATTAGACAATTAATCAGAAACTTTAATAGCATGAGCTGGACTTCAACTTTTCTTTGGCACATAACGTCACTAATACTTTCTGGATCATTCCCTGTACGGATGAAACGATATATTCTGTCTAGATCTTCTTTCATATCTGGTAGGGTGTCTAAAAACCCGAGCACCCGTCTTACACGTATAGAATATAGAATCATACTATCATCACCTGTGACTGGATCATAGCGACATTCAGTAAGGACTCGTCGGATATCTGCAGCGGACTGATATTTGGGCGTACGCTGTGACGCACATTCATGTAACTCGGCCAACGTTTTACGTTGGTGCGGTGGCGGGGTACCAGGAGGACCTCCTCCTGCGGCCCCTAAACCGGAATCATCGACTGATGCTCTTCGTACTAGCGCGGCGGGAAATTGAAATGCGGGCTGAACTTGTATGGCAGGCTGAACCTGGGGGACCGTAGCAGGTACTGCAAGGGGTGCCCCGGTGTCTGGAGGAGCAGGAAGTGCCTGATTTACAGGGACTGGCGGTGCGGGTTTTGCATATTCCGGGACTGTGTCGTCCAAATAGGACGAAATGAAAATATCAGCTGCGGTCGGTTTGTGACGTAGCTTGGTCGGAACTAAGGGTGGCGGAAAGTTACTGGATGCCTCCGGGGTCGCTTTTGGCAAGCCCTCGGCAAGAAGAGGATACATACCCTTAATGAGGGCGTTCCTCTGTCTGTCTGACTGTTCGGTTTTAACTCGTTCACCTATCTCGATTAATTCCCTTTCTTGGGCTCGTTCTAAGGATTCTCGACTTATTTCTGACTTTCTGATTTCTTTTTCGGTTCTTTTATGAGATTCTTTGCGCCATAACTCGATGGCGTCTTTCTGTGACTGTCTGGCCTTCTTTTTCCATAATGCCTCTTCTACTCTCATGATGCACTCGGCATCCCACGTACCTGATACGGGCCATCTATACTTTTCTTCTAACTCCTTGGTATACTCTACCCATAAATCTAGATACAATATGGCGCTTATGCCATGTTTCTGATACATAAAATGACCTGGACTGTCCCTAGGCGGGACAGGAACTGCTTCTTCTAGCAGACCCTTTCTAGTTTTTAACTGACGTAATCTCGAAAAGAGGGACATTGCAAACTTGAATCTGAACACAATACAATACACGAGGAACAATGACAATTGAGAAAACAATTCAGGCATACCACGACATTGAAAATACATTGAATAACATTATGAAGCAACAGTTCGGACAGAATACTACCTGGAACACTGAGAACAGAAACACATGAATTTCTCGAGAACGGAACAGACTAGAATTACTGGATGCGCTGCTGAAACAGCACGGAACATACCGGTCCCATAAAGGGACGCATCAAGACCCGTATCCACCTAGGTGAACACTTCGTTTCAGATCTGCGTACCCAGACCCATCGGACCAGAGACAATTTAGATTGACCCTGTCTAGATACTACCCCAGCAACGGTACTCACCGGGCAGCAAGAACGGAAGGCCTCGGACTGGACTGGACTGCTTCGACGCCGGACGGACGAACTTCGGACTTCTGTTACGGGTGGGCCTCCGGATACCTCGGACCTTGGACTCTCGGCTTGGGCTCTGGTCGGGACTCGCCGCGTTCCTCCACCGTCTCGTCTGGATGCTGGACCGCCTCCTCCGTCTCCTCCGTGGGCCTGAGGGATACTTGAAGCAGAAATATCTGCCAGTGCGCAGAAGAGTTCCGTCACGACTGCAGAGGGTCAGGGGGCCGGCGTGGCTTCACCGACGCGTGGGGAAAGGGCAAGTCCCTGTTCGGGCGCCATTATGTGGTATATAAATAAATAATACCGGATCTAGGTTTGACTAGGCATAGTAATAACAGATAGCTCAATAAATAAGAGTCAAGATTCGAGGTAGTAGGAGTCTGCAGGTTTATTACAGCATAAAGGACAGGAACAGGACAACCTGCATAGGAATAGGATGGCAGGGCCCGGCAGCTGCCGGGGCTGGATCTGGGATGAGCGCGCTAGCATTTAATAACAATACACAAGCATATATAGTAAAACAGTTGCATTACAGTACATATGATAGGCGGAGCGGTGGGTGGAGCAAAGGGTGTGACGCGTAGCAGTCGCGAAAGATAAGGGTGAAAGTGGGTGTAACAGGGCGTATACATAGATATGTGATGCAAACGTAACAGAATATGTCATGAATGGGGCGGAAACATGGAGGGGGCTACCTAAGGAGCCGGGACCTCTAACCTGATGGTGCGCGCAAACTGGCAATGACGTATTACTAGGAGAAGCTGGGGGCTACGAACTCTGTGTTAGGAGCAGAGACTGAAGTCTGGAGAGTCAGGGCGACATGTACCTAAACAGTATCTAGTATCTGATGTTTAGAGAACATGTTGATAGAATCCAAAAGCTATCGGGGTAAAGGCTAACAGACTCTAAGACTGGAGCATGCATTATTCTACATGTAGTGCGTGATGAAGAATATTAAATGACCATAAATACAGTATTTCTCTTACATGGAGACGTAAAGGCTAGACAATGACTGAAACTATTGATGCGGTTCAGTAGCTTAGGAATGCAGAGAAGGAGGGCTGGACTGATAACTAGAATCATAACATACTCTTGGCAGACTCAGAGGCAGAGCCAGGCTGGGCCAGGCACTGCGAGGCAGGAAGTAAGTGAAGGGTCAGGGATACAGGTGGGGGCTGTATCGCTCCTCAGCGAAGCTCAGGAGACAGAAGCTGAATCTAGTGTCCGGGCCCTTTTGAGGCCTAGAAACGGGGACTTTATAATGAAATAACGTGCACACTGAGAAACGTGGCAACGTAGCTTTACATAGGCCTGATATTCGTAGTATTCACGAGAACTGGAAATAGACATACTAGAGATGGACACAACTGTAATTGCGTCATTAATCGAACATGGGGAATACATATGCATATTAATCATGCACAGATAACATATGATGGAGGACGCGTAGGGACACAGAACATGGCAAAATTTACTTTTCCACAGAGTGTGAGTGCAGAGTGAGTGTGAGTGCAGAGTGAGTGTGAGTGCAGAGTGAGTGTGAGTGCAGAGTGAGTGTGAGTACAGAGTGAGTGTGAGTACAGAGTGAGTGCAGTGTGTGTGAGTGCAGAGTGAGTGCAATGAGTGCAGTGACTGCAGAGTGACTGCAGAGTGAGTGTGAGTGCAGAGTGAGTGTGAGTGCAAAGTGAGTGTGACTGCAGAGTGAGTGTAACTGCAGAGTGAGTGTGAGTGCAGAGTGAGTGCAGTGAGTGTGAGTGCAGAGTGAGTGTGGGTGCAGAGGGAGTGTGACTGCAGTGTGAGTGCAGAGTGAGTGTGAGTGCAGAGTGAGTGCAGAGTGAGTGCAGAGTGAGTGTGAGTGCAGAGTGAGTGCAGAGTGCAGAGTGAGTGCAGAGTGAGTGCAGAGTGAGTGTGAGTGCAGAGTGAGTGTGAGTGCAGAGTGAGTGTGAGTGCAGAGTGAGTGCAGAGTGAGTGTGAGGGCAGAGTGAGTGCAGAGTGAGTGCAGAGTGAGTGTGAGTGCAGAGTGAGTGTGAGTACAGTGTGAGTGCAGAGTGAGTGTGAGTGCAGAGTGAGTGTGAGGGCAGAGTGAGTGTGACTGCAGAGTAAGTGTGACTGCAGTGTGTGTGCAGTGAGAGTGCAGAGTGGGTGTGAGTGCAGAGTGAGTGTGACTGCAGTGTGAGTGCAGAGTGAGTGTGACTGCAGTGTGAGTGCAGAGTGAGCGCAGATTGAGTGTGACTGCAGTGTGAGTGCAGAGTGAGTGTGACTGCAGAGTGAGTGTGACTGCAGTGTGAGTGCAGAGTGAGTGGAGTGAGTGAGTGCAGAGTGAGTGCAGAGTGAGTGCAGAGTGACTGCAGAGTGAATGTGAGTGCAGAGTGAGTGTGACTGCAGAGTGAGTGCAGTGAGTGTGAGTGCAGAGTGAGTGTGACTGCAGAGTGAGTGTGACTGCAGAGTGAGTGCAGTGTGTGAGTGCAGAGTGAGTGTGACTGCAGTGTGAGTGCAGAGTGAGTGTGAGTGCAGAGTGAGTGTGAGTGCAGAGTGAGTGCAGTGAGTGTGAGTGCAGAGTGAGTGTGACTGCAGTGTGAGTGCAGTGAGTGTGACTGCAGTGTGAGTGCAGAGTGAGCGCAGATTGAGTGTGACTGCAGTGTGAGTGCAGAGTGAGTGTGACTGCAGTGTGAGTGCAGAGTGAGTGCAGAGTGTGAGTGAGTGCAGAGTGAGTGTAAGTGCAGAGTGAGTGTGAGCGAAGAGTGTGTGAGTACAGAGTGAGTGCAGTGAGTGTGAGTGCAGAGTGAGTGCAGAGTGACTGCAGAGTGAGTTTGAGTGCGTGAGTGCAGAGTGTGAGTGCAAAGTGAGTGTGACTGCAGAGTGAGTGTGACTGCAGAGTGAGTGTGACTGCAGAGTGAGTGTGAGTGCAGAGTGAGTGTGACTAGAGTGAGTGTGAGTGCAGTGTGAGTGCAGAGTGAGTGCAGAGTGAGTGCAGAGTGAGTGCAGAGTGAGAGTGAGTGCAGAGTGAGAGTGACTGCAGAGTGTGAGTGCAGAGTGAGTGCAGTGAGTGTGAGTGCAGAGTGAGTGTGAGTGCAGAGTGAGTGTGAGTGCAGTGTGAGTGCAGAGTGAGTGTGAGTGCAGAGTGAGTGCAGTGTGTGTGAGTGCAGAGTGAGTACAATGAGTGCAGTGACTGCAGAGTGACTGCAGAGTGAGTGTGAGTGCAGAGTGAGTGTGAGTGCAAAGTGAGTGTGACTGCAGAGTGAGTGTAACTGCAGAGTGAGTGTGAGTGCAGAGTGAGTGCAGTGAGTGTGAGTGCAGAGTGAGTGTGGGTGCAGAGGGAGTGTGACTGCAGTGTGAGTGCAGTGAGTGTGAGTGCAGAGTGAGTGCAGAGTGAGTGCAGAGTGAGTGTGAGTGCAGAGTGAGTGCAGAGTGAGTGTGAGTGCAGAGTGAGTGTGAGTACAGAGTGAGTGTGAGTACAGAGTGAGTGTGAGTGCAGAGTTAGTGTGAGTACAGAGTGAGTGTGAGTACAGAGTGAGTGCAGAGTGAGTGCAGAGTGAGCGTGAGTACAGAGTGAGTGCAGTGAGTGTGAGTGCAGAGTGAGTGCAGTGAGTGCAGAGTGACTGCAGAGTGACTGCAGAGTGAGTGTGAGTGCGTGTGAGTGCAGAGTGTGACTGCAGAGTGAGTGTGACTGCAGAGTGAGTGTGACTGCAGAGTGAGTGTGACTGCAGAGTGAGTGTGACTGCAGAGTGAGTGTGAGTGCAGAGTGAGTGTGACTAGAGTGAGTGCAGTGAGTGTGAGTGCAGTGTGAGTGCAGAGTGAGTGCAGAGTGAGAGTGAGTGCAGAGTGAGAGTGACTGCAGAGTGTGAGTGCAGAGTGAGTGCAGAGTGTGGTGTGTGTGTGAGTGCAGAGTGTCTTGTGAGTGTGAGTGCAGAGTGAGTGTGAGTGCAGAGTCAGTGTGAGTGCAGAGTGAGTGTGAGTGCACAGTGCGAGTGCAAAGTGAGAGTGAGTGCAGAGTGAGTGTGACTGCAGTGTGAGTGCAGAGTGAGTGCAGAGTGTGGTGTGTGTGTGAGTGCAGAGTGTCTTGTGAGTGTGAGTGCAGAGTGAGTGTGAGTGCAGAGTGAGTGTGAGTGCAGAGTGCGAGTGCAAAGTGAGTGTGAGTGCAGAGTGAGTGTGAGTGCACAGTGAGTGTGAGTAAGACTGAGTGCACAGTGAGTGTGAGTGCAGAGTGAGTGCACAGTGAGTGTGAGTGCAGAGTGAGTGTGACTGCAGTGTGAGTGCAGAGTGAGTGTGAGTGCAGAGTCAGTGCAGTGAGTGTGAGTGCAGAGTGAGTGTGACTGCAGTGTGAGTGCAGTGAGTGTGACTGCAGTGTGAGTGCAGAGTGAGCGCAGATTGAGTGTGACTGCAGTGTGAGTGCAGAGTTAGTGTGACTGCAGTGTGAGTGCAGAGTGAGTGCAGAGTGAGTGAGTGCAGAGTGAGTGTGAGTGCAGAGTGTGAGTGCAGAGTGTGAGTGAGTGCAGAGTGAGTGTAAGTGCAGAGTGAGTGTGAGTGAAGAGTGTGGGAGTACAGAGTGAGTGTGAGTGCAGAGTGAGTGCAGAGTGAGTGCAGTGAGTGTGAGTGCAGAGTGAGTGTAGAGTGAGTATGAGTGCAGAGTGAGTGCAGAGTGAGTGTGAGTGCAGAGTGAGTGCAGAGTGAGTGTGAGTGCAGAGTGAGTGTGAGTACAGAGTGAGTGTGAGTACAGAGTGAGTGCAGTGAGTGTGAGTGCAGAGTGAGTGCAATGAGTGCAGTGACTGCAGAGTGACTGCAGAGTGAGTGTGAGTGCAGAGTGAGTGAGTGCAAAGTGAGTGTGACTGCAGAGTGAGTGTGAGTGCAGAGTGAGTGCAGTGAGTGTGAGTGCAGAGTGAGTGTGAGTGCAGAGTGAGTGTGACTGCAGAGTGAGTGTGACTGCAGTGTGAGTGCAGAGTGAGTGTGACTGCAGTGTGAGTGCAGAGTGAGTGTGAGTGCAGTGTGAGTGCAGAGTGTCTTGTGAGTGTGAGTGCAGAGTGAGTGTGAGTGCAGAGTCAGTGTGAGTGCAGAGTGAGTGTGAGTGCACAGTGCGAGTGCAAAGTGAGAGTGAGTGCAGAGTGAGTGTGACTGCAGTGTGAGTGCAGAGTGTGAGTGCAGAGTGAGTGCAGAGTGTGGTGTGTGTGTGAGTGCAGAGTGTCTTGTGAGTGTGAGTGCAGAGTGAGTGTGAGTGCAGAGTGAGTGTGAGTGCAGAGTGCGAGTGCAAAGTGAGTGTGAGTGCAGAGTGAGTGTGAGTGCACAGTGAGTGTGAGTAAGACTGAGTGCACAGTGAGTGTGAGTGCAGAGTGAGTGCACAGTGAGTGTGAGTGCAGAGTGAGTGTGACTGCAGTGTGAGTGCAGAGTGAGTGTGAGTGCAGAGTCAGTGCAGTGAGTGTGAGTGCAGAGTGAGTGTGACTGCAGTGTGAGTGCAGTGAGTGTGACTGCAGTGTGAGTGCAGAGTGAGCGCAGATTGAGTGTGACTGCAGTGTGAGTGCAGAGTGAGTGTGACTGCAGTGTGAGTGCAGAGTGAGTGCAGAGTGAGTGAGTGCAGAGTGAGTGTGAGTGCAGAGTGTGAGTGCAGAGTGTGAGTGAGTGCAGAGTGAGTGTAAGTGCAGAGTGAGTGTGAGTGAAGAGTGTGTGAGTACAGAGTGAGTGTGAGTGCAGAGTGAGTGCAGAGTGAGTGCAGTGAGTGTGAGTGCAGAGTGAGTGTAGAGTGAGTATGAGTGCAGAGTGAGTGCAGAGTGAGTGTGAGTGCAGAGTGAGTGCAGAGTGAGTGTGAGTGCAGAGTGAGTGCAGAGTGAGTGTGAGTGCAGAGTGAGTGCAGAGTGAGTGTGAGTGCAGAGTGAGTGTGAGTACAGAGTGAGTGTGAGTACAGAGTGAGTGCAGTGAGTGTGAGTGCAGAGTGAGTGCAATGAGTGCAGTGACTGCAGAGTGACTGCAGAGTGAGTGTGAGTGCAGAGTGAGTGAGTGCAAAGTGAGTGTGACTGCAGAGTGAGTGTGAGTGCAGAGTGAGTGCAGTGAGTGTGAGTGCAGAGTGAGTGTGAGTGCAGAGTGAGTGTGACTGCAGAGTGAGTGTGACTGCAGTGTGAGTGCAGAGTGAGTGTGACTGCAGTGTGAGTGCAGAGTGAGTGTGAGTGCAGAGTGAGTGCAGAGTGTGAGTGCAGAGTGTGAGTGCAGAGTGTGGTGTGTGTGTGAGTGCAGAGTGTCTTGTGAGTGTGAGTGCAGTGTGAGTGCAGAGTGAGTGTGAGTGCAGAGTGAGTGTGAGTGCAGAGTGAGTGCAGAGTGAGTGTGACTGCAGTGTGAGTGCAGAGTGAGTGCAGTGTGAGTGCAGAGTGGGTGTGAGTGCAGAGTGGGTGTGAGTGCAGAGTGGGTGTGAGTACAGAGTGAGTGTGAGTACAGAGTGAGTGTGAGTACAGAGTGAGTGTAACTGCAGAGTGAGTGTGAGTGCAGAGTGAGTGCAGTGAGTGTGAGTGCAGAGTCAGTGTGAGTGCAGAGTGAGTGTGACTGCAGTGTGAGTGCAGAGTGAGTGTGAGTGCAGAGTGAGTGCAGAGTGAGTGTGAGTGCAGAGTGAGTGCAGAGTGAGTGTGAGTGCAGAGTGGGTGTGAGTGCAGAGTGGGTGTGAGTGCAGAGTGGGTGTGAGTACAGAGTGAGTGTGAGTGCAGAGTGAGTGTGAGTGCAGAGTGAGTGTGAGTGCAGAGTGAGCGTGAGTACAGAGTGAGTGCAGTGAGTGTGAGTGCAGAGTGAGTGCAGTGAGTGCAGAGTGACTGCAGAGTGAATGCAGCGTGAGTGTGAGTGCGTGTGAGTGCAGAGTGTGAGTGCAAAGTGAGTGTGACTACAGAGTGAGTGTGACTGCAGAGTGAGTGACTGCAGAGTGAGTGTGAGTGCAGAGTGAGTGTGACTAGAGTGAGTGCAATGAGTGTGAGTGCAGTGTGAGTGCAGAGTGAGTGCAGAGTGAGTGAGTGCAGAGTGAGTGCAGAGTGAGTGCAGAGTGAGTGCAGAGTGAGTGCAGAGTGAGAGTGAGTGCAGAGTGAGTGTGACTGTAGTGTGAGTGCAGAGTGTGAGTGCAGAGAGTGAGTGCAGAGAGTGAGTGCAGAGTGAGTGCAGAGTGTGGTGTGTGTGTGAGTGCAGAGTGTCTTGTGAGTGAGTGTGAGTGCAGAGTGAGTGTGAGTGCAGAGTGAGTGTGAGTGCAGAGTGAGTGTGAGTGCAGAGTGTGAGTGAGTGCAGAGTGTGAGTGCAAAGTGAGTGTGAGTGCAGAGTGAGTGTGCAGAGTGAGTGTGAGTGCACAGTGAGTGTGAGTGTGAGTGCACAGTGAGTGTGAGTTAGACTGAGTGCACAGTGAGTGTGAGTGCAGAGTGAGTGCACAGTGAGTGTGAGTGCAGAGTGAGTGCACAGTGAGTGTGAGTGCAGAGTGAGTGCGAGTGCAGTGAGTGCGAGTGCAGAGTGAGTGCGAGTGCAGAGTGAGTGTAGAGTGCAGAGTGAGTGTAGAGTGCAGAGTCAGAGTAGAGTGCAGAGTGAGTGTAGAGTGCAGAGTGAGAGTGACTGCAGAGTGACTGCAGAGTGATAGTGACTGCAGAGTGAGAGTGACTGCAGAGTGATTGCAGAGTGAGAGTGAGTGCAGAGTGAGTGTGACTGCAGAGTGAGTGCAGAGTGAGTACAGAGTGAGTGTGAGTGCAGAGTGAGTGTGAGTGCAGAGTGAGTGTGAGTGCAGAGTGAGTGTGAGTACAGAGTGAGTGCAGAGTGAGTGCAGAGTGAGCGTGAGTACAGAGTGAGTGCAGTGAGTGTGAGTGCAGAGTGAGTGCAGTGAGTGCAGAGTGACTGCAGAGTGAGTGTGAGTGCGTGTGAGTGCAGAGTGTGAGTGCAGAGTGAGTGTGACTGCAGAGTGAGTGTGACTGCAGAGTGAGTGTGAGTGCAGAGTGAGTGTGACTAGAGTGAGTGCAGTGAGTGTGAGTGCAGTGTGAGTGCAGAGTGAGTGCAGAGTGAGTGCAGAGTGAGTGCAGAGTGAGAGTGAGTGCAGAGTGAGAGTGACTGCAGAGTGTGAGTGCAGAGTGAGTGCAGAGTGTGGTGTGTGTGTGAGTGCAGAGTGTCTTGTGAGTGTGAGTGCAGAGTAAGTGTGAGTGCAGAGTGAGTGTGAGTGCAGAGTGAGTGCAGAGTGCGAGTGCAAAGTGAGAGTGAGTGCAGAGTGAGTGTGACTGCAGTGTGAGTGCAGAGTGTGAGTGCAGAGTGAGTGCAGAGTGTGGTGTGTGTGAGTGCAGAGTGTCTTGTGAGTGAGTGTGAGTGCAGAGTGAGTGTGAGTGCAGAGTGAGTGTGAGTGCAGAGTGCGAGTGCAAAGTGAGTGTGAGTGCAGAGTGAGTGTGAGTGCACAGTGAGTGTGAGTAAGACTGAGTGCACAGTGAGTGTGAGTGCAGAGTGAGTGCACAGTGAGTGTGAGTGCAGAGTGAGTGTGACTGCAGTGTGAGTGCAGAGTGAGTGTGAGTGCAGAGTGAGTGTGAGTGCAGAGTCAGTGCAGTGAGTGTGAGTGCAGAGTGAGTGTGACTGCAGTGTGAGTGCAGTGAGTGAGACTGCAGTGTGAGTGCAGAGTGAGCGCAGATTGAGTGTGACTGCAGTGTGAGTGCAGAGTGAGTGTGACTGCAGTGTGAGTGCAGAGTGAGTGCAGAGTGAGTGAGTGCAGAGTGAGTGTGAGTGCAGAGTGTGAGTGAGTGCAGAGTGAGTGTAAGTGCAGAGTGAGTGTAAGTGCAGAGTGAGTGTGAGTGAAGAGTGTGTGAGTACAGAGTGAGTGTGAGTGCAGAGTGAGTGCAGAGTGAGTGCAGTGAGTGTGAGTGTAGAGTGAGTGTGAGTGCAGAGTGAGTATGAGTGCAGAGTGAGTGCAGAGTGAGTGTGAGTGCAGAGTGAGTGCAGAGTGAGTGTGAGTGCAGAGTGAGTGTGAGTACAGAGTGAGTGTGAGTACAGAGTGAGTGCAGTGAGTGTGAGTGCAGAGTGAGTGTGAGTGCAGAGTGAGTGTGACTGCAGTGTGAGTGCGAGTGCAGAGTGAGTGCAGAGTGAGTGCAGAGTGAGTGTGAGTGCAGTGTGAGTGCAGAGTGAGTGTGAGTGCAGAGTGAGTGCAGAGTAAGTGTGAGTGCAGAGTGGGTGTGAGTGCAGAGTGGGTGTGAGTACAGAGTGAGTGTGAGTACAGAGTGAGTGTAACTGCAGAGTGAGTGTGAGTGCAGAGTGAGTGCAGTGAGTGTGAGTGCAGAGTGAGTGTGAGTGCAGAGTGAGTGTGAGTGCAGAGTGAGTGTGACTGCAGTGTGAGTGCAGAGTGAGTGTGAGTGCAGAGTGAGTGTGAGTGCAGAGTGGGTGTGAGTGCAGAGTGGGTGTGAGTGCAGAGTGGGTGTGAGTACAGAGTGAGTGTGAGTGCAGAGTGAGTGTGAGTGCAGTGTGAGTGCAGTGTGAGTGCAGAGTGAGCGTGAGTACAGAGTGAGTGCAGTGAGTGTGAGTGCAGAGTGAGTGCAGTGAGTGCAGAGTGACTGCAGAGTGACTGCAGAGTGAGTGTGAGTGCGTGTGAGTGCAGAGTGTGAGTGCAAAGTGAGTGTGACTGCAGAGTGAGTGTGACTGCAGAGTGAGTGTGACTGCAGAGTGAGTGTGAGTGCAGAGTGAGTGCAGAGTGAGTGTGACTAGAGTGAGTGCAGTGAGTGTGAGTGCAGTGTGAGTGCAGTGTGAGTGCAGAGTGAGTGCAGAGTGAGTGCAGAGTGAGTGTGACTGTAGTGTGAGTGCAGAGTGAGTGCAGAGTGTGAGTGCAGAGTGAGTGCAGAGTGTGGTGTGTGTGAGTGCAGAGTGTCTTGTGAGTGAGTGTGAGTGCAGAGTGAGTGTGAGTGCAGAGTGAGTGTGAGTGCAGAGTGAGTGTGAGTGCAGAGTGCGAGTGCAAAGTGAGTGTGAGTGCACAGTGAGTGTGCAGAGTGAGTGTGAGTGCAGAGTGAGTGTGAGTGTGAGTGCACAGTGAGTGTGAGTTAGACTGAGTGCACAGTGAGTGTGAGTGCAGAGTGAGTGCACAGTGAGTGTGAGTGCAGAGTGAGTGCACAGTGAGTGTGAGTGCAGAGTGAGTGCACAGTGAGTGTGAGTGCAGAGTGAGTGCGAGTGCAGTGAGTGCGAGTGCAGAGTGAGTGCAGAGTGAGTGCGAGTGCAGAGTGAGTGTAGAGTGCAGAGTCAGAGTGAGTGCAGAGTGAGTAGAGTGCAGAGTGAGAGTGACTGCAGAGTGAGTGTAGAGTACAGAGTGAGAGTGACTGCAGAGTGATAGTGACTGCAGAGTGAGAGTGACTGCAGAGTGATTGCAGAGTGAGAGTGACTGCAGAGTGATTGCAGAGTGAGAGTGACTCAGCAGTGTGAGTGTTCCAGAGAGAGCAGGGTATGCTTGTGCGCTTACACGGTGCACTGACACACAGGTGTCTTGGGAGCTTCATTGAGGCAGCCAGCCCTCTCTGAGGGGAGCAGAAAGGAGGGGACGCCCCAACCAATCAAGCGCAACTACTCACAACCTACTGTACGATTACAACACAGGCCAAAGGGCAGAGGTAGGTCTTTTCACATTACGTAGGGTGAGCAGTGTGTGAGTGTGCAGGGTGAGCAGTGTGTGAGTATGCCGGGTTAGCAGTGTGTGAGCATGCAGGGTGAACATTGTGTGAGCGTGTAGGTGAGCAGTGTGTGAGTGTGTAGGGTGAGCAGTGTGCGAGTGTGCAGGGTGAGCAGTGTGTGAGTGTGCAGGGTGAGCAGTGTCTGAGTGTGCAGGGTGAGCAGTGTGTGAGTGTGCAGGGTGAGCAGTGTGAGTGTGCAGGGTGAGCAGTGTGAGAGTGTGCAGGGTGAGCAGTGTGTGTGTAGGGTGAGCAGTGTCTGAGTGTGCAGGGTGAACAGTGTGTGAGGGTGCAGGGTGAACAGTGTGTGAGTGTGCAGGGTGAACAGTGTGTGAGTGTGCAGGGTGAACAGTGTGTGAGTGTGCAGGGTGAACAGTGTGTGAGTGTGCAGGGTGAGCAGTGTGTGTGTGTGGGTGTGTGTGCGCAGGGTGAACATTGTGTGAGTGTGTAGGGTGAGCAGTGTGTGAGTGTGTAGGCTCAGTGTGTGACTGTGCAGGGTACGAACACTCGAACTAAGTCCACCACACACATAAGACCACACACATAAGACCACACACATAAAACCACACACACAAAACCACACACACACCACTCACACACACACACCACACACACGACTCTCAGCACCACACTCTCACCACCACACTCTCACCACCACACATTCACCACCACACACTCACTACCACACACTCACTACCACACACTCACCACCACACACACCACCACCAGTGGCGTAACGATATTTGAGGGGGCCCCCCTGCAAGGTACATGGAGGGGCCCCCTACAGACTCTATCAGGAGCTCCCCAGCCGAAGTGCAGCGCTGAGGGGGCTCCCTGGAGCTTGTGGGCCCCCCCGCACTGCAGGGGATGCGGGGGCCTGTGTTACGCCCCTGACCACCACCACACACGCAACCACACACACAACCACCAGCCATCGGTGCACACTTTCACCGAGCACAAACACCACCAGCCGTCAGTGCAGGCTTCCACCAGGCACACAACACCAGACCTTAGTGCACGCTTTCACCAAACACACACACACCACCAGCCATCAGTGCACACTCTCACCAGGCACCCACAACACCAGCCGTCAGTGCATGCTTTCACCAGGCGCACACACCACCAGCCAACAGTGGACGCTTTCACCAGGCACACACATCACCAGCCGTCTGTGCACGCTTTTACCAGGCACACACACCACCAGCCGTCTGTGCACGCTTTTCCCCGGCACACACACCACCAGCCGTCTGTGCAAGCTTCCACCAGGAACACACACCTCCAGCCGGCAGTGCACGCTTCCACCAAGCACACACACCACCAGCCATCAGTGCACAATTTCTACAGGCACACAAACCACCAGTCATCAGTGCACACATCAATTGTTAACGCATCCACAATTAACCAGACTCTATCAGGAGCTCCCCAGCCGAAGTGCAGCGCTGAGGGGGCTCCCTGGAGCTTGTGGACCCCCCGCACTGCAGGGGATGCGGGGGCCTGTGTTACGCCCCTGACCACCACCACACACGCAACCACACACACAACAACCAGCCATCGGTTCACACTTTCACCGAGCACAAACACCACCAGCCGTCAGTGCAGGCTTCCACCAGACACACAACACCAGACGTTAGTGCACGCTTTCACCAAACACATACACACACCACCAGCCATCAGTGCACACTCTCACCAGGCACCCACAACACCAGCCGTCAGTGCATGCTTTCACCAGGCGCACACACCACCAGCCGTCAGTGCACGCTTTCACCAGGCACACACATCACCAGCCGTCTGTGCACGCTTTTACCAGGCACACACACCACCAGCCATCTGTGCAAGCTTCCACCAGGAACACACACCTCCAGCCGGCAGTGCACACTTCCACCAAGCACACACACCACCAGCCATCAGTGCACAATTTCTACAGGCACACAAACCACCAGCCATCAGTGCACACATCAATTGTTAACACATCCACAATTAACTATTGTAGCAATCGCAGTATGGTGCACTATACTTTTAAACATATTCATCTAAAGCGCAGCATGCCACCATTGCTACAATTCCAATCCAACCCACATAATTCCACTACACACCACATGCATACACTCCATAACACATGGCTAAAAGACATTGCCATTTACAATGCTATTAGCTCTCACTCAAATAAATCAGAGACCTATTGCATTTCCAATGCTGGTTTTGTGTGGTTTTGAATGTAACGCCTGCAGCTGATCTTGCCTGTACTGCAGGAATTTGCTGTGAATAAAAACTTCACCCGATAGGAAGGTTCTAGAATTTCTTCCGTTGTGAAACCGGCAGGAGGGAATAAGCATTGTGCTGGATAAGGAAGTGATGCATTTTTCAGGCAAGTATTATATTTGTTTGTTTTTAGGCATATTTAGGTAAGCATATTTCTGTCACTGGTTTGGTCTCGTAGAGCCGTCAAAGTGCAGGTGTTCTTTATGTACAGTTCTGGGCTGTTCACCCATTGGGGTCTTGCTAGTCAATAACATGCCATGGCTATGGATAGCAAGAAAGATCTTGTAGATATTTTTTAATTGTTTGCAAAGCGTGTTTGACATTTACGCTGCCTCAGGGCTCTGGTTTTGTGGTGTGTATTTCACGTGATAAACATTTACCATGAAACAAATCTTCTAGATGGCAAACTGACATTTTATTTTCAAATGTTTGCAGCATGATATGTTACTCACCTGAACTATTAGAACTTTCACCTCTTGCACAGTCTTGGGTATCAATTGGATAGGTCGCCCCGTCTTCATCAATACCAATCGATGCAACAGCTAATACATCTCCAGATCCTGATATAAAAAGAAATATAGTATGTATTTTTTTTTAAATCTTTAAATCTACACAAATTAATCAGCTAATATTAGTTCATGCATGTAAGATCACAAAAAAAAAAAAAAGAAAATGAGAAAGCACTATCCATAACTAAACAATATTAAAATAAAAATAGTGGGTGCAGTTTAACTGGTGTGTTCTTTTATATTGCTCATTTTGTTCTTAAGCCCTCTCTCTACATATATAACATAACTATTGAGGTTTCCCTGTCACTTACGTTCAGTTTTCCCATTCTTAGGCCTGATGAACTGCCACTTTTAGCTATGAAAAACTTTTCTGTTGACCATTAAATAAGAATTTCTAATTTCACACAAACTAGGGTCTCCACCAATCTGACAACCGCTTATGCAATATGAGAAACCACTGTTCAGAATGTAAAAGTATTGGACAGTTTGGTCAACATGTTTAACATGGAACTAGTGGGGACCGAAAAAAAATGTGGAAACTTTTATATCCCAAGAAATAAAACAGGGAGGAGGGTGGAGTTGTTTATGACCTTGATGAAGATCCCTATGATGTACAACCAGGACTACAAGTAAATAACATTTTCTACTGCATCATAGGATCTAAAAGTTAATAGCAAGCTAACAACCAGTAGTAATATTATATTTCTTGGGAATAAGGAATAGAATTTTTAACTGGCATTAGAGTTAGGTGGAACTCTGAATGAAGAGTTACCAAAATGATTTTTCAGAGTAGCTTACCCAACATTAGAATACATTTTTGTATTTGAGTGACAGTAGAGACTGACTTGCAATTGTCTGACTGAACAATGTTTTTTACACAGTCTTGGTACCCACTTTCCTTCTACTAGAATGGGCTATGTGTATTGCTGGCAGGGGGTTTATTCGCCAGTTCATTACACTGCAAGATGCAGGATACAATCTAATGAAAAATGGATTGTTTTGAAGTGCCTAGAGTGTGGCAAATATGAGTGTAGTTGATAAAAGTTTAAGGAAAGCTCACAGAAAACTTATAGAATAATGCTTTGTTTAACGTACATTTTGATACCACTCTAGGGAGGAAAGAAGGATGACTGTCATTTATACCCTATTTGCACAGAACACTATACAGAGTTCAACATCCAAAAGTGTTTGAATATCACTAATCATTCAAGCTAAAGTAAAACCCACTTACTGGCGGACGTCCGAGACAGATGCTACAATTAACCTGGAGAATACTTTCAAAAGACAGACCTAGTAATTCTGGCTGACCTATATTGACTTCCCAGGGAGGACAAGGTGCCCTTACAGAGGAGAGACGTTCTTCACAAATTCCGTACTGTGAATAGGCAAAATTAATATAATATGAACCAATAGGAAGAATGAGTTGAAGGAAATTTCTGTTAAGCTGTCCATAAAAGACTGGGAAAGATTCCGATGACCATACTGTCTGAAGTCAAAACCCATGTTTGCAAATTTAAGGATATCTGAACCTGGATTCTGGTGAGGAGGTTTGGTCTGAACTGCAATTTCTAAAGTGGGTTAACGGACCCATGAAGCAGCTCCAGATACCACTGCTGCCTTGACTACCACTCTGGAACAATGATGACCAACGGAGCCTGACAATTTCTGAGCTTCAAGATGAATGTTGGTATTAAATGGTATCAGAGAAAAAGCATAGTGTAATGTCTTTGATAAAGTAATTAAAACGGCACTGACCTGAGGTCTTCAATCTGGAGCCGGGTTGTGAAGTCCTGTCTTTATGAGACGTAGCAAAGAGATCTAATTTTGGACAGGCCCTTTCTATGAAGATTTTTTGAAGCACTCTGTCATTTAGAACCCCTTTGTTGTGTTCTTCATAAAACCTGCTTAACCTTTTCGGTGCTGACGACGGCCCCGGGCCGTCACAAGTCACGGTGGGCGTGTGCTAACGACGGACGGGGGATGTCCGAATCCCGCCCACTCGTTAATTCTCCCACACAGCGGAAGAATTAACACCGCATGCAAGGGGTTAAAATATCTGCCTCTCGGTTTAGGATTCTCTGTAAGGACTGCTTTCATTGATAGACTTCTGGACAAGGCCTACATCCAGATCTTTGCATCTCTAATGAGAATGGTATGACCCTTATGTCCCAAGTTTGTTGAAGAGAAATGGCAAGTGGTTCCATCACGAAGAGCAATAGCAACTAGGACAGGTAACAACCTTGCCTGATGCTGCTCAGTACCTGAAAGGATATATACAAAAAGTCTGCAGAAACAGACTATCGCTGTAGGATTTCTATAACCACTTCGCCTTCTGGGTGAAATCTGTCCCAAGCACGGTTCTACCCCTGATACTGAAGGAACACCCCATGGCATGGTGTAGTTTGTCTCTAGGGAAAATCTACGAAACTTTAGATATTTATTTAGAGTACTGAGTGGTGTGCCTCTCATGGATCCCAACAACTGTTTAGGTCTCGCGATTTTGTAAGAGAGAACTTTGAGAAGAGGGCTTTAAGCCCCGCCCCTCATTTCCATTGGCCGGTGTCACCGTTTATGATAAATGGTGGCCTGCCATTGGAAAGGAGGGTTTTCTGTTCACACCCTTTGTCTCCGAGCCGGACTGGCTCGCCTGCTTTGCTGCTGTCACAAAGCAACGTGTTTGGTCCCATAAAGATAAGAGATCCCCATGCTCTGGCTCAGCGCGGTCCTCTTTCACTTTCCTGGATAGCGCTTGTTCTTTCAGTTAGTGGTGTCTTGTTCTTCGGCCTACTTGACTCGCCGAAAAGACCGAGGCCGGACTGTGACATCTGTCTTCGAAGGAGTACCCGCGGCGCCAGGTTGGCGCAAAGTCGCTGTGTAAAAGTAAGACTACTGCTTTCAAACCATATATCCTTCTCACCTTTGGACTATTTGTGACTTGCCCGATAACTATATATTTTTTCTCAGGAAGAGGAGGTGGTGCCACAGAAATACCACGATCAAGTATAGACCTCCAGCTTTAGCTTGTCAGATGGCCTGGAAATTCCTTCCCAAGATGGCGACGGTCTAGAACGGTAACTGAATTAAAAAACATTATGCATAGCGGAACGTGATACGCTACTTTGGTCTTTAGGAGTAGTGGTCCCGCCCCGCAGCTACTTAAGACAGGCGAGCCGGCTCCATATGCAGATTCATTGGCGAAGGATTCACCCAACGAACGATGTTGGTTTTTGAGACATTTATATGAGAAAATCTGCCTGGACATTGGTGTGTTCTACTTTTTTTGATGTAGAACATCTAACTTCATCAAGTGAACTGTATTTGTACTATTTGGTATGTTCTCATTCATTCACTTCAAGTCTTCTTAAAATGTAATCTTGAGTGAATTTGCAACTTGTGCTTGTTTATATGTAACTCTAACCAATAGTGTCTGTAGTAGACTTATGTACTTACTACCATTCATATGTGATTTTAGAGTTTATCTGTTTGTATCTTTTATGTTATTTATGTACTCTGATGAAGCCCTTATGTAATGTAACTGGTTCTATTGTAAAGCGCTCGGACACCTTTGGATAACGTTCGTGCTATATAAAAACGCATAATTTCATCACCTGTTGCTGAAATGTGAACTTTTACTAAGGGGCTTTTAGGTGGAATGAAAACAAGCATTTGCAATGCAATAGGTCTTGCATTTGCGAAACTTTCAGATACTGGCATTGTAAATGACAAAGCTTTTATCTATGTGTTGATTTTAAAAACAGATAAATAAAAGGCATTGTCATTTACAATGCCAAAAGCTCACAATTTCACAAATGGGAGACCTATTGCATTGCAAATGCTTGTTTTTTTTTTACTCACAATGCCATGCAAACCTCAAAATGTGACTATAGACACACATTTTCCTTCCATTACGGTGTCATAATCTTCTGGTATCAGAAAAAACACAATTGCCCTACCACCTACCGTTATCCCAGGTCTCCTGATAAAAATGGTACCGTACTTGTGTGTGTGGCTAAGAAACCGCGACAGACAAGGGCCCAGACGTAATGTGGAGACATCAAATTTACCAATCACAAAACAACCTGGTTTTTTAAGAGGTGGTCTCCGGGGTTTTTGGCCACGGCCTTGGCAGCCAACTAGGGAAACCTACCAAACCCAGACATTTCTGAAAACTAGAGTCCAGGGATGTGCGGCTTGCGTGAATCTCCCAATGTTTTCCTACTCAGAATCCTCTGTAAACCTCAAATTTAGCTGAAAACAAATCACATTTTCTCTCATTTCTGAATAGGAAAGTTTTGGGATCACCAGGCTGACACAAATTTCCTACTACCCAGCCTTCTCCTTGGTCTCCCTATAAAATTATATTTTACTCGTGTGGGTGTCCAACGAAAAATTGCCTAAAAACTTATTTAAAAGAAAATATAGCACTTAAGAGTTTGCTATGCTATCCCCTGAATCCCTAT
Organism: Lissotriton helveticus; assembly: GCF_964261635.1. Taxonomy (NCBI): domain Eukaryota; kingdom Metazoa; phylum Chordata; class Amphibia; order Caudata; family Salamandridae; genus Lissotriton; species Lissotriton helveticus. The sequence continues at coordinate 1,488,113,448 of NC_136061.1, read as the reverse complement.
GTTTTTAGCCCTTCCTAGTCGAGGGCGGTTGGCCCACCCACACAAGTGAGGTATCATTTTTCTCTGAAGACTGAGGGGAACACTGAGTGGTAGGACCTTTGTGCTGGCATGGTGAGCCCACCTAGTAATGTGAGGAAATTGCGAATTATTTTCAGCTAGATTTGAGGTTTGCAGGGTATTCTGCTTAGGAAAAGGATGGGAGATCCACGCAAGCCACACATCCCCGGACTCCCCAGGGTGTCTAGATTTCAGAAAAGTGTGGTTTGCTAGGCTTCCATAGATGGCCACCAAGCTCGGGCCAAATACCCAGGTGACCCCCCCTTGCAAAACCAGGTCGTTTTGTGATAGGTAATTTTGATGTCCCCACAATACGTTTTGGGCTCTTGCCTGTCGCAAGTACTTGGCCCACCCACACAAATGAGGTACTATTTTTATCGGGAGAACTGAGGGAATACTGGGCGGTGGGACATCTGTGTCAGCCCGGTGATCCCACAATTTTCCCACACAGAAACCTGAGATAAATTGGATTTTTTTCAGCTAACATTGAGGTTTGCAGGGGATTCTGGGTAGGAAAACTTTCAGGGTTCCATGCAAGTACATATCCCTGTACTGCCCCGGGTGTCTAGTATTCAGAAATGTGTGTGAATGGTAGGTTTCCTTAGATGGCCTCCGATCCTTGGGCAAAAAAAACAGGTGCCCTGCCTTTGCAAAACCAGGTTGTTTTGTGATGTTGTTGTTGTTGTTGAACAGCTTTATTTCGATATATTGACATATCATAAAAGCATTACAATACAGGAATAAAATAATACATTTGTAATCTAACAACAAACATTGTATAAAATCTACAAGGTCAGTGATAAAACAGTAATAAATTATTTGCCCAGGCTAAAAACAAGTTTAAGGAGGCTTCCACTAGTATTTTACTGAAGCAGAAGTTTCCTTGCAGTTCTTATCCGCCATGCCCAGCCCAGAAATTTCGCCAGACAACAGGCGAGCAAGGGACGTGTATCAGATCGTAATATGCCTAGAGCCTCCAGATGCGATCTAGTGCCGAGGCTCCTGCATAATGATTTCAACCATCTGGACCTGGGCGCTATATATGCGGGACACTCGAACAACAGGTGGGCAATAGACTCAACCTTTAATTCACAGAAAGGGCAGAATTTTATAGTTTGCCGCGGAGGCTTCCAACTAGAAGTTAACTGCCCTAGAGGAAGGACTCCCACCCTGAATCTAAAATACAGCGATCTGTCCCACGGGTTAAGGATCAAGTCCAGGTAAGGTTCTCTACAAGGGTGCTCCTTGATTTGAAGAAACTCTACAGCTGATCTACAAAGATTAGGATTGGTCGTTCTCACATTAGACGCCCATGACTAGTAGAATTTCTTGAGCATCTGTTTTGGAGGAGCTGTTCTGTTAACCCAAGCATCCCCTAAACCCATTTCGTAGAGAAGCCGCTTAACTTCACTAAACCAGCCGATCTTATGCCAGCCAGGTAGGGCAAGGAGTTCACTTAGGGCATCAGCATAGCTGCTCAGTTGTGGTACATTCCAAATCCGGGCCCATAATAAGAGGGGGCGTAGCCTGACTTGCTCACTTATTGGACGTGTGCCTGCATCGAGCAAGAGGGGGAGTGTAGGGGTACTATGTGGCAACTTCATAAGATCCTTATGGAAGTTGTTTTCGAGGTATGTTAAGGTGTTAACTCTCTGTACACCCCACAGATCTGCACCATATAAGGCCGCACTCACCACCCTTGCCCTGTAGATATCTAATAATGCCCCAATGGGTTTTAGAGATGAGGCACGTTGTTCTCTTAGCAGGGCCCCTGTAACCCTCTTATGGGTCAAGAAGACTTTTTGATGGTGAGACTTCCAATTAATCACGTCGGAAAGTCTTATACCCAAATAGTCGAACTCCTTCACCCTTTCAAGTGGGACTAGGTCTAAAACAGGGGGAATTACAGTTTTCCTAGGGGGGTTCAGAACAAGGAATTTGGTTTTGCTTATGTTTATGGCTAACCCCTTGGTGTCGCAAAAGTCCTTAAAGCTAGAAAGCAACTTTTGGATGCCTGCAGGGGTCTTTGAGATTAGGAGGGTGTCATCTGCAAATAGGAGCGTATGTATTTTTCTGCCAGCCAGGGAGGGTGCATCTGATGGATGTTGAAGCAGATGCTCAACCACTCCGTTTACATATAGTGAAAACAGGGTGGGGGCAAGCACACAACCCTGGCGGACGCCCCTATCTACAGGGATGGGAGATGTTTTCTGCCCCTGGTCACCCCACCTAATCTGAGCAAAGGTGCGTTCGTGAAACTTTATAAGCAATCCCAGCAAGTATGGGGGAATACCCAACCCTTCCAGGACATTCCATAATTGGGCTCGTGGGACCAGGTCAAAGGCAGTCCGCAGATCTATGAAGACTAGATACAGACTGCCCTTGCCCAATACAACCACTTTCCAATACAGCATTAATAAACGAAATGTCTGTTCGATGGTACCTATTCCTGATCTGAATCCGGCCTGGAAATCTGATAATACCTGGTTTTCTTCAGCCCAATGGAGGATCCTACCTAAGACTATTTTGCCTGCTACCTTTTGGGTCGAATCGAGCAAACTAATTGGACGGTAGTTGGCTGGGTCGTCCCGACAGCCTTTCTTAAAAATCGGGACGACCTCAGCACCCCTCCAGGAGTCAGGTAGGCAGCCTCCCAAAACAGCCTCGTTCAAAAGTAAGGCAATTAGTCTACTCCACACACATACGTTTTCCTTCAACAGATCGCCAGAAATGCCATCCGGGCCAGCAGCTTTGTTGGTAACAAGGCACCTAATTGCCCCCTCTACTTCCTTTTCACTAAAGGGGCAATCATTGATAGTTGAGGCAACCGGCAGTCTGAGTGGGAAATCCATGTTAGATTGTAGAACATCTAGAGGGATAGAATATAGTTTAGAAAAATGGGCAGACCAAGCCTCCCCTGGGATGTTACAAGTCAGTTGTGCATCAGTCAGGGCTTATCCCTAGCTCTTATCAGGTCCCAGAACCCCTTGGAGTCTTTTTTAAAACTAGCCTCCATTAGATCTCTCCAGAAATTAGAATCATGTGCTTCCTTAGCCAAGGCTATAGTTTTTTTATATACATTCCTGGCAAGTCTAATTTTCTCTAAATCTTTGGATTTCACAGCAAAAATGAGTTCCGTTTTGGCAACCCGACATTCTGGAGAATACCATTTGTCTCTTGACTTGAAGAGACCTTTCGTTGCGGCCCTTGGTCTATTTTGCGGAATGATAAACAATTCGCTTAGGGCCGAAGTGGTTTCTGTAAAGGTCGCCAAAACAGTGTCGTCGATTTTCTTCGGAGCATCTAAACTTAACCTCACTGCAGTCAATATAGTCTTTGCTTGTTCCATCCTTCCCTCGTCCGCTGCTATTTTTGCCCATTTTAACCGCCTGCCACAGTTTGATGGAGCCAGTTCGTGAGATGTTTTCCATGCAGAGTTGGCCCTAACCAATTTCCTGTCTTGCCATGGCGGAGTGAGGGTTAGGGACAAAAGATTGTGGTCGCTATCACAAGACGATATAACCTCCATATCTCGGTGGAACGGCCATAAATTGTAATTCAGCATGATGTAGTCTATCCTGGAGGTGTGTCCCACCCTATTGTAAGTGTGCGCTCCCTTAAGATCTGAGTTGGAGCGACCATTAGTTGCTCTCAGGGCGTGTTCCATACAAAGTGTGTTAATGTCTAAGGCACTCTGCGTCCATTTTGGGATCGGGTCTAGGGCAATCGTGGGAATGCCCCTCCTTGTGTCTTCTTCCCAATTGTCCAGGATGTCCTCACTTGCCAGAGGCTCGAAGCAACAATTAAAGTCGCCTGCGAGGATTACATAAGAATCAACGTTACAGGATTCAAGTTCACTATTTAATCCTGTTAATGGTAGGGTTGAAGCCCCTCCCCTGGCCCCCCTTAGATATAGGTTAAACACCTCTAGCTTCCTCCCTCCCTCGCAGGATATAGATACTCTCTGAAGATCAGGGGATTGGGTGGATTTATGTTTTATGCTTAAGCCCAATGCAATGCTGACCCAAATGAGAAGGCCGCCAGAAGGGCGACCTTTACTACCCTGTTGCTGAGTGGCGGGAACAAAGTATGTTGTAAAGCCTACCCTGTGCCTAGGTTCTAGGCACCAGGTTTCTTGTAAAAGACAGATGCTAAAGAGATCCAAAACAGTGCTCCACTCTGGGATGCCAAAATTACGAGCAAGCCCTGCCACATTCCAGCTTAGAATCTTTAGCTGGGTTCTACCTGGAATAGCCTGTCTAGACAAGCTAACTGGTAAGTCGGGATCAGGCTCTATCCCTAACGCCTCTACAACAGCTATATTTTGTCTTGTGGGAGGTTCGTTCTGAGATCGGGTAAGGGCCCTGAATATGGAGGGTCGCCTGCCATCCGGCAGAACCGTCCGATGGGGTGACACAGAGATCATGGGGGTAACATCTATATCCTGCACTACTGTTTGGGATCCTAGATTGTCTAAGAGATTCAGAGCCCCCTCTATTGACGGGGGATAAATCGTGGATTGTGTGGGTATGGTGGGATTAGTGTCCTCAGAGACAAACGGAAAAAGTAGGGGATTTAGAACCGCCCCCAGTTAGGGGAGCCTTTACTGGCGCTGATGGAGCAGCTTGCCTTGGGAGTCAATCGACGTCCTCAAGGCAGCCAAACCTATTCATGATTGGAAGCCCAAGCCAGCGTCTTGATAGTTCATAGTCTTTATCTTTATTGGAGTACCCCCTCCAAGGCCGATGGCGTATAAAGACCAATCGCCATCCTGTGTATACGTAGAACGTGGTGGATAGAAGAAGGACAGTGGCCTAGGTACAATAGATAGACCTTCGCCATCAGTGGGCCATGAACAAATGTGGTGTGCCGTGTAAGGATCTTCAAATGTTACCACTATGCAGTCCCCGGGGCTAGATTTCTTTGTGGGACCCACCCATGGAACTCGACGGACCATTAAGACATTGCCTTTCCGACCATTTGAGATCGGTCTGTTCACGTTGAGCCAGTGCATGATCTTATTCTTTAGAGACCAGTGATTCTCGTGCTGGTCATTTTCAATCTGGGGAACACCCGTCAACACAACCACGTACTCATTAGCCTCCGGTGGAAGATCAATTTAGCCCCCTTGGAAATTGTTCTTATTGCGTGGGCCCTGGGTCAATTGGTGAGCTGCTTTGCTCGCAGTTGTTCTTAGAGGGGCAGCATTGTTAAGGTGTGATGAAGTTTGAGTAGTGCTGGGCTTCGTTTGTCTAGTTGGTAGACAACCCGCTTTTCCCGCTCACACCCCAACAAGTCCCACAAATGGTACAACCCCACTTTAAAATTACAACATCTGGAGCTGCGCCGACTGGAACGTAGATGGCGGCGCAACTATCTCAGCTCCGACAGGGAAGCTTACGTCTCCGCGCGTAAAGCTTACAAAGCCACCATCATTTCTACTAAGACTGCCTTTATCTCCAATAGAATCCTAACAGCCCCCAACAGATCCAAGGAGATCTTTAAAGTCCTTGGCGAACTGACATCGGACGCCAGGACACTCCCGAGCCCATCCTCTTCCTCAGAGTCATTCACTGCCTTAAACTCATTTTTCATCGACAAAATCATTTCCATTAAAAATTCCATTCCTTACGCTCCTTCCCCAATAACAGCAGCACCCCTCCTTTTAAACACTTCTACCGTCCCTCAGTTCCCCGCGCTTGACTTGGAATCTCTTGTTAAATTGTCCACTCGCGTGAAATCTGGATCCCCCAAGGACTGCTGCCCTCCCTCTGTGCTCCGCGATATCTGCCAAACCCTCCCACATTGCATCCTCCCTCTTCTTAACTCCTCCCTCTCCTCGGGCACAGTCCCCAGTTCATTTAAGGAGGCCGTACTGTTACCTCTCTTAAAAAAACCTGGCGCCGACTCAGCGACTTTGGCCAATTATCGCCCTATATCCCTCCTGCCCTTTCTCTCTAAAATACTGGAGGCTCACGTCACGACCTGCCTCTCGCAGTTTATTGAGGAGACCAACTTTCTGGCGCCCAACCAGGCTGGGTTCAGACCAGCCCATTCCACGGAGGCTGTGATCCTTGCCGTGCTGGACAACCTTAGACGCAACGATGATAGAGGGCAACCCCAGGCATTAGTCTTGCTCGATCTATCGGCGGCATTTGACACGGTGGACCATAACATCTTAATCCACCGTGTCGAGTCCGCCGGAGTCTGCGGGGTTGCTCTGTCCTGGCTCAAATCCTTTTTAGAGGAGAGATCCCAGGCAGTTAGCATGGGCCCCTTTCGTGCCACCAGCGTCTCATCATCTTGTGGGGTCCCTCAAGGTTCTTCCTGTCTCCCCTTCTTTTTAATTTGTACCTTCAACCCCTCCTTCACTCTTTAGGTAAGTGGGACATCACCGTGTTCAACTACGCGGATGATCTACAGATTATTTTTCCCCTCACTACTCCCGACGCCACCAAAAACTTTCAGACAGTCTTGTTACACATCCAGCATTGGATGAACCAAAACCAACTCAAGCTCAATCCGAGCAAGACTGAGCTTCTCCTTCCTGGGAGAAGTGCCCCTTTTTGGGGCCCTCAGTACTGGCCGGTTGAGCTCGGAACACCTCCCTCTCCTGCTGGATGTGTAAAAAGCCTCGGGGTCCTGATTGATTCCGGACTTTCTCTCAAGGCTCAAGTGAGCGCAGTAACATCTTCCTGTATGTTCCAGCTCTACAGGATACGGAAAGTCGCCCACCTTTTGTCGCCTGAAGCCTTGTTGCAAGTGCTAATTGCCCTGGTGATGTCCCGGTTGGACTTTTCCAACTCAATTTATTACGGTCTTCCCAAATCTCAGCTGGCCAGGTTACAGATCGTGCAAAACCAGGCAGCTCGGCTCGCTTTCAGGATCCCCAAATGGCAGTCGGCTCAACCTCTGCTACGCCGCCTTCACTGGTTACCAGTCAGTGACAGAATCACTTTTAAGGTTCATTGCCTGGTCTTCAAAGCCCTCGCTGGTCCCTCCCCTGCCTTCCTTAAGTCCTTAATCACTCCCTACTGTCCTTCTCGCACTCTTAGGTCTACTCATCTCCAACTTCTTGTTGTTCCTCGTTTCAATCTCTCTAGATCGGGCGGTCGCAGCTTTTCTTGCTTAGCACCTAAGCTGTGGAACTCCCTCCCACTTTCACTCAAGTCTTCTTGCTCCCTTCCCTCCTTCAGGAAATCATTAAAAACACTACTCTTCCCTCCCCCCCCACTAATTTCTCTCATCTTTTCTGTTTCCTCCCTTCCTTTTCCAAGTCCGTCAGCGCCAGGAAACTCACGGTGACAGTGCGCTCAATAAATTCATCATAACATAACATAACATCAGCCAATCTTCGGTCCGCACCTGTGGTTCGCGGTTTGGGAACTGGCCGTGCTATGACAGGTGCTGGGGGGGTGGGTTGTGTGGCTTGTGGGGCTGGTTCTCTCTCTATAAGACCTTGGTTTTCTAGTCCTCGCAGGCCAAGAGTAGCCAAGGCTATAATGCTTTTTTCCATCTCTAGCAGATTGTTTTCAATGCGTGATAGCCTCAGATCTAAAGGAGATAGAAGCTTCCTTAGTGTTTCCCAAACTAAACCTATAAATTCCCCATCCCTCCCGTCATGTCCCTCTAGGTGTGAGCCGTCTCCCTCAGCAGTTATGTTAACAGATGTGGAGGCAGTTGTGTTAACAGATGGAGAGGCAGTTGTGTTAACAGATGTAGGGGCTGATCCCACTTCAGCTACCTCTACATAAGCCTGGGGCAAGGATGCACACTCTCCTATAGCATTGTTCACAGGTACACCTCCCACATTAAGCTGGCTATTACCATTTGTGTTGTTATATACAGGAATTTCAGGAGTTACCAGAAAAGGGGTGATGGCTAACTGGCTGGGAGAGGCCACAAGTAGATTCTGATTATCCAACTGGTTTGCCGGATACAAGGATAAAGCTGGAGTAAGTGGAATCGAACTATGGTGGACAACTGCCTGTATAGTGCCACAGCACATGTTGGCCGGACGCTCTGGGGTTACAGCAGCTGCTAGGTGTCCCAAGGAGGATTTTTTGGATTTGGCAAAGTCCTGAGACAGTCTTCTAGCAGCGGCCAAGTCCAAGGAGACGCGGGTCTGCAATTTGGAAATTTCATTATCAATGGCTATGTTTGTACGAGTAATGAAATCATCCATGGGGCCATTTGTTTGCAATCCACCTTTAATGGCCCTACTACGTTTTGTCCGAGTACACATAACTTACAGGATATGGAACCCACCTCAGCAAAAATAGGGTAACAATATTAGTAGCCAAGTGGCCGGCCGAGGAGCAAGGGGGTTGGGCCAGTCCAGTCCTCTCCGTACTCGAACGGCCTCAAACGGCACGCTCTTTGCCCGGTCTTCGCCCCGGGCTGTGTCCCGCGCTGCGGGAGATTAAGACCTTAAAGTAGTGAGCGTTATGGGCGGTGGGCGGGCCAACAGGGAGAGCGAACCGGAAGTTGTCACTCGGTCTCGCAGGGACTCCTGGGCAATGGAGTCCCTGCTACGCTCGCAGCCCTGCAGCAGCCCTCCGCCTGGTTACAGCACTCCACAGGTCCCCACAGGGTCCAAAGTCCAACCCCGCACACAATCCTGCGAAGCGGCACCCGCGGAGCGGGTGCGGCGAGGTCCGTGGACAGTCCGTGGACAGGCACAGCGCTACAGCACAAAGAACGACAAGAGCCTCCAGGCAATGGCTCCTACCAAAAGTAAGAAATGGTGTCCCACAATGGCAGGGAAGTCACGAGTTTTTGAAAGCCTCCCGGTGGGCGGTGGGCGGGCCAACAGGGAGAGCGGACCGGAAGTTGTCACTCGGTCTCGCAGGGACTCCTGGGCAATGGAGTCCCTGCTACGCTCGCAGCCCTGCAGCAGCCCTCCGCCTGGTTACAGCACTCCACAGGTCCCCACAGGGTCCAAAGTCCAACCCCGCACACAATCCTGCGAAGCGGCACCCGCGGAGCGGGTGCGGCGAGGTCCGTGGACAGTTCGTGGACAGGCACAGCGCTACAGCACAAAGAACGACAAGAGCCTCCAGGCAATGGCTCCTACCAAAAGTAAGAAATGGTGTTGTGATGGTAAAGAACAAGTTTTACTACCCTTCGGTAACAATATATCTGCAAAATACATATTAGTTATAGATTCCTTACCTTAGAATTACCCCAGGCGTCAGACTGACTCAGGAGAATTTTTCTTCAGCAGTACCGATGCATGGCGGTAGATGGCGTCAGTCGATTCCACGTTCGTCGTTAGCGTCAAGGTCGCCGGAATGACATTGCAGTATCTACTTAGACGCCACCCCTGCGTGCTGACATCAGTTCTTTACATGACATTCCATGACAGAAGCGCAGAGCCATGCAAGACACTGACCACTGGTGCACAAAACTAGGGCCTTGAAAGGGAGTCCCTTACTCTAGAAGTCAATTCGCAGAACAGGGAGGATGGGTGGGGCAGTAAGGAATCTATAACCAAAATATGTCTCCTACAGATATATCGTTATCGAAGGTAAGTACATTTTTCATCTGTGATAGACTATTAGTTATAGATTCCTTACCTTAGAATAGATACCACAGCAATACCAATCCAGGAGGTGGGTCTGCGAACCAAGTTCACACCAGAAAGTCCTGGAGAACTGAACGGCCAAAGAAGCCGTCTCACCGGACTTGACTATCCAGGCAGAAATGCTTAGTGAACGTATGCAGTGATACCCACGTGGCAGCCTGGGAGATGTCACTGAGGGGAACTTCACATCCCACAGATGTAGTGTCTGCGTTCGCCCTGGTTTAATGGACGTGCAGTCCTACCGGAGGCTACTTTTTCGCCAAGGAATAGCAAATTTGAACGCAAAGGACGATTCACAGAGAGGTAGTCCACTTTTGCACGGCCCGACCTTTTTTGCCGCCCACATAGCAAACAAAGAGTTGATTATCCACCCAGAGTTGTTTTGCATGATCTAGATGAAAAGATATCACAGATTTTGGATCCAGACGGTGGAGCCTCTACTCCTCTTTAGAAGAACGCAGGAAGAAGGTGGGCAAAGTGATGGTCTGTCCTATGTGGAAAGAGATAACCACTTTGGGAAGAAAATAAGGTTGAGTTCGAAGGACAACCTTGTCTGGATGAACAGCAAGGAAAGGAGGTTTAGAAGAAAGAGCCTGAAGCTCACTCACCCTGCGAGCAGAGGTGATATTAACCAGAAAAGAAGTCTTCAAGGTCAATAGTCCGATAGGACAATTATGAAGTGGCTCGAAAGGAGCACAAATGAGGTAGGTGAAGACCAGTTTCAAGTCCCACTGGGGCATTACGAAAGGAATAGGAGGAAAGAGGTGAGTAATGCCCTTATGAAATCTATTTACAATAGGGGACTTGATAGGAGAAGGTTGACCAGGAAGGTGAAGAAAGGTCGAAATGGACGAAAGATAGCCTTTAAGGGTGTCCAGAGCAGAGACCGGCCCAAAGAAAGAATGAAGAGGAGAACCTCTGAAAGGGGTTCCACAGCCTTTGCTGTGCACCATGCCACAAATTTGTTCCATCTACAGGCGTATACCGTTTTAGCGGAGGGACCGTGTTAGTGGAGGGACGCCTGGCTACCAAGATGAAATTACAGACTTTGGGAGGAAGGTCAAAAGCTGTCAACTGTTGCCGCTCAATCTCCACCCAAGGAGGTGGAGGCTGGACAGGTTCATGTGGAGGAAGATTCCCCTGATGCTGCGATAGAAGATCCTCCTGAAGAGGCAGTCTGATCGGAGGATCGATAGCCATGTTCTAAAGCTCGGAATACCAGACTCTTCGTGTCCAATCCAGAGCCACAAGAATGACTTGGGCCCGGAGCCCGCTTGATCTTCAGCACCCAGGGAACAAGTGGTATAGGCGGAAAGGTGTATAGAAGACCGCAATTCCACTTGCGACAACAAACGCCACCGAGCAAGTGCCGCCTTGGAAATACCAACCCACAGACCTTTTGACATTGCGCGCTCTCTGCGGTTGCAAACAGCTCTAACCAAGGCTCTCCCCACTGCTGAAAGAGACCTAGCACCACCTCCGAGTGAAGACGCCATTAGTGATCCATTATGCACCGGCAGCTAAGTTCGTCCGCCCTGGTGTTCAGGGAACCTGCTAGCTGTTGAACCACCAGGGACATGCCCTGAAGTTCGACCCATGTCCACAGGCAGAGAGCCCCTTGACAACACGGTCCACGACCCCACCCCGCTCGGTTTGTTGCAGTAGCACATGGAGGTGGTGTTGTTAGTGAACACCTGCCCTACTCTCCCTTTGACAGAAGGAAGGAGTGCTTTAAGTGCAAGACGGATCGCCAGGAGCTCCAGCAGATTGATGTGTTAGCCCAGACGCCGCCAGAGACCAGAGGCCTCTGATCTCTGCCTCTCCCCTGTGGCCGCCCCATCCCAGAAGTGACGCACCTGTCACCACTGTGAAGGCTGGTTGGAGAAGGGTGAGGGATCTGCCGTCGACCCAATCCTGGTTTGTTAGCCACCACTGCAATTGGTGTGCAGTGCCCTCCAAGATCTTGACGACATCGGAAAGATTCCACTGATGCTGCGCCCACTGGAACTTCAGGTCACACTGCAGAGCCCGTATATGCCACCTGGCATAGTCCACAAGCAGGATGTAGGAGGCCATGAGGCTCAGCAGCCTCAGGGTCATCTCACCAAATCCCGGAATAGAGGCTGAAATATCAGTATCATAGCCCGAATATCCCGGACTCGCTGCTTGGGAGGATAGGCCTGAAACTGTGCTGTATCCAGAACTGCTGCGATGAAAAGGATCTTATGAGAGGGAATGAGGTGTGACTACGGTACGTCGATAGTGAACCCCAGCAAGTGCAGGAGGTTCGCCTTAGTCCGGAGGTGGGAAACGACAGCCTGAAGCAAACTCGCCTTCAACAGCCAGTTGTCGAGGTAGAGAAAGACTGGAACCCATGATCTGCGTAGATGAGCTGCGATCACCGCCATCACTTTCGTGAACACCCGACGGGTGCTGGTAAGGCCAAAGGGGAGCACAGTAAACTGAAAATGCTTGTGGCCTACTGTGAACTGTAAGTAACGCCTATGGGCCGGCAGGACAGGGATGTGAAAATAAGCGTCCTGCAAGTCCAACACTACCATCTAGTCTCCAGGGTCGAGGGCCTGAGCCAATGTCAACATTTCAAACTTCTCCTTCCGAAGGAAGCAATTGACGTCCCTGAGATCCAAGATAGGACTCGGGCTTTTGTCCTTCTTGGGTGCCAGGAAGTAGTAGGAATAACAACCACAACCTACTTCTGACACAGAAACTCGCTCGATGGCTACCATGGCCAAGAGAGCCGCTACTTCCTGACGGAGAAGGGCCAAGTGATCCTCAGACATGCAATGGAGCGTTGGTGGCATGGAGGGAGGGGTAGTCTTGAAAGGGAGGGAGTAGCCCCTTCGGACTATCTGCAAAACCCACCTGTCCAACGTGATGTTGTGCCAGTGGGGGAGGTGATGCCTCGCACTGGAAAGGTTTGGAGGCTGCTGCAGAGGGGGCATTGGTGGACTGGCTCGCCCACCAGCAGCCAGACCCACGGCGCTGGGTCCCACATCCCCGGCCACGCAGAGGCTGAGCAGCTTGAACGGCCTGTGACCCAGGGTGGAACATGGTGGGGCACCCCTTCCGTAGCGACGAAAGGGGTGAAAGGCAGACGCACAGGGTGCGAGGTCCTAGCGAGGCCCAAGGATCTGGCTGTAGTCCTAGAGTCTTTGAAGCGCTTGAGCGCAATGTCTGCCTTGTCGACAAACTGGCGACGTCCATCAAAGGGCATGCCCAAAAGGGTGTCATCAAAGGAATCAGCGCAGGGGGAGGTGTTGTAAGGTCGACCGGCGCCAATCTGGATCCAAGACTGGATCCCTGGGGGCCCTGCGGCACCGGGGCCGAAGCCGCCGGCATCGAAGGCCTTGAACCCCCAGCCAAGTCCGCGTGGCCCGAAGGCGTGGCGGCGGAGTCGGGCTGCCCAAAGATGGAGTGGAGAGCTTTGTAAAATGCACAAAGCTGGGCAGGGGATGCTCCGGCTCCTGGGAAGGGAGGGAAGCTCCAACAGCTTTCCTACTAATGCACAGACTGGAGTTGGAATAGTAAATTATATTATTCCAACATCCAGCGCCCCCCACAGCAAGTCGTTGTAATGACTTGAGATGTAATGGGCTGCGATGTAACAAGGTGGTCACTGTAATGACCGTGTTGTAATGGTATGCGTTCTAAACGCATGCGGTGTAACGTGGCCTATTATTTTGTGATAGGTCATTTTTATATCTCCACAATAAGTTTTTGGGCCCCTTCCTGCTGCTGGCACTTGACCCACCCACATAAGTGAGATTTTATTGGGAGACTTTGGGGAATGCTGTATGGGTGGAATTTTGTGGATGAAGGCAGATTCTAGAACTTTCCATCACATAAATGTGAGGAAAATGTGTATTTTTTTTGTAGTTTGAGGTTTGCAAGGGATTCTGGGTAACGGAACAAGTTGAGAGTCACACAAGGCACCCCATCCCGGATTCCCCTGGGTGTCTAGTTTTAAAACAATGTATAGGTTTGATAGGTTTCTGTTGTATCTTAAGTTTCCCTACTGCTCAGCTGGTTTGTATGTCATATGGAATGTTGGATGATTAGAATGTTGCTGTGCTGTGAATGTCAGTTGAGTGAGGGCTGAGCAGCAGGACAACTGCTCCTGATGGGGTTTCCTTTCTATCTTAACTAATTAACTTAATAAAAGTAACTTGATCAATTCTATATGAAGTATCCATCTTCCTATTGATTACAACATTTTGGCGACATTTGGGGATCATTGTGTAAGAATCAACGCGTGCAACCTAAAGGAAGAAGACTATATAATGGAATTTCATTGGAACTAAGGAGAGAAGAAAAATGAAGAAAAGAAACGATAGCACAGAAGTACTATTGAAGAGGAGAAAAAAAACTAGAGGTAAAACACTTTAAGTTTGGATGTAAAGTGTGTGTGTAACGCCAGCTGGCAAACAAACCCCATCAGTGACCCCGACATCGGTCGCCCTGAAGCCAAGATTTGCCAGAGTAAACAGAGAAAATCTAGTTTAAATAACCAACAGCAGTGAGAAGTATCGCTATGGACAGTATGGTTGTCAGTTAAAGCTTCCTAGCAAAGCGGAAAGGATTAGCGCTGTAACGGGTAAAAAAAAAACAAAAAACTTCTGCATGGCTGAAGGGATTAACGCTTTGAGTTAGAAACTTGGATTGGCGTGTTGGCAGTGCGTAAATATTTCTAAGAAAGAAGAAATCGGCACTTTGATAGTAGCGGCGACTTCGAGTATTTATTTGAAATAAAGTCGAAAGATGGCTCGAGCAGAGAGGCGCGTGCCAACGAAGAACTCACAGTTGAATCCCATGGAATACAGCTATACTTGGAGGCATCTTTGGAATCCTGAGAATGATGTGACAGGAAGTGGAAGCAGCGTGATAACGTCACAAGGAAACGCAGCGGACATCTTGGTAAAGGTGTTACTAGGCAACCCGTCCGAAGAAGAAACGGGACTGCTAGTGAGGTGTCAGTTGCTCTACGAGGAGAAAGGAGGAGCGGGATGAGGAAACGGTAAAACCTACGCTCATGTGTACTATTCAAAAGAATGACTTTCTGTTTCAAAAAAAAAAAAAAAAAAGAGGGCTTTAATGAAAGAAGGAGAAGAAGAGACAAAAAAAAATAGAACAGAGCGGTCTGGTTGAGCATTTAGAGGTGTGATCTGGTTGGAGCATTTGGATACCTGCATGAAGACCATATTGGACAGTGTTTTCTGTTCTATCAGTTTCATGTGTGAGCAACTTTGAGGATACAGCAAGGAGAAAGACAACTTTTCAGAGCAGTGTTGTTCCTGCAATCCATACCTGAAACAGGAAGATGTCCCAGTGACAGAAAGAGGATCTACACTGCGGACACTTTGATAGAACAAGTGTTGCTGAAATTGATAAACAGCAGTGTAGACAAATACTAGGAGTACATGAAGATGGGTGCAGACATTATAATTTGATTCTCATTATTGTTGTGTGTGAGTTGAGATCTTATTTGGTTGTGTGTAGTGAAGTTTGGTGGCAAGTATTGAGGTCACTGTGGTTTAGAATTATTGTTTGAATCTTCAGGAACAGTTTCACAATAAATCTTGTGTGCAAAAGTGGGTTGGTAGTGACTATGTGGACTATGCTGTATATGGTCACATGGTTATTTGAGAGCTATGCTGTATATGGTCACACATTGGTTGTTTTGTTTTAGTGTTGGCAATTGTTTCATCAAGAGTTGTTCCACAACTGGTGTTGTGTGTGAGGGTGTCTAAATATTAGGTGACTCAATAACTCATGTTAGTAGTAACTATGTAGTATATGGTCACATGGTTAATTGAGGGCTATGCTGTATATAGTCACTCATTAGTTATTTTGTTTTGGTGTTGGTAATTGTTTCACTAAGAGTTGTTCCACAACTGGTGTTATGTGTGAGTGTATCTAGATGTTAAGTAACTCATTAACTCATGTCGTAGTGGCTATATAGCATGTGGTCACATGGTTATTAGAGGACTATGCTGTATATAGTCACTCATTGGTTATTTTGTTTTAGTATTGGCGATTGTTTCACCAAGAGTTGTTCCACAACTAGTGTTGTGTGTGAGTGTATCTAGATGTTAGGTGACTCATTAACTCATGTTGTAGTGGCTATGTAGCATGTAGTCACATGGTAATTTGAGGGCTATGCTGTATATGGTCACTCATTGGTTATTTTGTTTTAGAGTTGGTGATGGTTTCACCAAGGGTTGTTCCACAACTGGTGTTGTGTGTGAGTATGTATAGATGTTAGGTGACTCGTTGACTCATGTTTTTGGGGGGTTATGTAGTATATGATCACCCCTTGGTTGAGTTGTATGAATGTTGATGTTTGTTCCAACAAGCTTTGTTCCCAACGAGTGTCGTGGGTGAGATGGCGTCAGATTGTTGTGCCACTTTTTAGCTTGTGTACAAGTTGTTTGCCACATATGTCCAGTTAGGGCTTGTAGTGTGCAAGTTGTTTCCCGGTTAATTAGAACTCGTTGTGTACACATGTGGTGCTGAAGTGTGTGAGTGTTTTTTATGTAGTATGGATGAGTTATGCAAATACTTATTCTTAGTCTACGATGTGCGCACTGCTTCCTGATATTTGTTGTGTTAAATTTTGTTCCTTTGTGTCCTGCTTGTTATACTAGTCTGGCTGTTAGACGGACCGGGAGGGTCGGCCGAGGATAAGGGGAGAGGTCTCCGGGGAGATCCGTCTCCAGCAATCGTACAGACAAATAACTTCCCCCCCACTGACGTACACCACACAAGGCTAAGGTTCAACGTTACTTTATAAGCAATTCTTTAAATACGGTGAGATGGTACAAGGAGGTCTGGACTCCGGGGTCCCCTCTATTCTAGTCTCTTGGTTGGGTAAGGGGGGTAGCGGGACAGTCTCGGTACCACTCTGGGGGATGTGGTGGTAGATGAATTAGCTCACAATCCTCGAGCTCGGCGTTCTAGATGATCGGGCCGCGGCGGAGCCAGCAGGTCCCGGGATGGTTGAAGGTAGTGACGGTCCGCGGCGGAGCCAGCAGGTCCCGATGAAGATGGGTGCAGAGAGCCGCGGCAGCGCCAGCAGGCGGATCGGTAGTTCGCAAGGCAGGGCTACGGCAGCGCCAGTAGTCCGTCAAGGATGAGTTCTTCACTGCGTCTCTCGACTCCAGGATACAACTGCCTTCCTGCTCTGGAGCTGCGCCAGTTATAGGTCTGGCGCCCTTTGATGTCCGGACCCTCGCACTGGGAGGTCGGGAGGTCCGGGATGAGGGAGTCCAGACACCCAGCAGGGGGGTGGAGCCAGCGCCTGGGGGAGCTGGGGGCGATCGGCACCTGGCGGGGGAGAGCCATCGACACCTCTTTCTCCCATTGACCTGCCAAGTAGTCCGCTCACCTCCTGGGTGGATGGTGGTGCCGGGATGTCGGGGCCTGGCCAGGCCCAGGGTTAGGGTTGATCGGAGGTCACGCGGCCTCGTGGTGCCGTGTCCAAGATGGCGCCCAGGCCGGGCGAGAGGGCCGGTAGGGAATCGGGCCCACGATGTGGAGATGTTCAGGGGCAGGGGCCCTATAGGAGACGGGAAACGGGTTGTTGTTGCGTGTAACGCCTGAGGAGCGGGGCTCGGGCCTGGTCGTGCGGGGAGGGAGCAAGCCTTACACGTGGCCTGTCCAACATGCGTCCCCCCCAGCTGAAGGCGGGGAGAGTCACCCATCCTCTTGGGGACTCTCCTCGTCGAGGCGGAAAAAGCGTGACAGGCCATCTGCGTTGGCGTGGTCTTGCCCGGGTCGATGTTCCACAGTGAAGTCCATCCCCTGCAGGGAGATGGACCAACGTAGTAGTTTCGGGTTTTCCCCCCGCATCTGCATTAGCCATTGCAGGGGTCGATGATCGGTCTGGACCCGGAAGTGGGTGCCGAAGAGATAAGGCCGGAGCTTTTTGAGGGCCCATACCACGGCGAAGGCCTCCCTCTCGATGGTGCTCCAGCGTTGTTCTCGGGCCAGGAGCCGTCTGCTGATGAAAGCCACTGGCTGGTCAAGTCCTTCGGGGTTCAGCTGGGAAAGGACTGCCCCAACGCCATGGTCGGAGGCATCTGTTTGGACGATAAATTCCCGACTGTAGTCGGGGGCCTGGAGCACCGGGGCGGAGCACATGGCGGCCTTCAGCTTCTCGAAGGCCGCTTGACAGTCTGGGGTCCAGTTGACCTTCTTGGGTTGGTTTTTGGATGTGAGTTCCGTGAGGGGCCCTACAATGCTGCCATAGTCCCTCACGAACCGCCGGTAGTAGCCTGTGAGTCCCAAGAAGGCGCGGACCTCGGTCTGGGTGATGGGGGGCTGCCACGACTGGATGGCAGCGATCTTGAGTTGCAAAGGGGCCACCAGACCGCTTCCCACCTGGTGCCCGAGATAGGTCACGGACCCCTGGCCAATTTGGCATTTGCTGGCCTTGATCGTGAGGCCAGCTCGTTGGAGGGCCTGTAGCACCTCTCGGAGGTGGTGGAGGTGGTCGGACCAGTGGCGGCTGTACACAGCGATATCGTCCAGGTAGGCGGCGCTGAATTCTTCGAGTCCTGCCAGGACCTGGTTCACTAGCCGCTGAAATGTTGCTGGGGCATTCTTCATGCCGAATGGCATGACCTTGAAGTGATAGTGGCCATCAGGAGTGGAGAATGCAGATCGTTCTTGGGCCCGGGGTGTGAGACCGATCTGCCAGTAGCCCGCTGTCAGGTCGAAGATGCTGAGGTAGCGGGCAGCTCCCATGCGGTCGATTAGTTCATCTGCTCGGGGGATGGGGTGTGCGTCTGTTCTGGTGACCGCATTCAAGCCCCGGTAGTCGACGCAGAACCGAAGCTCCGGCGTGGCGCCGGGGGCGGCCGCTTTGGGGACCAGTACCACTGGGCTGGCCCAGGGGCTGTCTGAGGGCTCGATGACCCCGAGCGTGAGCATCTTGGCCACCTCCTCTTGGATGCAGGCCCGTACCCGATCTGGTACGCGGTAGGCCCGATGGCGGACAGGGGGACTGTCTCCAGTGTCCACGTCGTGTAAGCACCAGGGGGTGACCCCTGGGGTGAGGGAGAACAGGGTGGCGAACTGCAGCAGGAGGTCTCGGCAGCCTTGGCGCTGTTCCAGGGTGAGGGCCTCCGAGAGTCGGACCCCGTCCACGGAGCCGTCCTTCTCCCGAGACCGTAGGAGGTCAGGGAGGGGTTCGGAGTCCTCCTCGGTTCCATTGTCGGTTGCCATCAAGAGGCTGAGCTCTGAGCGTACAAAGTGGGGTTTAAGTCTATTAGCGTGGAGGACCCGGAGAGGGTTTCGTGAAGATTCCATATCGATGAGATAGGTGACAGGGCTCTTGCGCTCGATTACTTTGAAGGGCCCCGTCCATTTGTCTTGCAGGGCGCATGGTTCGGTGGGAGACATTACCCACACTTGTTGGCCGGGTTCAAATTCGATGGAGGATGCATTCTGATCGTACCACTTTTTCATGTCCTCCTGACTGGCCTCCAGGTTTGCTTTTGCCATCTCTCTGAACCGCCTGGTCTGGTTGCGGAGGGTTAGGAGGTACTTGAAAACATCTGGAGGGTTCTTTAGAGGGGGCATTTCCCAGCCCTCTTTGACTAGGCTGAGCGGCCCCCGCACCGGGTGCCCATACAAGAGTTCGAACGGGCTGAAGCCGAGGGACTTCTGGGGGACTTCTCGGTAGGCAAAGAGAAGGCACGGTAGTAGCACATCCCACTGGCGACGGAGGGGCTCTTCCAACCCCCCAATCATCCCTTTGAGCGTGCGGTTGAACCGCTCAACCAGTCCGTTTCCTTGAGGGTGATAGGGGGTCGTGAATCGGTAGGTGACCCCACACTGTTGCCAGAGGGACTTCATGTATTTTGAAATAAAGTTTGTGCCCCGGTCGCTGACGACTTCTCGGGGGAAGCCCACCCGGGAGAAGATCCCCATCAAGGCCCGGCCGACTACCGGGGCTGTCACAGTTCGCAGGGGAACAGCCTCGGGGTAGCGGGTGGCGTGGTCCACCAGTACTAGGATGAACCGATGTCCTTGTGCTGTACGGGGGTCCAGGGGTCCCACAATGTCTATCCCCACCCTCTCGAACGGGGTGGTGACCACTGGAAAAGGTTGCAGAGGTGCTTTAAGCTTGCGGCCGCTCTTCCCGCTGGCCTGGCACGTGGGGCAAGATCGGCAGTGTTGGAGTACGTCGTTCCTCATCTTGGGCCAGAAAAAGTGGGTCACCAGGCGACTGTAGGTTTTATCCTGACCCAGGTGGCCAGCCAGGGGGACATCGTGGGCCAGGTTTAGCAAGAAGTCTCTAAAGCGGAGGGGCACCACTAGTACTCGACTGGCCCCTAACTCTGCGATTCTCTGTTCGCTGTACAACAGGTCATTGTCCCAATAGACCCAATGGGTTCCGGAGGTATCCCCTGCACTCTGGGCGAGGGCTTGTTGGCGGAGTCCCTCGAGGGAGGGACAGGTCTTCTGCTCGTGGCGAAACTGTTCTTGGGTGGGCCCCCCCTCCTGACGCCACTGATCCAGGCCGGGAAGGTCCTGAGGCTGAACGAGCCCCTCGGGAGTTTGTTCTGGGGTGACGGCACGGTCGGTGTCTGGAGCGACCGGGGGAGGAGGTGCCGGCCACTCAGGTTCTTCGGGTCGGGGGATGGCACGGGCAGCCATGGACCGGGTGGTTACGCACGCCCAATCCGGGATGCCCAACATCCCTAGGTGCTCTCTCCTCTCTACGGCGGCCCACGGGGAACTCTCAAGATCATTTCCCAGGAGACAGTCTACGGGGGCATCATCTCGGACCGTCACTTCCAACATGCCGGAGACTCCTCCCCACTCGAAGGGGACGCAAGCCATCCGACATAGACTCTCCGAATTGTCGGCTGAACGGACAGGGCAGAGGACGTTCGGCAGAATCTGTTCTGGGGTCACCAGGTGACATCGGACGGCCGTTACACTGGCCCCGGTGTCACGTAGGGCTTCGGCCCGGCGTCCATTAATGTTCACCCATTGACTGTACTTCCGGGTGTTGGCGGGTAGGGGGACCCGCGGGACCATGTCTCTTCCCCCTAGGCACGCTAGAACCATGGCGGCTGGTTCCCATTCCTGGCGTTCTTGCTCACATTCCTCATGTTCTTCGTAGGTTTGTTCTTCCCCCAGGGCGGCGGCAGCCATCTGGCGGGGTCTCGGAGTCTGGCTCTGTGGACAATTCGGGTCGTTGGCGTAGTGGCCGACTCGCTGGCATCGGTGACACGTGACATTGGCTCTGTATCCCGGCCGCGCCGGGGTGTTGCCCCGGTTGGCCGGGGGTGGGGTGCTGGTAGCGGGAGCGGCCGGGGCGTTGTCTCTCCCTCGTCCCTGGCCCCCTCCTCCTCCTCGGGGACGGTGCTGACCGTGGTTGTTCCGGTTCTGTTCATGGGGCCCAGTTCGGCCCACTCGGGTAATTTCCCACCGGTCAGCCTCGGCGGCAAGCTGTCGTGGATCAGTTAATTTACTGTCGAGGAGGTGCTGCCTGAGCTCGACGAAGCAGTTGTTCGATAGATGCTCCCATACCATGAGATTGAAGAGTTGCTCGTAAGTCGTTACGTTGCTTCCCTTGATCCACCCCTCGAAGGCCCGGCTGAAATAGTTCACGTATTCCACCCAAGTTGTGCCCGGGATCCGAGTGCAGTTTCGGAACCTCTGGCGGTACATTTCGGGTGTGAGCCCATAGCGGGTGAGGAGGGTAGCTTTCATGTGGTCATAGGAGGTCATCAGATGGTCTGGGAGCTGTAGCAGGGCATCGCGGCCCTCATTGACGAACCTCCCCCATAGACCGGCTCCCCAGTCGCTTCGATCGATCCGGTGGGAGGTCATAGCGATCTCGTAGGCCTTGAACCATTGCTGTATGTCGTCCTCTCGGAAATATTCTCGAACGACATCCTTGGGGATGTGTACCTTCCTTTCTGTCACCCCCGGGGGGCGCGGTTGCTCGGGCACTCCTAATTCTTTGTTCTGCTTGCGTAAGTCTATCTCAGCTAGTTTGCGTTCGTGTTCGTACGCCAGTCTCTTCTCTTCAAGCTCTCTTTGTCTCTGTTTCTCTTCCCGTTCTTCTCGGAGCCGCAGATGTTCCAGATTTAGTTTTTGTTCGGCTAATTTGAGTTCGCCATCCATTTTGAGCCGGGCCATCTCTAGCTCATGTAGTCGGTTTCTTTCTCGTTCTTGGATCTCATCTTGCGAGAGACCCGTTCTTCGCTCCTCGGGAGCCGTGGTGTCTTTCTCTGCTGTTGCGAGATTTTGGTCCGGGGGTCTGACGGCCCCGGTTTCTGCCCATGACTCAATGGCGTGCTTGAAATCGTCTTTAGTATTCAGACCGGTGGTAGCGATACCTAGTTCAATGCAGAATTGTTTCAACTCACGATGGCTGTATTCTTCCAATTTCTCCATCTGGAATTTTTCGGTGGATCCGCTTTCTTTGGTTGACATTGTGGTTTTGTCGTGGGGTGAGCTACTCTCTGTACGATTACGCGTTGATTCGGATCCCGTCGCTGGCCACCAATGTTAGACGGACCGGGAGGGTCGGCCGAGGATAAGGGGAGAGGTCTCCGGGGAGATCCGTCTCCAGCAATCGTACAGACAAATAACTTCCCCCCCACTGACGTACACCACACAAGGCTAAGGTTCAACGTTACTTTATAAGCAATTCTTTAAGTACGGTGAGATGGTACAAGGAGGTCTGGACTCCGGGGTCCCCTCTATTCTAGTCTCTTGGTTGGGTAAGGGGGGTAGCGGGACAGTCTCGGTACCACTCTGGGGGATGTGGTGGTAGATGAATTAGCTCACAATCCTCGAGCTCGGCGTTCTAGATGATCGGGCCGCGGCGGAGCCAGCAGGTCCCGGGATGGTTGAAGGTAGTGACGGTCCGCGGCGGAGCCAGCAGGTCCCGATGAAGATGGGTGCAGAGAGCCGCGGCAGCGCCAGCAGGCGGATCGGTAGTTCGCAAGGCAGGGCTACGGCAGCGCCAGTAGTCCGTCAAGGATGAGTTCTTCACTGCGTCTCTCGACTCCAGGATACAACTGCCTTCCTGCTCTGGAGCTGCGCCAGTTATAGGTCTGGCGCCCTTTGATGTCCGGACCCTCGCACTGGGAGGTCGGGGATGAGGGAGTCCAGACACCCAGCAGGGGGGTGGAGCCAGCGCCTGGGGGAGCTGGGGGCGATCGGCACCTGGCGGGGGAGAGCCATCGACACCTCTTTCTCCCATTGACCTGCCAAGTAGTCCGCTCACCTCCTGGGTGGATGGTGGTGCCGGGATGTCGGGGCCTGGCCAGGCCCAGGGTTAGGGTTGATCGGAGGTCACGCGGCCTCGTGGTGCCGTGTCCAAGATGGCGCCCAGGCCGGGCGAGAGGGCCGGTAGGGAATCGGGCCCACGATGTGGAGATGTTCAGGGGCAGGGGCCCTATAGGAGACGGGAAACGGGTTGTTGTTGCGTGTAACGCCTGAGGAGCGGGGCTCGGGCCTGGTCGTGCGGGGAGGGAGCAAGCCTTACACGTGGCCTGTCCAACACTGGCCAACTTGTATAATTAGTAGCATAAGGATATAGGATGAAGATAGTTGTTCACTTCAGGAAGTAATGCGGTGAAGGATGTGTTGAAAATATTTTATTTGTGTTGTCCACTTGTACTTTAGTACACTAATTTAATATCTTTGACTATGTGTACTGGAATACATTAAATTGACAACTATTTTATTACTTTATGCAATTGTACCCATAACGAAGGGAGATATGTTGTATCTTAAGTTTCCCTACTGCTCAGCTGGTTAGTATGTCATATGGAATGTTGGATGATTAGAATGTTGCTGTGCTGTGAATGTCAGTTGAGTGAGGGCTGAGCAGCAGGACAACTGCTCCTGATGGGGTTTCCTTTCTATCTTAACTAATTAACTTAATAAAAGTAACTTGATCAATTCTATATGAAGTATCCATCTTCCTATTGATTACAACAGTTTCCCTAGGTGTCGGCTGAGCTAGGGTTCGAAACTCACAGCTAGACTCTTTGCAAAAAAAGGGGCGTTTTGTTACTGGAAAAATGTGATGTGTCCATGTTGCATTTTAGGCCGTTTCCTGCCGCGGGCGCTAGGTCTACCGACACAAGTAAGGTACTATGTTTATCGGGAGACCTTGGGGAACGTGGGGTGGGTGGGATTTTGTGGATCCATGCAGATTCCAGAACTTTCCATAACAGAAATGTGAGAAAAATGTGTTTTTTTTTTTTACAAAGTTTGAGGTTTGCAAGGGCTTCTCAGTAACAGAGCCTGGACAGACCCACACAAGACAACCCATCCTTCATTCCCCTGGGTGTCAAGTTTTTGGATAGGTTTGCTAGGTTTCCCTAGGTGCCGGCTGAGCTAGGGTTCAAAATCCACAGCTAGGCACTTTGCAAAAAAAGGGTCAGTTTTTACTGGAAAAATGTGATGTGTCAACGTTGCCTTTTGAGCCGTTTCTGGTCAGGGGCACTAGGCCTACCCACACAAGTGAGGTATTATTTTTATCGGGAGACTCAAGGGAACACATAATAGTAGAACAAGTGTTATTACCAATTGACTTTCTTTGTATTTCTGCCTTCCAAATGTAAGACAATTTGTTAAAATAGAAGTCATTTTGAAAAATGACCTCTAATTCACATGCTTGTATGGGTACCCACAATTTTGGAGATGTGCAAATAACCACTGCTTCTAAATTCTATATGTCGTTGCCATTTCACAAAAATATAGGTTTGCTTGGTACCTATTTTTCACTCTTTATATTCTTACTAAATGACTTGCTATATACCCGGTACACAATGAAAAACCATTGCAAGACAAGTCAGTTATTGGCTCTGTGTTCCTCGGGTTATTGGTGAACCTACAAGTCCTACCGTTACATCCACTGGACCAGAAGGGTCCAGCGGATGTAACGGTCTATTGCTTTAAAAAATCTGTCATACTTAGAAGAAGTTAGAGGTGAAAAAGTTGGCCCAAATGCCTGTTTATTTCAACTCAATTTCAATATTTTTTATTTTCAACTGCTAGTTTTTCTAGAAAAAAACATGAGGGGTCTACACAAATGACCCCTTGCTGAATTCAGAATTTTGTATACTTTTTAGAAATGTATAGCTTTATGGGATCCATTATTGCTTTCACACCCAATTCTATGACTAACTGGAAGGAGGTTTAAAGCACAAAATAATAGCAAAAATAGGCTATGTCCCAATAAAATGCCAAAACTGTGAAGGAGAATCCACACCTCCTGGGGGCCTTTAGAATCCTCAGGGTGTTGGGGGAAAAAAGGGCGCAAATTTTATGTGGATACCTTATGTGGATAAAACGTTACAGGGGACTAAGCGAAACTACGCCAAAAAGCCAAAAAAAGGCTTAGCACAGCGGGGGAAAGGCAGAGCAGCGAAGGGGTTAAGCACAATTCTGGTTTACATTAAGACACCAATAAACATTTCCAGGCCAACACATGTGTAGGATGGCTGGGAGCCATCCGACATCACAAAGGACGTGTGCATCGGACGGCTCCCGGCCATCCTAGCACCCACCCACTGGGGAAGTGCTGGCGCTCTAATGAAGACAGTGGACTCCGCGCGCCGACATCAATAGATGCAACTGGACGTACTGGAAGCCGTTTGCTTCCAGCGCATCCAAGGAGGAGAGGTGAGTCTCTCCTTGGGGAAGGTGGGGGATTACAAAAAGAGGCATCAGAGGAAAGGAAAAGATTTACCTTTACTCCGATGTCTCATTTTAGCATTCCTGTTGCACGATCGCGCATGGCGCACGATCGTGAAACAGGAATGACTACTAAACCCCAGGGATTTTTATTTTTGAGAGGCTTGTGGGGCAGATCGGCCAAAAAATAATGAATTTACTTGGGTGCCCACTAAGACACCAGGTTTTTTTTTGTTTTTAAATATGTTTTTGGGCAGCGGCTCCGTAGGCATGGTTTGCTCCCATTTGGGGAGCATTTATTTTGGGGAGCATGATAAGGAAGCTGTTACTGGCTTCATATTGGTCTACCCGTCCATTGACGGCAACAGCCATATTTCCTGCAACAATGAATCGTGATCTGTATTTACTTTTCCTTAGGATGCTGCATTTTGTTGATAATGCTTTGGCGTTGCCACAAGATCACCCTGACTGTGACCGTCTTTTTAAGATTTGGCCTGTTCTTGATCAATTAGTAGATCGATTTTCAGAGATCTATACTCTAGAGAAAAAAATAGCTGTAGATGAGTCTTCGGTCCTGTTCAAGGGAAGTTTTGGTTTTTAGGCAGTACATTCCTAGCAAGAGGGCACGTTATGGAATTAAAATGTATATGATGTCTGAGAGTAGGACAGGATATGTCTATAATTTCCGGGTGTACACTGGTAGGGAGTCCACTATTGACCCTTGCGGTTGTCTGTCCACTTTAGGAGTTTCAGAGAAAATTGTGTGGGAACTTGCTAGAGGACTGTTTAACAAAGGTCTCCATTTGTACCTAGATAACTTCAAAGTGGACACTCTTGCTTGTAGCACAATCCGCTCTAACCGTAAAGGTTACCTAAAAGAGCTTGTTTGCAAAAAGCTTCAGAGGGGACAGCACAGTGCCTGCTGAAGTGCACAAACCAGTGTCCATTTTAGACTATAATAGGCACATGGGTGGTATCGATCAGAGGTTGGAACCGTGCACTGCTGTTCGTAAGGCTTACATTTGATAAGAGAAGTAGAGTCTGTTAGCAAAGAGGTATGTGGAGGGAGAGTTGTATGCACTGTGCTGATTGCCCTTCTAATCCTGGGCTGTGTGTGCCCACATGTTTCAGATTCTATCGCACTCAAAAGAGTTTTTGGGGAGCAACTGAAAGTCTAATAGTGTTGTGTCTGGTCTGTATGGGTTTATATTTGTTGTTTACTTTCACGGTTGGCATTAGAATGATGTCTTTAGTTACCACTGTTGTGTTTGTAGTTATAGTTTTATATCTAGTTCCAATTGATTTGTGTTTTCTTTCTTGTTAAAAAAAAAATTGATGACAGTGTGCGTGGACTGGCGCTTGGCTGACGGTATGCGTGGTCTGGTGCTTGGCTGGTGGTATGCTTGGGTTGGTGCTTGGCTGGCGGTATGGGCGGATTGGTGTTTGGCTGGCGGTGTGCATGGACTAGCATTTGGCTGACAGTGTGTGAGTAGTGACATGCTGCTGGTCATTATGCACTCTGCTACACAAACGCCACTGCACACACTATGTCAACCACTAGCCGGTGCAATTGCTGTGTCAGTCATGGGGGCGCATGAAAGTAATGGGCCCTTGAATGGAGCGGTCTGTTGATGTGTATGTTGTAATGTGCTGGGCCCGGGGCTGGCAGTGTGAATGGAATGTAAAGAGGTTGGTGCCTTGCCGTGGCTTTACAGCTCACAAGCTGAGAGTCATTGGTTCAGGTTTTTAACCTTTTAAATATTAACAGTGCATTTCCTTTTAGTGAAATCTCTTGTTAATAAAATGTTACGCTCTGAACCTTCACTCACCCACGTTTCAAATCCAACCAGTATGTGTGTGTACTTAAGGAATAGTTCTTTTGAAGTAATATGTCTCTTTAGCTGTCTTTCTCTGCTAGGGTGTACATTGTCTCTACATTGTATGTTCATGTGAGTGTTGTAATGTGCGGGGGCCAAAGCTGGTGGTGTGATCCTTTCGTATCAAGTATGAAAGGTGAGTGAAAGGCCTGTAAAGAGGTTGGTGCCTTTGCCTTGGCTTTACAGCTCAAGAGATGGGAGTCATTGGTGCAGGTTTTTAACCTTTTAATCATTAACAGTGCATATCCTTTTTGTGAAATCTCGTTAATAACATATACATTTTGAACCTTTCACCCTCGTGCCGAACCCAAACAGTATGTGTACGTACTTGAGGAACAGATGGATAGGCAATCATATTTGTCTTATCTGTCTTTCTGTGCTTCTAGGGAAAATGTACAAAGTTTAGATATTTTTGTAAATCAAAGAAAAATGGGGAGTACTAGGAGGTGTGCCTCTCATTGATCCCAACAAGAGGTTTTTAATCACAATGCCATGCAAACCTCAAAATGTGACTATGGTCACACATTTGTCGTGCATTACTGTATCAATCTTGTGGTATCAGAAAAAACAAAATTTTTCCCACAGCCAGAAATCCCCACAGGTCTCCTGATACAAATGGTACCTCACACGTGTGGGTGTGCCAAGTACCCGCGACAGGCAACGTATTGTGGAGACATCAAAATTACCTACGCAAAATGACCTGGTTTTGCATGGGAGGCACCTGGGGTTTTGGCCCCGGGCTCAGCGGCCATCTAGGGAAACATGTCAAACCCTGCATTTCTGAAAACTAGACACCCGGGGGAGTTCATACAGGTATGGCTTGCATGGACCCCCCCGTTTTCCTACCCAGATTCCCCTACAAACCTCAAATTTAGCTGAAAAAACCTACATTTTCTTCAAATTTCTGTGTGGGAAAGTTGTGGGATAACTGGGCTGACACAAATTTCCTACCACCCAGCAATCCCCCCAGGTCTCCCGATAAAAATGGTACCTCAATAGTGTGGGTGGTCCAAGTACCCAGGACAGACAAGGGTCCAAAACGTATTGATGAGACATCAAAATGACCGATCGCAGAAAGATAGATCTGGACACCCCGCTGCATCGGCAGGCATGTCGTGAGAGCTATTGCGCTGTAACCGCGCCTGCTTCCCTCGCACCGCCCCTTATCCTGCCCGGGCGGCTTTACCGCAAGACCCTGCTGTGTTGGAATAGCGCTCGGAAGCCCCCCTTAAGTACGAATTGCGCTCGCAGCGGAGTGCCACTGTGGGGCCCGACCGCCAGAAATAAGATTTGTGGCCAAGTGTTGTGGGTTGGGGACTGCAATACACTGCACCTGAAACACCCGCACGGTATACACGCCATATTGCGGATCTGACAGATGATGGATGTGGCCTGATTGCTGCTGGAGTGAGAAGCGGGAGAACGACTGAGGAGGAAATATTGCTCATGTTATTCTCTCCTCACTGAGCCCGTGTTTGACTGCTGCTGGACTGTCGTGCGGTGAGAACCCGTGAATCACCCTCTGACTTTCGGCCTGAGGCGCTTTTTTGTGGACACTGATCGCTGTGGCCTGCACCTCTCTGTGGGTGGAGCAGGGGGGGCAACTGTGGATTACGGGTGCAGGTCTCCTACAGCTACAGGTACAGTGATTGTGGCCGCCCTATCCTGTGGGTGCTATCAGTTGGTCATCAGTGCCATTGTAGCTGTTGGTACATCTGGCGCCAGTCAGCCACCACACCCAACAAGACGAATAATGCCCATACTGGTACGAGCAAACAAGAATACGGTGGCCTGCTCCGAGGCACGTGGCTCTTCTTGCTCTTCAGCCCTCGTGAGTGCGGTTCCTGCCATTGCTTTACTGGGTGAGGCCTCGCACAGGCGTCTTGAGACACCTCCTGGCCGCTGGGTGTTGTTTGGAGGGCACCGGGGTGACCCTCTTTGGTGCCGCATACCACTGGAGGAGCGGAGATATCTCAACCCCCTCGTGCAACGGACCGCGCTGCCTGGCCTGCACCATCGTAGCCGCAGCGGGTTCGGATGGCCACTTCTACAACAAAACAAACAAAGAAAAACACCGGAACAAAAACAAACACTCGGCTGACCTTTGAAGCAAAAAGGGGCAACCGTTTACAACAAGATGACTCTGAGCAGACAAGTGGAGACGCAGCAACAAGTGCGACGCATGGTCAGGAAGAGGACATAAAAAAGTGTTGCTAGCCGTGAGGCAAAGCCTTGCTTCCATTGAAAGAAAAATGAACAGTATGAATACCCGAATGGAGGCTATTGTACACAAAATAGATCAACACGACTAGCACCTAAAGGAGGCAGAGCGCCGCATCTCTGACACAGAGGATCATACATCTACAATGCAAAAACAGCTAGTGCAGATGGACAGGTTGCTTCGTGTCATCACTGCCAAAAACGAAGATCTTGAGGCGCGCAGCAGACGTAACAACATACACGTTCTTGGCATACCAGAGAGCACCAACACTGGATGGATGGAAGACATTATCGAGAAGCTGCGGCGGGAAGTTATCAGCACCAAATCCTTATCCTCACAAGTTATAGTTGAACGGGCACATTGCTCTCTTGCCCTCCGACCGCCGCCCTGTAGACCGCCCCGCCCAATCTTGCGAGGCTACTCAATTACCGGGACCGGGATGTGGCCCTCAGGGTGGCGCATGACAATAAGCATCTTACGTTTGAAGGAAATGCCTTTACCCTCTACCCAGACTTCACAGCTGCGGTTCAGGAAGCACGTTGAAAATGTAATCCTGCAAAGCAAAAGCTGCGACTGGCACAAATCGACTATGCCTTACTGTATCTGGCCAAACTGAGAGTGACTCACCAAGTCAAGCAGTATTTTTTCACCAATGCGCAACAAGTAGAGGATTTTCTGAGGCGCATCAAGAGACCTGGTAATGCGCGCAACACGCATGAATCTTCATCGAATCTACATCTCCAGTCACTGAGTGATAATGATCCCTGGTCAGGTCATAAGCCAACTTGAGAAAATGCGGTATGCACCTCCTCTGTGAACTCTTAGCCAGGCCCATGGGCAGGACTCCGGAGCAACATCATGAGTTTCTGACTTACCAGGCCTCCGAGACCTTACGGATAAGATAAACTCTGCCGGGCATCCCTACCCCCGATGGGTGGTTAAGGTCATCTGGCCACCAAGTGTGTTGGGGGCGCGGGAGTAAGCTGTGTGCAACCTAGGAGTCCCACCTCACCGGTGATCCCCCTGTTTTTTTTTATTGCAATGCAAGTTGTTCTTAATGTTTCGGGAAATATGGGTGAGGCGGGAACATTCAATCTGGCATTTTTGGGATGCTTCAGTGGGTGGGGGAGGGAGCGAGTACTTCATGATGACAGTATTTCATGATAAAGCCAAACACATAGGATTGCTATGGTATGCATTTTGATGTGTTTACAGACTAGGTTCATGTCACACACCATGTACTAAACCACAGTTCTACTCGTGGGGGGTTTGGACCCTATTGTGAGACTACACCTATTAACATGGAATGTTAGAGGATTTAGGGATCCACGCAAGTGCCGACAAATTTTAGCTTATTAAGATCGCCATCAGGTCCAAATTTCGATGCTGCAAGAGACTCATTTGGATCTGAGGTACCCCTCGTCATTTGCTTCCAAATGGGCAGCACACAGCATATTCTCCTCGTATTCATCATACTCCAGGGGGACAGCAATATTGATAAAAAGCACCCCCCATTTACCCTTATTGGGATGGCTCATGACCAGGATGGACGCTATTGCCTGATGTGGGGGGAGACTGGGCTCGGCATCCACCACACTGGTCTGCTGTTATTGACCAAATGTGGACAATCCTACCTTCTTTGTCTCACTGTGGGGCAGGATCCTGGAGATAGGGTAGACCCACATAGTATGGGGGAGACTTTAATTCTGCTATAGACCGGGGATGGATAGGTTGAACCCTGGTCCGCACCATTACACCCGAACACACAAGATCCTGTGAAACATATTGTCAAACAAAGGACTCATTGACCCCTGGAGGCATGTTTACCCACAACTGACTGAAGGCACACATTATACTGCATTATGTGCATCCTGGGCCAGATTAGACTATTTCCGGTGTCTAGGGGCTTGGGCCCATTGATTACCTCAGCAGAGCATTTAGCGAGAAATTACTCTTATCACTCACCTGTACGCATAGCGCTGACCGTACCAGACTTTGGAGGGCCTTTCAGGAACTGGAGGCTACTGCCTACTATCCTACTGGAAACCTTGTTTAGGAGTGAATTGGGACAGGAGATATCCAATTTCTTCCAGCCCAATATAGGGTCAGTGGACTGAGTCGCAACAGTTTGGGAGGCCTTTAAGGTCACGGTCCGGGGCTTCTGCATCTCCAAGGGCTTTGGTGTTTTGCAAGATATTTGAGGCACCCTACATAAGTTAGAGCAGTAACTTAAGTGGCTGGAGACAATGCTCGCCGCTGGAGGGATGGGAACACACAAAAAGACTTTAGGGAAAAACTCTCAGAATATAGAAAAACAGCAGAGAGGGAGGTTAGTTTCAGGGGCAAATACTTTGTAGCCCGACGTTACAGAGAGGGTGAGCAGTCTGGCAGAGCCCTCGCAGAGGTGGGCCGCTGTCCTATATTCCCTAATCATGTGCTAGAAATAGCAGGTGCAGATGGCGAGAGACAGAGATACGGCCACTATCTTGAATGCATTCACCACTAGTAAGCGCTGCCCATTCTCTCTTACAGAGTACCTGGATGATGTAGGCTGGCTGGGAGACTCCCAAAGAGAGTTCCTTGCGGCTCTATTTGAATTAGATGAGTTCAGAGAGGCCATCATGCACATGTCATCAGGGAAGGCCCCGGGCTTAGACGGGCTTTCCATAGATTTCTTTAAGGCATACATAGACCAACTTGCTCCTCTCCTCAAGGAGGTGTATGAAGAAGCCCAAGAATATGGTATGCTTCCACTCTCCATGAGAGAAGCACTCATCATTTCTCTGCTCAAGCCGGGGAAGGCTGCGGATCAATGCAACTCCGACAGACCGTTCTCCCTCATTAACAGCGACGCAAACATTCTGGCTAAGGTAGTGGCCAATCGGCTGACCCTGTTGATGGATAAATTAGTCCTCCCGGACCAAGCAGGATTTATACCTGGGCGGGCTACTTCCCACAATCTACGTACATTCTTCTCTATATTGCAAAATGTGGACCCTAGCCTTGCGCTGGTGGCGGTCTATTTAGACGCCGCTAAATCGGTCGATTCCGTTGAATGGGATTTCTTACTGGGGATCTTGCAACGCATGGGAATGCCAGTGGGGTTTCTGTCCTGGATCCGCCTCCTATACCATTACCCAACAGCTAAGATCCAGATAAATGGGCAAACATCACAGGCCTTTCCGATCACCAGGGGGCTCGGCAAGGGTGCCCATTATCCCCGTTATTATTCACATTGGCAGTGGAGCCGCTTGTATCAAAGCTACAACAACATCACCAAAATAAAGCATTACGCTGCCCCCTGCAACAGATACTCATCTCACTTTATGCAGATGACATCGCACTATACATCCGAGACCCACAACAAAACCTAAACCCTACCCTACAAGAATTTATTGTTTTTGGAAGAATTTCGGGGATTCACATCAATTGGGGGAAGTCACAGGTGTTCCCCACTTACGTCAGCAGCCACACAATTTCCGCTTGAATTTCCTATAGAGTGGTGCAGTTCGGATGTTAAATATCTCGGTATTCGCATTACCAAGGATAGGGATGAGCTCATGTGCCTTAACTATCGCAGGGAACTGGACAACATTACTAGCTGGATACCGCGCTGGATCTCTCTGTCTCTATCAATGGCAGGGCAAACCTCTCTTATCAAAATGGTAATCCTCCTGCAGCTCTTGTATTTGTTTATGAATATACCATACTATCCAGGCAGACACTTCTTCACAGCCTTACGGTCTGAACTGATCAGACTGACATGGGGGGGGGGGGGGGTAAGAGGCCAAGACTGCAGTGGGATATAATTACCAGACCAAATGCTCAAGGGGGGTTCGATGTACCAAATTGGGAACTATATTACATATGCGCCCAGGCTCACTATGCCTACTACTGGTTCCACGCGCCCAAGGACATGCACAGGTAGCAGTGGAACAGTGGCTGGCAGACCCAGTACCATTGGCAGGCATGTTGTATAGCCCACCTCAGACTCGCGGGGCAGGGGATACGACAGTGACATGTACAGTTGCTGCATGGCATAGAGTTACAAAAAGTTTACAAGCCTCTATGCTTTACCCACCATTACTTCCGCTATTGTATCATCCACGAAGGCAACTGCTGCAAGAAGCTGGATTCGGAAAGACCATGGCGAAAGCTAATGTAAATTGCTGGGGAGAACTATACCATAATGGTAAATTTCGTACACTGGAATAGATGTTTGGGCATTGTGCGACTACTCCGCTAGACGTATTCCTCCATGCGCGGCTTCGGCAGGGTGTCAAAGACATTACACTGGCTTATCCGTCAGAACCTACCACACCCACCCCGCTTCATACTTTATTACAGGCCACATCTCCCGGGCACGCTGTCTCAAAACTGTATCATGCAATACATACTCAACAGCAGAGGGAATAGTGCCCCTCTCGTAAACACAGGGAAAAGGAGCTGGGAAGTATAATTTGTGATGAGCAAGGGTCTTATTGCTGTTTACAAATAGAGCAGGTGTCAGCTAGCAGTAGATTAAGGATCATTCATTTAAAATTTTTGCATCGCCTGTATTAAACACCTGGTAAAATGTATAAGTTCAAGTTGCACGATACTGATCTGTGCGACAGATGTGGCATGATAAATGCTGACTTTCTTCACCTGGCGCAGACGTACCAGAGTACACTAGATAGAGGACTCCTATCTAATGCTGCTTTCTTTGGACACTGATGAACTGGTCCTTCGCACTAGCACTTTTTTGAAACTGACAACCCGTGCCCGTAAAATGATGGAAAACCCTTGAAATTTGATGTATGAGAGCTGTAACAATTTTAAATTTTGATCATTGTAAATTGCTTTGTAAAGAGATCATGGTACGATTGATTTGTATTTGTTGCTTTTATGAATTTTATGAAATTCGAATAAAGGTCTTTTTGAACTTTGAACCAGAGTGTGGACGACTACTGGCGCCAGGTCTACCAGGCGCTGGAACAGATGACGTCTCTGACGCTAGAACCTTCCCCACTTCAAGCCTTATTCGGATACACTGCACTAATAAACAAACCCTCCCGTAAATATGTCACACTTGCGCTGTTGATGGCCAAGCACCCTATCGCATGCCTATGGGGGCAGGGTAGAGATCCCAAGTTTAAGGACTGGGTCAGAGATCTGATATACTGTCAGGAGCAGATGCTTAACTACTCAGAGTTACTCCCCCTGAAATCACATCCCAAAGATATCTGGGATTCCCTGAAGACATATCTTATCTTCTCGCCCACCCACAAGAAATCAGAACGGGGGAGTCGACAGAAGGATTCTGATGACATGGGCCCACACAACTGCACACTTTCAGTAAGGATTCATATGCAACATGCCACCCACGTCCCCAAAAAAGCGTATGACCTAATGTCCACAGCATGGGAGTAGGCCACGGGCATTACAGTGGACTGATGCGCCTGCCCGATGTAGAGTACTGTAATAGTGGAGTGTGCTACCACGTCAAGTTGAGGAGCCTTACCCAATTGTAATGTATTATGTTTGTCCAGGGGTCTCTTGCCATTGCACTTTGATAATGTCACAACCTAGTGATCGACAATAGTCCTCTAATAATGAAATATGTATAACTCTGTAGACGCTGTAAACGAAATACTGCAATGATTTCATAATCCGATGTTCTGTTTACTCACTGCAAAATCCAATAAATAAAGTTAAAAAAAACAAAAACTTACATATGCATTTCTGCTTTCCTTACTTCCTAAGAAAAACATGTTCTGCACTACTGTTTGTTCAGAACAATGTTTAAAGAAAGCTCCTTTGGTAAAATTGCTACAACTGGGTCAATTTCCTAAATAAGGACTTCAGCAGTTTGTAAAGAATTTAAAATTAAGCGCCCCCATGCCTTACTGTTCCTTACGTGCAGTGTTGTGATTCTAATAATTTACCAGACCCGCCTTTTTAGTTCGAGCCTAGGCAGTGCATGCGCTGTTTCTTCAGGACCTGCTGTAATTAGTTTGTGGCTTACCAGCCAGTCCCTTGGATTTTATTGGTTTGCTGTACTGTCGTTAGAAAGAGCAACTTTGCTAGCAGATTATTTGTTTGTATGTCCCTAAACATTAACCACCACTAATGGGATTTTAACGACTTTCGTTTACATTTTGTTTGTAGATTTTATCAGCACTGTGTATGCAGACTCACTAGGTTTGTTCCTTCTTCGCATTATAGATGAAGCACACATACTTAGTGCCTCTGTGGCATAAGCAGGAATCCACTTAATCAAATTAGCACGTATAATTAATTCTTGAGCTTGTCTGTCACGCACCATGTGAGGATAAAGCATACACTACCATTTAGGTAACAAACACCACATACAACTGATGTAATCCATTTGGGCACGTTTTCCTTTGGCGCATTTTATTGCTAAATTGTGTTGCACTTTTTTTTGTTGCAGTTGACCTGAAGGTATTGGAGTGTTTTACATGAGCACCAGTTGCATTACAGA
Source organism: Lissotriton helveticus (assembly GCF_964261635.1). Taxonomy (NCBI): domain Eukaryota; kingdom Metazoa; phylum Chordata; class Amphibia; order Caudata; family Salamandridae; genus Lissotriton; species Lissotriton helveticus. The sequence continues at coordinate 1,488,077,524 of NC_136061.1, read as the reverse complement.
AAGACACGTTAGTTTTTTGGTAGGCACGGTAAGATAAAAAGTGATTTGCCTAGAATCACAGGAAGTTGAGCCGACCCAGAGACTCTAACCTGGTTCCCCACTCCAAAGTTGGGGGCTCTAGCTGTTACGCCACATCCTCTGGCACTGTTATGGTTCACAAAAAAATGGAACAGTATAATTGCAGAGGCTAGTGGCACTATCAGGGTCAAGGGAAGATGTTAAACTGTTTAGAAACTAAGAATGTGCTAATTTGCCATTTTTAGGTCTCGCCTAGCGACGCAGCGTATGCGCTGTCGCCTTGGCGAGACCTATTGTCGCCAGTTTCTCTGCTGAAGGGGGACAGGAGATGTGCACGCATATGAACAGGAGATGTGCACTCCATACGCGTGCATATCTCCTGTCCATGTCTAGGGCTGGCGTTTGAGCAGCAGCAGGGGCTCCAGCGGGGACCAGGGCCTCCCCATCCCACCGGCATAGCTTGTTTCCTCTTTGGTCCACCTTTCACATTCCCTCTTCTGTTCTCCCTCCTTTTCAATACTTTCTCTCTGTATTATCTTCAGTTTTTATTCAATATTCCATTCTTTTTTTCTTAACGTTTGCTCTCTTTCTTTTCCTCTCTCTCTCCACAAACTTTTATCCGCTCTCCTTTCTGAACTAGTTGGTCACATTCCCATAGGACCGAGTCCTAAGTCCGTGCACATGCACGCAGAGCAACAAATCCCCTCTCCTGCGCATGCGCCCTGCCTCTGCCACCTCGCTGGCTGCCTCACTGTTGTAGCTTCAGCAGTGATGCCTGTCTCCCACGTGCGCATGAGGGCACCTCAGTGATTTTGTGTGCCCGGTATGAAGTACTCGCCTGTAACAGAGGCAGGGGACGGGCTGGGGCTTAAGTTTTGATCAGGGGCTTTGAGGTATGTACAGGAGCACCGACTGTTGGAGAGAGGAGCTAGTCAGCCAGTCTTAAGTTATGCCCCACAGCATTAAGTTTGATAAACTCATGGGAGCGGGCTAGCTGCCCGGTGTATTTGACTGGCAGTCATTATGGCTCTCATGGGGTTGAATAGGCTATACTTATAACCCACAAGGCAAGCTGCAGGTTTAACTGAATGATGGCTGTGACTTGCAGGGGTTAGTTTTATTTATAGTTCTGACTCTGGCCCATGACTCTGACCTGAGCATGAGAGCTGACCTTTGGTGTTTTGCTGCCTCGTGGTTCTGACCGCAAGAACATACATTTCTGACGTAGTACTCCCTTAAATGGATTGGGTAAACCCTATAGGTACACCCAACCCATGAAGCAACCAACCCATGGTTTTGTTATACTGTGTCTGTCCCATGATTCTTACCAGCAGGGCCTAGCTGCACCATGGTATTTAGAGTCCCCGTGGTTCTTACTCCGTGGGAAGCCGGCCCATGATACTGATTGAGCCTTAGGTTTATCTGCACAGTTGTTCTTATGCACATGGGTAGCTCGTGGAGGGTTATGATATACATCGTTTAACTAGTGTCTCACCTGACCCATGTTTTGATGTGGAATTAGCTGGTTCATGGTTTTGACCCTAGTACTTAGCTGGTACACATTCTTACTAAGGACTCTCAATTTGTTTAATCCAATGCATACACCAAGAAACTTGCAGCAATAGAAATTATTTTGCATATGACAGTTCTTGCTAATCAGCGTGTGGGAACTGATTGTGAAGTTTTTCTTTAATATCTTTGCAGGACACTGAATTTACTGTTTAGATTTGGAGATTGCCCGTTGTCAACCCCTTTTTGGAATTTGTCCTGGATAGTGGTAGGATTCGGCGGTTTGTGGCTGAACTTATCTATGGCAGTTTGGAGCTTGACACCATTGTGAACAAATTCTTCATATTAATTTTAGTTTTTTTTGCTTGCATACATTTGACCTAGAGAAGTTTCCTGATGCCCTGCCTTGACTGCTGAAGCCTGGAGCTGATAGTTGTGGTCTTCCCCTTTGCACCTGGGATGAATTGCTGAGCAGCAGATGTTTTAGGTGATTTGCCTGAGTCTTCTATCTGTTGGAGATAGGAGGAATTCTCCTTTGCCACCTGTTCTATTTAACCAGGCAGATTGCCCTCTGGGATTGAGAACTGGCTTTGCAAGATCATTGACTTTGCATTTATCCAATGGAGGAGCTCAGTGAAGAAGAATTGCTCTGCTTCCTACTTGCAGAAGGAGGAAAAGCCAAAAACTCTGAACTGCTTGCTCGATACCACACACTTATCAACCATGTAGACCCCCAACTGAGAGGTATGGTTTTAAAATGGTGGGTGCTTCTAAGTGGGTATTCGCACCTCATTCTCTCTTCTGCCCGCTCTTCTTGCTCTTAAACTCTTTCAATCTGTTTGCCTCGCCCCTCCAATTCCTTTGGCAGTCGTCAGACTTCTGCATCGCTTGTTAGTTTCCTTTCCTGAGTGCTTTTGAGTGACGCCCATGCAGTGAACATCCAAGCAGCAGGTTTTACTGGTAAGTTGTTTAGCATTTTAGGCAAAAGCTGATGTTTAAACAATACTTTGTTTTTCTGTATCTTTTGTGGGACTCGTTGCTTTAGATTTCTGCCTGAGAGCTCCCTGAAAGATGTTTGATTTAACAAGCTGTGTACTGTTTTTCCAAGTCCCAGATAATTGGAAGCTTGAGCTGTTTATCTGTAGAGTGACTCCCAACACTCCTCTCATTGGTCTGTTAGTTTTGTCATCTAAATCTTTGTTGTGTTCGAGTGAATCCTATGTAGGATATTGTGGCAGCGTGTAACTGTCTCTTCTCTAGGGCGTTTGGATAGTGTGAGTGAGTTTCTCCCCCCCAAAGACTTGGCATTGTGTGTTGGGAGTGTATCTTCTTTTGTTAACCAACATCAGTGCCCAAACAATACATATTATCTTCAATTACCTTTGGATTACAGCAGCCAGACATCGATGCATAACTGTTTAGGAGCTGAAATGTAGAAGTAAATAATATTTGTAAGATGAACAGTGGTATGGCGAGGAGTGGGAAAAGTGAATATCTGCAGAGAAAGGGATATTTTTGTTAGCAAGATTTAAGGAGTGAGAATAATGTTAAGGGTCAGTTGAAGAGGGCTTCTTTGCAAAACATATATTATGCATATTCTGTTACTAGATACACTTCACAATTATTCTTTGATGCTTCAGTGAATGGTGGTTTTCATTTTGATGGTTCAGTGTTGTTCTGCATGAAGGAATGCAAGGTACCTTGGTGTACGGCTCTGTTCTTTGCTGATAATTATAGGACCGATTGATCATTAGAGGTGCAACATGGCATGAACCCTAAAAATTGCATTAAATATGTTATCATTTCGTTGGCATATGAAACTGCCACGCACAACTGGTATTTTTAGGTCTCACAGACCTGCGTTGCAGCGAACATGTGCTGCTCGCTCTGCGAGGCTTCTTGTAATCGAGGAGATTTCAGAAGTGGACTTGAAGCCCCCCCCATTAATCCCTTTTGGCTGGCGTCATCATTTATGCTAAACGCTGGCTTCCGATTCAAAATGAGGCTTCTTTGTTACCGCCCGGTCTCCTTCTAGGATGGCCCATCCGGACTGGATCTTTTGCCTCCTGCCTTACACAGTCTCCTTCATTAGTCAGGATGCACTATATTTTTGTCACAAGGCCGATAGCTTATTAAAAATGCGCCTTGGGCGGGCTCTCTTACCTCGTCCTCGGACCTCAGGCAAAGCAGCGCCCTCTACCCACACTGCTCTCCTTCCTTTGCATAACTCGCCAATGATCTCTTGATAAGCGAGGCCTGATTGCCAAAGCCTGTTCCCAGATGCCCTGGCTGCCTCAGACGACAGGAGAGATCGCTCGTGTGGTGCCCCACAATCTCCGCTCCTCGCACCGCTGGCATGACACAGCCTGTCCGCCTCCACGCACAAGGCTAATCAGCTCTGAGGAGAGTGTCGGCTTTCTGGTGTTTTCATTTTTATTTCACGACATAACTCATGAGGTTATTTATCCAGGTCCATTATGCCTTGAAAGAAGGTCTCATAAGGCAACACCCGACCTTGGACTGGATGCACTTCACGTCGCATTTAGGGCTACAGCAAGAAACCCATGTGCCTTAACAGCACAGCTTCGCACCGCTGGACTTCAGCAGCTATTTCGAATGGCCATTTTTTCTAATTTCCATACATTGCAGGTTGGCAAGACCTGCAGTTTTGGCTTTTTTAAACACTATCTTAATAGGAGCTACCCTCACTGAACAGCCTTCACCGCAGGTCACTCAAATATCAGCTGCAGGCCTGGAACTGGATTGGGCACACGACCCCTACGTACCCGCTCTGCTCGATCCCTCGCCATGAAGGCGGCGGCATTTCTGAAACCTTAGTGCGTTTACCCACCTCCTTCCATCACTCATGTTTCTGCGCCCTCTGTAGACTGTGAGGCCCTCGAGAGGCCAGGACAGATCCCCTCCGGTGGGGGATCCGTTGCACTGGCAATGGGCCAAGTTTTCCTCGCAAATTTTTGGTGCCACCAAGTGGTACGTCTCCCTTAGGATATGCAGTTTTACGGGTGCTACCAAGATGCTCCTTTCACCAGGCAGTTGAACCACTCACCCACCTGCTTTTAAAAAAATAACCGAACATGCATTTTTAAATAAATCTGTACACCGAATGGCTCCACAACCTTACATGTTCTGAAAGTAATGACTCCTGGTAACAAGCATTTGCAATGCAATAGTCTTGCATTTACACGAGTTTAGGCTATTGGCAATGCCTTTTATTTATGTTTTAAAAACGAAAACAAAAACTAAAGGTATTGTTATTTACAATGTCAATAGCTGAAACTCGGGTAAATGCAAGACCTATTGCTTTGCAAATGCTTGTTTTAAGGTGTCACCTACACAGCTCTCTTTGAGGTTTACAGCAATTGACGTGTTATAGGGATGCAGTGATGGGAAAGTTTGACCTTACAGTCCCGTGCATGATTATTTTGACCTTTAAGAAATTAACCCGGTAGACGTATGACCCGAGTTTGGTGGTGATTATGCAGAGGCCTCCAGCTCACCATGTTTACATTTTCACCTGGGATTGGGATTTAGCATCAGGACACAGTTCATTTCAGGAGCTTGCTTTTCATTTCGGTTCTCTAGCTCTTCTTGAAAAGAAGGCATTCACGGCGGGTACACAAAGGTTACAAGACTACTCCATATTATCTGTACAGCAATTTCATAGTCCTGGAATTTGGTTTACAAACTAATGCATTCTAGGAGTTGTAGTGGTGGTTAATTTGAGTTGATCAATTGAACAATAACACGTGAAAAGAATAATTTGAACAAGAAAAATGCATCTTTGGTGACATGCAGTCATCTGGTGACTCTAGCGTTTGTTCATTTCCTAATGCATGGGAAGCACATACTACTGATTTTAGTTATGCTATTGCTAATCCCACTGTGGGTTTATTTATAACTTCTGCTTGTTATTGGAGAATTGTAAAGGTCTTGATGAAATCCACAGTTGTTGGAGGAAGAGTTGGCCTAACGGCAAGGGCGGTCGACCTTGAATCTGGAGAACTGGGTTTGAGTCTCGGAAATGACGCTGAACATCCTGTGATTCTGGGCAAATCACTTTTATTTCCCCGTGCCTAACAAAAAATGAATGTGTCCTCATGTAATGCAACTGGTGCTATGTAAAGCTCTCTGATACCCAATTCGGGTCAAGTTTGCGCTATATAAAACTCTGTAAAATAAAAAAAACTTCCAAGAACCTTCTTATGCATTCCTGACCGTGTTAATTAAGGTTATTTCCGAGGAATGTCGACAGAAAATGGGGTTTGACTAATAAACACATTTTCAAAATTGAGTTAAAATCACTTTCATGAACAACTACTTTTAATAACCTATTTATTTACAGGCAGTCCATGCTCTGAATAAGATCATATGACATCTCAACAGATCTGAATGATTGCAATTGTATGATGATCCCACTATCTGAAACAAGTTGTGGGAACGGGGGGAAGGTGGGGTTCAGGGGCAGAGAGGCGAAGTTGTCTGCTCCTTTTACGGGCCAGATCACCTGCTAGAACATGAGTGTTCAAGCCCACAACAAAGTGCCAAACAGCTACCACACACCGTGCCATTTATGTTCTTGCTCACACGTCCACATTCACACACAGCCAATATAAACATCTAACCCTAGCAACCTATGATCCTACTCATCACAATATCTAGACCACCGACAGAAAAGAACACATGCTGCAGGCAGCCATTCTCCATGATGCAGTCACCACTGATACTATCACTCTTCACAGATATGGTGCACTGTTGGACTTGGCCCTTTTTCCCCAACATTTTTCGCATTTCGCCCCTCTAATGTAGGATGTTTCCCCCATGGTAAAGGTTACTGAATAGACCATGTAAGGTATGAGATGCCCTGTGTAATGTTAAATGCAACACTTATTTTCCCCCATTGTAAACATGTACCCTGGTGAAATGCTGCATTTGTGTTTTGCATTTGAAATGGCTGCCATGGCTGTGCGTTGTGCCACCTAACTGCAGGAGGTTAGCAGTCTAGTTGTTAGGTACCCAGCCACCCCAGCATTTGGAGGGAAAGCCTGGCACCCAGGGTGCTCTACTCCTCCCCCTGAGCCAGTTTAGACCATTTTGTCACAGGATTCTAGAAGGCTCTGGCACGGTCTGGGAGGGGGATATAAATAAGGGGGATGTGCCACCATGTGGAAAAACAGAGCTGGGACAGGAATGTGAGGGGACCTGCTGCCAGTGGATACCACCACTTGGGCCTGTGTGCTGGACCCTGCACCCATCTAGGACCCCCCTACTGTCCCCAGGGCTTGTGAAGCCCCACTTCAGGAGTTCAGGTTGCCGTGTAGGAGAAGGGCCACGCTGCAGTGGGGATGGTGAAAGTCTACCACCCTGTTTTGATGATGACCTGGCCCTGTAGTGCCTACTGCTCTGCCCCCCCCCCCCCGGGCCCCTGAGGAAGGAGGGCCCCCCTAGGTCCCTGAAGCTGCCAGGACCTTGCGCCACGCCAGCGCTGCACCAAGAAGCACCTAGAAGGGAAGGAGCATCGTGGACTGGACCCCCCAGGAGATGAGAAGAGTTACCCTGGGACCCCTGGACTTTCTGTTGGGACTGTCCGCCCCCCCCCCCCTTGCGCTGGGTGCCACCGGAAACTGCTGTGCTGATAAGGAACTAACCTGCTGGATAGCCCGGAATGAGTGCTGCCTGCTAAGCGCTATACTGCTTGTGTCCCCAGATGGCTGTGGCCCTAGGAGAAGCCCTGGATCTCTGAACACTGTTGCCTGTTGAAGCACTGTGCCCTGTGATTGTTGTGGCCCCCGAGGCGCTATAACTGACTCGCACCAGTCGGCCCGCGTTTTGGCGCGCTTATGCCGTGTTTGGAATAATTAATAAGAGGGTGCCCTCATTTCTGCCGTCATCACCGTCGCGGCCCAGGCGCCGTGAAGTCTGTGGCGCTGCCTGTTGATAGCGCCTGGGACCAAGAATCACCGCCGCGGCCCGACGCTACAGTGAGGAGCCCCCTGTTGTTGCCATCGCCGTAGCGGCGGCCCCCGGTACCTGGAGAGGGCCGCCGGAGTGAGGAGTGGGCCACGCCAGGCCCCGAAGCAGAGAGTGCCCGTGTCACGTGACGGGGGCACCCGGCCGCGTCATTGGCCGCGCCGCGCCCGCTGCCGCGCATGGATTGGCCACCCACCAAAGGCCGCGCAGCGATTGGCTGCAGGCCGGGCAGTCAGGAGAGGCTGCCGGACGCAGAAAGAGGCCGAAGGGAGAGGCCCGAAACAGAAGGAGGTGCTGCGGGGATCCCGTGAGTTATGGGGAGCCCCGAATGGTGAGGGAGCCAGGTGGGAGCCTACCCCGCACTGGCCAAGCCGCCGACGATTACCCCTGCAGCCTCGCGGAGGCCGCCTTGAAGTCCCGGGTCTCCGTGAGGCAGAGGGACCCGGGTGAAGCGGGAGGAAGTGCCGGACGGGGCTCTCACGTGGTGAGGAGAGCCCCGCGAACCCAGCAACGAAGGGGAGCCTGGAAGATTGAACACGCCCCGTGAGTCAAGCGCTGTGCGGCAGGGGCCTCGAGGCACATTGTCGGTGCCTACCCCCCTACCGCAAAGGAGACCCCAGAGGAGCCGGAGCCCCCTCCTTCCCCTGCAGGACTGCCGGTGAGTGGGGGCTCAGCTGTATAGTGGGTTGGGGGCGTGTTGGGGCATTTGGTCGATGCCCGCCCCCGGGACTTGTACTTTGCTGCAACGGAGGCCGCCCTGCCCCTGCTGAGAACTGTTGTTGGGCCCTGTTGGCCCCCGTTAAGCCGAGAAGGCCCTGACCCAAGGGAGATAGTGACTGAGGGTCCCCTGGACTGGTCCAGTACCCAAATTAAGTGCTGGGTGGCTGTCTTAGGAGATACGGTTGACCCCTGGCTAAGTGAGGGTCCTAAGCCAATAGTGGTTCCCTGTTACCGTTTAGGCCTAATGTGCGGGAGAGCCCCTGCATACCTGCAGAAAGTTACGCCCAGGATGTTATAGGCCTGATGTCAATGGTTTGCACCTAATATTGTATTTGATGGTGTACTTACTTACCCCAGGGTTCTCCAAAGAGTTAAGGATGCCCCATGTTAAATGTGATTTAGGCCTGCTCCGCCCTATGCCAGAGGTTAATGCCAGGTGCCGCATGTTTCTTTTCACAGGAGATGCAGATGCAGGCCATGCTGTGTGTTTATGCCTAATGTTGTATTTTACACTTACAGCCTACTACCAAGGTGATGCTAAGGATTAAAACCTGTATTGGGCCTGCAATATTGACCCTATGTTTTATGCATTTGCTAATGCTCTTTTTATTTCAGATGGACATTAATGGACTTACTTACCTTTTATTCTTTTTCCCATCTTCCTTGTAAATAATCCCCCTGACATCCATGGCCCTGGCGCCCATTGGCACCCTTTTGTGATTACTGGGCTTTACTGTGTTTTACCTTTGCAGGTTGGAGACAATACAAAACGTATTCTTTTTCCAACCAGAAGCGGTGTCGTGTCTCATGTGTAGTGTGCCTGGTTTGTCGTCTGTGGGTACTGCGTGGATGCTTCACACATGCCCTCTGAAGTTTGGCCTGCCCGCTCTGCTCCATGCTACCCCCTGTAGAATTGGCAACCCCGTTTCTAACATGCACAATCACAGAAACATCCCTCACCCTTACCTTTGCAAACATTTACAATATCCTCACCCCCAGTTTACAACAGAGTTCACGCTGACCATTCACATAAGTAAAAAAAAGAGGCTGAGTCAGTGAAAAAACATGTCCTGCATTGAATAAAAAACACCTTCAAACACACCTGTAAAAGTCTGACATGTTGTCTTCTCTCAGCAGCTCAAATATCTTCTATTTATCTATATATTTTGGGAGCATTTATATAGTGCAAACTATCACTAATAACATCGCCTGTAGATGCTTTAAAATAGCTGCCAAATAACTTTATGATATAAACAGACAGGTCTTTAATTGTTTCCTGAACCTAAGCAGTTACCTTCCTTAAGTTAAGAAGAAGAGATTTCAACTATTTAGGACATGCGATGGAAAAGTCCCTAACCCCCCATTTTACCTATCTATATTTGGGAACTATGAACTGCATGGAATTTTTAGATGTTTAGAAGCTCATCAAACTGTGTGCAAAGAAGTGTTGATGCGTTTTCTGGCTATTTTCCCAGAAGATGGTGTTGTGTTCTATTTGATGTATTTACCTTAAAATGTAATGCTTTACTATCTGGAGCGTGATGTAGAATGCTGGTTGTATTCTCGTTCCTTGTTCTAGCTGGGAGTCAGTTACTGCCTTGCTCCGCTGACCTAAGCTGGGCTCCCTGGCTCTCGCTTGTTTAGTGAATAAACTACATCTTCATCTACATACTCAGTCGTGGACCTCCTCTAATTAACACATGGCAAATGGGGTTGCTAGATCTCTGGTACTAAAGACTTAGTCAATTTGCCAACCTACACGCTGAAACACCTAAAAAGAAAACCCCCCAAAAAACCTTCATCCCTCTGGATGTAGTGCAATGACTAGTACTCCCTAATCTGAACTATGTTGATGCAACAATCACTGATACTCCGTAAAAATCCACTTATACCAATGACATCCGCTAGACCTCTCTGCGATGAGGCAATATGATCACATCACTCCTACACATAAGCTCAACTGGCTATCAATTCGAAACGTTAAGCATATTCAAAACGCTGTGCATTAACCACAAAGCTGCCTATACTGGAAAGCCAAACTACCACACAAACAAATTATCTAAAGCTGGACAAAAGAGGCCTCCGCAAAGCTCTAACACTCTATTCCCGATTCCCTCAAAATTCAAAACAAAAAAAGTCACTGGCCCGTTTCTTCTCTGGAAATGCACCTAGAAATTGTAAGGCTCTAACACAGGAACTATGTGACAATCAACCTTTTGTATACCTCGTAAAAAAAACTAAAACTATTTCTTATTAACAAATACCTGAACCCATCCTTCTAAAATAATCGTCTGGCTCAGATGCACCCTCCAGCAATCCTCCTCTGAAACACCTACTCATGTATTCCGCCATCACCTGTTACTACCTACCATCACTACCCCAGAATTTTACTGGTCTCCTTTTATACCCCCCTATTGAATACTATTCCCTGTATATTTACACAACTTTATGTTTATTTTTGTATTGCATATTCCTTGTAAATATAATCTATGCAAACTTTGAAACACGCTCTGATGCCCACAGGCCTAGGTTGCGCTATATAAAACACAATAAATAAACAAAACCTGAGGCAGAGAACCTTATAGACTGCTCTGACTTCACAACCCACTGAGCACTACTTGACTGTGCTGCAGTCTAGGTAATGATCAGTCCTGTGAGATTTCACAGAAAAGTTAGTGGAATCTAAAACTCTTTCATCACGCATAGGCACACTAAAGAACACTAAGAATCCAGAATTGTATTTTGACGATTTTTAAATCAAAATCATGTCCTAGTGCACACAATATGAATAGCAAACATTCGGCTGACTAAACTTAACACCAAGAGAGGACTATTCAAGTTTCAAAGATGGTTTGCTCCTGCATTCCTTTTCCAAACAATGTAAACAAAGTTGAGCAAAGAAACAACAGCTGCTGTTACTGTCTGCAAGTCTGCATATAAGCTGAGTAAAGGATTGATGTGCCATCCACTTAGCATTCAGCAAGTCAAGGTGATTATGGCTTTTGTATGACCCTCGTTGAATCCTTTGTGTGAAGTTCCTCTCTATATAACGTTCTGTTCTAGGTCTATATTCCGTCTAAACATTACTGAACATTATTAAAATAAACAATTTGTAGTAAAGGCCTTCTAAGCTTTCACTTACATTCTGTGAAACTTTGCTAATTTCAATGAAGCCTTCATTATTCAAAAACAATCACTGGAAGGACAATGAAAAGCTGAGAAAGCAAGAATAGATGTAAACAGGCTGAATTATTGTAGGCTGAATTATCACGTTGCAATGAATAACAACATTAATATATGTACATTCATATTTGAAACATATACCTAAAATGCATACAATTTGAAAGGAAAATACCTAGAAGAGAAACTACATGATTTTAACAGTGTGGGCTTGAGATGACATACTTTTTATACCAAAAAAACCAGGCTGTTTTTTAATTGGATTTTTTTGGCTGTGTTGTGGTTGATCATCTGAAGTTTAGGTAAACTGAAATAAATTGCATCCCTGTAATCACATTTTTTGCGACTATAGGCATTAGCATCTTCCACTTAGTGTAGAGATTATAGAAAAGGGAGGGTTTTTGGTTGAAATCTACACAATTTAGAAATTGGTCTTACTTAATTAACTGTATTGAGCTGGAAAATCAAAGGGGAATCCTATGTTGCATATTGCTGTAATTGGCATGGGGCAGTTACCCAAAGTAGTGAACTAATAGGAGTCATTCTATTTGGAAATTTTATTTAATATTTGGAGAATGGCTATTTTTGCCAGATTGATCTTCAGGAAGCTAGCTGTCATTCAGTACATAGTAGTATTTATCACTGGCTTCAGTTGCTTGTTCAGATCAAACAAATATTTTCAGAAAGCCTGAAGACAAATTGGGAGCTGTCAGATAAGAAATATGTATGAACACCCAGATTTTGTAGAATATGGGCAAATGGACATAGATAAAGATTAGAAAATAGGGACATGAGTATTGATCCTTGTGGTTCTCCACACAGAAGAGATTTACGATCCAAAGAGTATTACTGTTGGTAAATGGTTTGGGAATTTTATGTTAGGAGGGAGGTGATTCATTTATGCCTCATGCCTTTAATAGCTAGGTCTTCCACATGCTGCGGAGGAATGGAGTGAGTGATTGTACTGAAGGCATCCAAGAGGTCTAGCAACATTAGAACTCACCTACAATCTTTCTTAAGTCATCCATCGTTGACAACACTAACCTGCTTGCAGAGAGTTTAAAACTGTTTCCTTTTCTACTAAATGAGTTTCAGGTTGACCTTCTCCACACATTTTGCCACTCAAGGTAATAAGTAGATGGGTCTAAAATTGGACGGATCAAACATTCTTTTTTAAGAATAGGATGCCCAGCTGCCGAACTAAAGCAGTTTGGTACTTTAAGCCTCTTTTTAAAAATGTTTTAAATTTTCTTTATTAAGATTTGCAGTGTACAATCACACTCATAAGCGTATGGTAATGTACAGCATCTCAAATCATTTGAAGTAAGTCAATAAAAACAAAGAGCATAACCCAACATTAAACAAGGTACAGAGTACTTCCTTCAAGGCATGTATATATTCCAACAATCACTAATATTAAACAGCAATCCGCACCGTATCTCAACCTCCCAGTGCAATACACAGTTTAGATAGAGCTACATGAGGGTTTCAGTCTCCGTCTAAGGGATATGCCAGTAAGTAGTTCTTCAATGGTTGCCAAATGTCACGTGGGCGTGAAGTTGGTGGCAACAGTGTGGCGTATATGTCAAGGAGCCCGGCCCTAACAGTCGGTGTTTGTGCTCTGCCCCAATGTAGAGAGATCTGATGCTTTGCGATTAGCAAAGTGATGCAGTAAATCGTCTTATACTTTTCTTCAAAGGGTGAACATACCCCAGCAGTGATGTCAAAGGTGTAGAGTGTATGGTCTGTTTCACCATGAGAGTTAGGTGTCGGAAGACCTCACCCCAAAACGCCAGAACCGGCCTGCAATTCCATGCAAGGAGTGAGAAATCGGCATTAGGAACAGAGCATCTACCACATGCTTGTGAAACGATAGAATCCATCTTGGCCAACAATTGCGGGGTTATATAAGCTCGATGTATATATTTAAAGTGTTGTAGTTTACGGTGATGATTGTTCGAAATATAACGCGTCTGTGCGCAAGAGTATTACCATATTTTGTCCGTCATTGGTGTATCCAGATCCCATTCCCAGGCTGCACGCCCCTTGGCGCCAACTGCAGGGTGGTGAGACAACGATAGATGATATAGAAGTGAAACCAAATGGGCTCCGTTTGGTGAAGCTATAACTAGTGCGAGAGGAGAAAAGTCAGTCAGTTCCTTCGCAGTGTCAGGAATTGCCCCAATCAGGGACCCTCGGACCCTATGAAGGAGGAATCTGTCCATGTAAGGAGCATCCCCATGAGAAAGGAGCTCTTCCGTGGTGCACAGTCGTGAATCTTTGAACAAATCCCCAACCTCCCGGAGTCCACGTCTAGCTAATGTATGTTTGCTAAGGGTTTCATTGGTGGGGGCTAGCCATGGATTATCTGCTAATGGTATATGCACAGAGTATAAAAATGTGTAAATACCGTCGTAGTTTTGTCCATGCCCAACATGTAGTGGGCAGTGTCAGACTCTCAGAGGGGCATCGGGGCAGGCCCTGTGGCAATAAAGCGGATAACGGATTAGAATGTATATGGGATCGCTCCGGTTTAAGATACTGGAGTCTGGCATCAGGGTGATACCAGTAATATGACAAATGGACTTGAGCGACGAGATAATACAAGTAAAAGTCAGGGACTCCAAATCCCCCAGTTCACATGGCATAATTATGGCGTTCCAGCCTATACGCAGTTGTTTACCAGCCCAGACAAGGCGAATGAGCAAGGTCCAGAGTGTATCAGAACATTTCATGGTGAGAGCGATGGGAATATTCAAAAAGAGATATAAAAAACGCGGGTGAACCACCATTTTCAGTATGGCTATTCTACCCACCATGGAAAGGGGAAGTCTGATCCACCGCTCAACCTGTGTTGTGAGTCGGTCTATTGCCAGACCGTAGTTAAGACAGATCACCTCAGATGCACTGCAGTGCAAAAAACATGCCGAGATATTTCGGGGGGTCAATATACCACTACAGGGGGAATTAAAAATCTTCCTGGGTAGTGGCAGGTGTCATGGGGAAGATTTCTAATTTGGTCCAATTAATGACCAGCCTCGAAAATACTCCAAACTGAACCACCTCAAGCAATAGCAGAGACAAGTTTGTTGCCGGTTTCCGCACAAACAGCATGACATTGTCAGCATAAAACAAGGCGGGGAGGGGTCCTGTGTGAAATTGTAAGGCACTATGGAGTGGTTTCTCCTGTATGTGTCTTGCCAGGGGGTTAATTGCTACAATAAATAATAGGGGCAAGAGGGGGCACCCTTGTCTGGTGCCATGTGTCAGAGGAAACTGAGCTGTTATTTCACCGTGCAACTTCAGACGGGCAACTGGGCTGGAATATAAAAGTTGTATCAAATTCAATTCTTCATAACCGCGTACAGGAAGGGTCACTCTAGCGAATCGAAGGCCTTCTCGGCATCAAGTAGAACGGCTGCAGCCGGCAAGATAGGTTCTATTTGGTTCATCACTGAAAATATAGCGCGCAGGTTAAGTACACTGGATCGACCAGGACCAAAACCTGCTTGAAAGGGGCACAATATAGTATCGACTAGTAACGATACATGGGTAGCAAATATCTCAGCAAGAATTTCATAGTCATGATTAAGTAAGGACAACGGTCTATAAGATGTACAATAGCGCGGTGAATTCCCGGGCTTGAGTAGAAGAAGAACTATGGCTTCATGCATAGTGGGGGAGAGAGATCCTTTCTGTAAGGCCTCATTGTACACTTCTAACAGTTGTGGGGCTAGTTTGTGTTGATAGGCTTTGCAAAACTCCCCCGATAGACCGGCGGAGCCGGGCGCTCAACTACTGGCCAAATCCCTTCTCGCCTCTTTGATTTTGTCTTCATCTATCGGGGTGTCCAAATGATAGGCACTGCGCCACTTTTATCTAGACCCTAGCCACCTCCTGTAGATAATTAGCCAGGGCTTGTCCTGCTGGGGGAATAAGAGTTATATATAAATGAGTGAAGTAAGAAAGAAAAGCAGCAGTAATGTCCACCCCCTTTGTCAATGTGGCATCAGTGTACGTGTATAGATGTGTGATAAACGCCAACTATTGAGGCAGAAGCAGCCGGCGAGCGTCCTGCCGAGCCTCTCACCCTCCCTGTATGCTCGGCTATCGCGTATTTAACAAGATATTTAACTTCTCGGGTGGCCAATTCAGTGAACTCGGTCAACAGTGTTGCATTGTCATGTAGCATCTGGGAGGAAATGGTAGTCTGTGCAGCTATGTCCATATCTTTAGTTTCCCTTCTGCAACCTCCAAAACTCTGTATAGAGCCCAACACGCCAGCATGCTTAGAGATACAGATCCTCCATATATACGCCTTAAAGGCGTCCCACAACATGGATTGTGAAGTCACTGTTCCCTCATTTATCAGAATGTATTCCCTAATGGGGTCACCCACCTCAGCGTGAAAAGCCGAGTAAAGCAGAGTAAAGCAGAGCCGAGGCAGGGAACCTCCATAAAGATCGTTGTTTTAGGATTATGGGGAATTCAATTGCAAAAAGAACGGGAGCATGATCGGACAATGTACAGGGCAGATAATCAATCGTCTGGACTTCCATTAGAAGCCGCGGCGTAAGGTACCAGTGGTCAATCCAGGACCAAGAACCATGAGGGGCCGAATAGAATGAATAGTTCTGGACCGTAGGGTGTTGTGTGCGCCAAGGATATGCCAACAATGTTGACTTCAATAGTGTGGAAAGGCCCTGTGTTGCATGCGGTTTTGTGATGCGTCCTCAACCAGTAGTGTCTGTTGTAGGGTCTAATGTAAGATTAAAGTCCCCATCCATGAGTATATTGTTTATGTTAAGGCGTTCAATCTGTGCAGCAAGCTTGGGAAAAAAGTCAGTGGTATCACGTTTGGTGCATATACGTTAATTAAAAGAAGTGATTCCCCTCCCAGCGAACTCGGCACTTAAATATACCTGCCCATGTCATCGGTCACCAGCTCCGAGACCTGAAAAGGGGGAGATCGATGGACCAATATACATACTCCATCTGAGTACGAGCTATAGCTGGAAAAGAAACAGTGACTACTCCGTGACGATGCTAATCCGTGCACCGGGAGTGGTGCATAGTATGTCTCTTGGAGAAAGGCTAGCTGGATAGCATGTCTGGACAGGTAAGCTAGGACCTGACGTCCCTTCGTAGGATTAGAGAGCCTTCTCACATTTCAGGATAGACATTTAAGGCGCAGACCAAAGCTGCGCTCACCAGGGGAAGTCACATAAACGGAACAAATCAGTTCACAGCATCCTGCAAATACGTAAGAGTCACATCATCAACAATGTAGAGAAACGTTAGTCTGTACCAAAAGTAAATAAAACAATTAACTATAAAGAACAATCCAACCCTATCCCCCACCCACATCGGATACACAAAAGAAGGCACCAGAGGAATCCCAATTGAAATTCGGCAGATAGAAGAGAGAGGAAAGAGAGAGGGGAGGGGAAGAAAAGAAGAGAGCAGGAAAACATCCTGAGGGGGTTAGGCAACACCCCAGAGGAGGCATAAAGAACTGGGTCGTTTCTGCTCAATATATAACTGTTTCGCAGCTAGGAGTGTTCAGAGCGCAGCAATTGTGTATCGTATATTCACGACTTACAGACCATGTACAATGTTCCTCTGTTGTCACAGATACAGTTCGCGGGTCTCCTCAATTCCATGTCGGGCAAGGAGGGTGCTCCAATCGCACCCGGATCACGAAGCGGCAACCAGATGCTAGGAGCTCGGGTCTTGGTCTCCACAATGCTTATGCGGTCCGGTCTTGATAATTAGGGATCGTGGCAATGATCTGTCTTGGAGTTGTGCCTGGTGCCGGGTGGGCCCCTAATGTCTGATGTGCTCGCACCATAGCAAAGGTGCCAGAAAAGGCCTCCCTTCCAAAGATATCCAAGAGGACTGTCTCCACGAATTTAGCCATGGGGCCCGCATCTGTGGACTCTGCTATACCTGAGATGAGGATATTATTTCTGCGTGAGCGCGCTTCTAAGTCCTCCGTTTTAGTAGCAAGTTGTTAAAGCTGGCTCTCCACCCTCTCCAGCCGCCTCTGCACAGTGGGCTGCGTATCCTCCAAAGCAGAGATTTGTTGCTTGGCACCTCCGATTCAGGAATCTTGTGACTCCAGGCGCCCATGAATGTCATCCAGTCGGGTGGTAAGGGTGTTCAGGCGGGCATCAATGGCCTTCCAACTGGCCCACAATTCAGCCATGATTGCGGTGGTGCCTTTCAACTGGTGTGGCTCGTCTCAATTGGGCCTTTGTCTCTTCACGTCTAGGAGTGTTCCCAGCCTTGAAGTTTAATTGCCGTTGTTTGGGGTCAGTGCATCCCATTTTGTTAATTCACACCAGAGGAGGTACTGTAGAACCCAAGATGGACCACAATAGGTAGGGTGCTCCGCCTCAACTCACCTCCAGCACACAGGTCCCAGCGCAGGAAGGCCGCGAAACTCCCACCGTCATTAGATTATTTAATGTGGGGGGCACTCGCTGCCAGAGTGTCTATTAATCGGTGCAGCAAATGGTGGTCCTCAGGCCTCAATGAGCCAGTGAAAGAGGAGAGGCACAGGGCATAAATAACCTGTAGTAAGCATGATTTTCAGCTGCAGGTGATAACAATATCCCTACCATTCCCCACTTTCCCAGCTTTGCAAAGAAAAAAATCAGGGAGAGCAAGGGAGAGAGATGCGGCCTAGTGCTGCTGGTGGGAGCTGAATTCGGGAAAAGCTGCCTGGATTACATGGTACCTCCTACCTCGCGTACCATCCGCAGCAGGAGAGCATTCCCCGGCCAGCAGTGCCCAGAGCAGGAGGTTTCAATGCGGTCCCCACCACGTCCAGACTGATTCGCTTATTATTTTAAGACCCCTGAGTTGGAGTCAGCCTGCAGTCTGCCTCGCACTCTCCGGGCCCCGCCGTCAAGCTCACCTGGGACCCCTGTCGTCTCAGGGCCTCCGAGGGCCGCGTCAAGACCGGAAGCGTGTTCGATCCGACCTCAGCGCTGCGGGCACCTTTTAGGACAGCGAGCGGCCTATTTAGCAGGCGGACACCCACATAGTAGCTCCAGTGCAGGCAGTTGAATTGTAGCTGCGTTAGACGAGGCAGCAGTAGAACTATCTGAGCAGCGGCTACTGAGTCAGGCGGCCAAATTGGTCGCTGGCTCGGCCACGCCCCCGGTACTTTAAGCCGCTTGAGGAAAGATGTTTGTCTCAAAAAATTGGGGGAGTAATACCCTCACCAAATTTGTTCCAGTAGTGCCACAGCAAGTAGTCATGAGGAGAGGGTGTATGCCGTAATTCCTGAATAAGCTGTTTTACTTTGCAGGACCAAGAGTCCAAATTCATATAACTTTAAGAGGGGTCGAGGGACCCAGCAGGTAGAAGAGAAATGGGCAAAAACTCTTGAGCTTTAGTTAATTTGTCTACGATTATTTAAATTTGATCTATGAAGTAGTTTGAGAGGTTAGTCACCAGCTCTTGAAATGGAATTACCCTGCTCTTTGTGAAGTTAGCTATTTTAAACAGTTCATTTGGCCAGTTGGGTGCAATTAAGAATTTTCATAGAATAATGGTCTTGTTTACCTTTTCTCAACATGTTATATTAATGTAGTTGTTTCTTATATAATTATTTATCTTCTGCTTTAGGAGATTTACACCATGCTCCTTCAAGTTGTCTTAGTTCATGCTTTTCCTATCTTAGGGCGGTTGAGTGCCACTGGCAGGCAGCCTGGTAATGGACCTGTGCTAGACCAATTCTATCACAAATCTGATTAAGGTGATCATAAAAAGGTTTAAGAACTTAATTAAGATTAGTATTGGATGTGAGGATCAGGGAGGTCTCAAGCCTTATCGTTGTGATGTTTACCAGTAAAAATATTGACCAGGGTCATGAAATTACCCTTGTTTTATAGGTACCCTTTTTCTCAACCGGGAAGGTGTCGTATAAATCAAAAGTCATTATATGGTGGGGGTGGGGTGCGGCCTGGTTGGCCAAGATTGTGGTCAAGCCTTAGAACCGCTCCCGTCGCCTGCTACTTATCAGCTACCATCCTAACTGACAACGTTGATCGTCTTGCTTGGAAGGAAACTGGGACGGTAAACAACGTTTACCGCTAAACTTTTTCCCCGCAGGGAATTATAACGCGGTCGTTATAACGACCATGTTATAATTCCGCATACCATTACTCCGCAAGCCGGAACAACGACTTGAGGAGGTGGGAGAAGGTGTTGGATTTAAAATCCAACACCATCCCTAATGTCCACACAGACTGGAGTTGGAATAGTAAATTAGACAACATCCAGCACCCCCCCTCCGCAAGTCGTTGTTACAACTTGCGGGGTAATGGTATGCGGAATTACAACGCAGTCGTTGTAACGACCGCGTTGTAATTCCGCGGGGGAAAAAGACGGTGGGATAAATGAGGCATATTCCACTGGGACTCATCGCAGTGCCGAGGGGGCCATTTCCAGGCCCATGAAGTGCCTCCTGTTAGGTGAGTTGCAGCGTGGGGACCAGTCAGAGAATCAAGCCGCTGGAGTGGTGCTGCACTGCTATTGACACACCAAGCTCTGCGGTGCCACTGGCCCGCTTCCATGGCAGTGCGAGGAGGTCTTCTGCCCTGCTCTGATTGGCAGAGGAGAGAGAACTCAGCTTGAGAGCGAGTTCTGCCCTCCTGGGCTCTGGCAAGGCCTTGTGGTGGGATTGGGCTCTCAGGCCTGGCTGCAGCTGCACCGTGGAGGTTCCCGACTGCTGGAGGCCCGGCCCTGTGGTGACGGGCCTTTCCCCTCATCAATCTGCTGCCAGAGGTTCTAGAAAAATCCCAGTGTGGCCTGGCCGGCAGTGCTTCTTGCTGTAGCTAAGCTCAGGGTGGAGGTACACTCTTCTGAAGCGCAGGATTCGAGTTGAGGGGTACGCCGCAATTCGACTGGATGGAGGGCCCACCCTTTTTTGTTTTTCGTCCCTCCAGAGTCTTGGAGGTATGCGGGGGAGATTCTGCTGTAGTGCGGCGGTCAGAGGACGATTGTGTGCGGAGGAGGCAGGGGCAGTCTGACAGGCCTTGCCCTCTGAGCTGAGGCCATACGCATGTGGCCAGAAGCGTAGCAAACCTAGGAGTTGGAGGCGGAAGAGCTTTGGTTTCTGCGGTTGTCCCCAGGGGGAGCCCCAACAACATTCCCTCTGAAAGGATTGAGGGAATGGACTGGATTCAAGTCAAACATTGAAGTAGAGTCAGCCATCCCTTTGTAATCTGAGCCTTTTAATGAGAACTGGGTCTGATTAATCCACCAATAGCAAACCAATGTAATTGATTAACTGATCAACCTTTACCCCACGATGCGGAATACTTCCCTGGATCTCAATCATACCACTATAGAAGTTACTGATATTGGGCCGAAAGGCAAAATCTATGCATGATATAAAAAAGGAAATACACAGAACTGCAATGGGGTGCTCATATGGGCGAGAGGAGTGGATCAAGATGCAATCGCCCTTTAATGTGACAAACAAGCACTACTCTAGAACTCTGCTGAATACATACAAATAGTATGCCTACTATTAACTGGGAAGTACATTATACTCACCGGTGGTACACAAAATTCTTTTTTTCCTCTTAGGGTCAAGGTGGTCTATGGAATACGACTCTGCTTCTGTTTTGATACTGAATGAAACAAGAGGTGCCATATCTTCATGTCCTATTATAAAAATGAACTATTAATATCGGATTGACAGACTCATCTGGTAATTTATCCATTCCATATATTTTTTTAAAGGCCAATGAAGACAAAAAAAAAAGAGAATGAGTAAGAAAAATATTAGTCTCCTAACATGACTGCAAAGAAAGAGAATCCATTAGGTGAAAAGTGCAAAAGTAGAAGATGTGAGAGAATGGGATAAGGAACAACATGGCTTTCTGACTGCAACAGGAAAAGAGATGTAAAAGAGAAATGAGTAAGCAAAAAATGGCAAACATAATTCAGATAGCAAATTAATTTATGAGCATTTATTCCTAAGAGATCATTACTGACAAACATTCATTTACCTGTTCTGTACACCACAGTAAGCAGCATGGTTTAATCCTATATACAGTTAACTTTAATGTTCTCCTTTGTAGGTCTGGCTAAACTTGGTAAGTCCTTATGTCACAACACACAAAAAACCACAACAGACAACATACACTGCGTAGAGAAAGGGGCTTTCCAACGCCCTCAATCATCAATTGGCTTGTTCAGGAAAGCCTCTTACAGGCACTGGTATGCTGGATAGTCCATCACATTTGGGATCAGAACACAATAGCCTGCAGATGTCTACATTTGGACGGTATTTTGTTAAAAGTAAAAAGTCTGTCTTTCGCTTAATTGCAGCTATGAAGCAGTGGCTTCTTCCTGCAGCATTCTGACTTCCCAAGATGGTGGGCACTGGAAGAGAGCATGTAGACAGCATCAGCATCTCTGCTGTTCCAATGATATGAGATTATTATAAGGACTAATGAAAGCTGTAAAAACAAATGGTTAATGGGTTGAGGAGAATGGAAGCCCCACTCAGGCAACAACCACAATCCTTGCCAGGGCGAACCACAATAAGTCACTAAATTAACCTGTGCTTAACCGTTTGGTAGCTTAGCACACAAGCATTAGGCTTAACCTAGGGGCAATGAGTAAAGTAAATATGTAGCAGGCAAGCAGTAATAAAGTAAAAGCATAGCAAAAGAAAATTCCAAACCAATTTAGAAACATAGGATACATTTGAATAAATGAGAAAGATACCAAAATAACAAGAATCCAATCAGTACAACTGTAGATAGGCATGTTTTAGTGGAAATCGCTCCTAAATGCCTATAGCTTCAGTCGCAGTCATCTGATCTCTCGAGACTGGGGGGGAAGTCACAAGTTCAGGCCAATCGCATTGGAGCGCAAGTCGGATACACAGACCAGGTTAGCTCTTCTGAAATGTTACCTTCTAAGGCTGGTGCAAAGGGTTCCGGACCCGTTGGAGGAGGCAACGAGGAGGAGGGTGAGAGCCGCGAACGGTTGTTGCTGTTGAGTGAA